>NC_134413.1:48052435-48670620 GCF_038048845.1 Mixophyes fleayi | reverse complement strand
GACTCTAAAGGGTGCCGCAAACTTGAAAAGTTTGGGAACCACTGCCTTAATTTTAGATCTTAGGGGCCCCCCTGTCTGAAGTGCCCCGGGCCCCCCAAAGCCTTAATCCAGCTCTGGGCACACCGCACCATCTTAATCACAGTAGCGGGACAGATAAAGCTAGACTCATAGTAAAACTGATAAATAGACCCCTTAGTACCCGCAATCTGTGCAAAGATATAGCTGAAAACTTTAATTTTCAGGAGAACGGAAATAAAATATAAACTCAATTTCACCTTACCTGGGCTAATACTCTATCAAATATGAAATGGTTTCATGAAATAGAACACTATTATTATTCAAGAAGATTTCACTGAAAAATGTGTTTATTATCTTGTTCTGGTGCCAGAAGACAATGATAAATAGTCTGCAGTAGAGCACATCAAGAATCAAAAGAAAGATTTGAGGCATGGAATTTAAACACTGCAAAGCCTGTAAAGGAATGTTTTACACTGATGACAAAAAAATACATTTTGTTCACTGAAATATATCATGGTGTGTAATTCTCGCCCGGAATGAATTAAACTAAAAACAAGTCAATTAATTTAAAATGACATTGGACACTGTTATAAAGTACAGAAAACATGTTTTTGTGTAAACTTGGAGTTATCCTCAACTTTTCCCTCTTCTTTACTCTTCACATCCAGTCTCTCTCCAGTCCTATCGCAGCTACATTTGAAGTATTGATAGAATATACTTGCCTATGTGACAAAATGGAAAGCCACTGGACTGAAGACTTTTTATTCATCACCCGTTTCTTACAGTTTACTGAAATTATTAATCCTTGGCCTAGTCTATGTATATACATCAAAGCATCAGTGTGTTATGTGTATTGTTATTTTTGTTTTATTAGATACATTTTGCCCTTGCTATTACCTGCAATATTGTATTTATTAGAAATATAAAGATTATTGCCATGTGGTGTGAACATAGCAGGACTGCAGAAGCCATATTGCATGACAGGATGGAAAGTTGTGTTAGCTATGGTATTTGAGTTAGATAAGGTAAGTGCCATTTGTCTCAAATGTTCATTGCTATGAGATGTGGCATAGATCTGGGCTGTTAGTAATCAGAACAGTGTCTAAGTGACTTTTAATATAGCTAGTAGGCAGCCCAAGTTAGTTATCTAGGTCAACAAGTAATCTAGCAGGTAATTAGGTACTATAATAGCTGAAACAGCATTGGAAAATGTATTAATATGTATCAATTTAAGTGTTATTGTATCAAAATGTATCACAAACTAAGAACATTTAACATTGCAGATACAATGTGTTACATGCCTTACTGTTTCACACAACTGTGAAGTGTCATTCCCTGATGTAATATTGTAACCATTTGTTAAGTGTAGGGATGTGCACGGGCGACTTTTGAGGTCTCGTGTTTTGTGTTTTGGATCCGGATTTTCTCGATGTTTTGGGTTCGGATTTGTTTCGCAAAACACCTGCCAAAAGGTTTTGGTTCGGATTTAAGGTTTTGGATTCGGATTTTTTTTAAAAAACCATAAAAAGTTAAAAAATCAATTTTTTGGGCTTATTTTCACTCCTATGCATTTATTGACCTCAATAACATTCAATAACAAGCATTTCCACTAATTTACCGTGTATTCTGAACACCTCACAATATAGTTCTTAGTCCAAAACGTTGCAACGAGCTATCTTTCTGGACTGCGTAGTGGAGTGGTCCCCACAATATAATAAGAAAACCATCAACTGGTCTTAATCGCACCAAAACATGTACCTGGACTGCGTAGAGGAGTGGGTCACCACAATATAAATTAAAAACCCTGAACTTGTATGATTCGCACCAATAATGTATCTGGACTGCGTAGAGGAGTGGGTCACCACAATATAAATTAAAAACCCTGAACTTGTATGATTCGCACCAATAATGTACCTGGACTGCATAGAGGAGTGGGTCACCACAATATAAATTAAAAACCCTGAACTTGTATGATT
Source organism: Mixophyes fleayi (assembly GCF_038048845.1). Lineage (NCBI taxonomy): Eukaryota > Metazoa > Chordata > Amphibia > Anura > Limnodynastidae > Mixophyes > Mixophyes fleayi. The sequence goes on along the minus strand of NC_134413.1, from coordinate 48,668,626 downwards.
CGCACCAATAATGTACCTGGGCTGCGTAGAGGAGTGGGTCACCACAATATAAATTAAAAACCCTGAACTTGTATGATTCACTCCAATAATGTACCTGGACTGCGTAGAGGAGTGGGTCACCACAATATAAATTAAAAACCCTGAACTTGTATGATTCACTCCAATAATGTACCTGGACTGCGTAGAGGAGTGGGTCACCACAATATATATAATAAGAAAACCATCAACTGGTATGAATCGCACCGAATAATGTACCTGGACTGCGTAGAGGAGTGGGTCACCACAATATAAATTAAAAACCCTAAACTTGTATGATTCGCACCAATAATGTACCTGGACTGCGTAGAGGAGTGGGTCACCACAATATAAATTAAAAACCCTGAACTTGTATGATTCGCACCAATAATGTACCTGGACTGCATAGAGGAGTGGGTCACCACAATATAAATTAAAAACCCTGAACTTGTATGATTCGCACCAATAATGTACCTGGGCTGCGTAGAGGAGTGGGTCACCACAATATAAATTAAAAACCCTGAACTTGTATGATTCACTCCAATAATGTACCTGGACTGCGTAGAGGAGTGGGTCACCACAATATAAATTAAAAACCCTGAACTTGTATGATTCGCACCAATGATGTACCTGGACTGCGTAGAGGAGTGGGTCACCACAATATATATAATAAGAAAACCATCAACTTCTATGATTCGCACCAATAATGTACCTGGACTGCGTAGAGGAGTGGGTCACCACAATATAAATTAAAAACCCTGAACTTGTATGATTCGCTCCAATAATGTACCTGGACTGCGTAGAGAAGTGGGTCACCATAATATTATTAAAAAACCCTACACAGGTCTGAATTCCACCCAAAAAGTTTATGGACTGCGTAGTGTAGTGTTCCCCACAATATTATTTAAAATTTTTGCAGCAACAGTCAACGTTGTTTAATATCTGATACACCTCTATCTGGACTGCATAGTGGAGTGGCCCCGGTACCCAATTTGGTACCGGGGCCACAATACCTCCTCCAAACATGGTACAGACCATTCGTCATTGAGATCCCATCAAGTATGTTAAAGACAGACAGGGTCGAAGTGTTATTGGTTGACTTTGTAAACCAAAAAACTGTCCCTGTTGCACATAGTCGTGCAATGAAGACTGACTTTTTCATTTAAAGGCACTATCTTTCAAGTGTAGTGTTTGTAAGTCATATTATACTTTTGGTAAAATTGGTTTAATTTGTTCCTCTTTATGGTAACTACTAATAGAATTAAAGTATTAAATAGAAGCGGCAGTTCCTCTTTATGGGTATTAGTAATAGAATTAAAGTATTAAATAGAATTAAAGTATTAAATAGAGTGGTATAGAGTGGTAGTGTGGTATAGAGTGGTCCCCACAATATAATAATAAAACCCTCAACTGGTCTGAATTCCACCAAACAAGTATGTGGACTGCGTAGTGGGATGGCCCCGGTACCCAATTTGATACCGGGGCCACAATAAAATAAATACACCCTCAACTGGTCTGAATTCCACCAAACAAGTATCTGGACTGCATAGAGGACTGGCCACTGGGCACCACAATAAAAAATATATAGAAAACCTTCAATAGGTCTGAATAAAACCCAAAAATAGTATCTGGACTGCATAGAGGACTGGCCACTGGCCAACACAATATAAAATATAGAAAACCTTCAACAGGTCAGAATTACACCCAAAAATAGTATCTGGACTGCGTAGAGTAGTGGGCACTGGGCACCACAATAAAAAATATATATAGAAAACCTTCAACAGGTCTGAATTAAACCCAAAAATAGTATCTGGACTGCATAGAGGACTGGCCACTGGCCACCACAATATAATATATAGAAAACCTTCAACAGGTCAGAATTACACCCAAAAATAGTATCTGGACTGCGTAGAGTAGTGGGCACTGGGCACCACAATAAAATATATAAAAAAAACCTTCAACAGGTCTGCATTACACTGCACATACGGCTGCTCCTCCATCCTCTCCATCATATACATGTTGGAGTTTCAGCGTGTGAAAACCTCTTGTTTTTGATAATGTCAGTGCATTTTGAATATTTTTCAATTTGCCCCACACCACTGAATGTACTTTATCTATGATACGCATCTATCTATCTTGACTGCGTAGTGTGGTGGCCCCGGTACACAATTTGGTACCGAGGCCACAATATAATTAAAAAACCCTCCACGGGTCAGAATTCCACCAAAAAAGGGTATGGACTGCGTAGTGTGCCCGGAACACAATTTTTTACAGCGCCAACAATATAATTAAAAAATTGGGCATCAACTGTCACCGTTGTTTAATATCTGATACACCTAAATATGGACTGCACAGTGGAGTGGCCCCGGTAGTAAATTTGGTGCCGGGGCCACAATACCTCCTCCAACTTCCAAGTGTAGTGTTTATAAAGACAGACAGCGTCGAAGTGTTATTAGTTGACTTTCTTAACCCTAAAATTGTCCCTGTTGCAAATATTCATGTAATGGACAGTTACTTTTTCATTGAAAGACTCAAGCTTTCAAGTGTAGTGTTTATAAAATATAAACAACAATACAGTAGTTTTAGAGCACGTCAATACCTCTTGTTTTAAATTATGACAGGGCATTTTACTTTTGGTTTAATTTCTTGAATTTGTTTAAATTTGGTTTTACTTTTTGAACATGGCAAACGACTGTTGATTGGTCATATAATGCAAAAAAAAAAGTTCCAAGATGGAATTGTCCTTGGGCCCTCACACCCACCCTTATGTTGTTGAAATAGGACATGCACACTTTAACAAACCAATCATTTCAGCGACAGGGCCTACCAAACAACTTTGGCTGAAATGATTGGTTTGTTTGGGCCCCCACACCAAAAAAGCTATTCATCTCTCCCTGTACAGACTAAACAGGCTCTACTGAGGCAAGATGTCGTCCTCATCCTCAACCTCTGATTCCTCTCCCCCTACAGTGTGTACTTCCTCCTCATCACACATTATCAATTCGTCCCCGCTGGACTCCACAACCACAGGTCCCTCTGTACTATCTGGAGGGCAGTGCTGTACTTCATTGAGGAATTGATTATTCATTTTTATAAACATCATTTTTTCAACGTTATGAGGAAGCAACCTCCTTCGCCGCTCACTGACCAGGTTCCCTGCTGCACTAAAAACTCTTTCCGAGTACACACTGGAGGGGGGACAACTCAGGTAAAATAGAGCCAGTTTGTACAGGGGCTTCCAAACTGCCTTTTTTTCCTGCCAGTAACAATATAGACTGTCTGACATGTCTACTTGGATGGTGTCAGCAAAGTAATCATCCACAATTTTTTCTATTGTGACAGCATCCAATGCAGCGAGAGTAGACATGTCTGCAATGGTTGGCAGGTCCTTCAGTCCGGACCAGATGTTATCAGCATCCCCGCCAGAGCCTCTTTTGGGAAAACTGAGCTTTTTCCTCGCAGCCATAGATGTGGAAGAAAATGAGGGTGGAGCTGTTGGCATGTCACGGTCCTCTTCAGAGGACAATCTCCTGACCAGCAGGTCTTTGCACCGCTGTAGACTTGTGTCCGCCGGAAACAGAGACACAACATACGCTTTAAACCGAGGATCGAGCACGGTGGCCAGAATGTATTCCTCTGACTTTAAAAGAGTGACCACCCTCTGATCCTGGCAAAGCGTACGAAGGGCTACATCCACAAGAGCTACATGCTTGGTGTAATCGCAATGGCTTACCAGCTCCTCCCTCACTTTCTCCAGCTGCTTCTGCAACAGCCTGATCAGGGGAATGACCTGACTAAAGCTGGCAGTGTCGGAACTGACTTCTCGTGTGGCAAGTTCAAATGGCTGCAGAACCTTGCACACCACGGAAATCAGTCTCCACTGCGCTTGACTGAGGCGCATCCCCACTCCTTTGCCTATGTTGTAGGTGGCTGTGTAGGCCTGAATGGCCTTTTGCTGCTCCTCCATCCTCTGCAGCATATAGAGGGTGGAGTTCCAGCACGTCACAACCTCTTGTTTGAGGTGATGGCAGGGCAGGTTCATGCTTTTTTGATGTGCCTCTAGTCTGCGGTAGGCACTGGCTGAATGCCGAAAGTGTCCAGCAATTTTGCGCGCCACCGCAAGCATCTCCTGCACACCCCTATCACTCTTGAGGTAATGCTGCACCACCAAATTAATGGTGTGGGCAAAACATGGGACGTGCTGGAAATTGCCCATATTTAATGCCCGCACAATGTTACTGGCATTGTCTGACACCACAAATCCCCATGAGAGTCTAAGTGGGGTAAGCCACTGGGAGATAATTTCCCTCAGTTTCTCTAATATGTTGTCAGCGTTGTGCCTCTTATTAAAGCCTGTAATACACAATGTTGCCTGCCTTTGCACAAGCAGCCATTTTGTAGATGCTGCTACTGATGCAGCTGTTGCTGTTGCTGCGGAAGGGGATGCATCTACCCAGTGGGCTGTCACAGTCATATAGTCCTTCGTTTGCCCAGAACCACTTGTCCACATGTCCGTGGTTAAGTGGACAGTGGGTACAACCGCATTTTTTAGAGCACTGAGGACACTTGATCGTACTTCTCTGTACATTTTTGGTATCGCCTGCCTAGTGAAGTGGAATCTCGACGGGATTTGATACCGGGGACACAATACCTCCATCAACCCTCTAAATCTCACTCCACTGATGGCGGACACCGGGCGCACGTCTAACACCAACATTGCAGTTACAGCCGCAGTTATACGCTTTGCAATAGGGTGACTACTATCGTATTTTGTGGTCATGGCAAACGACTGTTGGACGGTCAATTGTTTTGTGAAAGACTTAGCGGTCTTGCGACTTCCCCTCTGGGAAGATGACCGACTAACAGCAGCAACAGCAGCAGTGGCAGTAGTAGGCGTACCGCTGCAGGATTCCTCGGATGAATCCCGTATTGAGGAGGACTCAGTCTGGCTGCTGACTTGGGCTGCAGGACTGTATCTGATGGAGATTGTGGAGGAAGTTGACGAGGAGGGTGTTGCTGGTGTGTATCCAACTGGACCACGGGATTTAGGTGTCCCTGTACCGATGAGGGTCCTAGTCCCAGTTCCTGAACTAACCACTGAACTATGAAGGTTATTCAGGTGACGTATAAGGGAGGATGTTCCTAGGTGGGCAAGATCCTCACCCCTGCTTATTTGAGCTTTACATAAGCTACATATGGCCATACATTGGTTGTCTGGATTTGGATAAAAATAACTCCAGACCGAAGAGGTGCATTTTTTGGTCTTCTGACCAGGCATGACGATGGGCTTTTTCATCCCATGGACATCAGCTGTTTCCCCCCCTGGTGCCTCATTTACAATAACCACATCACCATCCTCATCATCAAGTTCCTCCACAGCGCCAGCTACATCATCAATAGGCTCCTTCCGAGCCACCTCTTCCCGTACAGTGATGGGAAGGTCAGGCTTGACAACCACCAACACCCTTGGACTCGCCTTGAGGATTTGTGATAATTTCTCTTTAGAAGGCAGAGTTGTTTGCTGTTTTGTTGCTGACAGCATAACTCTCTTCAATTTTTTGGAGGGGGGGGAGGAGGAGGAGGGATAAGATCCGTGGGTGAAGCTGAACCACTAGTCATGAACACGGGCCAGGGCCTAAGACGTTCCTTGCCACTCCGTGTCGTAAATGGCATATTGGCAACTTTAAGTTTCTCCTCAGATGATTTTAAGTTTCTCTTTTTGCTACTTTTTCTTAACTCGGGCTTTTTGGATTTTACATGCCCGGTACTACGAGATTGGGCATCGGGCTTGGAAGACGACGTTGATGGCATTTCATCGTCTATGTCATGACTAGTGGCAGCAGCTTCAGCATTATGAGGAAGTGGGTCTTGATCTTTCCCTACTTTATCCTCCAAATTTTTGGTCTCCATTATATGTAGCACAAGATACTGCAGAATGTGTGAACTTGGTAATATTGCAGTACCAATGGACTTATACTGCTGGATTGGTTTTGCAAATTTGGTTATAATTACTTTTTTTTTTCAATTTTTTAATTTAATATATTTTATAACTTTTTTTTTATTTTTTAAAAACTTTGGAATAATGGGGAAATAACTATGCCCTTAGAAGCACAGAGCACAGGACACAGCACCACTGGACTGAACAGGACACAGCACAGGACCCAGCAGCACTACGGAACTCAGCAGGACAGAGCACAGGACACAGCACCACTAGAGTGATACTGCAGAATGTGTGAACTTTGTAATATTGCAGTACCACTGGACTTTTACTGCTGAATGTGTGAACTTGGTAATATTGCAGTACCAATGGGCTTATACTGCTGGATTGGTTTTGTAAATTTGGTTATACTTATATATTTTTTTTTAAATTTTAATTTTTATTTTTTTTTTTACTTTTTTTTATTTTTTAAAAACTTGGGAATAATGGGGAAATAACTATGCCCTTAGAAGCACAGAGCACAGGACACAGCACCACTGGACTGAACAGGACACAGCGCAGGACCCAGCAGCACTACTGAACTCAGCAGGACAGAGCACAGGACACAGCACCACTGGACTGATACAGCAGAATGTGTAAACTTTGTAATATTGAAGTACCACTGGACTTTTACTGCTGAATGTGTGAACTTGGTAATATTGCAGTACCAATGGGCTTATACTGCTGGATTGGTTTTGTAAATTTGGTTATAATTATATTTTTTTTTTTAATTTTTTACTTTAATTTTTTTTTTTACTTTTTTTTTATTTTTTAAAAACTTGGGAATAATGGGGAAATAACTATGCCCTTAGAAGCACAGAGCACAGGACACAGCACCACTGGACAGAACAGGACACAGCGCAGGACCCAGCAGCACTACTGAACTCAGCAGGACAGAGCACAGGACACAGCACCACTGGACTGATACTGCTGAATGTGTGAACTTGGTAATATTGCAGTACCAATGGGCTTATACTGCAGGATTGGTTGTGCAAATTTTGTTGTAATTAAAAAAAAATGTAATTAGTTTTTTGTATTTTTTTTAAATAACTTTTTTTTATTTTTTGAAACACTTTGGAATATTGGGGAAATAACTATGCCCTTAGAAGCACAGAGCACAGGACACAGCACCACTGGACTGAACAGGACACAGCACAGGACCCAGCAGCACCACTGACCTCAGAAGGACAGAGCACAGGACACAGCACCACTGGACTGAGCACAGCACAGCACAGCACAGCACTTAACTGAACAGCACAGAATTTAACTGAACAGCACGAGATATAGCAGGACAGAGGACCACCTAACACACCCTCCCTCTACCCTGATCAATGCCTGAGTGAAGATGGCGGCGACTAGCGGGGAATTTATAGGATCCGAGTATCGCGAGATACGACAACGGGATTATGAGTCAGAACCTCAGTTTCAGATTTGAATTTGGCGCCAATACCCGGATCTGTCTCGGATCCGACTCGGATCGGCAACGTTTGGGTGGGCTCGGATTTCAGAAATCCGAGTGCGCTCATCTCTAGTTAAGTGTATATATTAGTATAGTTAATAGTTAATTCCGTGAAGCCTTTCTATTGTATAATGATGTAACAGAGGCAGTGGGCCTGATTCATTAAGGTAAGTAAAGGTAAGTAAAGCAAAAAAAAAAATTAATCACTTTGCACCTGGGCAAAACCATGTTGAGGGGAATTTAAAATGTGAGAACAGATTTATAATTGGGGTAGGGCATGTCCTAGATCAAGTGTAAAAATAAAGCTATCAAGTATTTGCGTCCTATATGAAAAAACAGACAGTATTTTCCTTATGTGCAATATTATAAACTCATTTACACCCCTTGCATTGCAACATGGTTTTGCCAAGGTTCAAAGTTACACATTTTCTTGCTTTACTTTCCTTAATGAATCAGGCCCAGTATGTCTAACAGTTAAATAATTTAAGTGTCCACTGATAGACCCCTGCTAAAAGCGGGAGGATTGGGACTTCTTGATCCTACTCCCTGTGTAAAGAGCCAGGAATATAAGAAGATCAGTATGTCAATGGATTCATTCTATCTTGGAGGATCCTGATGTATGTAACACCAACACAAAGGACTCTGGGCCAAGCATTGCAATGTCACCAGAGGAAACCCTACAAGGTTAGGGTCTGTGAGAGCCAGTAGCCCAGGCTAGGGGACACAGGACTGTCTAGTGAAATGGTAGTGGTAATACTGCAAGAGAATAAGACTCTAAAGGACACTGAGATTGTTACTTTGTTTTAGAATATCTCGGGTCCAGTGACTCACTGTGGCTCACTGGTCTGTAGTTGCTCGTCTCTTCCTTGCTTCCACCTTTGTGTAGTGGGACTACATTCGCTCTTTTCTAGTCCTCTGGAATTATTCCTTCATTAATAAAGTCCACCTCAGACGATTTTGCAAATAGCATGTCCCCATCACTCAGCACCAATATACGAGGATGGTCCTAGCCCTTACCTGACTCCTTGGCACCCAGGACCTGTATTACATAACTCCCAACTAGGGTGACTTCCACTGCTGGGACCTCTAGTATAACTTCCTAGATGTGGTGGGGAAATGGTCCAAAGAGACCAGGGTGAGTTACTATACCAGCTCACTGCCCGAGTAGCAGATACTACTGAAACCCTCAGAACTGGCCCTACTCTTTCAGAAGCAGCCAGTATGGCTTCCAGAGATCCCAACTACTGTACAGAACACCCACACCCCAGGCCAGTCAGCAGTGCGCAGTCGAAGCTATGACTATGGTCAGCTTCGCCAAGAGCTGCAGCAAGTCCTGGGTTGATGGATCCAGAGAAAAGGGTTTGGTATTATAAAAGCAAAGGCTGAATGAGATTTTACCCAGATTTCATAATTGGGTGGCAAAATGGAAGCCACAGTCCTGGGAAAAAACAGAATAGGGGCATGGTGAAGGCCCAATGTGACCCAGCACCTGAAGACCGGAGATACCACACTCGGGACAAGTCTGGAAGCAATGCCATTGATGTGAACTTCGAGGCATTTCTATCAGGAGTGTCCCAAGAAGGGAGGCCAATTAGACTATTCACCTCCCACAGGAGTAGTTGGGAAGAGCCACCCCCAGAAAAACAAACACTACCACCCTGATGCGCCAGAGGCAAGGGAGTAAGTGCAGCTTGCAAGGTTGTGGCTAGCATGTGGTGTGCAACAGGAGGAAGTCTTTACCAGCACTTGCAACCTGTATGGGTGGATGGCAGAAAAAGTGGGGGATGTTTGTGATGAAAAAGGGTACCACTGGATTGAGGAATTTTTATTCACGGTTTCCCACAATTGAATATACTTTTTAATTCTTGGCCCAGTCTAAGTATACAGAACAAAGAATCGGTGTATTATGTGTATGTGTGCCTGCAGTATTGTAGTATTAGAAATATATAGATTGTTGCCATGTGGTGTGAAAATAGCAGGACAGCAGAAGCCATATTGCATGACAGGATGGAAAGTTGTGTTAGCTATGGTATTTGAGTTAACTAAGGTAATTGTCATTTGTCTCAAATGTCCATTGTTATGAGGTGTGGCATTGATCTGGGCTGTTAGGGCCTGATTCATCAAGGTATGCAAACGCACACGCATCTGCGTTGCATACTTTGAGTGATGCAAACCGGTACGCGAGTGAAATAAGCATCTCAAACAGCAAAAACACACCCCTTTGTGGTCCATTACAACTAAGTAACGGAAATAAGAAGTGCAAACGTTAGAAAACACACCCACCTGTGGATATTTAAACATGCTACACGCATAAGCGACGGCTCTCAACTGATTGATGTCAAGCTAAACAATGCATACTTCACGCCCACTGTGGGAGGGGCCAACAGTTTATTTATATACAACACAACAAACATGCCTGGGGCTTATTTTTACGAGATATCTCTTTACTCATTAATCACTGTCAATTAACAATAATCTGGAACACTCTCAAACTTGTTTTTCCTTTTACTACTAATTAGCGTAATACACACTGTTAACAACAAACACATTCTTCACGATCTTTCACTGTTTAGGATTTCAAGTCGCTGTATAGTGTGCATGGACAATGCTACATTAAAAACACATGAATAACGAATGTATCAAAATGTATATGCTGTAAATAAATCTTGCCTTTTCAGCAAAATGCACAGCATACTCTTCCATAAAGGATACACACAAGAGTGTATACAACCTCCCCACAGAGGAAGGGTTTCTATCTGGATCAGAACTCAGGAATGACCATGTGCCAAGTGGGAAAGCTACCCACTACCCCAACCTCAGATGTAATAAAATGCAGACAACACCAACAATACAGCATGCGTGCTACACAGACACCTCACACTTAATACTACTCTTCATTATTCACACAAATTGCTTACAAAATACCCAGTTCACAGGTAGCTCACTGGTTAGCACTTTGGACTCACAACACAGCAGACATGAGTTCAAATACCAAGCATACCCATAACTAATGTGTGGACTGGAATCGTTATCCTAACAAGAAATGTGACACAATGCTTTCATTTTTTATTTAGGATTTGTTATACAAGCTCAACCATATTGTAAAATATGCCCTCTGATTTATACTGTATTGAATGAAAATCTTTTATTGGATGTAAAATCCGAGAAGCCTCACGCCCTACACTTCACATGCACAATATTAGGTGCATGCGGACATTGATTATTCTGAATGGACTAAGAGGGGGGGGGGGGGTTGTAGGGGACAGCTTATTTGAGTGGTTTGAGTGTTTAATGGTCCTAAATTTGGAAGCCAGATATTAAGTGTTAAACCTGTGGCATATAAGGCACCATGTAATCAACATGTGTCACAGCAGGGATTATGTACAAGTTTAATGCACATCTCAATCTTATATAATTATGTCCATCACTTATCGTAAATACTTACTATCTTCCAACTCCACTGCCTCTTGGCTGCCCGATGTGGAGTCCTCAAATTGCTGTGGCTCTGGGTCAGCCTGCTCCTCCTCCACCGCTGCCACTGCTGCTGCCACTGGCACCGGCACTGGCACCACCTCCTCCTCCTGCTCCTCCACTGCCACTGCCACCGGCACCGGCTGGGCCACCTCCTCCTCCGATGACAGTGCCACTGCCACCGCCACTGGCTCCTCCTCCTCCTCCTCCGATGACAGTGCCACTGCCACCGCCACTGGCTGCTGCTCCTCCTCCTCCGCTGCCTGCGCCTCCACGACTGCCCGGCGGCGTTGCCGGCGTTCCCAGCATGCCCGGTCTGTTTGAAAAAAGGAAATATAAACAAAAGGACATGTTAACACAATCACCATTTGAAAAAAATTATAGTATTATGACAATCAGGTGATCATACATATTTAATAAACTTTACATTGTCAGCAGGCAGAAATATTAGCTACTAACAATGCAAAGAGCTAAACATGATGAACACAAAGCATTTCACATGACTTGTCCCATTTATTTATTTTTCCCCATAGAGATGTGGAATTTTTCAGTGGCCTAGTGGTCAGCACTTTAACTCCTGACCCCAGTGCTGTGAGAGAGTCCCTCATTATTGTTTCATATGTGTGGAGTTTGCCGCCTTGCTCCATATTTGCATGTCTTGTCTACCACACTACCCACACATACTACTGGGCGGGTTATATTTTTTTTTTTACAAATTACCAGTAGTATTTTAGTTACTGTTGGTCAATTTATGTCAGCAAACTCCCATGGGGCTGGTCATGATGTCAATTAGTTCTCTATTTTCAGGACCACTGAATTAGAGTATGGATGTCAAAATATTAGAACGTGGAGTATACTTTGGAAATCACCCTTTGTTGGGACTACCTCACAGTCTAAAATTGACTAAATAGACAGGTAAATAAAGATGGATTAGCTATATCTAGTACACTCTGTAATCTGTTTGCATCTTATGGGAGTGTAAAAAAATTAGTCTATACACTAAGGTGTTTACAATTTCAAACCTGCCTTTTAAATCTTTGACGAATAACGACAATACATCTGCCACTACAAAATGTTTATAAGGTTACACCAGCAAGTTACAGCACATGGGTCAAGAGTTAGAATGGCTGATTTCCAAACCCACCCTTAATGTTCAGATTTTTCACAATAAAACATTTTGGTCAGTAAATTGTCAGCAGACGACAGGAGGCAAAGCATTTTGGGTGCACTGGAAAGAGCATGTCCTTTAGAGTGTGCTTGCACATTGTTATGTACGCCATGTCAGGTGATTAGGGTGAACATATTTAAAAACATATAGCAAATATATATGTGTACACATGGTTTTTGCGATTAATAGAGAACTCACTTCTTATAATCTCCTGCCGAAGTTCAGCAAGGAGCCTTGGTTGACGGCGCCGGAGATCGCTCCAGCGCCTCTGGAGCTGGACAATGCTCCTCCGTATCCCATACCGCAGGTGGAGGTGTCTGCTGACCCTTTCGTAGGCCCGCAGCTTCACCTCATTAGATATATAGGGCAGCACAGTGGCCTAGTGGTTAGCACATCTGCCTCACAGCACTGGGGTCATGAGTTCGATTCCCGACCATGGCCTTATCTGTGTGGAGTTTGTATGTTCTCCCTGTGTTTGCGTGGGTTTCCTCCGGGTGCTCCGGTTTCCCCCCACACTCCAAAAACATACTGGTAGGTTAATTGGCTGCAATCAAAAATTGACCCTAGTCTCTGTCTGTCTCCCTCTCTGTCTGTCTTTGTGTGAGTGTGTGTATATATTAGGGAATTTAGACTGTAAGCTCCAATGGGGCAGGGACTGATGTGAATGAGTTCTCTGTACAGCGCTGCGGAATTAGTGGCGCTATATAAATAAATGATGATGATGATGATGATATATAGCACCCTGAGGGCACGTTGTCCATGGCCTCTGTGAGGACACGGAGCTCACGCCTCGCGAAGATGTTGGCCCTCATTTTTCCTCACAGAAACCAACTCAGCAGTATTCTGAGCTGCGATTGGTTCTCACAGCACGTGTGGGCGCAACTCACGTCACACGCAGATCTTTCACATACCTGCGTGTGTAATGGGTGCCTCTCCCACCAAGAACATGGCGGCCCCCCTACGATGAGACGAGTACTCTGTGCATCGCAATTAGGAAGAAGAGTGTACACCTGGTTTATTAATCCAAACCTCCATTTAAACCCACCTGTGCTTAGCCTTACTGCCTGTTCATTAGCTGATTTGAGTGGACAGGACAGGACACATTGAACAGTGAAAACGTTTACAGGCTTTGCCTAATAAGCAAACAACAAACAGTAAGAATAAAAGTAAGTCAGAGATTGTAATATATGCAATGTGTTTGTCTCTACTAATGTAGCCTTCTGTTTTGTATTAAATATGTGTGTCCTAGCTGTCATAAAACTGCTATAAAAAGGGGCCTTGCCATCACATTTTAACATGGCAATAATGGTATATTCGCCTACAAATATAACAGAGGGATTGCATGAGACCGAGGTGATATAAACGCTGAGGGGGCTGGCAGTAGAAAAAGTACAGGCATACCAGGAGTTAACTTATCTGGGTGGTGGTAAGAATCTGAGTTACCAATCAGTGGAGTCGGAAGAGGAGGAGTTAGTTTCACAGAGGAGGCTTATAACGTATAGGAAAAGGATATGACATCCTCTTGCCTCTGTAGTTGTTAGTGAGTGAGTATCTGCTCTCTGCTGTCCTAGTGAGTATTGCTTTATACTGTTTTCATGCTGTTTTTCGGTGTTATACTGTTACATCCTGTGTATACTGTGTAATTCTGTGTGATTCCGTTTTATTGTGGTGCTTTTTCTTTTGTACTTTATTTCTGTAGCTGTTTTTTGCCTTTTTCTTTATATTTTCTCTTGGCCCTGCTTTCTTTGCTTTTCTCACCTTTTCTTTGTCTCATTTCCTATTTTTTCCGGTTCCCCCCCCCTCTTTCTTTCCTTTTCATTATCTCCCCCCTTTTTTCCTTCATTCTCAGACACGCTCCGTGCTAAACGGGTCAGGGTTCCCCCCCATCGCCTAATAGAGGCTTCTCTCTCCTCTGCTCCCCTCCCCAAGCGGCGAGCCCAGCTCCGGGACTCGCCGCAGGCTGTAACCTCCGCCACTACCTCCACTATGGCATCAGGCAGTCCGGGAACAACCGCCGCTACTGCGGAGGCAAAGAAAGTCTCTGCGCATGTGCGGAAGCGAGCGCGCCGCCAGGGGCGTGCGCGTTCGGCCACGCATGCGCTGTCGGGGACTGGGGTCCCGGCGGCCATTTTAGTTTTGGGGCGCTCATGGAGCGCCCACCATTCCCACCGCTGCCACCAATGTTTACGTTTCTGTTGATCCCCCCCTCCGCCGGGGACCAGGTGGTCCTTGCTGTGGAGGGGGGGAGGCTGCAGGCTCTGCCGTTTTTATCCAGGGGGCTGAAAATGTGGTAGTACCCTCCCCTGCCATAACTTCTGGCTGTCAGCAGTCCCCTGCTGCAGCGTTCCCCCAGGCCACTGTAAATGTCCCCCCTGGTAGTTCCTCCTATGTAACGCCGCTTGTTTCTGCCCCCCTTACTTCCTTCCTCATTTCATCCAAGCAAATCCAGGCCCCTGCCGCTTCCTTTTCCCAGCCCCTGCAATTTCTGCTCCCTTCTTTCCCCCCCTCCCTCCTCCCACCTCTGGGCCCCCCTTTCCCCCTGGGGTTCCTTTCTCTTCTCCCCCCTCCTCTGCCCATATTCTCCAGTCCCGTGTCTGTTCCATTTCCCATTCCCCCTCCTGTTGCTGCAGTATGTGCCACACAGAGTCTAGATACCATTAGTTCAACGGGGACGGGCGCTTTATATCCAGGGGGGCACATGCCTTTTCCTCCCAGGCGCGACCCCTGGGCACCTATGGGGCAACCATGTATGTCTGGCCCCCCCTGGCCTAGTTATTATCCTCCATGGGCAATGGGGTATGGGCCGGGTCAGGTGCCAATTACAGGCTTCCATCAGTTTCCCTTACAGTGCCAAGGGTCTGGTTCGGTCAGAGGGCCGCAGGGTCAGGGTTTCCGAATTTTCCTTTTCCGTACTCATACCCACCTTGGGGGTTTGCCCCACCTTATCTTCCTCCTCCCTCGGCTTATGGGCCGTATTTCTCAGGTCCCGGCTGTCCGGGTAATGGGTTGATAACATCAAGTGCTTCTTCCACAGGGGCCGCCACCCTAGGGGCGGCAGGTTCGGAGGGGCTTCGGGTTCCCGCTTCCTCGCCGGCAGTGATGTTAGAGCCTAGCGACGTGCAGCTGACGTCTGGAGGGCCTGGTTCGGGGCAGGGTGCAGCATCCTCCCCGGCCGGTCTTCGGGTCGTTACCTGCACGGCGGCAACAAGTTTACGTAGTCGGCAGCCAAGTGCAGTGGTGGCGTCTAGCCAGAGTGTTAGTGATCGGAGTTTAGTATTGCCTGCGAGTGCAGGAACCGGGGGTCCAGGGCCAGAAAGCTCTTCTTCTGTTCCCCCATCTGCAGGTCCACAGGGTCGTGCGAGACTGGGTCGGAGATCTGGGCATGCTTCTTCCACGGAAGCCGCATCATTGGCCACGGTGGGCCCATCATCTGGTGTGGAAGGAGGTGGCCGTGTATTCGGTGAGCATGCCAGCGGGGGGGTCTGGTTTTAGCTCCGATATAAGTTCTTCAGCCTCAGAGAGTGAGGTTCCGGCCGGGTCTGGGAGAGCAGACGCAAAGTTGGTGAGGCTCCTGAGGAGGACGTTACAGAGTTCCCGCCGTAGAGCGGAGGTTGGAGGCGGGGGGCCTCGAGAGGACGGTGGTACCTCGGGAGGTGATGTTGTGCACTGTGCTAATACAGCGGTCCTCCGTGATATCAGGAGCAGTGTGCGCAGTAAGATACGCGCTGGTCGTTTTGTGGACATGTTTGCCATCACGAAAAAGGCTAAGGATGGCTTAATAGCAGCACGATCACGCTCTGGCGTGGGAGAGGAAGCATATCGGAGTTTTCAGAGTTGGTTGAAGGGGTTCCTAGTTTTTGCTGCATGTTACCTGGAAACCAGGCCAGCTGAGCACATGAGCATGATTAAGTATATATACTTAATACAAGGGATGTTTACCCGATCCAGGGGTACTATGTGGAGGCGGTACGATGAGGCCTTCCGGAGGAAGCAGGATGGAGTGGCATTGATGGATTTTGGGTGTAAGGATGTGGCGGTATGGTTGGATGTGACGCAGCCGAGGATGGCTGGTACTGATGTGAGCGTGGCAAGACAGAGGCAGCCCCCGGTGCGGTTTAGCCAGCCATTTCGAGGGAAGTGTTTTGCTTTCAACGGGGGTCAATGTGAGAGAGGTGCGGCTTGCAGATTCAGACATGTGTGTTCAGCCTGCAGTGGGGGTCACCCAAGGAGAGAGTGCCCCAGGAGGAGCGGTCCTGCCACTACTGATAGAGCCGCCACCGGAGGCGCGACTCGGTAAGGCGGCATTGCCTATTATATTGGTCGAACTTGGGAAATGGCTGGGTTGGTACCCTGATAGGAGGGCTTCCGAGTTTTTATGGAATGGTTTCAATGTTGGGTTCATATTGCCGGTGACAGGTGTGGTGCAGACTGGTACGCCTCGGAATTTGAAATCAGCCTCGGAATTACCGAGGGTAGTGCACGAGAAAGTGTGTAAGGAGGTGTCGTTGGGCAGAATGTGTGGCCCCTTTTTGGTTCCCCCGATTACTGATTTAGTTCTTTCCCCGGTGGGAGTGGTGCCAAAGAAGGATGTGGGAAAGTTTCGTCTAATTCAGCATTTATCTCACCCGCAGGGCACATCTGTGAATGATGCGATTGCAGAGTCTGAATGTTCAGTTGGTTACCAGTCTTTTGAGGATGCCTTGTCATTGGTGCAGCAATGTGGCGCCGGTGCGCTGTTAGCTAAATTGGACATTGAATCGGCTTTTAGGTTGTTGCCCCTGCATCTGTCTTCATTTCGGTATATGAGTTTTCGGTTGTCTGATGGGTTTTACGTTGATAAATGTTTACCTATGGGGTGTTCGGTGTCATGTGCATTTTTTTAATGTTTTAGCACTTTTCTCCACTGGTGTGTTGTGGCCGGGTCTGGTCATCAGAGTGTCACCCACTACCTTGATGATTTTCTGTTCATTGGGCCAGCAGGTACGGCAGTGTGTCAGGATTTGTTATTTTCTGCTCAGGCGCTGTTTAGAGTAATGGGAGTTCCGGTGGCAGCGGACAAGTCGGAAGGCCCGACTGTGAGATTGTCATACCTAGGCATTGAAATTGACACGGTTGCGGGTTGTTGTAGGCTTCCAGCAGAGAAGGTGGCTAAGCTTAGGGGTGTAATTGAGACGGTCCAGGGTGAGTGTAAAGTGCAGTTGAGGCAGGTACAGTCGCTGCTTGGTCTTTTTAATTTCGCTTGTAGAGTCATTCCCATGGGGAGGGGTTTTTGTCGGAAGCTAGAGAGGGCTACTGTGGGCATTACAAAGGCTAGGCATTTTGTGAGAATGTCCAAAGAAATTAGGGATGATTTGGCTATGTGGCTTTTGGTCTTAGAACGTTTTAACAGAGTTTGCTTATGGTCCCTGCCTGGCGCCAATAACGTGGAGTTGCAATTGTTTACTGATGCTGCTGGGTCTTCCGGTTTTGGGGCTTTCTTGGATGGGAAGTGGTGTGCAGCTGCTTGGCCAGGGACTTGGCGTCAGGAGGGCCTCACGAGGAATCTCTTACTGTTGGAGTTGTTCCCCATCATTGTAGCTATAGAGCTGTGGGGTGTTGGTCTGGTTAATAGAAGTATATTGTTCTGGTGTGACAATTTGGGGGTAGTACATGCTATTAATAATCAGAGGGCCATCTCCCTTCCAGCTCTGAGGCTGTTGAGACATTTGGTTTATAGATGTCTGACTCTTAACATCACTTTTAGGGCTAGGAATGAACCGGGGGTAGATAATAGTATTGCGGATGCCTTGTCCAGGTTTGATTGGAATAAGTTTCGTTTGTTAGCCCCTCATACGAATGTTAATGGTGTTTCATGCCCCGATTTTGTATGGCAGATTATAAGGCCGGCATAGAAGAGCTCGCTATTCGTTCAGTTGCACCTGGGACGTTGAAGAAGTATCGGGAGGCTTGGTCGTCATGGGAGGGGTTTTGTGGATCTGATGAGGCTCGAGGTAAGACGAGGCGGCAGTGCATGCTCGCATATGTGTGGCACTGTTTTCAGGTGGGTAGATCTAAAACATATATGGTGTCTGCTTTGGCTGGTGTTTCATTTTTTCTGCAGGTTAACAGTAGTCGGGATGTTACCAAACAGGCATTGGTGCGCAAGGTTTTAAAAGGTTGGGCTAGAATTTCCCCTCCGTTAGAGGATAAACGTAGACCGATTGATAAGAGAATGCTGGTTAACCTTTTGAATGTTATCACATTTGTGGCGATGGATGAGTTTGAGGCGGTTTTGTTTCGGCTGGCAATCGTTATGGCTTTCTTCTAGGCTTTTAGGATATGTGAGCTGATAGCGTCGTCTAGGACGGCAGTTGATTCGGGCTTGCTGTTTAAGAATGTTGTGGTACAAGATGAGAGTATTGCTTGTAAAATTCATAGATCAAAGACAGATCCTTTGGGTAGGGGGAAATGGGTCACTTTGCAGTGGAACCGGGATACGGCAGTTTGTCCAGTAGAATTGACAAGATTGTACAGGGATGGGTCTCCTGCTCCCGGTGATAATTGGCTTAGACATAGTGATGGTCTCCCCCTTACGAAGTTCCAATTTTCAGCAGTATTCAAGAGTTACGTGGTTAAGCTTGGTTTGAGTGCATCGGACTATGGGACGCAATCCTTTAGAATTGGGGCAGCTACGGTAGCGGCGGAAGAAGGTGTGTCGGATAAGAGCATTATGGTTTTGGGTAGATGGAGGTCTAAGTGTTTTAAGAGGTATGTGAGGCCAGCAGTGGCGTTATAGGCTTAGTCAGGGCGACGTAGTAAGGCTGACCCATGGCGTTGCATTGCTTACCTTGTTCAAAGGGAGCGCGGAGGGTTTAGCCATTTCTTTTCTCCGGGGGCCTGATTGGCGGTGGCACCTCGGGGTTTCCGGTTTTACCTCCGCATGGGTCACCCTGCGTCATGCGCGAATGTGGTGTATTCTTGTTTTTCCGTATTAATCATATTATGTTTTGTCATTTCATTTACATGCATTATTACTCCATATTGCAGGTGCACATCAGGATGGGAGGAATATTTGGTTGTCGGCCATTCTTTTTTTTTCTGGGCCGGTAAGAGCGGTCATGCTCATGATTTGAGCAAATTTCCCCGGGCAGAGTCAATAAGATAGATAGGTGTTAGGGGAATGCGTTGGGCGTCTTTGTTGAATATCCTAAAAGACAATGAGAGTAGGTTTGGGCGTCTTTCAGTACTTATTATCCACCTTGGGGGGAATGACCTGGGTAAGTGGTCCAGTTTGGAGCTCATTGAGCAGGTAAAATCTGATGTCGGGGCCATTAATTTACATTGGCCAACAGCCCGAATAGTTTGGTCCGACATTATCTCTAGGCGGAATTAGAGAGGGGCGGTTAAGCCAGCTCGTATTGAGAAAGCTCGTGGAAAGGTAAATCGGGCGGTGCAGAAAATCTTTCAGGAAGTAGGCGGTGGTTGCATTAGTTATCCTTCCATAAGGGCGGTTTTGACGCAGTACTATAGGCCCGACGGTGTGCACTTGTCCAATCTGGGTATGGCATATTTTTTAGAGCAGATATTTGGTTTTCTTGTTTGGCTATGGGAGGTCAGTTGGTGGCGGGCTGCGGTTCGTGGTGGGGAACCTTAGCTGTGGCGGTAAGCAGCCCAATCAGCGGCCATTTTGTTACATTTAAGGCGTAGTAGGCACTCTCCCCTTAAAGGGATTGGGCAATTAGTTAGAATATCCCTTCGGGGTTTAAGGGGCTCCGCTTAGGTGGGCGGGCCTCAGCTAATATGCCAAACGGGGGAGTTTGGCTTTTTACGCCTGGTTGGGTCCAAATTAGTTTGGACGGAATTTACATCTTGTAGGTGTGGCCTGGATGCTGATTGGTCTGTTTATATTGGCCACCAATTTTCCCCAGCAGGTTTCACCTTCAATAAATTCCTGATCTTTCAAACGCCAATTCAAGTCTCTGTGTCATTATTATAGTTTGTAAGTTTACTCTGGTAAAGGTAAAAATGTTATTATATGTGGTCCACCATAAGCAGTTTATAAGCTAAGTTATTTTACCTTATCAATCTTGCACTCAATAATATTTGGATGTTAGCATTGTTGATAACATAACATAACCTTACCTTGTATTTTAATCAACTTAATTTTTTGTTTTGCAGGCCACCCCAAACATTACACACTGTCATTTTTTTTATTTATTTTTTCTTTGTGTGCAAATATACAAAAGTAAGTATAAATAGGTCAGATATATTGTATTATAATTATATACCAATAGTTTGTATCTGCTCATTTAACCATCTGTGTATGCACAAATATGTGTGTCATAGCTGTAATGAGAGTGTGACCAGAAGTGGCCTTGGCCTCACATTTAACTGTAAAAGAATGCATTAGTAGCTTACACTATGCTAAGTACTGTTAGATTATCCATATCCCACACACTAATAACTGACTTATTGCATTGAGGGACACATGCATCAAAATGTTTAAATATATTGGGACGCTTACATAACAAATAGCATTTGTAGTATACATTTAGGTGTGTTGCTGGCTGATTTGATTTACAAAAGTAATATTGCAAGCATCATATAGGGCTTGCTACTCGGACAAACTTAATGTGATATCATTAATTTAGGTATGTGGCTAACCTGTTAACCAAGGTTAGGCTTTTAAAAGTGGCAACTGGTAGTAGTAGCTGAATGTTTAAGTAGTATTTGTCGACCATTAATGTAAAAATACAGTGGACAAAGTAAATGTTGGTTCAATATAGAAGCAACAATGTTGATTAGAATAAGGGCCATGTGTTTCCCAAATTAAACCTTTTAAGGGGGTGGATGGCCATACAATCTGTATTGGCACCTGATTGTTTGCATTGGCAAAACCTAATTTAATTATCTTTCCAATAGGAATATGTCTGAGCCAGGCCCCAGTGGCGAGAAGGCACCCGGGCGGCCAAGTATGCGCAAGAAAAACTTTTCGAATGAAGAATTAAAGGTTTTAGTCTCTGAGGTTTTACAGCGATTCCATTCGGAAGAGCGCCAGATTACTGGCCCGGAGCGTCACCGCCATTGGGAGCTAATAACGCAAGCTATTAATGACATATCGCCCCATGGTCGAAAAGTGCATGAGGTCCAGAAACGGTACAAAGCCAATGTTTGTAAAAAAGGGCTATAGAATGTGACTGACTGTGTTGAGTAGTATTTATTTGCTTTTGTTTATCTCTCTCTATATAGATATATATATATATATATATATATATATATATATATATATATATATATATATATATATATATATATATATATATATAGATATGTATGTAGATTGTGTGTAAGTATTACTTAGGCAACTGTGATGTAAAACCAGCATTGTGTGTATAATCTTTTTTTCTATCAGGGCCTTAGGTGATGGTTCAAAGCAGCATGGGCCTTGGCCACATTTACATAATCAGTTGTGCACATTAACCACGATTGTAAATCCCAAGACATTAGTGTACAATGTGCCATTAATAAATGTGGTGTAATTTGTATGATGTTTTTAACCTTTACAAAAGGCAGATATTTGACACCATAATGTTTGTCTATTCCGCAGCTGGGCAGACTATAAAGCTAGACTGAAAAGCAAACTGGCACGGCAATACCGGCATGCTCAAGGGACTGCGGGTGGCCCACCAATGGACATTTCATTGAACCCCCTTGAGGAGCGGGCAAGGGCAGCAATTTCTCTTGTAAAGATTGTTTGGGTGGGCGACATAGACACTGGCTATAGCCCACCCCAAACACGAGATTCCGCTCGACTAGGTACAATGATCAGGGCTGCCAAGAAGAATTCAGGGCCCGGGTACAACAAATTCATGGGGCCCCCCTCATAGTGAAGTAAGCCCCAAAATTTTTTTGCGCCGCCTTACGGCGGCGCAAAAAAGATTAGGTATATGGTCATATATTCAGGGGCGTGGCTAGCCAAACGGCAGTGCAAAAATTTTGGGAGGGGCGGTCATGCATTTGGGGGCGTGGCAAACGTGCCATTGGGGCGTGGCTAACATAAAAACCACTAGGCTCTCAATTCGCCGGAGCGTCACATATGTTTAAGCACTCCTGACTTTCAGGACATCTACCACCACAGGGTAGTATACAAACAATGCAGTGTGTACACAAACAGTTCAGTCTTGGCCTACACCTTACATTGGACACAACATTCACCAAAAATTGGTATTGTCCCTACTAGAATCACAACATTTCACACACTGTGCTGCTCTCTCCTACCTGTTCTTCTCACTTTCTCCACCTGTGGCTGCTGCTTTCTTTAGTTGTGGCTTGTCCGGATCCAGAAATGTTGAAGGACCTATTTTGAAAAAAAAATGGCTACATTTAGAAAATTACAGCCAGCCCCAGCGTTAAATCAATAGCACCCACGATTAATAATTAGGCCTTCCTCCAGCTCCAATATTACAATAATGTGCCCCTTCATCATCGCCATGCCTTATGATCACACTGTGCCCTCCATGCTGTTTTTGCCCCCTTCATCTGGCTCCCCTTCATCAGACTATACTATGCTGCTCCCCCCCTTTTTCAATCCCACTGTGCCATGCCTCCCCCCCCCCTTTGTAACCCCACTGTGTCATGCTGCCCACCATTTTTTAACCCCACTGTGCCATGCTGACCCCTGTTTATTAACCCCACTGTGCCATACTGCCCCGTTTTTTAACCCATCTGTGCCCCTCTCATTTTTTCACCCCCTCTGTCATGCTGCTTTCCCATTTTTTAACCCCTCTGTGCTCCCCCCTCAATTTTTAACCCCTCTGACATGCTGCTTTCCCATTTTTTAACCCATCTGTGCCCCTCTCATTTTTTAACCCCTCTGACATGCTGCTTTCCCGTTTTTTAACCCCTCTGTGCTCCCCCCTCAATTTTTAACCCCTCTGACATGCTGCTTTCCCATTTTTTAACCCCTCTGTGCCCCCACTCATTTTTTAACCCCTCTGACATGCTGCTTTCCCATTTTTTAACCCCTCTGTGCTCCCCCTCATTTTTTAACCCCTCTGACATGCTGCTTCCCCGTTTTTAACCCCTTTGACATGCTGCTTTCCCGTTTTTTAACCCCTCTGTGCTCCCCCTAATTTTTTAACCCCTCTGACATGCTGCTTCCCCGTTTTTAACTCCTCTGACATGCTGCTTCCCCGTTTTTTAACCCCTCTGTGCCCCCCCTTATTTTTTAACCCCTCTGTCATGCTGCCCCCCCGTTTTTTAACCCCTTTGTGCCCCCTCATTTTTTAACCCCTCTGTCATGCTGCCCCCCCGTTTTTTAACCCCTTTGTGCTCCCCCTCATTTTTTAACCCCTCTGTCATGCTGCCCCCCCCCCCCCCCCGTTTTTTAACCCCTCTGTGCCCCCCTCGTTTTCCTCCCTTCACTTACCTTTTCTCCTCTCTTGGTCTTCTCTGCTGCTCTGTGCTCCAGACTGACTGAATGCTGGGCATGACATGATGACATCACACCCAGCATTCAGACAGTCTGAATAGAGCACAGAGCAGCAGAGAGGAGGGATGCCGGCTCCGCGATCAGGTGAGTATGTTTTTTTTTTTTTTTAAACTAGCCTGCTCCCCCCACCAACGACCGAGCCCCCCCCCCCCCCCCCCCCCCGCCAAAAAAAAAAAAAAAAAAAAAAAAGGAAAGGAAAAAAAACGTTTTCAAAAAAAAAATTAAAAAATTAAAAAAAATCAGCAGCGCAAGGGCCCGGGCCGGGCCCCCTGACATGCCGGGCCCGGGTAATTAGTACCCGCTCCCCCCCCCTCTCGGCGGCCCTGACAATGATGAGTGTGCTTTGTTAATGTCTGTGAATGTTTCTATATGTCTAAACAAATGTGTAAACTCTCTGGGTGTGTCTGAAGGATAACTTTGATTGCACAATATCTTAGCCTAACAGATTGGAGGAAATGTAATGTAGACAGTGAAGAAAAAAAATCCTCTATATATACAGTTTTGTGCATAATTAGAATACACAAAAAGTGGTAAAGTCTGATTTTGGTGACTGTAAAGGGCTGCAAGCACATTAAATGTCATTTCAGACTTGACCAATGCTACATCAGGCGTACCCCAATATGTTAAAAAAAAAAACATTATTGTTCCCAAATGTTTTTATCTAATATCTTAGTGTTTGTTTTTATTCTATCTACAGATTCCGAGCAGCAGCCCACTGCAGCCGTTCCAGAAGTTGCCCGTGATGTGGAGGGGGATCAGGTGGATCCAGCTGAAGATGCATGGGAGCGGGCACTCTCGGACGCATCACAAAGACTTAACAGCGCCACAGAAGCACAGAATGTTCACCTGGCACTTATAGCGAGCACTGTCCAACACACGGATCAGCAACTTACCAGTCTCATAAGCACACTCTCCACTTTCATGAGCACACACACCTCTTTAATGACCACACACAACTCTTTAATGTCTACACACAACACCCAAATGAAAAATTTAAATCAAACAATGTTACATATCGAAACACTCCTGGGTGATCTCTTGCATGCCCACTCCCAACGCACCTCCGCCACATTCCCTTCACCCAGGTCAGAATTTTTGTTCACCAGCCCCCATACCCAGTTGGCTGTGGCTCCAACCTCCCTGCTGTGTCTGACTCCTCCCTCCCTGTTGGTTCTGTTGCGTCCCCCCTCCCTGTTGGTTCTGTTGCGTCCCCCCTCCCTGTTGGTTCTGTTGCATCCCCCCTCCCTGTTGGTTCTGTTGCATCCTCCCTCCTTGTTGGTTCTGACTCCTCCCTCCTTGACCCAACCCTCTGTAGTCTTATGTGTTTTGCTTTTGCCCGTGGCTTCGATCAATCCCCTGTCGTGGTCCCTTCCCAATCCCCTGTCCATGAGGCTGCACCTTCACCTCGTCGGACACAATCCGTTTCCCATGCAGGTTTGGCTGCTTCCTCTGACTCCTCTACATCACGGGTGACAAGAAGTAGGAGTCGGACACAGGCCATTCCGACTCCATACAAAAAGCCTAAGAGAAAATAATTTATTGTTTTGGTTTCCAAACCTTATGTCATATTTTGATGTAAAAATATGTATTCTTGTTTCATAATTAAATTTATTTTTATTAATAAGTATGTGTTTCTTTATTTGTTATTACATAACCTATTATGGGTTTTTTTACGCAATACTTTTTATCAAGTATAAGCAAAATATTAACACCGAACACACGGCCGGAATCATTAAGGTTCTTTAAGGAATAGGTATCTAATTTCAGTGTGGTGTCCAAAAGGAAGTGCCAGATTGATTCAGGTTCATAAATGCAAAGGATCCTTATTACAATAATCTGCTAGAAACCATGAAATATAACAAGGGTAGTAAAATATCACCCGTTTTTTTTTTTTAAGTTACATACTGTCTGTATCTTAATATTGCGCACAAATACTTGTTAGCTTATTTGAACACGGTAATTTTAAGTTCATCTAGGTCCTCTCCTACCCCCCCATAAGAAACAGCAAGCTCCATTTTTAAAACATACCCCTCCAATGCCACATGGTTTGCCCTGACTTAGTTACTTTGCCTTAACTTTCTAGAATGATTCAGGCCCATGGTTTGGTCAAGAAGACTTAAACAAGAAGTTTATGAAGCTAAGCTTCAGAATTATTTTGCCACAGTGTTTCTTTCTTTGTGTGAGTAAATGTTTTTAAAACAAGCGTGCCACTACTACAGTGGCCCTTTATAGGTAGCAAAAAACATCCTATAAAGGAAGTATTGTTTTTCTAAACTGTAAGCTGAAACAAAGTAGCTGCAAAAACCAGGTGTAAATGGCACCAAAATACTCCTAAGAAGTTTTCCTTTAATGCCACAGGTCAAGTAATGTTAACTACTATTCTGAACCGTTCTGACTGTAAAATTTTTAAACAGATCTAATAAGGCATTTGCCTTTAAGAATAGTACTAATGCACAGTGTAAGGTACACCAATCACCCTTTAGTATAACGCTTGTTTAAATATTACTTAATGTCCTTATTGCACTAAGCACATATAGTTAATGACTCAAATTGGGATCTTAGGCGCACTTACTCCATCCACCGCTGTCATATCACGGCTACCCTGCCCCTTTGTCACGATCTGCCTGCTACATCTCCCTTTTGAATGCTGCTTGCATCCTGCAGCCCCTGTTTGTTTTGCACTGTGCTGTATTTGTGTTTATTTTTATGTGCTGCAGCAGTACCTTCATTCACCAGAGGTGCTGCTATTGTGCCCTATTTGTGTGCATTAGGGGTTACCCTTCCTGTTTACCAATTATTTCATGCACCTGGGTGTTTTCATTTCCCCTATATATACCTGTCTCTCCCAGCACACATTGCTAGTCATTGATGTCATATCCTGTGGTTTCACCCTGTGATTCTTCCTCCTGCATTGTTCCTGTGTTTATACTGCATTATGATCTCATCATTCATTCTGCTGATCTGTTTCATAAGTGAACCTGGGACTTACCTGTGCATTTCTCTGTATATGCTGCCTGGAATCTTCCCTCACCTTCCATTTAACTGCAACTGCTGAATATCTGGTATTTCTGCAAACTTATGATTTCATCACCTGTTTATATTTGCCGGCAATAAACATCGTTTGTTTTTTCACCTATTCATGGCTCCTTAGCCGTATTTCTATGTTGTTTTGTGACAGTATGACCAGCCGAAAAGAAACAGCTTAGGAGTCAGGTGAAAGTTTTGTTTTATTCCTGGGACCTTTTCTCTGCAATCAATTTTTCATTTGTTTTCTGCAACATGTCTGTTTCACCAAACTTGGAATTACCCCTGCTACAAACTTTACAAATGGACATTATCTTGCTACGCTCCCAGCTGGCTAAATTTTCTACGTTTCTTTTGGACCCACTCAGGAGACTGTCAGATTCTGTCTCTCCTAATTCAGAAGCTGCTGATCTGTCTCAATCCACCTTCTCTGCTGATGAACCTGTGCAAACAGCACCTCTTAAAAGTGCTTCTACAAGTATGCTGATTTCTAAGAACTATGGGGTAACAAATTCCCGGCTCACAGGTGGTCCAGGCCCCCATCTGACCGAAGAGGAACGGCGTCGCAGAATAACAAACAGGTTGTGTCTCTACTGTGCCAGCAATGCACATTTTTTGCAGGACTGTCCCATCCACAGACCACGTCAGCTTACTGAACCATTCCCTGTTGTTTCCTCTCGGCATTCCAAATTTGTTTATGCTCCACCATTTTTGTTCCCTGGGAAGAGACCCAATCTGCCAGTTTCAGCCGCCTGTCCTGAGGCGCCAGCTCCATCTGTCTCCTGTGCCGAGGTCCCAGCCTCTGTCTCCTGTGCCGAGGTCCCAGCCTCTGTCTCCTGTGCCGAGGTCCCAGCCTCTGTCTCCTGTGCCGAGGTCCCAGCCTCTGTCTCCTGTGCCGAGGTCCCAGCCTCTGTCTCCTGTGCCGAGTCTTCAGCCGCCGCCTCCAGTTCCGAGTCTTCAGCCGCCGCCTCCAGTTCCAAGTCTTCAGCCGCCGCCTCCAGTTCCGAGTCTTCAGCCGCCGCCTCCAGTTCCGAGTCTTCAGCCGCCGCCTCCAGTTCCGAGTCTTCAGCCGCCGCCTCCAGTTCCGAGTCTTCAGCCGCCGCCTCCAGTTCCGAGTCTTCAGCCGCCGCCTCCAGTCCTGAGTCTTCAGCCACTGTCTCTGTTCCTGAGCTACAGCCTGCTCCAGAGGGGGCGCTGCCATTACAGTCTTCTCCAGAGGGGGTGCTGCCCTTACAGTCTTCTCCAGAGGGGGTGCTGCCCTTACAGTCTTCTCCAGGGCGGGCGCTGCCCTTACAGTCTGCTCAAGAGGGGGCGCTGCCCTTACAGTCTTCTCCAGAGGGGGCGCTGCCCTTACAGTCTTCTCCAGAGGGGGCGCTGCCCTTACAGTCTTTTCCAGAGGGGGCGCTGCCCTTACAGTCTTTTCCAGAGGGGGAGCTGCCCTTACAGTCTTTTCCAGAGGGGGCGCTGCCCTTACAGTCTTCTCCAGAGGGGGTGCTGCCTTTACAGTCCTCTCCAGAGAGGGCGCTGCCCTTACAGTCCGCTCAAGAGGGGGCGCTGCCCTTACAGTCCGCTCCAGAGTTGCCTGTCCATGCGGTTCAGCCCGAGTTGCCTGTCCATGCGGTTCAGCCCGAGTTGCCTGTCCATGCGGTTCAGCCCGAGTTGCCTGTCCCTGCGGTTCAGCCCGAGTTGCCTGTCCCTGCGGTTCAGCCCGAGTTGCCTGTCCCTGCGGTTCAGCCCGAGTTGCCTGTCCCTGCGGTTCAGCCCGAGTTGCCTGTCCCTGCGGTTCAGCCCGAGTTGCTTGTCCATGCGGTTCAGCCCGAGTTGCTACTCTATGCGGTTCAGCCCGAGTTACCACTTGGTGCTGTCTGCTCTGAGGCTTCTCACGGCGCTGTCTGCTCTGAGGCTTCTCACAGCGCTGTCTGCTCCGAGGCTTCTCACAGTGCTGTCCCCTCCGAGGCTTCTCACAGCACTATCCCCTCCAAGTCTTCTGCCCAGTCCGGGCCTGCTGCCATGTCTGCCGCCTAATTCTGGACTATGAGTCAGATGAACCCAGACATTCTTGATATTTTGGCGTCTGGAATCCGCCCATAAGGGAGGGGGTACTGTCACGATCTGCCTGCTACATCTCCCTTTTGAATGCTGCTTGTATCTTGCAGCCCCTGTTTGTTTTGCACTGTGCTGTATTTGTGTTTATTTTTATGTGCTGCAGCAGTACCTTCATTCCTATTTGTGTGCATTAGGGGTTAACCTTCCTGTTCACCAATTATTTCATGCACCTGGGTGTTCTCATTTCTCCTATATATACCTGTCTCTCCCAGCACACATTGCTGGTCATTGATGTCATATCCTGTGGTTTCACCCTGTGATTCTTCCTCCTGCATTGTTACTGTGTTTATACTGCATTAGGATCTCATCATTCATTCTGCTGATCTGTTTCATAAGTGAACCTGGGACTTACCTGTGCATTTCCCTGTATATGCTGCCTGGAATCTTCCCTCACCTTTCATTTACCTGCAACTGCTGAATATCTGGTATTTCTGCAAACTTATGATTTCATCACCTGTTTATATTTGCCAGCAATAAACATCGTTTGTTTTTTCACCTAGTCATGGCTCCTTAGCGGTATTTCTACGTTGTTTTGTGACACCCTTCTGTTAGTCTGCAACATTCCCATCCTCCACACCTCCATTTGAAAACACACACTGTTTGTTCTGCTGCATGGGCGCGGCCAGCTTGGATGCAGTCAGGTGATCATTCCAGACCAACCAGAATCACCAGCTCAGATAACATTAATTGATCAGCCAATAGTTGTTTTGGACACCCTATATAAATCTGCTGCTGTGATCTGTTCATTGACCGAACAACACACTTCTCTCCAGAGGATAGGTCTTGGCTCCAGTGTTCTGGCCTGCATTACAAAACCAGAGTTTTTGACCACATTTGCAGACTGGTCATTCCCCTGCTATATTCGACAATCATCAAAAACATGAGCAGGAAGATGATCCAGTGTGCTAGGTTCTTATTCAGTCCTGCTCCAGCTAGTCCCAAGAGTCCATAATGGGATCGAGAAATACAGATTACCCAGACATTTTTACAGTAAATAAGGGTGTATATAGTCTTGTGTGAGCTGTTTGCTGTGTGCCTGGCTATTCATGAAGAAGGACAATAAAAACATGACAGTTTGATTATGGGTTACTCTGGCAAATAAACACACCCTCTAATCCAATTAAGTATACACCACATTATCTACATCACCTAGTGATGGATATCCAAGAGGTAGTTTGTCCACCAAATTGCTGCAAACAGTCGTTCTTTAACTACACTCTATGGTCTGATTCCACAATTGCATTAAAGTTAAAAACAATTTGGAAGGCTTAATACCTTTTTTTTCTAAACAGACCTATAGTTTATTTAATTATGAACACTCATTCATTCATTGCTATACTGGCCATGACAATACGTTTTTGCTCCCTTCCAGTGGTGGATTTTATTTAAGCAAGGGCAAACTAGTTGACATCACGTGCAAATTATTATGATGAGTCGTTTGGTAGGTAGAGATTTCGTGTATAGACAGACACAGGTACCCATTGCACATGATCACTGGCCCAGAATGAATAAGGATGTTCAAAGATTTGTATCCTTCTTTCAGTGTCCTGGACAAAACCATGTTACAATGCAAGAGGCGCAAAAGAGTCTTCACATTTACTAGCATGTTTAAACTGTCATAGCTTCTATTCTGCCCAAAACTAACATAATTTACACACACACTGACATATGATTTGTAGTCAAACCAAGCTGGAATGTGGCTTTTGTCGATATGTTATATTTACAGAGGGATATTGTCACGGGCACTAGGAGTCTTTACCCAGGGATCACCAGGTGGTAAGCTTACCAGAGCAATGTAGATGGTAATAGTGTGCTCTGGTAGCAGGGTGATCACGGAACAGGCAATAGTAGGTGATGAGATGCTCAAGAAAGTCTATGACTAGCAGCACTGGTAATATGGAGGTAATAATACACGAGGAACTGTATGGACAAGGGCAAGTGGAGGTAGTCAGTGGTCTGCGTTAGCAAGTTGTACCACTGCTATAGTGAGGAGGAATGTCCAACAGAAACGAGGAGGTGATGAGAGTCAGCGGTCTGCGGATAGCAAGTGGTACCGCTGTCTGAGTGAAGGAATGGAATCCAAGTGGAGGTATCCGGGAAGTCAGTGGTCTGCGGTAGCAAGTTGTACCACTGCTATGTGAGAGGAATGGAACAGGTGATACCGGAACAGGAATCAGTGGTCTGCCTTCAGCAAGTTGTACCACTGAATATATATGTGAGGAGGTGTACGGGGAGAGACTGCAACACAGGGTGTACACGGGCACATTAAACACGATCCACAGTAATATGCACAATATATATAAATGA
Organism: Mixophyes fleayi; assembly: GCF_038048845.1. NCBI lineage: Eukaryota > Metazoa > Chordata > Amphibia > Anura > Limnodynastidae > Mixophyes > Mixophyes fleayi. The sequence goes on along the minus strand of NC_134413.1, from coordinate 48,637,629 downwards.
CTGAACAGGTCTGCAAATGTAGGAAATCTCTGAAGTAGTCCAGCACAAGGTAACACAGTCAATGGCAAAAGACTCAGCGGATTGCAGACTCCAGAGGAGAACCAACACAGTCCAGCAAGATATGCAATACACCAGCACAGTCAATGAGAAGTATGCATACCGTGGTTCAGAAGGCAGTCAGATAGGAGTGCAGTGATACCTGGGCGGCAGGAGGCCGACAGGATGAGAAGTCCCTGGATGTAAGAGGCAGGAGTCTAGTAGGTGCAGCGCACAGGTAAGTAGACCAACAGGGACACGAATCCACAGGAATTAGTAAAACATGGAACTGGACTCATGTAGGACCCAGGAGAATGGAGATGATCTAGCAGAGGAGTAGCTGATGAGATACGAATCCAATGCTGACAGGAGGGTAGAGACCAGCGGGAAACAGGAAGGCGTGGAGAGCGGATCAGCAGTAGATGGACGATAGGCTGGCAGCGGCAGCAGGACTCTGCGGACCCACGGGAGAGATGAGATGAGGCTGACGTGCACAGGAGCAGCGGATAGGAATCAGCTAGCAGCCACGATGATGAACACAGGCGAGTTGCCAGCTGGAGACTGTAGTGCACGGAGGCAGCGGATAGGAATCAGTTCACAGTCACGATGATGAACACAGGCGAGTTGCCAGCTGGAGGCTGTAGTGCACGGAGGCAGCGGATAGGAATCAGCTCACAGTCACGATGATGAACACAGGCGAGTTGCAAGCTGGAGACTAGTGCACGGAGGCAGCGGCTAGGAATCAGCTCACAGACTTGATGATGAACAGGTGAGTGGATAAGGAGAGAAGGCTGTAGTGCACGGAGGCAGCGGATAGGAATCAGCTCACAGTCACGATGATGAACACAGGCGAGTTGCAAGCTGGAGACTGTAGTGCACGGAGGCAGCGGCTAGGAATCAGCTCACAGACTTGATGATGAACAGGTGAGTGGATAAGGAGAGAAGGCTGTAGTGCACGGAGGCAGCGGATAGAAATCAGCAAATAGTCACTATGGAATATAATAGCGTTGAAGTGGTATAGGAGACTGTAGTGCACGGAGGCAGCGGATAGGAATCAGCAAACAGTCACAATGGAATATAATAGCGTTGAAGTGGTATAGAAGACTGTAGTGCACGGAGGCAGCGGATAGGAATCAGCTCACAGTCACGATGATACAGTTGATGGTAGAAGTGGTATGGGGACCACAGTAGTAGAAGTGGTTTGGAAACCACAGAGGTAGAAGTGGTTTGGAAACCACAGGAATCAGCAGCGCTGAATACACGAGGAAACACAGGAACACCTTCAGAGACTCATGGGGAATGAGACTCCAAGATCAGGCAACGTGGTGTTGACCACAGGTGCTTAATATAGGGAGTGTTGCCTGATCTGCCAATTGAGTTAAAGGGACATACACAGAAGTATAGGAAAGGGCTGCGCATGCGCAGACCCTCAGGATGGAGGACGACCGCGGTTCCTAAATGTCCGGGAAGAGGCACTCACGGTCCAGTGAGTGACAGTACCCCCCCTTTTAAAGGTGGGCACAGAACGCCTGGAATCGGGCTTGTCCGGATTCTTGGAATAAAACTTCTTCAAAAGGGCAGGAGCATTAAGATCTTCAGCTTTGATCCAAGAGCGCTCCTCAGGACCAAAGCCCTTCCAATGAACGAGGAAACGGAGTACTCCTCGTGAAATTTTTGCGTCTAGTACCTCAGTAATTTCGAAATCCTCCTCCTGATGAACTTGAACTGGCTGCGGAGCTGAGGGAGGTTTTGAAAAACGGTTGATAATAAGAGGCTTGAGTAAGGACACATGGAAGGCATTAGAAATCCGAAGATTCTTAGGAAGAAGAAGTTTCACACATACTGGATTGATTACTTGAATGATCCTATATGGACCAATAAAACGAGGGGCGAATTTCATAGATGGGACCTTCAAACGAATGTTTTTAGTAGATAACCAAACACGATCTCCAATTTTTAGTGGTGGAATAGCCCGCCTCTTCTTATCTGCGAAAGATTTATATTTGATAGATGTTTTCTTCAAACAGGTTTTGACCTGAGACCAGATATTTTTAAAGGTCTGACAGGCAGTCTCCACCGCTGGAACTTGGGTGGGCGGGAGGGCAGGAAATTCCGGAAAAGACGGATGGTGACCGTAGACCACAAAAAATGGAGTTTTGGATGATGACTCATGGTACATGTTGTTATGGGCGAATTCGGCCCAAGGAAGCAACTCTACCCAGTTGTCTTGATTGGCTGAAGAGAACATCCTTATAAAAGTCTCAAGATCTTGATTGACACGCTCAGTCTGTCCGTTAGATTGCGGATGGTAGGAAGATGAGAGTGCTAATCGTATGCCCAAGGTTTTACAAAGGGCTCGCCAGAATCTGGAAACGAATTGTACTCCTCTATCTGACACAATCTCAGACGGACATCCATGGATGCGGAAGATCTCTTTAATGAAATGTTCAGCCAGGATAGACGAGGAAGGCAAACCAGACAGAGGGACGAAATGAGCCATCTTCGAAAATCTGTCCACCACCACCCAAATAGTGTTATGATTCTTACTGGGTGGTAAGTCAGTAACGAAATCCATACTAATATGGGTCCACGGCTTGGACGGAATGGGTAGTGGTCGCAGCAACCCTGCTGGAGTTCTGCGGGAAGATTTGAATTGGGAACATACTTCACAGGAAGCAATGAACTCTTTGACGTCTCTCCTCATTGAAGGCCACCAGTAACTTCGAGAGAGCATCTCAAAGGTCTTGTGTTCACCGGCGTGTCCAGAAAAACGAGAGGCATGGAACCACGAAAGGATTTTCCTCCTTAGAGTAGGAGGCACGAGAGTCTTCCCAAATGGTAGCATTTTGGTGGATGAAGCAGCCAGTGAGATACATTTGGGGTCTAGAATGGTATGGTTGGAAACCTCTTCTATATCAGAGGACGTCACAAAAGCTCTAGATAAAGCGTCAGCTTTTTTGTTCTTGGCAGCTGGTTTGAAGGTTATTATTAATTCGAAACGGGAAAAGAAAAGAGACCATCTTGCTTGGCGAGGGTTCAAGCATTGGGCAGACTGAAGATATGACAAGTTCTTATGATCCGTGAAGATCGTCACCGGATGGCGAGCTCCTTCCAATAGGTATCTCCACTCCTCTAATGCAGCTTTGATAGCCAGTAACTCCTTGTCCCCGATAGTATAATTCTTCTCTGCGGGCAGAAGACCCCGAGAATAGAAGGCACAAGGATGGAATTTTTGCTGTTCAGAGCGTTGAGAGAGAATAGCTCCCAAGCCCACATTAGAGGCATCTACTTCTAGAAAGAAGGGGAGTGTCACATCAGGCTGTCGAAGGATTGGAGCCGAAGAGAAGGACTCTTTGAGTGTTTGAAAGGCTTGAAGAGCCTCAGGCGACCATTGCTTAGGATTAGCCCCTTTTCGAGTCAGGGCCACAATAGGAGATGCAATGGAAGAAAAATCTTGAATGAAGCGTCTATAGTAATTGGCAAAACCTAAAAAACGCTGAATAGCACGAAGAGTAGTTGGCTGGGGCCAATGTAGTACAGCATTCACCTTGTCTGGATCCATCTTCAGGCCAACTCCGGAAACTATATACCCCAAGAATGGAATCTGGGGGAATTCGAATGAACATTTTTCTAATTTACAGAACAATGAATTTTTTCGTAGCCTGGAGAGGACTTCTGCCACATGTTGGTGGTGAGAAGGCAGGTCCTGGGAAAAGATCAATATGTCGTCCAGGTAGACGACGACACATACATATAATAAGTCCCGAAAGATCTTATTGATGAAGCCTTGAAAAACAGCGGGGGCATTACACAGCCCGAAAGGCATTACCAGATATTCGTAATGCCCGTCTCTGGTGTTAAACGCTGTCTTCCATTCGTCACCGGAACGGATTCTGATTAAATTGTAGGCACCACGAAGATCCAACTTAGTAAAAATACGGGCTCCCTTGATGCGATCGAATAGCTCAGTGATCAGCGGAATGGGATACCGATTCTTGATAGTAATGGCATTGAGTCCACGAAAATCTATGCAAGGGCGTAATGATCCATCCTTCTTTTTGACGAAGAAGAACCCAGCTCCAGCGGGAGAGGTGGAAGGTCGAATAAACCCACGCTGGAGGTTCTCCTGTATATACTCAGATGTAGCTTGAGTCTCAGGTAACGAGAGTGGATAGACCCGGCCCCTGGGGGGAGTCTTGCCAGGTAGAAGGTCGATCGGACAATCCCAAGAACGATGAGGAGGAAGACGTTCAGACTGAGCTTTATCAAACACATCGGTAAATGAAGCATATTGAGGAGGGAGTCCCGGTGAGGTAGATGAGATGGAAGATTGCTGTACTTTGAGAGGAATAACTTGGGAAAGGCAACGATGGTGACATTCAGGCCCCCAAGACGTGACTTGAGGGGTGCGCCAGTCAATCTGGGGAGAGTGACACTGAAGCCATGGAAGGCCTAAGACAATCGGACTTGTCGTAACAGGAAGGATTAAAAACGATATTACTTCATGATGCAGGGCACCAATCTGAAGTGTTACTGGAGACGTACTCTGAGTGATGAGACCGTTGATGAGACGTGATCCATCTATAGCCGTCACAGTAATGGGTGTTTTTAAGGTAATCACTGGTAGAGACCATTGATTTACTAATGATTTGGAAATAAAATTTCCTGCTGCTCCGGAATCAATTAATGCCTGTGACTCAAAGGTTTTGGTAGCAGAGGAAATCGTAACATCAAAAGCGCAGACTTTAGATTTCATGGAAGATGGAGAGGACTCCAGGGACCCTAACTTCACCTCTCCAGAACTAGTTAGGGCCTGGCATTTCCCGATCTCTTAGGGCAGGAGCTGAGAATATGAGTGGAATCAGCACAATAGATACAGAGTCTATTCTTTACTCTTCGTTTTCTCTCCTCGGAAGATAATTTGGAACGTCCTATCTCCATGGGAATCACAGAGGGTGAAACTGGACGAAATTAAGGGTTAGAACGAAGAGGTGCTTTAGCAGAAGTTGTTTTCTCAGCCTCCCTTTCACGAAATCTCATATCAACACGATGGCAAAGAGAGATCAAATCTTCAAGTGACGAAGGAAGCTCTTGAGTAGTCAGTGCATCTTTAATTTTATCGGAGAGCCCCTGCCAGAAGGCGGCAACTAGGGCTTCAGTGTTCCACTGAAGTTCAGAGGCTAAGATCCTAAATTGAATGACGTACTGGCTTACTGTAAGAGGTCCTTGTCGTAGGCGGAGGATGCTGGAAGCAGCGGAGGTCACACGACCTGGTTCATCGAACACACTTCGAAATGTAGAAATGAATTTGGCACTATCTTGCAAAATAGGATCATTTCTCTCCCACAGAGGGGAGGCCCAAGCCAGGGCTTGTCCTGAAAATAAAGAGATAAGATAGGCCACTCTGGAACGATGGGAAGAAAAATTTTGAGGTTGGAGCTCAAAATGGACTGAACATTGGTTAAGGAAACCCCTACAAGTTTTGGGGTCTCCATCGTACTTTGACGGAGTAGGCAGGTGAAGCGTGGAAGCTGTAGACACCTGGGATGGCACTGGGGAAACGGAGGAAAGCACAGAAGCCTCAGGAGTAGCTGTCACAGTCTGTCCAGATGTTCCTTGGGAGGTTAATGACTGATAACACTGAAGTAACAGCTGTTGGCGGGCATCCTGTTGCTCCACACGGCTGACCAGATGCTGCAGCATCTCTTTGGCGGTAGGTTCCGTATCTGGGTCTGTCATGGCCTGATCTTACTGTCACGGGCACTAGGAGTCTTTACCCAGGGATCACCAGGTGGTAAGCTTACCAGAGCAATGTAGATGGTAATAGTGTGCTCTGGTAGCAGGGTGATCACGGAACAGGCAATAGTAGGTGATGAGATGCTCAAGAAAGTCTATGACTAGCAGCACTGGTAATATGGAGGTAATAATACACGAGGAACTGTATGGACAAGGGCAAGTGGAGGTAGTCAGTGGTCTGCGTTAGCAAGTTGTACCACTGCTATAGTGAGGAGGAATGTCCAACAGAAACGAGGAGGTGATGAGAGTCAGCGGTCTGCGGATAGCAAGTGGTACCGCTGTCTGAGTGAAGGAATGGAATCCAAGTGGAGGTATCCGGGAAGTCAGTGGTCTGCGGTAGCAAGTTGTACCACTGCTATGTGAGAGGAATGGAACAGGTGATACCGGAACAGGAATCAGTGGTCTGCCTTCAGCAAGTTGTACCACTGAATATATATGTGAGGAGGTGTACGGGGAGAGACTGCAACAAAGGGTGTACACGGGCACATTAAACACGATCCACAGTAATATGCACAATATATATAAATGACTGAACAGGTCTGCAAATGTAGGAAATCTCTGAAGTAGTCCAGCACAAGGTAACACAGTCAATGATGGCAAAAGACTCAGCGGATTGCAGACTCCAGAGGAGAACCAACACAGTCCAGCAAGATATGCAATACACCAGCACAGTCAATGAGAAGTATGCATACCGTGGTTCAGAAGGCAGTCAGATAGGAGTGCAGTGATACCTGGGCGGCAGGAGGCCGACAGGATGAGAAGTCCCTGGATGTAAGAGGCAGGAGTCTAGTAGGTGCAGCGCACAGGTAAGTAGACCAACAGGGACTCGAATCCACAGGAATCAGTAAAACATGGAACTGGACTCATGGAGGACCCAGGAGAATGGAGATGATCTAGCAGAGGAGTAGCTGATGAGATACGAATCCAATGCTGACAGGAGGGTAGAGACCAGCGGGAAACAGGAAGGCGTGGAGAGCGGATCAGCAGTAGATGGACGATAGGCTGGCAGCGGCAGCAGGACTCTGCGGACCCACGGGAGAGATGAGATGAGGCTGACGTGCACAGGAGCAGCGGATAGGAATCAGCTAGCAGCCACGATGATGAACACAGGCGAGTTGCCAGCTGGAGACTGTAGTGCACGGAGGCAGCGGATAGGAATCAGTTCACAGTCACGATGATGAACACAGGCGAGTTGCCAGCTGGAGGCTGTAGTGCACGGAGGCAGCGGATAGGAATCAGCTCACAGTCACGATGATGAACACAGGCGAGTTGCAAGCTGGAGACTGTAGTGCACGGAGGCAGCGGCTAGGAATCAGCTCACAGACTTGATGATAAACAGGTGAGTGGATAAGGAGAGAAGGCTGTAGTGCACGGAGGCAGCGGATAGGAATCAGCTCACAGTCACGATGATGAACACAGGCGAGTTGCAAGCTGGAGACTGTAGTGCACGGAGGCAGCGGCTAGGAATCAGCTCACAGACTTGATGATGAACAGGTGAGTGGATAAGGAGAGAAGGCTGTAGTGCACGGAGGCAGCGGATAGAAATCAGCAAATAGTCACTATGGAATATAATAGCGTTGAAGTGGTATAGGAGACTGTAGTGCACGGAGGCAGCGGATAGGAATCAGCAAACAGTCACAATGGAATATAATAGCGTTGAAGTGGTATAGAAGACTGTAGTGCATGGAGGCAGCGGATAGGAATCAGCTCACAGTCACGATGATACAGTTGATGGTAGAAGTGGTATGGGGACCACAGTAGTAGAAGTGGTTTGGAAACCACAGAGGTAGAAGTGGTTTGGAAACCACAGGAATCAGCAGCGCTGAATACACGAGGAAACACAGGAACACCTTCAGAGACTCATGGGGAATGAGACTCCAAGATCAGGCAACGTGGTGTTGACCACAGGTGCTTAATATAGGGAGTGTTGCCTGATCTGCCAATTGAGTTAAAGGGACATACACAGAAGTATAGGAAAGGGCTGCGCATGCGCAGACCCTCAGGATGGAGGACGACCACGGTTCCTAAATGTCCGGGAAGAGGCACTCACGGTCCGGTGAGTGACAGATATATAAGAGATATTTGGATAGTCTAATAATTACACATTTATACACAACAATAAAAATACAAAAAACATTGACAGGAGCACCAAACATGTCAAACAATGTGTGTAATCAGATAAATGTAACTAGTGCTAATTTTGAATAAGTGTGTTGGCCGTAATCTGATATTTTGCAGACTGGAGCTATTACCAAACTAGGTGAAGTATTACTTATCACAACAATGAAACTTTGTAAAGACACCATGAAAAGGGTGTATACTGTATTATTTGCTGTTCCAAAGGTGGGTTACACATAATGTTAATCTGCCCTTGTAGCAACACTATAATAGTTTAGGACACTAACGCATTTACCATCATTGTTAGTGTTGGTTTTGTGTGTGCCATGTGGGTGTTGGGCCACTTTTAAACAAAGTGCCACTAGCACAGCTGAAAGATAGTTATCCTGTTTGTGCAAGGGCCAAAAGTTTATAGTGTTGGACGTAACACCGGTAACATTTTTGTATGATTTGTATGCGTTACACATTTTATAATGCCTATATTGCTATGCACCTACCATGTTCCCTCTAAAAGCTGTAAAGTGTACAAGAAATTAACTACAAAGCAACCAAACACACATACAAACCTCCAAACTAAACTCATTTCATATAACTGAACATAAACACCATAGAGTGCGTTTGTAGGCTATGGTGTGTCTGTGGCAAAGGACTAAAGAACCACACATAATAATATTATATTTTCAAAGTATACCTGTTACACAATAGTTAGGAAAGCAATTCACAAGGATTTATGTGTATTCAAAGAGAAATCACTGCACTATAGTAATGGTAAAAAATGGCATGACAACAGATTGCAGAGTCATTTGCAGGATAAGATATATTTATTACAAATGGGCTAACAAAAACATAGCAAAGAAGTTAATGGTCTGTGTGTGGCAAAGATCCTTGGATGAAGAGATGCCAATGTGACCAGACTAAAGAGAGACATAAGCAGCCTTGGAGCTCGGGAGAAATACTTCAACATGTAGTGAGACAAGAATTGCACCACTCCAAAAAGCAAAGCAACTTGACCTGTTTCTGCACTTGGCCTGAGACATAGCAAAGAAGTTAATGGTCTGTGTGTGGCAAAGATCCTTGGATGAAGAGATGCCAATGTGGCCAGACTAAAGAGAGACATAAGCAGCCTTGGAGCTTTGGAGAAATACTTCAACATGTAGTGAGACACGAATTGCACCACTCCAAAAAGCAAACAAAATAAAAAGTTTAATGCCACAAAGACCACCACTCCAGGCCAGGTGTTATATACAGGCTGTAGATATAAGAAAATAAAAACACAGTTAGAAAAATTACCACTACAACACACTATATGTGCCAAACAATTACCTATAAACCTCGCATGGATAAATAACCACATTTACATGGTCACAATTTAGCTACCACATTATGACACTGGGGGACATCTACATACTACACCATTAATGCCTTTTGTGACTTAGCAAATACAAGCATCAAGTGTGCAAAGTCTGGACTGGCCAAAGTGTAGCAAACATTAAACAAAAAAAAATAAATTAAGCGACATTAGCCTGTAGATGAAATCTAACACACTAAGGTGCATTTAGCAAAAGACATTGAGGCAAAACCTACATACATGAATCTATACTTTCTACACACATTGTAAAGGTTAAAAACAGGTAGCAAAGATTTGAAATACAAATTATTACACATATTAGACATTTCACTAACACACCAGTCCATGCAGATTCATATTGACATTTGAACTTAACATACCTTATATCATCTAACCTTGAATAAGCTTCCCGATGATTTTAACACACAGCTTTGAAATGTTAAGGTTGAAAAAGTGCATTAAAAATTATTGCCTCAAAAATAACGATCAACAACATAGCTCCTGAAGTTTGAGCCACGCACTGCTTCACGAGGGGATGGGAACATGATCTTCCTCCTCCTCCTCCGCCTCCTCCACCCTAGCAACCTCGTCCATGACCCCTGGTGCCCCACTCCTGATGGCAATATTATGGAACACCACACACAGAGCGATGATCCTACAAACCTTCCTCGGCTCATACATCAGGGCGCCACCAGACCGGTCCAGGCATCTAAATCGAGCCTTGAGAACTCCAAAAGCCCTTTCTATTACCGATCTGGTGGCCCTATGAGCCGAGTTATAGGCCTCCTCCTGCTCTGTGTGTGGGTTCAATATAGGAGTGAGGAGCCAAGGGCAGGAGGGATACGCATTGTCACCTATGTAGGAAGAGAGGAAAGAAAAAAAAATATATAACCTTTTAAGACTACAACTATACGTGATAAAAATTTAATGCTAACATTCTAATATATGAGGGCAAATTACAATCCAGCCCAAAAAGTAAGGTTACAACGTCTTAATACTGTATAATTAGCCTCCAAACAAAACTAGCTATATCCATTAATGCCTCAACAACTAAGGTAAATAAACATTACAGATTGGCAAAGTGCACCTAACTAATATTTTTACACCTGCCAGAGTCCACTATTCTCAAGACACATACCTATTACTAATAGGTGACTTTCAGTTATACGGCTACATGAGCATTATATCTCTTACTAGTCAAAAGATTGATACAATCACTCTATAGTAGCGAAATCTATAAATACAAGGCACATGTGTAAGAGTAAAATATCAATTACTATATCAAACTTTAACAATCTATGTCTGCCATACAATATGACTAAACATTTAGAGTTGAGGGAACCATTATTTGCACATAATTACCAAGAAGCCACACATCTCCGTGTGGTGTCACACCCCCTTGCCTCTGTTGCAATCTAGGCCACAACCATGATTTACGAAAGGCATAGGAGTCATGGGTGCTCCCAGGCCATTTCGCAACCAGGTTTCGAAACAGGAGAGATGGGTCACATATGGCCTGGACGTTTATTGAGTGGAAATGCTTCCGGTTAATGTAAACGGAAGCATCTCCACTCAAGGGCACCAGTGCCAAATGAGTCCCTTCTACAGCCCCTATGACGTTTGGAAAGCCAGCTATGGTGTCAAACTGCTGCTTGATCCGCACAAGAGACTCCTCTTCGAGTGGCAGATGTATAAACTGCCGGAGTCGTGACTGAAATGCCCTCAGGACAACCTCCAGCACACGGCTGAAGGTCGCCTGGGACATTCCTGCCGCGACCCCGACTGTGAACTGGAAGGATCAAGTTGCACAGAAGTGCAGTACCGCCACAAGTTTGGTCAAAGGCGGTACTGCTGTCGGGATGACGCGCATTGGCTCAAGGTCACGCTCCACAATGCGCAGGGTGTCCAAGATCAGATATGGAGGAAGCCGATAGCGACGAACAACCTCCGCATCTGACATCCCAAAGAGGCTGACACGTGGCCTGAAGATGCGCTCCCTCGGACGGCGACGTCGGCGTAGTTGCTGGTTAGGACGGGGCACAGGAGCACGCCCCTAGTGACGCATAATGTACTCAAACTCCAGGAGTGCCTGTATGTGTTTCAAAAGGAAGAGGTCACAAACCAGCACTTAGGTGAAACGTTTAGACTTTGCATTGTCTGACTTTGGCACAAATTACACAACCAATACTTACAATGATGTCGTTATTAATGCGTTTGCTTAATGGTGTAAAAGGACAGTCCATAAGTAGATGAAAGTAATGTGGTGGGCGAGTTTGTATAAAAAAAAACCCCAAAAAAAACAACAAAATTAAAAACATAATTACATAAACAAACCCTATCCATTGTCCAAACACCATATAGTCATATAGAACCACCACCAAAGTGCTTGCAAACGTGATATTTACCATCGCCATAGACCCTTTCACAAATCAGATTAGTTAGCTTGAACTTTATGTGGGGTACAAATGTGAAGGGAGTGAAACACTAAATACAGAGTGCTAATGTGTTTTTAAGGTAGGGGCAAAAAACACCACTCTAATAAAAGTGATTATAGCACAATAAAATAAATCCTAAAACCATGGCCATTCTTACTGCAAAGTGTTTTAACAAGGGGTATGTAAGAAACTATATCTGGTTTATACTTACCACACACACAGACAAGATTGTCTTAAAATGGCACACAACCCACACAAAACTGAAATCGCCAGCAGAACCGATATCTGTGGGGGAGGGTAAACAAGTAAATTTTTAAAAAAAGAAAAGGGATAATATTTAATCATTTCACTACATTCTAGAGGAATGTATGCAGTTGAGCCTCTAAGTATACACAGTGGACTAAATATTAAAACTCCACAGCTAACCAAACACTTTTGCACTAACCTTCAACATAAAAACCACTAGCACAGTACATTAAGCCCTTTCTGCAGCAATAGAGATTTCTTGCTCACCAACATATAGTTACATCTTTAAACATACTGAGTACTGAGCAAGGTACAGCAGTAAACATCAGATTAAAAAAACATTTGCCCATCTACAGTCTACTTACCCAGAATTGTAAAACTCACAACAACACAGAAGTGCAAGCAAGGTATTTTTATCTATCACTCTAATTAGGTAATTAAATGGCGGTGCGAACGCCGGAGAGTATGCCGAACAGAAGCCATTAAGAGCACACAGGTGCATACCAATTAAACAAGTTTGTTTTTGACTAAAAGTCATCCTGGCATGTTACCTAAGGTTATTCAATGTACAGTAAGTCGATATTTAAACTATTATTACAGATGTAAATAATGCGCTTAGCTTTTAGTGCTGTGCCTATATTAAGGATAAAATAGTTTGGACTATAATTATATATCACCTAAAAATCATTTACATGTATTAAATTAACATGTGAAAACTTAATGTGTGACACTATAGTGTAGTGGTTATGTATTCCACCCACCAATACTAAGTGCAGGAGTTCGAGCCCACAGGTCAACCATAAGCACAAAGCGATTTACAAGCCTCCATTAAGCATACTCAGTAAAGTATAATAGAAATAAAAAAACGCAAATGCTTGTAACATAGCGCAAGATATGCAACATGGTGTTTTTTTTATTTTTCCATTTGTTTTTTTTTTTTTATAATTATTAAAATGGTCAAGTCTTTCAAGGTCCTGATGCGTTGGACAAGCAATTTTTTTTTTTATGTGTGTGTATGTAGGGTTATGTTTTTAATAGCACCTTATCCGTCATTCCGTTAACAATAAATGCAACCTGCCAGATTTGTCAGACTTAAGACAGCGATTCAGCTGACCGAAAAAGTTATTCTGCAGTTTGGTGTGTGTTTTTCTATCTGAAGTATACCTTAGTGGATAAAGAACTAACCTTGCAATGATAAGGTAATGAGTTTGACCCCCGATTCATGCGTGTATGTGGCTTTCCTTTGTTTATGTAAATGTTTGAGTGCATTTATTCCACTCTGTGACTTATGTAAGAGTGCTTTTGTATATGGTTTGGTGTTTAATCTGCCTATATGTCATGTTGAACATTGTGATCACTTACAACACATCAAAAGGAGCTGTAGCAAAATACTTTGTTGCAAAGACATAGTAAATCTATGCTCTCAGAAGTAGAAAAAGAGAACACAAAAATGGTAGCAATATTAATATACTTTTGATTTGTATTAATGAACATGGATATATTTCAATATGCATACATATTTACTCACCATATACCAATTCTTACAGTGTATAATATGTGAAAATATTTGGAGTTTTCTACATCTTTTAAGGACACCAACTTATTATATACGTTGGGGCTCATCTTTCATTGTTATTCTATTCTGTTCTTGTCACCACTTGTACAGTGGCGTAGCAGATAGCCAAGGCATCTTTGAAGCTTGCAAACGTGTGTTCAAGACCTCACTATTTCTCTTGTGTCTTAGGGATCCTTAATATCCTTACAATATTTGTGTTGGTGTCAAAACTTACCCTGTGGTAATCGAACACTTCGTATAAAATGTGTGTAAATACATTCAAAAAGTGTACAGTTATTATATGTGTATTTTTCTTTTATTATATTGAAAAGGCACCATCAACAAGTGTCAAATTATCCATGTTGCATATTGAGACTAATGTTAATTGTTAGTTGCTGAGAATCAAAAGAGATTTGTAATCAATATTTATGATAAAGCCGAATGTTTGGCCAACAGTTTAACACAATTTATAAAATTAGCCATGCACTGTGCAATCGATTCCAGCAGCCGTCATGAATGGGGAATGGAGTGTGCACTCCATTTTGGAAACTTTCATGAATGGGGAATGGAGTGTGCACTCCATTCTGGAAACTTTCATGAATGGGTAATGGAGTGTGCACTCCATTTTGGAAACTTTCATGAATGGGGAATGGAGTGTGCACTCCATTCCGGAAACTGTAATGAATGGGGAATGGAGTGTGCACTCCATTTTGAAAACTGTAATGAATGGGGAATGGAGTGTGCACTCCATTTTGGCAGCCGGAATGGATAGGGAGTGATAGTAGAAAATATATCTGGCTAGCATACCAAACTGCAGTGTAGAGGCCCATAAAAGCCAGGCCTCTTTACTGAAGAGGCAGCAAGCAGCATAGTGCGCTATATGACAATATTTGTTAATTATTTTTTTTATTTTTTTTTTATTAAAAGAAAAATGAATAATATGTGTGTTTGTTTAGCTTATTTTTAACAAATTTTTATACGCAGAGTATGCTTCTAAAGGCTTTTAACAGTTGTTTGCGCTGGGTGTTTTGGATTTAAACATGACCCTGGCCGTTATTAACTTTTGTGAAAGATTTGAGACAGGAGTGACGTCAGTTTCACTCAACTGGAAAGAGGGAACGCCTACTGTTCTCAAGTGAAAATGTATAACGCTTACTTTACTCAAATGGTGTCTCATCTCCGCCTAGTCCGCGCCTACTCTCCGCCCATTCCCACCCCTTTGTTCTCAAGGGGTCAGCAGCCATCTCAAATCTATTTGCGTTGGACTTTTGGATTGCATTGACATGGAGAGTAGTATCTGCCGTGATTGCGTAGTGTCGTTTTGCGCATCTCAAGTGTCGTTTTGCGTATGCGCAGACCCAATTAGCAGATGCATATGCATTTGCGTACCTTGATGAATCGGGCCCTCAGTTATAATAATGTCTGAGTGACTGTTAATATAGCTAGCAGGCATCCCAAGTTAGTTATCTAAGTCACCAGGTAAACTAGGAGGTAATTAGGTTAGAACTTCCAGATTATTTTCCTGGGTCGAACTGAAACGACCCAGGTCTTGGTGCAGTATGAATGGTACAAGTCCAAAATCCAAAATAAAAACAGTCTCAACATAACTTGACATCTTGAAATGCTTTTTGTACCATCGGTTTCATTCTACAATTTTTTCATTAAATGTTCTTCTTGCTGGATGTATTGAATTGGATTGGAACAATTTATTTTTATTCTTCTGTACTGTCCTTTCGGTATATTTCTTAGCCACAATGGGTGGTGATTTATATCTGCAGGTAGATAGTTAATACAATCTACTGGTTTTATGTAAGTATGTGTCATAATTTTTACTTGTTTTTTATATACTTCTAGGTCAAAGAATTGTACCATTGACTTGCTTATATTAGCTGTGAACTCCAGATTTAATTTCATTGCTGATAATCTGTTTCAGAAAGTTATCCAGTGTAGATTGTTCCCCATTCCAAATAAAGAAAATAAACCTGTGCCAACATAAAAGTTGGTTTGTGTACTTTTCAATAGACCATATGTGCAAAGTGTCTCCACAGTACAATACTGACTGAAATAGCATTGGAAAATGTATTAATATGTACTAATATAAATGTTATTGTATCAAAATGTATCACAGACTCAGATCGTGTAATGCTGCAGATACAATGTGTTAAATGTCTTAATGTTTTACACAAGTGTGGTGTGTAATTCCCTGATGTAATATTGTAACACTTTGTAAGGTGTATCCGGCCAAATAGTTAATTCAGTCAAGCCCTTCCATGTAGAATGAAGGTAACAGAGACAGTATGTCTAACAGTTAAATAACGTAAGTGTCCACTGATAGACCCCAGCTGAAATGGGTAGGACTGACCCTACTCTCTGTGTAAATAGCCAGGAATAAAAACAATATATACATTATATATTGGAGGATCCTGGTGTACCTAATACAAGCACAAAGGACTCTGGGCAAAGCATTGCAATGCTGCCAGAGGAAACCGTACCAGGACAAGGTCTGTGTGTGCCAGTAGTCCAGGCTGGGGGACACAGGACTGGTTAGCAAAATGACAGTGGTTATACTGTGGGAGAATAAGACTCTATAGGACACTGAGATTGTTACTTTGGGGGGCTGACAGCAAGAGGCTGCTGGACAGTACATGTTACAATAATATAGTTTTGTGAAAGTCTATGGTATTGTATGGTCGCAATAAAGCCATATTTTGGTATCTTCTGGTCTGCCCGAGTGAGTTGAATCCCACAGAGGGTAAATACACTCCCAGCTATGGGTGGTTTCCTCACACTTACCAAAAATACAACCAAATCCCCATTCTCTTATCATCTCCTGCCTTTACTACTGCAACTTCCACCTATCTGCCATTCCCTCCTCCCATCTATCCCAGCCTTATTCCATCCTAAATGCTTTGACAAGACTGGTCTTCTACTGTTGCTGCTTTGCATCCTTCTCATACTCTGCAAATCCCTACACTGTCTCCCTATATCTTCCAGAATACACTTAAAATTACTCACTTTCACCTACAAAAGCCACCCAGTATCAGAGTAAGAAAGACTATGGGCTAGATTTACTAAGCTGCGGGTTTGAAAAATTGGGGATGTTGCCTACGGCAACCAATCAGATTCTAGCTGTCATTTTGTAGAAGGTACTAAGTAAATGAAAGCTAGAATCTGATTGGTTGCTATAGGCAACATCCCCACTTTTTCAAACCCACAGCTTAGTAAATCTGGCTCTATGTATTTTTTAAGCAACAAATATGAAATCAAATCCCCATTTTACTTTTATTAAGGATCAATATAAATTGTTAAATGTATGAATGTAAAATATTATGCAAAATTCTAAAAACACCCTAACCTTAGGCTAGCAATTAACAAACAATATGAATATTGTAGCAATTCAAACATGTGATTGTTACGTTTTGTTATCATTCTAGCTTAATTATCCCCAAGGAGCTCTAAAATAGTCTGTCTGCATCAGATCTTGGGCCAGGACAGTAACCATTGTATTTACTCAAGATTATGAGCTAGACTGTACTCTAAATGGTAACAATCCTTCAATCTAGCAAAGTTATGCTAAACACCTGCACCTTTGTTAATGTTTATAGTAGAGATGAGCGGGCTCGGATTCCGCTAATCCGAGCCCACCCGAACAGTGCGGATCCGAACACTGTTTGGATATTTCCGGCGGGCAAAAAATCCAAAACCTTAAATCCGAACCAAAACCTTTCGTCAGGTGTTTTGCGAAACAAATCCGAACCCAAAACCTCAAGCAAATCCGAATCCAAAACACAAAACACGAGACACCAAAAGTGGCCGGTGCACATCCCTAGTTTATAGCCATTTGTTTGTAGATATTCCGAAAGTACTCTCCACCAAGACACAGGCGCTGTTAATATGCCCTCATAAGATGTTCATAAGATGTTTGCCAATTCCAAATGCATCATCTGCTACATAAATGAATGGGAGTGGACTGCTAGTTATTCCTGGTAGTGGTGTGGAAGCTCTTGACTCTTTTCAAATGTGAAGTGCTGAAATATATATTTAAATTCAATAAGGAAACATTAATAGTTATAAAATTTACTTTTACTACATGGCGGCATAATAATTCTTATGTGCTCTTCATCAAATGCCCCTAAACAAGAGGGTAAATTACAGTATTTAAAAATTCAGTTATTTTGTCCCATATTGACTTGTTTGGTTCTGGCGTGACTTGGTTAAGCAATAGCCTCCAAATGGCCTTGCATGATTATTGATTGGTAATACTGTTCGCAGATGTTCCCATCCTAAATTCAAAATGCATGGAAGTTTAGAAATGTCCCAAAATCTTGAACCTGTGGATTAAATATATTTATATTTCAATTGCAGTTCTGTGTATGAAAACACTATGCCATACAATGAAGGATTACTCCTGGAGACAACTAAACAACTATAATAAAATGCGGCATAAATAGTTTTTAGTCTCCAACATTAATTTTTTAACAATGTAATCCTTCTTTTGACTGTAACTCACCAGTCCGCTCAGCTTCATCCACTTGAAATACTTACAGTTGAAACACTGTTTAAAATCTCCTGGCTTCTAGCTCAAGTTAGTGAATAATTGAATCATATCATTTTGGCAGCAGAAGAAATGAAAAAAGGCTGCTTTTTCACCATAACTCACCTATCCCCTAAGTAGGCAATAACCGCAGCCAAAAAAAGGCCAAGAAACAAGTAGCTATTTTCAAATCTCCTATTGCCTGGCTTAAATAATCATTTCTTTATCTACTTGAGCCAGAGAGATTTGAAGTGGAGAAAAGTAATGTATCGGTAGTGTTACAGTACCAAACGGTTTCCAGCAAAAGCAAATGAAAGTAATTTTCGTGATGATGATAATTGTATTGAGGATATACCAAAACCAGAAGTACAAAACCCCAACTATAATTAGGAATTCCAAAAATGTAAATTTCACCATCTCCGGCATCAACTCTACATCAGCTACAGCTTCTAGGAGGCAACTCAATGTTTGTTTGTTTTAATAATAAAAAAATAGAAGTACAATTTAATGAATTGACGGATGCTGTCAAACACATGTGGAGAAGAGAGATGAATGCTTTCATTTTTCAGTTGAAATCTTCTTTTGAAACAGGTGCAAACACAGGAGACAGCAATTTGAATTTTTATTATGAACGAAATTTATTACTGAACAGGGACAACCCCCACAACATACCCTTATTTTCACTATCAAGTTACATACATGCACTTTACTTTAGCACTATCACCTCCACAACAACCAACCAGTCACACGTACCATTCAGAAGAATCTTTCACACCTTATCAACAATCCCCAACATTTACATATAACCAATAAGTACTGAATAATAATACATGCTACATAGAGATGAGCGGGCTCGGATATCTGAAATCCGAGCCCACCCGAACGTTGCTGATCCGAGCCGGATCCGAGACAGATCCGGGTATTCCCGCCAATTGCAAAACTGAAACCGAGGCTCTAAATCATAATCCCGCTGTCGGATCTCACGATACTAGTATTCTATAAATTCCCCACTAGCCGTCGCCATCTTCACTCGGGCATTGATCAGGGTAGAGGGAGGTTGTGTTAGGTGGTCCTCTGTCCTGCTATATCTCGTGCTGTGCTGTGCTCTGCTCAGTCCAGTGGTGCTGTGTCCTGTACTTCTAAGGGCATTGTTATTTCCCCATTATTCCAAAGTTATAAAAAAAAAAAAATATCCAAAAACAATCCTGCAGTATAAGTCCATTGGTACTGCAATATTACAAAGTTCACTGATTCAGCAGTATAAGTCCAGTGGTACTGCTATATTACAAAGTTCACTGATTCAGCAGTATAAGTCCAGTGGTACTGCTATATTACTGCAGGCAGCTGTGCAGTGGAATTCAGACCATTTGAAGGCGGAGGTATTATGGCCCCGGTACCAAATTGTGTAACGGGACCACTGCACTATGCAGTCCAGAAAGCTACCTCGGTGAAACGTTTTGGACTAAAAACAATATTGTGAGGTGTGAGGTGTTCAGAATAGACTGGGAATTAGTGGAAATGATTGTTATTGAGGTTAATAATAGCGTAGGAGTGAAAATAAACCAAAAAACTTGATTTTAACACTTTTTATGTTTTTTTCAAAATAAATCCGAATCCAAAACCTTTCGTCAGGTGTTTTGCGAAACAAATCCGAACCCAAAACCTCAAGCAAATCCGAATCCAAAACACAAAACACCAAAAGTGGCCGGTGCACATTCCTAATGCTACATATGTTTAATGATGTATGCCTAATTATAATTGGTCCATCATGTGATACTTCTATAAAATTTGTCATACTAAAGTGTTTTAGGTGACATCTTCTAATAAAGATATGTTACTGAGTATCCCAAGCAGCTCCTCTGCTGGGGATAAACACTTTGAAACATTTTGGTTTCAAGAAAATCTGACCTAATTGGTAACTATAGTGCATATAACACTTGTTATACTACTACCATCAAAGTCTGCCATGTTTAGAAGCAAAAAAATGGGACATTACATACTATTTGTTCAGTGCATTACAGCCAAATATGTCTTTATTCCAATTGCCAAAGGCAAAATAACCATAACACATTTGATCCTACATTTGCAATTACTTTTATTATACACACATTAAGGGTCTTGTTTGATACATTTTGCATTTGCAAACATACATGTTAATATTCTGTAGCAAAAAAGACTGCTTACTTGTATGAGTGTGCCGAGTTGCACCCCTCTCAACATGTGCATCAAAGTCTCATTAGGTCGCATATGAATCTTCTAGTGGCACCCTGACTGGATGTGGGCTCTGTCAGTTTCCTACATTCCACTGACATTGGATTCTCCTGACCCAATGGTAGCCCACTTAACACCCTGATTCCTGACAAGCATTCAGCTCATTGTAAAGCGAACATTGACCAGCTGACCGCATCCTGCCCCATGATGCTACCTTTGGCCTTGTTGAGACCTAGTACCAGGATTCAGTGTTCAATCCAGGTCATGCTTGTAACAATGTAGTATGTGTGTTTGATGGCACAGGGGGCTTGTGGCAATGTAGTATATGTGTGATGGCACAGGGGGCTTGTGGCAATGTAGTGTGTGTGATGGCACAGGGGGCTTGTGGCAATGTAGTGTGTATGATGGCACAGGGGGCTTGTGGCAATGTAGTGTGTATGATGGCACAGGGGGCTTGTGGCAATGTAGTGTGTGTGTGTTAGGTAGGTGGTGGCTAAGTAATCTGTGCTATTTTGTTTGTGAGGTGATGGTGGGGCAATTTAATGTTATAGTGTGGACTATTAATTGAAGATGGGGGTTTGGGGGCTGTTAATTGAATGTGGGGCTGAGTTTGGGGAGCATGAGGTCTCTGTGTCAATGTGAATATGAATTATTTAATGGTAGTGACGGTTGCAGGAAATAAGTGTATTTTTGAAATGTAAATATTATTAATTTATTGCTGGGGCTGTTTGTAGGGAGAGAAATAGGTTTATTTATTAAATGGGAATACTATTATTTTAATGTTGGGGCTGGAGGAAGGCCTAAGTATTAATCTTGGGTCCTATTGATTTAAGGCCAGTGCTGGTTGGAATTTTCTAAATGTAACCATTTTTCCCCCCCAAATAGGGCCCCCAACATTCCAGGATCCAGACAAGCCGCAACTAAAGAAACCAGCAGCCACAGGTGGTGAAAGTGGAAAGAATAGGTAGGCGAGAGCAGGCTAGTCTGTTGTTCTGATTCTAGTGAGATAATCCCAATTTTTGGTGACTGTTCTGCCCAATCTAAGGGCAGGTCAAGACTGTACACTTTATATACACACTGCATTCCTTATATACTACACTATGGTGCTAGCTGTCCTTCGTGGGCTTAACACATCCCCTCTAGTGGTTTGGTTATGTCTCTCTAGGTGGCTGGCCACACCCCCTCTGGTGGGCCTCTACCATTGTATTCCCCCTGTGGGCCTTTCATGCCCCAGTCCGACACTGCATCCATGAATTATTATTTTTTTTGCTCAATTGTGATCTCGTTCCTGTTATTATCCATACTCTTTTCTTGTATGTCATATCTGTATGAGTATAGGGCACTACAGATTCTGTTTTGGCATATAAACAATGTTGATGATTTCCATGGGGCATGCTTCACTTATCTGAATGAGTACTTTACTTAAGTTACACTTAAGTCTAAGATATGCACAAATCTAGATCCGGACATTTTGGTAAGCATGCGCAGTACGGAAATGCGTATGTTTAGGCAACAAAAAATGACATTCACCCAACTCTAAATGAAGCCATAGGAATCTTACTTTCAGGAAACTAAGCAAAGAATTTCAGTGGTAAAATCTAAATTTTAAGATTATATTAGCTTGCAATGCATACCTTCCAACTGCCCCTATTTCGGCAGAACATCCTAATTTACAGCCCACAAAAGGGACTAGGGCTTAACAGAAAAGTGGGTGCTTTTTTATTTACCAAATATGGGTGTAACTGAGCATAATTTTAGTTGGGCAGTAATTCTGAATGTTGGGTGCTATGCATAATACAATGCAGCTTTTGCTATTAATGTAAGAAAGATTTACTTACACAATAAATGAAATTCAATTGTGGAAAGTTGAAAAGGAAAGTACTTTGAAATTCTAGTTAACAGAAAGCCGAGTAGCAGCACGCAATACCAGATAGTGGCTGAAAAGGCAAGCAATCCTGTGACGCAATGCAAGTGATGCAACATTGTATTACTATTGTGCAAGTCACCACATCTTGAATATGGGGTACCATTTAGGACAAAGGGCACAGGATAGCACATTAACAAAGGAAATAAAAGGGTTAAATTAAAAATAGAACTGAAAAAATAAGGTTTTTTTCACTTGAGAAAAAGGTACCTTAGAAATGACCTAATTAATAATAAAACTATCAAACGAATTTCTGTACCTAAAACTGAACAAAGACAAGAGGGTATATTTACTAAACTGCGGGTTTGAAAAAGTGGAGATGTTGCATATGGCAACCAATCAGATTCTAGCTGTTATTTTGCAGAATGCGCTAAATAAATGACAGCTAGAATCTGATTGGTTGCTAAAGGCAACATCTCCACTTTTTCAAACCCGTAGTTTAGTAAATCTAGTCCTAGGAGTCATTTTGAATGGTGGAAAGAGGTTTCACAATCACCATAGGAAAGGGCACTTTCCAGTAAGGGTGGTTAAGATGTGGAATTCATAGCAAATTGAATAAATGAATTAAACGAGTACCTTACTTAAAAGAAATGGACATCTTAGGGTTTGGACGATATTCCCCATAATGCTAAATTGGCAACTGTCATACTAGGTGTCACTCACCGGAGTGTGAATGCCTCCACTCTGGTACGTGGTTCTCCATCTTTCCCGCTCACACCTGTGTGGAACCGCGGCCGTCCGCCATCCTGTCGCACTGGGCATGCGCAGGTCCCTTTAACAACTACACCTGACCACTAATGTGATTGATGGATCAATCACCCCTCCCTACTTAAGGCACCTGCAGCCTTAGGTAGGGGCCTGATCTTGAAGTCTCACTCCCAGTGAACTTCTATAAGTGTGTGCAGTTTCCAAACTGCTTCCAGCTCTACTCCTGTCTGCAGTTTCCAAACTGCTTCCAGCTCTACTCCTGTGTGCAGTTTCCAAACTGCTTCCAGCTCTACTCCTGTGTGCAGTTTCCAAACTGCTTCCAGCTCTACTCCTGTGTGCAGTTTCCAAACTGCTTCCAGCTCTACTCGTGCTTCAGCTTCCACGCTGCTCCCTGCTCAACTCAGCGGCGGTTCCCATACCGCTACAACGCTTCACTTCTCAGCTGATTCCGGATCTACACAACTGGGTATGCTCTACTGACTATTGACTATTGCCCGCATACCAGTTGTATCCATTGTTGTTTGCTGCACAGGGTACAAGTACCCATATAGACTGTGTTACTGCATTGCTTCATTTAGGACAAGCTTTCACTCAAGCTACGATATCTCCTCACGCTACTACTACTTAGCGTTATTGTGCATATCTGCTGTGACCAGCTTCTCCTCCCTGCAAGTCATCTACTCCATACAGACTATTCATTGTGCCTTCCATCTCTGCCTCACAAGACATTGCTCTACTCGCGCTGTTTCCATACAGCCACAGTTTGCCTTTCAACTTCACTCTCCTGCACCTGGACAAGTCCTCATTCCTTCTCACAGCAGTGGTACAACTTGCTGCACGCAGACCACTGACTTCCCTGCTACCTACCCGCACCTGGACAAGTCCTCCTATCACAGCGGTGGTACAACTTGCTATACGCAGACCACTGACTCTCCTATTACCTACCTACACCTGGACCAGACTCCTCCCCATCACTGCAGTGGTACAACTTGCTATACGCAGACCACTGACTCTCCTATTACCTATCTACACCTGGACCAGACTCCTCCCCATCACTGCAGTGGTACAACTTGCTGTACGCAGACCACTGACTCCTCCTCTACCTACCATCACCTGTCCACGTCCACTCCTCGTGTCTACATTATCTTCAGCCTCCAGTTTACTGCTCCAAGTCGCTGACTTTCCTCTAACCATAGCTGCAAGTCGCTAACTTCCTCAGACTATCTCTACTCTCCTGCTGTTGTGTTGCTCCAATCATTCACCCGCCTGCTTTGAGGTGCGTGCCATAACCCCGCCTCTCTAGCAGAGTTCCATCTGGTGAAACTCGGGTAAGCAACTCCTAGTGCCCGTGACACTAGGTTATTGTGTGTCAGATAGCCCCCTTTGGAACATAGGAGCCAGAGAAGCACATATTAACTAGTGAAATCCAGCAATGATTCTCTTATGCAGCTCACACTATTCTTTAAAGCTAAGCAATGATGCCAAGACCAGCAATGGTGATCTCTGATGTTGGATAGTAGCCCCTTTATTGAGGAGTCTCTTCATCATCATTTCATCACCATCATTTATTTATATAGCACCAACAATTCCACAGCGCTGTACAGAGGATATTTATCATTCACATCAGTCCCTGCCCTATTGGAGCTTACAATCTAAATTCCCTGCCACACACAGACAGACACACAAAGGCCAAGGTTAATTTTATCAGCAGCCAGTTATCCTACTAGTGCGTTTTTCTTTTGTAGAAAACAGTGACTCCGATCACAATGCATCCTCTGCATGGCTTCTTCAGCCCGAACTTCACGGACAACGTTTAGTAGATTGCACCACCCACCGCAGGCTGGTACATTTCTCTTTTGTGGGTAAATTTTTCAGCTTATAAATTTACATATGCAGCTTATAAATGTGTAATTACATTTGCTCAGATTACAAGGTGTAACGTTTCTGTTCAGGGTTCACAGTAGGTGGCGACATACTCTGGGCATCATGCTATGAGCATCGACCATGCCGGCTGCATTTACTATGCTTGTAAAATAATTGTGATGAAGCCGTGCATCACCTGTATTTCACCCCCCTCCCAAACTGTCTGAAATTACATGTGTGGTTTTAGCGGTATAAATTAAGACCAATAAATCTAGTTATAAGGATGAACTCTAGTGACAAAATCAACATTATATGTACCAAAAATATTTCACACTTTAAGCACCAATTTAATCAAATTTGATAAGACAAAGAAAATAGGCAATATATATTAATATATTACTTGCTTGATCATATGCCATGGTTTCATGCACACATATATATATATATATATATATATCAGAGAATTTGAAACCAATGTATAATCACACCTAACTGATATGTATAATGACTAATAGATAATTGAATGCGATGCCTAAACAAATCAATCAGGCTGAGGGGACAAGAGCTTAGAAGAATCTGACTTAAGATCATGACTGAGACAAAATAATTTCTACAAACTCATTACCATATAAAATTTAACATTTATAATACTCACGCATGTGCCAGTGCATTTTAATTAAATATTTGAACCCCATTAGCTTCTCCAATGAGAGAGTTAATATCCAGTGATAAAATTAAATAAGCGATCGTGGGAGCTATAGGAAACTGATATTAACTGATCAAAATAAATTCACTGAGCTCTATATCCCATGTTTAATGCAGAGATCGAGATTCTCCAAGAACCAATACGCTGAAATAACAAGCAGAATATAGTTTGTTACTGACAGTGAAGGATACCCTGTGGGATCAGAAAACCAGACAAAAAGTACCCTTAGACTTGGATCTGAGTGAATCATCTGGGCGCTCAAATAGGCGAGTAACTTCTAAATAAATCTAACGGTCACTTAATATTCATATATTGAATCAAAAACCTCTAACCTTATTTTAAAAATTAATTAAATATATATAATATTATAATATTCAATACCAATTCACAAAAAGAAAAATGCAGCTCCTTTTTAGAAGTAGTCTGTACTAAACCAATGCGAAGAAAACCAAAACAAACAAAAAGAAAGAGGCACTTTGTCTATATTATTGACCACCAACCAGCTTATAATTAAAAACAAATATTTTTATTATTCTTATTCTAATATAAAATCACCCAAATGAATCATAAAAAATACAGCCACATAAAAACATAAAAATATATTATAATTCCACCTTGTTAAAGAAATATTGTTTTCCTGTTTAGGAGTCAAAATCCATATATTCAACACTGGGGGTGCACTCCCCAGTTAAATATCTTACATTACACAAAAAGTTTGTCTTTGAGACAAAATACTGATTGTCTAAATCCACAAGTAAATCTCCCAAAAGGTTCCGGCTGTGTAGTATATTGAAATATTGAGCCACTTATTTCAACAGTTTATTTTGAGCTTTTAAATCCTGCTCATACAAACCTAAAACCACATCAACAGTACAACTTTTCATATGAGCCTTCTTCCTTGATGGAACAGTCTGTGATATCCAGAGAGCTGCAGCTCTCACCTGCAGCCTTCTGTGACACTTGTGGTTTCACAAAGAACTTGCTCAAATTACTGGTTTGTGTATGTTAATTTACCTTTCAGGTAGCAGCTGATATTATTCACAAGTCTCTGTGATTGCCAAGGTTTGCACAGATAATTATGCAGATTTTCTTGCACAGGTAGCTTGTCCAAATTGCCAACTTGTATGTGACAGTTTGCCCTCCGGGCAGCAGCTGATTATACTCACAAAACCCTGTGGTTTAAGAGGTTAAAACAGATGATATTGCAGGTTTGCCTGCTTATATAGAGATCCAGTATTCCAATCTTCTAATACAACAGCCACAAACTTCTCCTCTTTTGTACCAGATAATTGATGTTTCTTGCAATCAATCAGGAATACATAATTTTCTTATTACAAATAAAAACAAGTCCCAAACTCTTACATGTTTCTCCACTGCATATAGTGTGGTTTCATCAGCAAGTATAACCATACTGTAAAACTGCTACCTTAAATAGACCATGCGATCAAATAGGAGCCGATTACCAATTTGACTCGGGTGGAACATTATTTAACAAAAAAGCATTTCATTTAATTACAAGGGATTGGTGGTCCTCTAGTTTCCACAGACATAAACATCATATTTCTTTGGCATATTAAACAAGTAATGCAATATCAAATAATCCAAAACTTATACTTAATTCAACATTACAATATATAAAATATATTCAATTTGTATATAACAAAAAAATATATAAATAAAAAAAAAATTACCTTCTTGGATACTGCTCCATTGAAAGTAATTGTATTGTTTCGAAAATCTCTACCTTATCATTTTGAATCTTTCCAAAAATCAATACAGATTGAAATTCAATCATTTGATGTACATTTATAACATACCGGACACTAGCAACTTGACATATAATGGTTATCAGAGAATTTGAATAATGTAACGACATCAATAGATTACTGGGAGCTAATAAATGCAATTCTTCAGGGAATAATAGAGTTTTACTATTAAAACTAGTAAAATGACATAAAGAGCTAAATAACATCTAGGCAGCATTGTTTAACTAGATACAATAATGAAACAATAACATACAAGTATCCAGCTTGCCTTAAGCATAATATTCACTGTCTTTTCACTTCACTTTTACAATTTTATTTTTAATAAGAAATAGGAAGTGGCTAGGTCCATGTTTTCAACTTCGTATTGCTCCATGTGGCCACACACCCATGGGGGTATATTTACTAAATTGTGAGTATGAAAAAGTGGAGATGTTGCCAATAGCAACCAATCAGATTCTAGGGCCTGCTTCATTAAGGAACTTAACTTAAAAAAACTTCTTATTTACGTCTTCTGGACAAAACCATGTTACAATGCAAGGGGTGCAGCAAATTAGTATTCTTTTTTGCACATAAGTTAAATTAGGGGTGTGCACCGGGCACTTTTAGTGTTTTGGGTTCTGATTAGCTTGAGGTTTTGGGTTCTGATTTGTTTTGCCAAAACACCTGACAAAAGGTTTTGGTTCTGATTTAGGGTTTTGAGTTCTGATTTATTTTTAAAAAAGCATAAAAAGCGCTAAAATCCATTTTTTTTGGGTTTTTTTTTACACTCCTACGCTATTATTAACCTCAATAACATTCAATAACAATCATTTCCACTAATTTCCAGTCTATACTGAACACCTCACACCTCACACCTCACAATATTGTTTTTAGTCCAAAACGTTGCACCGAAGTAGCTTTCTGGATTGCGTAGTGGATTTGGTATCGGGGCCACAATACCTCCTCCAACTAGTCTGAATTCCACTGCACAGATGGCTGCTCCTCCATCCTCTGCAGCATATAGAGGGTGGAGTTCTAGCGCGTCAATACCTCTTGTTTTCGATCATGACAGTGCATTTTAATTATTTTTGGATTTGGCCCCAACACTGAATGTAGTTTAATATCTGATATGCATCCATCTGGACTGCGTAGTGGAGTGGCCACAGTACCCAATTTGGTACCGGGGCCACAATACCTCCTCCAACTGGTCTGAATTCCACTGCACAAATGGCTGTTCCTACCTCCTCCAACTGGTCTGAATTCCACTGCACAGATGGCTGTTCCTACCTCCTCCAACTGGTCTGAATTCCACTGCACAGATGGCTGCTCCTACATCCTCCAACTGGTCTGAATTCCACTGCACAGATGGCGGACACCGGATGCACGTCTAACACCAACATAGCTGTTAAGGCCGCAGTTATTTTTGGGTACAGCAGCAACAGTAAACGTAGTTTGTCTTTTAAATAGCAGTACCTAGTATTTTTTTGGTACAGCAGCAACAGAGAACGTAGTTTGACTTTTAAATAGCAGTACCTACTATTTTTTGGTACAGCAGCAACAGTGAACGTAGTTTGACTTTGAAATATCAGTACCTACTATTTTTAAACTACTTTTTTTATGGTTTTTTTCAATATTTTTGTATACGTTTTTTATAATTATTTTTTTCTTTTTTTATAACTTTTGAATAAATTTGAAATAACTATGCCCTTAGCAGAACAGAGCACAGGACACAGGCAGCAACCACTGGACTCAGCAGGACAGAGCACAGGATAAAGCACCACTTGACTCAGCAGGACAGAGCACTGGACAAAGCACAAAGAACAACTAAACTGATCAGGAGCTCTCTAACTACAACCTCCCTCACAAGTGATCACAGCCAGAATGAAGATGGCGCCCGCAAGGTGAGTATTTATGACATCCGAGTCTCGCGAGATCCGACGCGAGACTTGGATGTCATAGCCTCGGTTTGGCTCCATTTGCCGCCCGGAAGTTCCCGAACAGTGCTCGGATCGGCCTCGGATCCGCACTGTTCGGGTGGGCTCGGATTGCGAGAATCCGAGTCTGCTCATCCCTAAGTTAAATACTGACTGTTTTTTCATGTAGCACACAAATATCAACTTTAAATTTCAGTGTACACATAAGCTATCAAGTATTTGTGTGCTATATTAAAAAACAGTCAGTATTTAACATATGTGCAAAACAGAATACTAATTTGCACCCCTTACATTGTAACATGGTTTTGTCCAGGAGACATAAATAAGAAGTTTCTCAAGTTAAGATCCTTAATGAATCAGGGCCCTAGTTATCATTTGCAATAGGCAACATCTCCACTTTTTCTAAATAGCAGTTTAGTAAATATATCCCATAGGCTGCAGCGCACTAAGATAAAGTAGCAGGTCAATGGAAATTTAAGTAACCTGGCTTGTTGCTTTAATGGCACTCTGATATATTGCATGTTCCCTTTAAAAATAAACTTCCAATATGGCCTGTATGTTTAGTAAGGAAACAGTCTGTGGTGGGGGTTTATTTCAGTTGTCTGTGACTACAAGGCTTGTTGGCAGCTGATTATGGTACAAAATGCAATGTTTTTACTGCTACTGACTGTTTGGGACACCATAAAAATACTATGAAACTTTTATAGATGTTGGGAAGCACATAATATTTCCACATTTTGAACAGTCAATAGCACACACATTCCATTCTCTCATTAGAGAAAAAAATGTCCACATTAAAACTGATAAATAAAGCATGTGGTTTTCATTTCTAGTACGAAGCAGAGGGGAAACTCACAAGTCGTACATTTGTTCTTCTGAAAGAAATTACCAGCAGTTGAATTCATGGTTCACATGGTTCACAGCAATGTTAATGTCTAGGCAGGATGATAGTCATTGCAGTGCTTCACTTATAGTATGTGAACTTTGTACTGAGTTGAACTTTAGCCCAATGTTCCACTTACTTTCTCTCTCTCTCTCTCTCTCTCTCTCTCTCTCTCTCTCTGTATGTGTATATATATATATTAGAGATGGGCGGGCTCGGTACCCCGAGATCCGAATCCTACTGAATTTAGGGTATCCGAGTACAGAGCCGAGCAGGCTCGGTGCTCTCCCGTCCGTTTGGTTTCAAAATCGAGGCAAAACGTCATCGTGACGTATTCGTTTTTCTGAGCTCGGATCTCGTGAGATTTGAAAAGCATAAATACCCGCCTCCACAGCAATCCTTCGCCCTTTGACAGGGAGAGAGCAGTGTTAGGTCACACTGGGTATATCAGTGCAGGGACAAGGATTGATTGTATTCAATACCATTGAAAGCTTAATACCAGTTGTTACAGCAGTAAGAGGAGAAGAGAGGAGGGTTTTTGTTCAGTTTCTGGCACTCCAAATGCTGTTGGGGTGTCCGCCATTATTTTGCAGAAATTTATCTGGCTATCAAAAAAGTCCTATTTTGCAGCAGTGTCAAAAACAATTTGTAGCACTACAAGTGCTTTGGGCTCAGAATGGATTCAAAGCAGTCCACATATGAGCAAAATGAACAACCAGGTTCTGTCACCAGTCCTGATGGTAGTGTTCCCAGTACGTCATCTGGGAAAGGCGATGTCAAACTACACCGTTTTTGAAATCGGGCAAGAAAACTCACACCCCAAAAAAATTTACAGTGTTGAAGCGAAAAAGAAGTGTAACTGAGGAAAAGTTAAGTGCAGATAAAAAAAAATTGCCAACATGCCATTCTACACACGCAGTGGCAAAGAGAGAATGAGGCCTTCACCTTTGTCTATTAGTGGCAGATCCAAAAATGTTACCGAGCCTACAAGTGGTGCACAACTGCTGTTACGCGTCAAAGCCGAGCTGCAGGATAACAGTAAGGCATTAGAGGATAATGTTTGCTCTGAATCAGAAATGACACCAATCCCTGTGGAGAGTCCATCCACCAGTGGTATGTCTAATCGTGAGCATTCTGATAATGTACTCATAAAGAAGGACCCTTTCAGCAGTTGATGTGTGCCTGAACAGCCCAAGTGTTATACACAAATTGAGGATGCCACTTTGGAAATAGAAGCGGATGAGGGGGACATTTGTGTAGGCAACGAGGGCGCTAATGAGGATGTTGATGAGGATGAGGTTGTAAGTCCTGCACCAGTGGCAGCAGTTCTGGCATGTGACAAGAAAAAGGCCATTGTCATGCCTGGCCATAAAAGAAAAAAATCCACTTCTTATGTGTGGAATTATTTCTACCCAAATCCAGACAACAATTGTATAGCCATTTGTAGTGTATGTCAAGCCACAGTCAGTCGAGGGAGGGACCTTAACCATCTTGGAACCTCGTCTATGTTACGCCATTTAACTAGAGTTCATGACAAAGTGTTGGGAAAAGCTGAAAGTTCTTCCAAAAAAAATACCAGCACTCCATCATCAGCTAAGACACTCCCGCCACCGACATGCCGAAGGCTACAAAATACACCCACCACACCATCCTCATCAATATCTTCAGTAGCGCACGGAGTTAGCACTTATTAATTGTTTCTGCCGTGGCGCAACCTGTGATGGAGAGAGAGTGGGGAGTAGGGGGGAAAATAAGGGGGGGGGGGAGACAGTATACACAAAAACAGCCGATCTTAGGGTGCTGCTGGTATGGGATACTTATACAGCTTCTTATGTAGTTTGGTCTATACTTATTTAGCTTTGTTTATAGCCCTAGTGCCGTGTATACTGTGGTGGTAGTTGTGGTTTTGAGCGTATGGCTCTTATGGGTAGGGCGCGCAGGAGGGTTAGACTGCCCTGTTTACAGCTCAAAGTCTGTAGCTCGCAGTAAAAACTGCTATCCTTGAAGAGGCTTGTTGTTTGTAGCTCAAAGTGCTAAGCTTACAGCTCTAAAATTGGGGTGCTTCTTAATATATTGTAGCTCAGAATGTAGTGCTATCCTGTTACCAGGGGATGGTGTAAATATGTATAATTTGTCTAGTGTAATGAATATGATAGTATGTGCTAAAAATATGTGGAGATATGTGCTGAGTAAATATAGTGGGGCTAAGGAGTATAGGTGTTAGGGATGTGGATTATGGGCTATTATTGAGGTGTGTGTGTGTAGGTTTTGTTATAGACGTTTTGCTCTTTAGCTCTTAGAAGAGCAGTTTTAGAATGGTCTTACTTAGTGGCTGTTCTGGGCACGTTGCCGTTGGTGGGCAGGTGGCTGCTGATGGTAGATGTTGATTGTAGCGCTGGACGAGCGGTCGGGGTGGCTGCAGCCGAGCGACATCCTCGTGTTGGTCTTGGAATACAGATGCGTTCCAGCTGCCTCACTTCCGGTATTGGGTTGGAACGCACAGACGCCTGTGCGTTCCACTGCAGAGTAGGGCTCTCCGCGTGTGTGTCTCTTGCTCTCGGATGTGTATCACCTTATGTGGAGCGGCTTGTGAATCTGTGGTGCTTCTCCGCGTTCAGGTTTTTTTGGTTGGCTTGTCTGGATCTTGTGAGGTGTCTATCCAACGCGTTTCGTCCGGAGACTTCGTCAGGGATGTGGCTTGTGTGTTGGTAAAATGGTCTTCTTATCCTTTCCTTCCAAGTGTTGTATCCAATGGGATGAGGACACAACAAAAGAAGACTCCGAAAAAGTCTCCACATACATCCACACCAACCTTAACACCAAGTCAAACTTCTTCCCACAACATATGAAAGGATCATACATCAAAACCTTCGAAACCCTAGTCGAGAAAGACCTCGACAAGCTAAAAGACAAAAAGGTAAGACCACCTAACCTCTCTCCACAGGAAAAACAAGCTCTCAAAAACCTAAAAGAAAATAAAGACATCGTTCTTAAACCAGCTGATAAAGGAGGCGGAATAGTCATCCTGAACAAGACAGACTACCTAGAAGAAGCGAAAAGACTCCTTAACGATAAAACAACATAAAACAGATTGGAACAAGACCCCACTAGCAAATACCAAAAGGAACTTTAAAAACTACTGAGCAGAGGCCTGAAAGACGGAATACTGAACAAAAAAGAACACAACTACATCTACAAACCACACCCAAGGATACCAGTATTCTACTACTTACCGAAGATACACAAGAATACAGAAAAACCACCTGGAAGACCAATAGTATCAGGCATTGAATCCCTTACCAGCAACCTCTCAGAGTATATCGATAAATTCCTGCAACCACTAGTGACCACACAAAGAAGCCACCTCAAGGACACGACACAGATCCTAAAGGCTTTGAACGAAATCAAGTGGGAAAAGAGCTACAACCTAGTCACGTGTGACGTGACCTCCCTCTACACCATCATAGACCATAGCAAAGGATGCAAGCACAGCAACCACTACCTAGAAAAGAACCCAGACATACACAACACGCAGTCCGACTTCATCATAGAAGCTATCTCCTTCATCCTTGACCACAACTACTTCTGGTTCGAAGACACATACTACAAGCAAATCACAGGGACCACAATGGGGACGAAATTTGCACCAAGTTACGCGAACCACTACATGGCAAAATGGGAAGACGACAACATCTGGAACAACAACCCCCACCATAATGATCTGGTCACATGGAAAAGGTACATAGACGATATCTTCTTCATATGGAAAGGCAGCGAAACAGACCTTCTCTCCTTCCTGCAACACATTAACAACAACGATCTCAACCTGAAGTTCACCTCTAACTCCAGCAAAACAAAAGTAGAATTCCTGGACCTCACGATATACGTGGAAAACAACAACATAAAGACAAGAACATACATGAAACCAGTCGACTGCAACAGCTACATCCCAGTCAGCAGCAACCATCACAAGACCTGGCTGAGAAACATCCCCAGCAATTCAGGAGACTTAGAAGGAACTGCTCCTCCATGGAAACTTTCAAGGCACAAGCAGACACAATGAAGCAAAAGTTCCTGGAGAGGAAATACGACCAATATCAACTAAACCAAGCACTGGAAAAGGTAGAAAAACTGGAAATGGAGGATCTCCTTTCCTACAAAAAGAAAGAAACAAAAGAAGAAATTACACCCCTGTTCATCACGAACTACCGCAGCAACCACAGAAAGTTTGAAAACGTCCTGAAGAAACACTGGCATATCCTATTGGAAGACGACCAAATCAAAGAATACTTACCGGAAAAACCACGGGTAATATATAGGAAAGCAAGAAACCTGAAAAACATGCTAACGGCCAGCTTCATCCCAACAAATGGAAAAGAAAAGAAAAATAAAGAAACCTGGATAAAAGGGAAGAAGGGTTTCTACCACTGCAACAGATGCACAGCATGCAAAACCACTAGACAAAGCTCCACGAAACCATCCACCAACTTCACCTCACATTCAAACGGAAGCAAACACAAGATAGAAGACAAGATGACATGTGACTCCACGGGAGTCATATACCTACTTGAGTGTCCCTGTGGACTTCAATATATAGGAAGAACCATCCGAAACCTGAAAACACGGATTCCAGAACACATAAGGAACATAAAAAAAGGAATACAGAACCACAGTGTATCAGAACACTTCAGAGTAACCCACAATCAAGACCCTACAGGACTGAAGTTCATAGGCATCAAACACATCCCCAAACCGTGGAGAGGAGGAGACTACTGTCACGGGCACTAGGAGTCTTTACCCAGGTATCACCAGATGATGGACTTACCAGAGCAGTATAGTTGGTAATATGGTACTCTGGTAGCGGGGTGACCACGGAACAGGAGACAGCAGATGGTGAGAGAATGCTCGAGGAAAGTCTATGACTAGCAGCACTGGTAATAGGTAGATAACTGTACACGAGGAACTAGATGGACAAGGAAACGTGAGGGTAGTCAGTGGTCTGCGTATAGCAAGTTGTACCACTGCTATAGTGAGGAAGAATGTCCAGGAGTAACGAGGAGGTGGTGAGAGTCAGCGGTCTGCGTATAGCAAGTTGTACCGCTGTCTAGGTGAAGGAATGGAATCCAGGTGAAGGTATCAGGGTAGCCAGTGGTCTGCGTTAGCAAGTTGCACCACTGCTATGTGAGAGGATACTTGGAACTGGTGTCACAGGGAACAGGAGACAGTGGTCTGCATCTAGCAAGTTGTACCACTGCAATATATATGTGAGGAGGGGCACGAGGAGATGAATGCAAGGCAGAGTATACACGGACACACTGAACTTGATCCCACGATGATATGCACAATATAATAATAATAGCTGAGCAGCACTGCACAAATATTCAAAGTCACAAGAACTATCCAGGCAAATAGGAAACACTGTCAAATGACAGCAACAGTCTCGGTGGATAGGAAACTCCGGAGGAGAACAACTCAGTCCAGTTAGATATGCAATACACCAGCACAGTCAATGAAAAGTATGCATACCGTGGTTCAGGAGAGCAGGCTGTCAGAGAGACGTGCCGGGATACCTGAACGGCTGCAGTCCGGTAGGATGAGAAACCACTGGAGGGTGGAAGCGGTAACCAAGTAGGGGCAGCGCACGGTAGGTAGACCAGCAAGGTTTAGGCAATACTCAGGAAGCAGTAGTATATAGAAATGGACACCTGGAGAACATTGGAGAGTTGAGGCGATCTGATAACCAATAGCTGAGATGAAAGCAGCGGAGCGCTGACCCGATGCAGACAGGCGAGTTGACATAAGCAGGAACACTGTGGAAGCACGGAGACAGCGGATAGGAATCAGCTGGCTGCAGACACGATGAACACTGGGGAGTTGCGATGAGCAGGACTCTGTAGAAGCACGGAGGCAGCGGATAGGAATCAGCTGGTGCAGTCACGATGAACATGGGAGAGTTGAAGTGAGCAGGATACTGTAGAAGCACGGAGGCAGTGGATAGGAATCAGCTGGTGCAGTCACGATGAACACGGGAGAGTAGGAAGTGAGCAGGATACTGTAGAAGCACGGAGGCAGCGGATAGGAATCAGCTGGCTGCAGACACGATGAACACTGGAGATCTTGCGATGAGCAGGACTCTGTAGAAACACGGAGACAGCGGAAAGGAATCAGCTGGTGCAGTCACGATGAACACGGGAGAGTTTAAGTGAGCCGGATACTGTAGAAGCACGGAGGCAGCGGATAGGAATCAGCTGGTGCAGTCACGATGAACACGGAAGAGTTGAAGTGAGCAGGATACTGTAGAAGCACGGAGGCAGCGGATAGGAATCAGCTGGTGCAGTCACGATGAACACAGGAAAGTTGAAGTGGTTAGGAAACCACAAACGAACAACAGGAAACAGCAGGAGCTGAATACACGAGGAAACACTGGAACACCTTCAGAGGCTTATGGGGAATGAGACTCCAAGATCAGGCAATGAGGTATTGACCACAGGTGCTTTAAATAGGGAGTGTTGCCTGATCAGCCAATTAACTAAAAGGAACAGATACTGAAGGTTTGAAAGGGCTGCACATGCGCAGACCCTCAGGATGGTGGACGGCCATGGTTCCTAAACACACGAGAAGTAGCACTCACAGTCCGGTGAGTGACAGTACCCCCCCCTTTAAAGGTGGGCACAGAACACCTGGAACCGGGTTTGTCCGGATACTTGGTATAAAACTTCTTAAGAAGAGCTGGAGCGTTGAGATCTTCAGCTTTGATCCATGAGCGCTCCTCAGGACAAAAGCCCTTCCAATGAACGAGGAAACGAAGAACTCCTCGTGAAATTTTTGCATCCAAAATGTGAGTAATCTCAAAGTCCTCCTCTTGATGAATTTGAACTGGCCGCGGTGCTGAAGGAGGGACCGAGAAATGGTTGATGATGAGAGGTTTGAGCAAGGACGCATGGAAGGCGTTGGAAATACGAAGATTCTTGGGAAGTAGAAGTTTGAAACAAACTGGATTTATCACTTGAATGATCCTATACGGACCAATAAAACGAGGAGCGAATTTCATAGATGGGACCTTCAAACGAATATTTTTGGTCGATAACCAAACACGATCTCCAATTTTCAGTGGTGGAATAGCCCGCCTCTTTTTATCTGCAAAAGACTTATATTTGTCTTCTTTAAACAGGTTTTGATCTGAGACCATATATTTTTGAAGGTTTGGCAAATAGTCTCTACAGCAGGAACTTGGGTGGGAGGGAGGGCAGGAAATTCCGGAAAAGACGGATGGTGACCGTAAACCACAAAGAATGGAGTCTTAGAAGATGACTCATGGTACATGTTGTTATGAGCGAATTCAGCCCATGGAAGCAATTCTACCCACTTGTCTTGGTTGGCTGACGAGAACATCCTTATAAACGTCTCAAGATCTTGATTGACCCTTTCAGTTTGTCCGTTTGATTGAGGATGGTAGGAAGATGAGAGTGATAATCGTATGCCCAAGGTCTTACAAAGGGCCCGCCAGAATCTGGAAACGAATTGTACTCCTCTATCTGAAACAATCTCGGACGGACATCCATGAATATGAAAGATTTCTTTGATGAAATAGTCAGCCAGTGTAGAAGAAGAAGGCAAACCAGTCAAGGGAACGAAATGCGCCATCTTCGAAAATCTGTCCACCACTACCCAAATAGTATTGCAGTTTTTACTAGGAGGAAGATCAGTAACAAAGTCCATACTAATATGGGTCCATGGCTTGGACGGAATGGGTAGTGGTCGAAGCAAACCCGGTGGAGTTCTGCGGGAGGTCTTGAACTGGGAACATAATTCACATGCGGCTACAAAATCTTTGACATCTCTCCTCATAGAAGGCCACCAGTAACTTCGAGAGAGGATTTCAAAGGTCTTTCGTTCACCAGAGTGTCCAGAAAAACGAGAAGAGTGAAACCACAAAAGGATTTTCTTCCTAAGAGCAGGAGGCACGAGGGTTTTCCCAAATGGTAGCACCTTAGTGGAAGAAGCAGCCAGAGAAACACATTTGGGGTCTAATATAGAGTGGTTGGGACCCTCTTCAACGTCTGAGGACGTCACAAAGGCTTGAGATAGAGCATCTGCTTTTTTATTCTTAGCAGCTGGTTTGAAGGTTATGATTAACTCAAAACGGGAAAAGAAAAGAGACCATCTTGCTTGACGAGGATTCAAACATTGAGCAGACTGTAGATATGACAAATTCTTATGATCGGTAAAAATTGTCACAGGATGACGAGTTCCCTCCAACAAGTATCTCCACTCCTCTAATGCTACTTTAATAGCCAGCATCTCCTTGTCCCCGATGGTGTAATTCTTCTCCGCAGGTAGAAGACCCCGAGAGTAAAAGGCACAAGGATGAAATTTTTGTTGCTCCGATCTTTGGGAGAGAATGGCTCCTAAACCAACATTAGAGGCATCTACCTCTAAGAAGAAGGGAAGCGTCACAACAGGCTGTCGAAGAATGGGAGCAGAGGAGAAGGACTCTTTAAGAAACTGAAAGGCTTGAAGAGCCTCATATGACCATTGCTTAGTATTGGCCCCTTTACGAGTTAGGGCCACAATAGGAGATGCAATCAAGGAAAAATCTTGAATGAAGCGTCTATAGTAATTGGCAAAACCTAAAAAACGCTGGAAATGGTACGAAGAGTAGTTGGCTGAGGCCAATGTAACACAGCATTCACCTTTTCTGGATCCATCTGAAGACCAACTCCAGAGACAATATATCCCAGAAATGGAATCTGGGGCAACTCGAATGAACATTTTTCTAATTTACAGAATAATGAATTTCTACGGAGCCTGGAAAGAACTTCTGCCATATGTTGGTGATGAGAAGGCAGGTCCTGTGAAAAGATCAATATGTCGTCCAGATAGACGACGACACAAACATATAACAAGTCCCGGAAGATCTCATTAATGAAGCCCTGGAAAACAGCGGGGGCATTACATAACCCGAAGGCATTACTAAGTATTCATAATGCCCATCTCTGGTGTTGAAAGCTGTCTTCCATTCGTCACCGGACCTGATTCTAATTAAGTTGTAGGCACCACGAAGATCCAACTTGGTAAAGATCCGAGCTCCCTTAATCCGATCAAATAGCTCAGTAATAAGTGGAATGGGATACCGATTTTTGATAGTAATGGCATTAAGTCCACGAAAATCTATACAGGGGCGTAATGATCCATCCTTCTTTTTTACAAAGAAGAACCCGGCTCCAGCGGGCGAAGTAGAAGGTCGAATAAATCCTCGCTGGAGATTCTCTTGGATGTATTCAGATGTAGCTTGAGTTTCAGGTAACGAAAGTGGATACACACGACCCCTAGGAGGAGTCTTGCCAGGTAGAAGATCAATCGGACAATCCCATGAACGATGAGGAGGAAGACGTTCAGACTGAGTTTTATCAAATACATCGGCAAACGAAACATACTGAGGAGGGAGTTCCGGTGAGGAAGGTGAAATGGAGGATTGCTGAATTTTAAGAGGAACGACTTTAGAGAGACAACGATGATGACATTCAGCTCCCCAAGACGTAACTTGAGGAGTGCGCCAGTCAATCTGGGGAGAGTGACATTGAAGCCATGGAAGGCCTAAAACAATCGGACTTGTAGTAACAGGAAGAATTAAAAACGAGATTTCTTCTTGGTGTAGTACACCAATCTGGAGGGTTACTGGAGACGTACTCTGGGTGATGAGACCATTGATAATGCGTGATCCATCAATAGCAGTCACAGTAATAGGTGTCTTCAAGGTAATCACTGGTAGGGACCATTGATTCAAGAGGGATTTAGAAATAAAATTTACAGCAGCTCCAGAATCAATAAGTGCTTGGGACTTGAAGGATTTGGTAGCAAAGGAAACTGTAACATCAAAAGCGCAGACTTTTAATTTCGTAGAACATGGAGAGGACTCCAGGGACCCTAACTTCACCTCTCCAGAACTGGTTAGGGCCTCGCATTTCCCGATTTTTTTAAGGCATGAATTGAGCATATGTGTAGAATCAGCACAATAGATACAAAGTCTATTCTTTACTCTTCGGTCCCTCTCCTCAGACGTTAATTTGGAACGTCCTATCTCCATGGGTATCACAGGAGATGAAGCTGGGCGAAGTTGAGAACTTGAGCGAAGAGGTGCTTTAACTGAAGTTGTTTTTTCAGACTCTCTTTCACGAAATCTCATGTCTACACGATGGCAAAGAGAAATCAAATCTTCTAAAGAAGTAGGTAGTTCTTGAGTAGTCAGTGCATCTTTAATTTTATCAGAAAGCCCCTGCCAGAAGGCGGCAATTAACGCTTCAGTGTTCCACTGAAGCTCAGAGGCTAATATCCTAAATTGAATGACGTACTGGCCTACTGTACGAGAACCCTGACGAAGACGGAGGATGCTGGATGCAGCGGAGATGACACTACCTGGTTCATCAAATACACTTCGGAACGAGGAAATAAATTTGGCACTATCCTGTAATAAAGGATCATTTCTTTCCCACAGAGGGGAAGCCCATGCGAGAGCTTGTCCGGAAAACAAGGAAATGAGATAGGCCACTCTGGAACGATGAGTAGAGAAATTTTGAGGTTGGAGCTCAAAATGAACTGAGCATTGATTGAGAAAACCCTTACATGTTTTGGGGTCTCCATCATACTTTGACGGAGTAGGCAGGTGAAGCGTGGAAGCCGTAGACACCTGGGATGGCACTGGGGAAATGGAGGAAAGCACAGGAGCATCAATAGTAGCTGTGATGTTTTGCCCAGATGTTCCTTGGGAGGCTAACGCCTGGTAACATTGCAGCAACAGCTGTTAGGGAGCATCCTGTTGCTCCATACGGGTAACCAGATGCTGCAGCATCTCTTTAGCTGTAGGTTCCGAATCTGGGTCTGTCATGGCCTGATCTTACTGTCACGGGCACTAGGGGTCTTTACCCAGGTATCACCAGATGATGGACTTACCAGAGCAGTATAGTTGGTAATATGGTACTCTGGTAGCGGGGTGACCACGGAACAGGAGACAGCAGATGGTGAGAGAGTGCTCGAGGAAAGTCTATGACTAGCAGCACTGGTAATAGGTAGATAACTGTACACAAGGAACTAGATAGACAAGGAAACGTGAGGGTAGTCAGTGGTCTGCGTATAGCAAGTTGTACCACTGCTATAGTGAGGAAGAATGTCCAGGAGTAACGAGGAGGTGGTGAGAGTCAGCGGTCTGCGTATAGCAAGTTGTACCGCTGTCTAGGTGAAGGAATGGAATCCAGGTGAAGGTATCAGGGTAGTCAGTGGTCTGCGTTAGCAAGTTGCACCACTGCTATGTGAGAGGATACTTGGAACTGGTGTCACAGGGAACAGGAGACAGTGGTCTGCATCTAGCAAGTTGTACCACTGCAATATATATGTGAGGAGGGGCACGAGGAGATGAATGCAAGGCAGAGTATACACGGACACACACTGGAGAGCTTGCGATGAGCAGGACACTGTAGAAACCCGGAGGCAGCGGAAAGGAATCAGCTGGTGCAGTCACGATGAACACGGGAGAGTTGAAGTGAGCAGGATACTGTAGAAGCACGGAGGCAGCGGGTAGGAATCAGCTGGTGCAGTCACAATGAACACGGAAGAGTTGAAGTGAGCAGGATACTGTAGAAGCACGAAGGCAGCGGATAGGAATCAGCTGGTGCAGTCACGATGAACACGGGAAAGTTGAAGTGGTTAGGAAACCACAAACGAACAACAGGAATCAGCAGGAGCTGAATACACGAGGAAACACTGGAACACCTTCAGAGGCTCATGGGGAATGAGACTCCAAGATCAGGCAACGAGGTATTGACCACAGGTGCTTTAAATAGGGAGTGTTGCCTGATCAGCCAATTAACTAAAAGGAACAGATACTGAAGGTTTGAAAGGGCTGCACATGCGCAGACCCTCAGGATGGTGGACGGCCACAGTTCCTAAACACACGAGAAGGAGCACTCACAGTCCGGTGAGTGAAAACTACATTAAACTGATCTCGCAGGAAGCAGCAAAATGGATCCATGAACTAGGAACCATAACGCCGAGAGGCCTCAACATTGACTTCGACCTGGGAAGTTTTCTGTAAGTATACATTTCCCTCTTCCTTCCCCCCCCATCCCCCACATAAATCCCCCACATCCACCCCCTCCCCCATATTCCAACTACACCAACTATTTTAGAAAACAACCCACTAGGTATATAATAATTTTTAATAAATTATATATAATATATATTATATATTATATATATAAACAATAACATCATTTATAAGAATCAATTAAAAGTTTATTGGATTAGTATTAGAGAATACCTGGAAAATATCCAAAATATTTTGAAATAATATCTCACCTTAAATACTAATTGGGCCTAAATTAATTATTTATCATCAACTCCACTAATCTAATAATCAATAACCACCTGCCCTATAAACCCACCACCAACCCCCCCCCCCATTCCCTCCCCATTCCCTCCCCATTCACCCACCCAAAAATTTGGATAGCCCCTAATTAACAATGTTACACCCCGCTCTCATCCAATCTCACTATAATTACCAATATATACCACCTACCCAGCCTTGAAATTGTACCCCCTCCCTAGTTCTCTCCCATTCCCCATCCCAATGCCACCTAAACCCCCTATCCTCCCTTCCCCCCCGTCCTCCCCCAGCCCCAGACCACTAACTACTGCCACTAAATATATTTACTAATTATATTTACTATACTTCCAAAGCCCTATTACCCACCATCCCCTATCAATCCCAAATAATCCGTTTGCATACCTAAATCCATCACTATAATTTATACCCATCTCCACTGAATTTTAGACGGGGTCTCCAGATGTCCTCTTTCCTTTCCCCCTTCCCCCGTCCTATGCATGCCCCCGTATCAGTCCTCTTCTCCCCCCAGCCCTGAGGGATGAACTCACTCCACTATAATGTCTATTATCCCCGCTTCCATCTCCCCACTCAAATTTAATCAAATCATTTATCATCTCCTTAGTTTAATTTATCCCCCGTCCGGGATTAACAACCCAGTCGCACGCACCAGTAAAATAACCTTATAAAAGTTAACTCTTACACGCCCAATCCCGACATGTCCCGTAATAAATACCACTTATGTTCCCCCAATCTCAATTTAATTCACAAAAAACACATCAAATCCCTCCCAGGCCCCGCCCCCCCTCCCCTTCCCCCTCCCCCTACCTCATCCCATTGGATTCAACACTTGGAAGGAAAGGATAAGAAGACCATTTTACCAACACACAAGCCACATCCCTGACGAAGTCTCCGGACGAAACGCGTTGGATAGACACCTCACAAGATCCAGACAAGCCAACCAAAGAAACCTGAACGCGGAGAAGCACCAAAGATTCACAAGCCGCTCCACATAAGGTGATACACATCCGAGGGCAAGAGACACACACGCGGAGAGCCCTACTCTGGAGTTGAACGCACAGGCGCCTGTGCGTTCCAACCCAATATCGGAAGTGAGGCATCTGCGTTCCAAGACCAACGGGTAGAAGCCGCTCGGCCGCAGCTACCTTGACCGCTTGTCCAGCGCTACAATCAACATCTACCATCAGCAGCCACCCGCCCACCAACGGCAACGTGCCCAGAACAGCCACTAAGTAAGACCATTCTAAAACTGCTCTTCTAAGAGCTAAAGAGCAAAACGTCTATAACAAAACCTCCACACACACACCTCAATAATAGCCCATAATCCACATCCCTAACACCTATACTCCTTAGCCCCACTATATTTACTCAGCACATATCTCCACATATTTTTAGCACATACTATCATATTCATTACACTAGACAAATTATACATATTTACACCATACCACATCAC
The DNA here is from genome assembly GCF_038048845.1 of Mixophyes fleayi. Classification (NCBI taxonomy): domain Eukaryota; kingdom Metazoa; phylum Chordata; class Amphibia; order Anura; family Limnodynastidae; genus Mixophyes; species Mixophyes fleayi. Next base: position 48,593,734 of record NC_134413.1, on the reverse strand, counting down.
CTGGTAACAGGATAGCACTACATTCTGAGCTACATTATATTAAGAAGCACCCCAATTTAAGAGCTGTAAGCTTAGCACTTTGAGCTACATACAACAAGCCTCTTCAAGGATAGCAGTTTTTACTGCGAGCTACAGACTTTGAGCTGTAAACAGGGCAGTCTAACCCTCCTGCCCGCCCTGCCCATAAGAGCCATACGCCCAAAACCACAACTACCACCACAGTATACACGGCACTAGGGCTATAAATAAAGCTAAATAAGTATAGACCAAACTACATAAGAAGCTGTATACGTATCCCATACCAGCAGCACCCAAAGATCTGCTGTTTTTGTGTATACTGACTCCCCCCCCCTTCCTTTTTTTCCCCCCTACTCCCCACTCTCTCTCCATCACAGGTTGCGCCACGGCAGAAACAAGAAGACAACCAACAAGCACGGGAACTGGAACACCCAGAACATCCGTTTCGGCAGCAACCACCCTCAAAATACACAAATCAAGCGCAGATGTCCAAGGTAAGCCCTCCCAAAAGGGTCTCTTCCACCCACATCAATCCCACTTATTAAGGCTGTATGACTCCTGCACTCTAATTGATTACTCTGAAGAAAGCGTTAGCCCCACTGCTGCTGCTGTTGCTTCTGCTGGGGGTGAAATGTCAGCCCAGAGGCAGGTCAAGAAAATGAGCAGTCCTACATTTCAGCAATTAACTCTGAAACAATCATTTGCTAGGGGAAGCAAATATGACAGCAGTCACCCAGTCGCCAAGCGAATCACAGACACCATGGCTGCCATGTTGGTGTTAGATCTGCGTCCAATCTCCACAATAAACGCAGCTGGTTTTTCACAGTTAATTGAGGTTTTGTGTCCGCATTACAGAATTCCATCGCAACACCCTTTTTCCCGTAAAGCTATTCCACAACTATACCAAAAAGTGTGTACAAATGTAGAGATTGCGCTGAAAAAATGCCATTCTGCCCACTGTCCCCTTAACCACAGATATGTGGACAAGTGGAAGTGGTCAAACCAAAGACTATATGACTGTGACAGCCCACTGGGTTGGTCATTCACCTTCACCAGCAGGAACAGCAGCAGCATGTACACCACTATGTAACATTTGTCACAGGCAGGCCACTCTTTGTATCACCGGCTTCACTAACAGGCATACAGATGAATATTTGTTACGCAAACTAAGAGATGTGATTGATACATGGCTTATGCCACTTGGACTCTCCCCAATATATGTTATTTCTGATAATGCCAACAATGTAGTGCGAGCATTACACCTGGGCGATTTCCAGCACATTCCCTGTTTTGCTCACACCATAAACTTGGTGGTGCAGAGCTTCCTACGAAATAACCGTGAGTTGCCAGGAGATTCTTTCGGTGGCCCGTAAGATTTCAGGCATTCGGCCACAGCATGTAGGAGATTGCAGCAGCTCCAAGAGCAGTTTAACTTGCCCTGTCACCAACTTAAGCAGGAGGTGGTAACTAGGTGGAATTCCACCCTGTACATGCTGCAGAGGAAGGAGGAACAGCGCAAATTCATCAAGCGTATTGCACAAGTCATGACATTGGGAAAGGAGGTGGCATGTATTTCAGTATTGCACTGAAAAGATTCCCCACTGTGCTGTGCAAGGTGCTGAAACCATTTGAAGTTTTGACGTGTGAAGTGAGTGCAGATTCTGCTCGTTTGAGCCAAGTCATTCCTTTAATTAGACTATTGGAAAAGCAGCTTAAGAAATTGAGGGAGGAGATGAAAGCAAGCAATTCTGCAAAGTATGTTGGCCTTGTCGATCAAGTACTTAATTCGCTTCACAATGATCCTCGAGTTATTAAGATCTTGAGCTCGGATCAGTACGTTTTGGCCACTGTGCTTGATGCAAGGTTTAAGACCTACATTAAGTCTTTGCTTCAAAATGAACGAGATGTGAACTTTTGCAAGGAGCTATTGAACTGGGCCTTGGCTTGACGACATGTCCTCCTTCAGTTTCTCAAGCAGCTGCTGCTCGTAAAAAAAGCAGGGAGGACGCAGAGGGCAGACCAGAACAGTTTAACATCTGGGCTGGTTCGAAGGATTTTTCCAAAAAATGTGTGACCTTGCCCATAACTCCATCCAATATGAGCATTAACATGCAAAGGATGGTGGAGGATTACTTTCAAGAGATAATTGATATGGAAATGTCAAACAGTCCCTTTCCTTACTGGAAAAAAGCAGGCCATTTTGAAACCCATGTACAAACTTGCTTTGCAATACTTAAGCTGCCCACCCTCCAGTGTGTACTCTGAACGAGTGTTCAGCACAGCAGGGAACTTAGTCAGTGATCGCCGTAGAAGGTTACTTCCCAAAAATGTGGATAAAATGATGTTTATTAAAATGAACTACATCTTCCACGAGGAAGGCCTTCACCATCCAACACATCCAAGCACTGACTGTTCTCTAATGGCAGATTCAAGCGGCGATGAATTGATAGTCTGTGATGATGACGTACACACTGATGAGGGTGAGGATGAAGCTGAAGATGATGACGATAACATCTTTTTAAAACTTTCTATGTAAGTGTAGGGTGCAATATACCCCCAAAGAGGAAAGGGACTTGGGGCATTTCCATATCACGTAGCATCTTGAAAGGCTGCTGTTTCGGCAATTTCTCCTTAAGGGTAGGGTGTCATATACAGAGTGACCCAAAACTGTCTTTGTCCATTTCTCTTAATATTGTACAGTCTATAACAGCTGAATTTTTTGGTATTTTATACAAGTGGAGGGGGGTCTAGAGAGACAGAAACTAAACTGCCTTTTTCCATTTCTTTATATATTTAACTATAAGTGTAGGGTGTAATATACATCCAAAGACGATGGCTGCATTGCCAATATGCATAGATGGAGAGGAAGACAATCTGTTTTGTGTGTAGAATTAATGAAGTCCTACCAGGAACTGTTTTTTGGATAATTTATTAGCTTTACAATTACATTACTTATCCTAGAAACAGGTGGACCACTAAATTTGGTTATTTTAGGCCCAAAAACATTGATTTTTAATCAAAATAGCAAAGCAAAACCTAACAAAACCAAAACACGCAAGGGCGGTTTTGCAAAATCAAAACACGAATATATATATTGTGGCAAGAGCCCGCTACTGCTGAAGCACACACGAACAACTTATTCCTTTTTATGTAGCTTTATTGTCAGTATGGTAAATGTTTTGGCACCGTATACTTTCACAGCAATTATGGAGACCCTAAACGCTAGCTATACATAGACCAGCTTTCTCTCAAGACCAGCCAGCTTCCCCAGCCTCCTGTGTGGAGAATACAGGGATTTAGACCTGCCCAGCCATCGGATCGGCTTATTCGAATAACCAAGTTTTTCATTCAAGCCTACACGTAAACCACACATGGAGATGCGAATAATGTGACCGGGAAATGGGTGACCAGGCCAGGATACCTTAAGCCCTTTATCACCTGTATTGTTTCTAAATATGTTACCCCTTGATTAGCCTCTTACTACGTTAACAACCGTGGCTCTCGGACCCATCTTTCAAAATATCTAAAGTATTTAGTCCCGTCTATACGCCATTTGGGACTTGGCCTGGCTATGGCTCCTAAAAGGCATAAGTCTTCGAAGACACCGTCGGCCGTACAGTTCTTCAAACCTCAATCCTCACCTTCCGCAGGAGCGGTCCCTAAACACAAAGGTCCAGAGGACCCAGAATCCAGGGCAACCTCACCAGCTCAGATTCAGTCTACCGCCGCCTCGGTTCTATCACAAATGGACCAGGACGCCCCTGTCACCATTAAATCCATGCAATTAATGTTTGACTCTTTCAAATCTGATGTTCTATCTGAGATGCGCTCCTCGAGACGGGAGATCAAAACGCAGGTGGCGAAAGTTGGTGGGAGAACCTCCCACATTGAAGATAAGATGGAAGAGTTTGCAGCGTCTCATAATGCTCTTATTACGTCCCATGAGAAATTGGAAAACTATGTCTATGGGATGGCTGATAAGTTGGCTGATGTGGAAGACGGCTCCAGGAGAAACAACTTGAAGCTGCGGGGTGTCCCGGAGTCGATCTCCATTTCAGAACTCACGGACTTTGCTAAAAGTCTATTCAAGAAACTCCTTCCTGAAGCCTCTGATCAAGATCATCTTCTGGACCGCATTCATAGATTGCCGAAACCGAGAGGCGGGCTGGAGTCAGCTCCTCGCGACACGCTAATGCGGGTGCACTTTTTCCACATCAAGGAAAGAATCCTACGGGCAGCCAGAACACAGTCTGCGGAAGAGGCTTTACAAAATCTGCAATTGTTTCCGGATTTCTCCCCAGCCACTGTTGCTAAATGCCGCACGTTCCAGCCTATCACTAAAGCGCTCCGGGAGAACCAAATTCAATATTGTTGGGGCTTTCCAGTTAAGCTTATTATCTAGCGCAACAACTCCACCCATGTGATAGCCGCAGTGGAAGAAGATATCAATCTATTGAAATCCTGGGACATTCATACCGCAATCACAACCTCAGCCCCTTTGTCATGATCTTGGAAGGTCTAGCCGTGTCTGGTTGCAGAATCGCAGATAAACTCTTGTCTACTGCTACCACTTTTGTTCGAAGGCCTGCCTCCTGCAGGGGCGACCCAGTTCTACATCATGCCCTTTGGACTCTTTAAAGTCTGCTTCACTACGGTTTTCGATCCCATTGAATATAACGAAGTGAAGCTTCAGTGGTAGGGACAGATCACACACCTTCGGTCGGTGAGCAGTTTCAGCCTTAGAGCTGAGTGGGACTCGTTGAGTGTTTATATATAGGATATCTAGTTGATATATATATATATATATATATATATATATATATATATATATATAAAAAAAATTCTTACGTAATAACTAAATTATATCCTTAATGGATAGGCTTGTAAAGGTTATTTACTTACTCCTTCAATATATAGCAGGATTTTCTGTGTTTCATGTAATGTTAACTTTACAGGTGATAATTGTAATTGTTTTGGTTTTTTTTAATGGTATTTTTCGGGGTTTTTTTGTTGTTCTTTGCCATTCAATTGTGTTACTATCTTGGGCGGGTATTAATAATAATAATAATAATAATAATAATAATAATAATAATAATATTGGGCCTGATTCATCAAGGTGCGCATACGCATCTGCTAATTGGTTCTGTGCATGCGCGAAACGACACTTGCGTTACGCAATCACGGCAGATACTACTCTCAAAGTCAACGCAATCTCAAAGGACAACGCAAATAGATTTGAGATGGTTGCTGACCACTTGAGAACAAAGGGGTGGGAATGGGCGGAGAGTAGGCGCAGACTGGGCGGAGATGAGACATCATTTGAGTAAAGTAGGCGTTATGCTTTTTCACTTGAGAACAGTAGGCGTTCCCTCTGTCCAGTTGAGTGAAACTGACGTCACTCCTGTCTCAAATCTTTCACAAGCCATACCTTGCATGGATGAGCATGACAATGGTCAGGAGAAAGGCTTATTGAAACGAAGCACAGCATCAAACACAAATACACAATTTTAAAAGTAAACACAGCCTGGGAATTGCTACAGGCATCAGGGTTAACAATAAATTGTTGTTTGCTGTACAGTGAGCATTACATATTTTATTAAAGAGAGGGCATGTTGGACCAATAAAGACAAATCTTTCACAAAAGTTAAGGAAGGCCAGGGTAATGTTTAAATCGAAAACACCTAGCGCAAACATCTGTAAAAAGCTTTTGGAAGCATTCTCTGCATATGAAAAATGTAAAAAAAAATATGCTAAACAAACACACATATTAATATTTGGTATTTTACTCAGAAATGGGAAAAAAATATTTTTTTTTTATAATATAGCGCACTATGCTGTTTGCTGCCTCTTCAGTAAAGAGGGCTGGCTTTTATGGGCTTCTACACTGCAGTTTAGTGTGCTAGGCAGATATATTTTCTACTATCACTCCCCCTATCCATTGTGGCTTTCAAAATGGTGTGCACACTCCATTCCCCATTCATGACACTTTCCAAAATGGAGTGCACACTCCATTCCCCATTCATGACACTTTCCAAAATGGAGTGCACACTCCATTCCCCATTCATAAAGGCTGCAGGAATCGAGTGCACAGTGCATGGGTAATTTTCTAAATTGTGTTAAACTGTTGGGCAAACATTCGCCTTTATCTGAAATATTTATTATAAATCTCTTTTGATTCTCATCAACTAACAATTATCATTAGTCTCAATATGCAACATGGATTATTTCACAGTTGTTGATGGTGCCTTTTCAATATAATAAAATAATAATACACATATAATAACTGTACACTTTTGTTGGAATTTACACGCATTATTTTTGCTATTGTAAATGAAGTGTTTGATTACCACAGGGTAAGTTTTTGCAGCAACACAAATATTGTAAGGATATTAAGGATCCCTAAGACACAAGTGAATTAGTGAGGTCTCGAACACATGTTTACAAGCTTCAAAGGTGGATTGGCTAACTGCTACGCCACTGTACAATTGGTGATGAGAACAGAATAGATTAACAATGAAAGATGAGCAGCAACTTCTATCATAAGTTGGTGTCCTTAAAAGATGGTGAAAGCTCCAAATATTTTCACATATTATACACTGTAAGAATTGGTATATGGTGAGTAAAAATGTATGCATATTGAAATATATCCATGTTCATTAATACAAATCAAAAGTATATTAATATTGCTACCATTTTTGTGTTGTCTTTTTGGGGTAAGCACTTAGCTTTTTCTACTTCTGCCAGTACAGATTGACTATGTCTTTGCAATAAAGTCTTTTGCAACAACTCCTTTGATGTGTTGTAAGTGATCACAATGTTCAACATGACATATAGGCAGATTACACAACAAACTATATACAAAAGCACTCTTAGATAAGTCAGAGTGGAATAAATACACTCAAACATTGACATAAACAAAGGTAAGCCACATACACGCATGAATCGGGGGTCAAACTCATTACCTTATCATTGCAAGGTTATTTCTTTATCCACAAAGCTATACTTTAAATTGAAAAACCCACACCAAACTGCACAATAACTATTTTGGTCAGCTGAATCGCTGTCTTAAGTCTGACAAATCTGGCAGGTTGCATTTATTGTTAACGGCATGACGGATAACGCGCTATTAAAATCATAACCCTACATACACACACATAACTAAAAAAAATTGCTTGTCGAACGCATCAGGACCTAGAAAGACTTCACCTTAAAAAAAAAAAAAAGGGCGCAAGTTGCATATCTTGCGCTATGTTACAAGCATTTGCATATTTTTATTTATGTTATACTTTAGTGAGTATGCTTAATGGAGGCTCGTAAATCGCTTTGCGCTTATGGTTGACCTGTGGGCTTAAACTCCTGCACTTAGTTTTGGGGGGTGGAATACATAACCACTACACTATAGTGTCACACATTAAGTTGTCACATGTTAATTTAACACATGTAAATGATTTATACGGAATATAATTATAGTCAAAACTATTTTTACCTTAATATTGCCACAGCACTAACAGCTAAGCGCATGATTTACATCGGAAATAATAGTTTAAATCTCAACTTACCGTACATTGAATCTACTTTGCTAACATGGCAGGTGACTTTTAGGCTAAAACACACTTATTTAATTTGTACGCACCTGTGTGCTCTTAATGACTTCTGTCCGGCATACTCTCCGGCATGCAATTAACTAATTACAGTGGTAGTTAAAAATACCTTGCTGGCACTTCTGTGTTGTTGGGAGTTTCACAGTTCTGGGTAAGTAGACTGTAGATGGTCAAATGTTTTTTTAATCTGATGTTTACTGCTGTACCTTGCTCAGCACTCAGTACGTTTAAATATTTAACAATATGTTGGTGAGCTAAAAATCTTTATTGTTGCTGAAAGGGCTTAATGTACTGTGCTAGTGGTTTTTATGTTGAAGGTTATTGGAAAAGTGTTTGGCTAGCTGCAGAGATTTAATATTTAGCCCACTGTGTATACTTAGAGGCGGAAGTGCATACAGACCTCTAGAATGTAGAGAAATTAATAAATATTATCCCTTTTCATTCCTAAATTTTTTACCTGTTTACCCTCCCCCACAGATATCGGATCTGCTGCCGAATCTGGTACTGTCATTGTTTGGGATCTGTGGCATTTAATGACAATCTTGTCTGTGTGTGTGGTAAGTAGAAATCAGATATTATTTCTTACATACCCCTTGTTAAAACACCTTGCAGTAAGAATGGCCAGGCTTTTGTAATTTCGTTATTTGTGCTCTAATCACCTTAATTGAAGTGGTGTTTTTTGGCCCTACCTTAAAGACACATTAACACTCTGTATTTAGTGTTTCACTCCCTTCACATTTGTACGCCACATAAAGTTCAATCTAACTAATCTGATTTGTGAAAGGGTCTATGGCGATGGTAAGTATCACGTTTGCAAGCACTTTGGTGGTGGTTCTATATGACTATATGGTGTTTGGACAATGAATATGGTTTGTTTCTGTACATTTGGTTCAAATGTTTTTGGTTTTTTTTAAAAAACAAACTCCCCATTCCACATTACTTTCATCTACTTATGGACTGTCCTTTTACACCATTAAGAGAAAGCATGAATAACGACATAATTGTAAGTATTAGTTGTGTAATTTGTGGCAAAGTCACACAATGCAAAGTCTAAACGTTTCACCTAAGTGGTGGTTTGTGACCTCTTCCTTTTGAAACCCATACAGGCACTCCTGGAGTTGGAGTACATTATGCATCATGAGGGGCCTGCTCCTGTGCCCTGTCCTAACCAGCAACTACTTATTCAAGGTTAGATGATATAAGGTATGGTAAGTTCAAATTTCAATATGAATAGACATGGACTGGTGTGATAGTGAAATGTCTAATATGTGTATTCATTTTTTTTAAAAAAAACATTGCAACCTGTATTTAACCTTTACAATGTGTGAAGAAAGTATATTTTCATGCCTCTAAGTTTTGCATCAATGTACTTTGCTAAATGCACCTCAGTGTGTTAGATTTCATCTACAGCCTAATGTCGCAACATTATTGATTTTTGGTTAAAATGTTTGCTACAGTTTGCCCAGTCCAGACTTTGCACATTTGATGCTTGTATTAGCAAAGCCACAAAAGGCACTAATGGTCTAGTATGTAGATGTCCCCTAGTGTCATAATGTGTTTGCTAAATTGTGACATTTTAAATGTACCCTAACTCTGGTCATTTATCCATGTGAGGTTTATAGGTTATTGTTTGGCACATATAGTGTTTTGTAGTGGTCATTTTTCACAATTTTTTTGTTTGTCTTATATCTACAGGCTGTATATTACACTTGGCCTGGAGTGCTGGTGTTTGTGGCATTGCACTTTCCTTTTGTGTTGGATTTTGGAGTGGTGCAATTCGTGTCTCACTGTTGAAGTATTTCTCCATAGCTCCAAGCCTGCTTATGTCTCTCTTCAGTCTGGCCACATTGTCATCTCTTCATCCAAGGAACTTTGACACACACAGACCATTAACTTCTTTGCTATGTTTTTGTTTGGATTCATATATGTAATAAATATATCTTATCCTGCAAATGACTCTGCAATCTGTTGTCATGCCATTTTGTACCATTACTATAGTGCAGTGATTTCTCTTTGAATACACATAAATCCATGTGTATTGCTTTCCTAACTATTGTGTAACAGGTATACTTGGTAAATATATTATTTCAATGTGTGGTTCTTTTGTCCTTTGCCACAGACACACCATAGCCTACAAACACACTCTATGGTGTTTATGTTCAGTTATAGAAATTGAGTTTAGTTTGGAGGTTTATATGTGTGTTTGGTTGCTTAGTAGTTAATTTCTTGTACACTTTACAGCTTTTAGAGGGAACATGGTAGGTGCATAGCAATATAGGCATTTTAAAATGTGTAATGCATACAAATAATACTAAAATGTTACCGGTGTTACGTCCAACACTTAACTTTTGCCCCTTGCACAAACAGGATAACAATCTTTCGCCTGTGCTAGTGGCACTTTGTTTCAAAGTGGCCCAACACCCACATGGCACACACAAACCCAACACTAACAATGATGGGAAATGCGTTAGTGTCCTAAGCTACTGTAGTCTTGCTACAAGGGCAGATTAACATTATGTGTAACCCACCTTTGGAACAGCAAATAATCCAGTATTTACCCTTTTCATGGTGTATTTACAATGTTTCCTTGTTGTGATAAGTAATACTTTACCTAGTTTGTTAATAGCTCCAGTCTGCGAAATGTCAGTTTACGGCCAACACACTTATTCCAAATTAGCACTAGTTACATTAGTCTGATTACACACATTGTTTGGCAGCAGTCACTTGACATGTTTGGAGCCCCTGACAATGTATGTTTATATTTTTATTGTGGTGTATAAATGTGTAATTTTTAGACAATCCAAATATCTTTTAGATTTCCCTCTGTAAATATAACATATCGACAAAAGGCACATTCCAGCTGGGTTTGACTACAAATCATATGTCAGTGTGTATGTAAATTATGTTAGTTTTGGGCAGAATAGAAGCTATGACAGTTTAAACATGCTAGTAAATGTGAAGACTCTTTTGCGCCTCTTGCATTGTAACATGGTTTTGTCCAGGACACTGAAAGAAGGATACAAATCTTTGAACATCCTTATTCATTCTGGGCCAGTGATCATGTGCAATGGGTACCTGTGTCTGTATTTACACAAAATTTTAACATACCAAACGACTCATCATAATAATTTGCACGTGATGTCAATTAGCTTGCCCCTCCTAAATAAAATCCACCACTGGAAAGAAGCAAAAACCTAGTGTCATGGCCAGTATAGCAATGAATGAATCAGTGTTCATAAGTAAATAAACTATAAGGTCTGTTTAGAAAAATAAGGTATTAAGGCTTCCAAATTGTTTTGAACTGTCATGCAATTGTGGAATCAGAGTTTAGTAAAATAACGACTGTATCGAGCAATTTGGGTGACAAACTACCTCTTGGATATTCATCACTAGGTGATGTAGATAATGTGGTGTATACTTAATTGGATTAGAGGGTGTGTTTATTTTCCAGAGTAAACCATAATCAAACTGCCATGTAAGAAGGACACTAAAAAGTGTCCTTCTTACATGATTAGCCAGGCACACAGCAAACCGCTCACACAAGACTACATACACCCTTATATAGTGTAAAAATGTCACGGTCATCTGTATTTCTTCATCCGATTAAGGACCCTTGGGACTAGCTGGAGCAGGACAGAATAACAACCTAGCAGACTGGATCATCTTCCTGCTCATGTTCTTGATGATTATCGAATATAGCAGGGGAATGACCAGTCAGCAAATGTGGTCATAAACTCTGCTTTTGTAATGCAGGCCAGAACACTGGAGCCAAGACCTATCCTCTGGAGAGAAGTGTGTTGTTCGGCCAATGAACAGATCACAGCAGCAGATTTAAATAGGGTGTCCAAAAAAACCATTGGCTGATCAGTTAATGTTATCTGAGCTGGTGATTCTGGTTGGTCTTGAATGATCACCTGACTGCATCCAAGCTGGCCGCGCCCATGCAGCAGAACAAACAGTGTGTGTTTTCAAATGGAGGTGTGGAGGATGGGAATGTTGCAGACAACCAGAAGGGGCCAAGGTAGCCGTGATATGACAGCGGTGGATGGGGTAAGTGCGCCTAAGATCCCAATTTGAGTCACTAACTATATGTGCTTATTGCAATAAGGACATTAGGTAACATTTAAACAAGCGTTATGCTAAAGGGTGATCGGTGTGCCACACAATGTGCATTAGTACTAGGGATGTGCACCGGCCACTTTTGGTGTCTCGTGTTTTGTGTTTTGGATTCGGATTTGCTTGAGGTTTTGGGTTCGGATTTGTTTCGCAAAACACCTGACGAAACATTTTGGTTCGGATTTAAGGTTTTGGATTCGGATTTATTTTGAAAAAAACATAAAAAGTGCTAAAAAACAGTTTTGTGGGGTTTTTTTTTTCACTCCTACGCTATTATTAACCTCAATAACATTCAATAACAATCATTTCCACTAATTTCTACTCTATTCTGAACACCTCACAATATTGTTTTTAGGCCAAAAGGTTGCACCGAGGTAGCTTGAGCACATAATGCCAAAAAAAGAGGTACAAGATGGAATTGTTCTGGGCCCTCCCTCCCACCCCTCGCGAGATTCGACGGGAGACTTGGACGACAGAGCCTCGTTTTCAATTTTTTGCCCGCCGGAAATATCGGAACAGTGCTCGGATTCCATTCGGATCCGCACTGTTCGGGTGGGCTCGGATTAGCGGAATCCGAGCCCGCTCATCTCTAATTAGTACTATTCTTAAAGGCAAATGCCTTATTAGATCTGTTGCAAATTTCTACAGTCAGAACGGTTCTGAATAGTAGTTAACAATACTTGACCTGTGGCATTATGCAAAAAAATGTTAGGAGTGATTTGGTGCCATTTGCACCTGTTTTTTGCGGCTACTTTGTGTCAGCTTACAAAAACAATACTTCCTTTACAGGATGATTTTTGCTACCTATAAAGGGCCACTGTTGTAGTGGCACGCTTGTTTTTAAAACATTTACTCACACAAAGCAAGAAACACTGTGGCAAATTCATTCTGAAGCTTAGCTTGATAAACTTCTTGTTTAAGTCTTCTTGACCAAACCATGGGCCTGAATCATTCTAGAAAGTTAAGACAAAGTAACTAAGTCAGGCAAAAACATGTGGCATTGGAGGGGTATGTTTTAAAAATGGAGCTTGCAGTTTCTTATGGGGGGTAGGAGAGGTCCTAGATGAATTTAACATTTCCGTGTTCAAATAAGCTAACAAGTATTTGTGCGCTATATTAAGATACAGACAGTATTTAACTTTAGCCAAAAAATGTGTGATAATTTACTACCCTTGCATTATTACATGGTTTCTAGCAGATTATTGTAATAAGGATCCTTTGCATTTATGAACCTAAATCAATCTGGCACTTCCTTTTGGACACCACACTGAAATTAGATACCTATTCCTTAAAGAACCTTAATGATTCCGGCCGTGTGTTCTGAGTTAATATTTTGCTTAGACTTGATAACAAGTATTGCGTAAAAGAAACCATAATAGATTATGTATTAGTAAATAAAGAAACACGTACTTATATTAATAAAAAAAATAATAATTGTGAAACAAGAATACATATTTTTAAAGCAATATATGACATAAGGTTTCTTCACCAAAAAAAACAATTATTTTCGTTTTGGCTTTTTGTATGGAGTCGGAATGGACTGTGTCCGACTCCTACTTCTTGTCACCCGTGATGTAGAGGAGTCAGAGGAAGCAGCCAAACCTGCATGGGAAACGGATTGTGTCCGACGAGGTGAAGGTGCAGCCTCATGGACAGGGGATTGGGAAGGGACCACGACAGGGGATTGGCCAAAGCCACGGGCAACAGGGAGGGGGGACGCAACAGAACCAACAGGGAGGGAGGATTCAGACACAACAGGGAGGTTTGAGCCACCAGCCAACTGGGTATGGGGGCTGGTGAAATAAAAATCTGAACTGGGTGAAGGTAATGTGCCGGAGGTGCATTGGGAGTGGGCATGCAAGAGATTACCCAGGAGTGTTTCGATATGTGACATTGTTCTATTTAAAGCTTCCATTTGGGTGGTGTGTGTGGTCATTAAAGAGTTGTGTATGGTCATTAAAGAGGTGTGTGTGCTCATGAAAGTGGAGAGTGTGCTATTGAGACTGGTAAGTTGTTGATCCGTGTGTTGGACAGTGCTCGCTATTAGTGCCATGTGAACATTCTGTGCTTCTGTGGCATTGTAAAGTCTTTGGGATGTGTGTGAGAGTGACCGCTCCCATGCATCTTCAGCTGGATCCACCTGATCCCCCTCCACATCACGGGCAAGTTCTTCATTGGGTGCAGTGGCCTGCTGCTCGGAATCTGTAGAGAGAATAAATACAAATACTAAGATATTATATAAAAACATTTCGGAACAATAATGTTATTTTTACACATATTGAGGTACGCCTGATGTAGCATTGGTCAAGTCTGAAATTACATTTAATGTGCTTGCAGCCCTTCACAGTCACCAAAAGCAGACATTACCACATATTTTTACGCAAAAAACTGTATATATAGAGACATTTTTTCTTTAGTGTCTACATTACATTTCCTCCAATCTGATAGGCTAAGACATTGTGCAATCAAAGTGATCCTTCAGACACATCCTGAGAGTTTACACATTTGCTCAGACAGATAGAAACCTTTACAGACATTAACTAAGCACACTCATCATTGTACCTAGTGGACCGGAATCTCCTCTTCGGGGTGGGCTATAGCCAGTGTCTATGTCGCCCACCCCAACAATCTCCACCAGAGCAATTGCTACCCTGGCACGCTCCTCAAGGGGGTTCAATGAAATATCCATTGGTGGCCCACCCCCAGTCCCTTGGGCATGGCGGTGTTGCCGAGCCAGCTTGCTTTTGAGTCTTAGTTTATAGTCTGCCCAGCTGCGGAATAGACAAACATATGTGTGCGTCAAATATCTTGCTTTTTGATCCAAAAAAAAGAAAAAAACCATTATCCACAATTATTAATGGCACATTGTACACTAATGTCTTGGGATTTTCATTCGTGGTTAATGTGCACAACTGATTATGTAAATGTGGCCAACGTCCATGCTGCTTTTAAACATCACCTAAGCCCCTGATAGGGAAATACTTTATAGACACAAGGCTGGTTTAACATCACAGTTGCCTAAGTAATACTAACACACAATCTACATACATATCTATATCTATATCGAGAGAGAGAGAGAAACAAAAGCAAAGAAATACTATTCAACACAGTCATTTACATTCTCTAGGCCTTTTGGTCAAACATTGGCTTAGTACCGTTTCTGGACCTCATGCAGTTTTCGACCATGGGGCGAGATGTCATTTATAGCTCTTGTTATGAGCTCCCAATGGCGGTGACGCTCAGGGCCAGTAATCTGGCGCTCTTCAGAGTGAAATCTCTGTAATACCTCGGACACCAAAACCTCTAGTTCTTCATTGGTGAAGTTTTTTTTGCGCATACTTGGCCGCCCGGGTGCCTGCTCACCACTGGGGCCTGGCTCAGACATATTTCTATTGGAAAGATAATGAGATTAGGTTTTGCCAATGCAAAAAGTCAGGTGCCAAAACAGATTGTATGCCCATCCACCCTCTTAAAAGGTTTAATTTGGGAAACTGCTACCTAGGTATAAAACACATAGCCCTTATTCTAATCAACATTGTTGCTTCTATATTGAACCAACATTGACTTTGTCCACTGTATTTTTACATTGATGGTCGACAAATACTACTTAAACATTCAGCTACTACTACCAGTTGCCACTTTTAAAAGGCTAACCTTGGTCAACAGGTTAGCCACATACCTAAATTAATGATATCACATTAAGTTTGTCCGAGTAGCAAACCCTATATGGTGCTTGCAATATTACCTTTCAAAATCAAATCAGCCACCAACACACTTAAGTGTGTACTACAAATGCAATTTGTTATGTAAGCTTCCAAATACATTTAAACATTTTGATGCATGTGTCCCTCGATGCAATAATTCAGTTATTAGTGTGTGGGATATGGATAATCTAACAGTACTTAGCATAGTGTAAGCTACTAATGCATTCTTTCCCAGTTAAATGTGAGGCCAAGCCCACTTCTGGTCACACTCTCATTACAGCTATGACACACATATTTGTGCATACACAGATGGCTAAATGAGCAGATACAAACTATTGGTATATACTAGAGATGAGCGCACTCAGATTTCTGAAATCCGAGCCCACCCGAACGTTGCTGATCCGAGCCGAATCCGAGACAGATCCGGGTATTCCTGCCAATTTCAAAACTGAAACAGAGGCTCTGAGTCATAATCCCGCTGTCGGATCTCGCGATACTCGGATCCTATAAATTCCCCGCTAGTCGCCGCCATCTTCACTCGGGCATTGATCAGGGTAGAGGGAGGGTGTGTTAGGTGTTCCTCTGTACCTACTATATCTCGTGCTGTTCAGTTCTGTGCTGTGCTGTGCTCTGTGTTCTGCTCAGTCCAGTGGTGCTGTGTCCTGTGCTCTGTCCTTCTGAGTTCAGTGGTGCTGCTGGGTCCTGTGCTGTGTCCTTTTCAGTCCAGTGGTGCTGTGTCCTGTGCTCTGTCCTTCTAAGGGCATTGTTATTTCCCCATTATTCCCAAATTATACATAATTTCAAAAAAAGTTATAAAAAAAATTACAAAAAAAGTAATTATAAAAAAAAAAAAAAAAAATATCCCAAAACAATCCTGCAGTACATTGGTACTGCTATATTACAAAGTTCACTGATTCAGCAGTATAAGTCCATTGGTACTGCTATATTACAAAGTTCACTCATTCTGCAGTATAAGTCCATTGGTACTGCAATTTACAAAGTTCACTCATTCTGCAGTATAAGTCCATTGGTACTGCAATATAACAAATTCAGCAGTATAAGTCCAGTGGTACTGCTATGTTACTGGCAGGAAAAAAAGGCAGTTTGGAAGCCCCTGTACAAACTGGCTCTATTTTACCTGAGTTGTCCCCCCTCCAGTGTGTTCTCGGAAAGAGTTTTTAGTGCAGCGGGGAACCTGGTCAGGGAGCGGTTAAGGAGGTTTCTTCCTCAGAACGTTGAAAAAATTATGTTCATAAAAATGAATTATCAATTCCTCAATCAAGTACAGCACTGCCCTCCAGATAGTACAGAGGGACCTGTGGTTGTGGAGTCCAGCGGGGACGAATTGATAATGTGTGAGGAGGAGGAAGTACACACTGTAGGGGGAGAGGAATCAGAGGTTGAGGATGAGGACGACATCTTGCCTCAGTAGAGCCTGTTTAGTTTGTACAGGGAGAGATGAATAGCTTTTTTGGTGTGGGGGCCCAAACAAACCAATCATTTCAGCCACAGTTGTTTGGTAGGCCCTGTCGCTGAAATGATTGGTTTGTTAAAGTGTGCATGTCCTATTTCAACAACATAAGAGAGGGTGGGAGGGCCCAAGGACAATTCCATCTTGCAACTCTTATTTTGCCATTATGTGACCATTCAACAGTCGTTTGCCATGAGCACAAAGTAAAACAAAATTAAAACAAATTCAACAAATTAAACCAAAAGTAAAATGCCCTGTCATAATCAAAAACAAGAGGTATTGACGTGCTTGAACTACTGTAGTGTTTATAAGTTATAAACACTACACTTGAAAGCTTGAGCCTTTAAATGAAAAAGTCACTCTTCATTGCATGAGTATTTGCAACAGGGACAATTTTTTGGTTAACAAAGTCAACAAATAACACTTCGACGCTGTCTGTCTTTCACATAGTTGATGGGATCTCAATGATGAATGCTCTGTACCATGGTCGTCTAAAACAAGAGTTATTGACGTGCTATAACTACTGTAGTTTTTATAAATTATAAACACTCCACTTGAAAGTTGGAGGAGGTATTGTGGCCCCGGTACCAAATTGGGTACCGGGGCCACTCCACTATGCAGTCCAGATAGAGGCGTATCAGATATTAAACAACGTTGACTGTTGCTGCCAAATCATAAATTAATGAAAATGACCTGTCATGATCAAAAACAAGAGGTATTGACACGCTCGAACTACACCCTGTATATGCTGCAGAGGATGTAGGAGCAGGCAGCTGTGCAGTGGAATTCAGACCATTTGAATGCGGAGGTATTGTGGCCCCGGTACCAAATTGTGTACTGGGACCACTGCACTATGCAGTTTAGAAAGCTACCTCTGTGAAACGTTTTGGACTAAAAACAATATTGTGAGGTGTGAGGTGTTCAAAATAAACTGGGAATTAGTGGAAATGATTGTTATTGAATGTTATTGAGGTAAATAATAGCGTAGGAGTGAAAATAAACAAAAAAAACTTGATTTTAACACTTTTTATGTTTTTTTCAAAATAAATCCGAATCCAAAACCTTAAATCCGAACTAAAACCTTTCGTTAGGTGTTTTGCGAAACAAATCTGAACCCAAAACCTCAAGCAAATCCGAATCCAAAACATAAAACACGAGACACCAAAAGTGGCCGGTGCACATCCCTAGTATATACTACAATATATCTGACCTATTTATACTTACTTTTATATATTTGCACACAAAGATCAAAAGAGGAAAATTGACAGTGTGTAATGCTTGGGATGGGCTGCAAAACAACAAATAAAGTTAATTAAAATGCAAGGTAAGGTTATGTTATCAACAATGCTAACATCCAAGTTTTATTGAGTGCAAGCTTGATACGGTTAAATAACTTAGCTTATTGTAGGCTAATATAGCATTATTGCCATGTTAAAATGTGATGGCAAGGCCCCTTTTTATAGCAGTTTTATTACAGCTATGACACACATATTTCATACAAAACAGAAGGCTACATTAGAAGATACAAACACATTGGATATATTAAAATCTCTGATTTACTTTTGTACTTACTGTTTGTTGTTTGCTTTTTTAGGCAAAGCAGCTAAATTTGTTACAAAGTTCAATCTGTCCTGTCCTGTCCAACCAAATAAGCTCATGAACAGGCAGTAAGGCTAAGCACAGGTGGGTTTAAATGGAGGTTTGGATTAATAAACCAGGTGTACACTCTTCTTCCTAATTGCAATGCACAGAGTACTTGTCTCATCATAGGGGGCCGCCATGTTCTTGGTGGGAGAGGCACCCATTACACACGCAGGTGTGTGAAAAATCCGCGTGTGACGTGAGTTACGCCCATACGTGCTCTGAGAACCAATCGGAGCTCAGAATACTGCTGAGTTGGTTTCTGTGAGGTAAAATGAGGGCCAGCATTTTCTCGAGGCGTGAGCTCAGTGTCCTCACAGAGGCCATTGATAACGTGCCCTCAGGGCGATATGTTAGTAATGAGGGTAAACTGCGGGCATATCAAACGGTCTGCAGACATTTCCGCCTGCGGTATGGGATACGCAGGAGCGTCGTCCAGCTCCAGAGGCACTGAAGCGATCTCCGGCGCCGTCAGCCCAGGCTCCTTGCTGAACTCCGCCAGGAGATTATAAGCAGTGAGTTCTCTATTAATCGCAAAAACCATGTGTACACATATATATTTGCTATATGTTTGTAAATATGTTCACCCTAATTACCTGACATGGCCTACATAACAATGTGCAAGCACACTCTAAAGGACATGCCCCTTCCAGTGCACCCAAAATGCTTTGCCTCCTGTCTCCTACATATGTCTTCTGACAATTTACTGACCTAAATGTTTTATTGTGAAAAATCTGACCATTAAGGGTGGGTTTTGGAATCAGCCATTCTAACTCTTGACCCGTGTGCTGTAACTTGCTGGTCTAACCTTAAAAACAGTTTTTAGTGGCAGATGTGTTTTCATTATTCGGCAAAGATTTTAAAGCTAGGTATCAAAATCTAAACACCTTAGTGTATAGACTAATTTTTAAAAACTCCCATAAGATGCAAACAGATTACAGAGTGTACTAGATATAGCTAATCAATCTTTATTTACCTGCCTATTTAGACAATTTTAGACTGTGAGGTAGTCCCAACAAAGGGTGATTTTCAAAGTATACTCAACATTCTAATATTTTAAGATCCATACACTAATTCAGTGGTCCTGTAAAGAGAGAACTAATTGACATCATTACCAGCCCCAGGAGAGTTTGCTGACATAAATTTACCAACATTAACAAAAATACTACTGGCAATTTGTCCAAAAAACAAATTACCCGGCCAGTAGTATGTTTGGGGAGTGTGGTAGACAAGACATGCAGATATGGAGCAAGCCGGCAAACTCCACACATATTAAACAATAATCAGGGACTTGAACTCATGACCCCAGTGCTGTGAGATCAAAGTGCTGACCACTAGGCCACTGCGAATTTCCACATCTCTATGTAAAAGATAAAAAATTGTGACAGGTCATGTGAAATACTTCCTGTCCATCATGTTTAGCTCCTTGCTTTTGGAGTAGCTAATATTTCTGACTCCTGCCAATGCAAAGTTGATTAAACATGTATGATCATCAGATTTTTCAAATACTATCAGTTTTTTAAGCTGGTGCTTGTGTAAACATGCCTTTTTTTTTTAAAGAATCCTTTTTTCAAACAGACCGGGCACGCTGGGAACGCCGCCAACGGCGCCGGGCATTGGTGGAGGAGCCAGTGGAGGAGGAGCAGGAGGAGGCAGTGGCGGTGGTGGTGGTGTAGTCGGAGGAGGAGGAGCAGGAGGAGGCAGTGGCGGCGGTGGTGGTGGAGTCCCAGTCGGAGGCAGAGGAGGAGGAGGAGCAGGAGGAGGTGGTAGAGGCGCAGGAGCAGGAGGAGGTGGTGGAGGCAGAGGAGCAGGAGGATGACCAGCTGCGTCTGCCGGTGGTGGTGCTGGAGGAGGAGAGTCGGCAGGAGGCAGCATCGGCCAGGCAAGAGCCAGAGGCCTTTGGAGATAGTAAGTATTTGCTATAAGTGCTGGACATAATTGGATATGATTGAGATGTCCATTATCCTTAAAAAAAAAACCTGCTTTCACACATGTGGATTTAATGGTAACCTAAATTTCATAGGTTTAAATGGCCCTACACATGTAAATGTCTTTAACCACTCAAACCACAGACAGAGCCATCATAACACATGGCCACGCAGGCCAGGCCAACACAAATGTGCCTGATAGCCTTGTGAACGTGTCAGTATATGAATGTTTTTGTTTTTTACTTCAAATGTAAACAAAATTACTGTAGCTTCCTGTGAGTGGTTGTGTAGATAATGTGTTCCCTTTTCAGCGTGCTATACCTCCATACTTGCTTGGACTTGACTGTTGTCATATGATATTTTGAGGAGATTTATTGTGTAGAGGTGCATATCTAAACCAGTCTGGAAATCAATTTAATGAGACTGATCTTTTAACGGAAGCCCTCTGCGATTCCTCTGAATTTACACCCCAATCAACATTCTAATTGGAGACCATTTAAGCACGTTTTTATCAATTGGAATTAACTGTTTATCGTTATTGTTCACTGCATGCTGTTACTCGTGTATTAGATTCTCTCTGATGAGATCTATAACCATCTGCATAGCGTTAATTACTATAACATCAAACTCCTAGCAGCTAATCTCCATGATATTCATGACATATATCAGTGTCTGAAAGCTCTCTGAACTAGGTTTTTATGTTTATGTGTGACACAATTTACATACCTTAAGTGTTACTGCTTTAGTGGAATACACACACTTTCACTATGACACGTATAATGATACTATGCCACTGATTTAGTCCCACGACTGTCAGGTCTCCTCCAATACTTTATTCATTTAACCAGATTATATTGTAGTAATTGCTTATCATTTTTTGATACACATGTATTTGTAATAAATTTTATATCGATCTGAGATTTGCGCTATCTTACCTTATTGCATTCGTTTTTATACCTTGACGGGTCCAGATCCCGTTTAGACAGCTGCATCTTGATCGATTAATATAGGGTAACTAGCGCCCCATTTATGTGTATTTGTTTTGATAGTGTAGATAATGGGCCACTGTAGGTAATTGCCTTGGGACCTATAATGCTGTTAAGACGAGCCTGTCCACAGGCCTCTCCCCGGCCCACACCAGAATGTAGAACATGTATCCAAATGCAACAGCAAAGCCTTATCAACGTCTATTGTGCAGCCAAATGCATTTGTACCTAGAGGCCTAACATTTGAAAGTAATGTAACAGTACACATCTCTAGTAAATCCAGTCTGGTTGACAAAATAGGTATACATGTATGTAATGTTTATTTTCTAATTTGTTTCAGCACACATGGAGGAAGCTGACAATTGGCCTCCCCCCACCAACCTTGTCAGAGATGCGGGTCGAAATAGCTGCATCCTTTGCCAAAAAAAAGCAGCTCCAAAAGGAGCAAGAAAAAATAATGGAGGAGCTGGAGCAGAAAATGGTCTATTGGGAGACCTTGTATGAATAGTTTGTTTTTTTATCTTAAGTTTATATGTAAATAGTTTGATTAATTCATGTAAATATGTTAATGTTTGTTATTATATGCCAATTTATATACATTTTCGAAAAAAACAACCTTGGTGTGTGTTACTTTATTCATCTAATTCTCCTATATGTGGGTGTAAGGACAAAAGAGATTGTATATAAGAATCCAAAAAGATTAACATTTAAATAAGATGGTTTGTTTTGAAGTCCATCATCATTTCGGTAGCAGAAAAGATTGTGATTTGCTCTTTGCATGTAATCAAAAATAAACATGTGCCCTCCACGAACAAGCCACCCCTATAAAAGGTATTACATCTGTAGGCCCTGTGTGCAAGAAACATTCCAAAAAAGTCAAACGCCCTAGCTAGTTACCAATTCCCCCAAATACATATGTCATTGTAGTGATAGTCCAAGGTAACGTTCAAGTATCAGAGCAAAGCCAGTCACACATTGAAGAGAACCTCTAAAGTGTACCCAGAAGTGGCGTCAATGTTGTAAGGCAGAAGTGCAAGCGAGGCAAAGGACCATGGTACTGGAGTGTGGAGAGCGGCCTGTTTGGATAAAGCTGAGTACAAGACATAACGTGTACACCGTCGATCCAGATGAAAGTCTATTTGCTGACAATGTTGCATTTAACTCCAAGGAAGCTGTCACCTACAACACTTCCCCCCTCTTAGTCCATTCAGAATACTCAATGTCAGCATGCACCTAATAATGTACATGTGAAGTGTAGGCCGTGAGGCTTCTCGGATTTTCCCTCCAAATAAAGATTTACTTTCAATAGAGGATAAATCAGAGGGCATATTTTACAATATGGTTGAGTGTGTATAACGAATCCCAAACCCAAAATGAAACCATTGTGTCACATTCCTGCATTTCTTGTTAGGATAATGATTCCAGTCCACACATTAGTTATGGGTATGCTTGGTATTTGAACTCATGTCTGCTGTGTTGTGAGTCCAAAGTGCTTCTCATCAGAGACAACTCTTACACTTAGGCTTAGCGTTAAGAATAGGGTTAGGAATAGGAATAGGGTTAGGCTTAGGGTTAGGAATAAGGTTAGAGTTACAGACCCGGCATTGTCACTTTAAAAATACTGATATACAGGTTGCAATTTAAATTGACCACAAAACAGGCTGCCGTTATTACTACTGATCGTGATTTCTTAGCACAATGTCGGGGACTTGTTGTTATAATCTGCCTTATAGTTTTGTGTGCATTTTACCCTGTGTTATTACTTGCCTTGTTTTCCTGTGTGCATATTACCCTGCAGTACCTGTGATCCTCCAGAGGTGCTGTTGTTTGGCCTTCCTATCAGGGGTTAACCAGCACTGCTTATTAATCATCCACACCTGTCTGTGGCCTATATATGCCTGCAATTTCCTGAATCCTTTGCTGGTCATTGAAGTCCCTAGCCTGCTCATGTAGCTCTGGTCCTGGTTTCAGTTAAGTTATTGGCTGCATTTCTTTATCATTTACTGTTGTCTGCCAAGATCTGGAAATCCATTATTTCATTCAACTTGAACTATTTACTGTTTATTTGCCTTTCCTGGACTATTCCTTTACTGCAATAAACAGTTTAAACATTTATATCATGTGTCTGGCTAAATGGCTGTAATCAAGGAATGGGTTTTGAACAGAACCATAACACTTGTTTTGCTATTCTTAAGGTCAGTCATCATTTATTAGGAGTCAGGCAAGTAAGTTACGTTTATTTTTTTCGTCCTACTGCCTGTCATTTTTACAACTTCGTACCCCACCCATATGTCTGATAGTAATATATGACATGAGAAGATCTGTCAGTCATCAGCATATCCACTCAATGTCCTGCAGGGAGAGCAGCAAGAGACTGTCTGACAATAAATGGCCTCGGAGTGTCCTCCGAGTGGCTACTTTCATAGCCCCAGCAGAAATCCCACAATCTTGTCAGGATGAAAGCTCTGATCTCTGGCAGTAAAATCCCTGGGATTTCTACTCTCCAGACTTTGAACAGAATAGAAAATGCCTGGTCACATAAACAATATGCAAGATGAAAATCTTAACTTCTGTTCAGGAGTCCAACTGAGCAGAAAATCCTTGTGATATATTTATCTGATTTACTATTTTCATTGCCTTGATGCTCACTAGTAGTAAGAGAGCCAGGCCAGGAGCAGAAGTGCTGCAGCTACTAAACAGTTTAACTACCGGTACCTGGTAGGAGGCAAAGGAGAGTAAGGGGAGGAACATATCAGTTGAGGGCTGATGTGAGCTGCACATGTGAAAAGATGGCTGGCCCCTCGGGAGGATGCCAGCCACCAGGAAGAAGATGTCAGGGCTGACCACTTAATCATACTTGCCAACTTTCTGTTGGTGGACTACGGGAGATCCTAAAGGAGGAGTGCGGTGGGTGGGTTGAAGGGACAGGGTGGGCAATACATCATTTTGTTGCGGGGGGCGGGGCAAAATCAAAATTATGCGATTCATCGCGAATCGTGCCATTTATGCTCACTATGAGCATTATGCGGGAGAATTGCAAACTCTCCCTGGAGTCAGAAAGACCAACCCGGAATGCAAGAGTCTCCCAGACATTCCGGGAGAGTTGGCAAGTATGCACTAAATTAAAAAAACCTTCTTCAATGGCTAATGGATTTGGCAAGCGCCGGTGGACCCAGGAAACATGTCACCAGTGTCCCCACCTTAATCCAGCTCTTGGTATAAGTTCGCTCTGCCTAAATGTTACTTGCGTATGTAGACAGACAGAATAGACTTCAGGGTAAGCACATGCATTTGTACAATATAAAGTCATCAGAATGTACAGTCATGGCCAAAAGTTTTGAGAATGACACAAATATTATTTTTCACAAAATCTGCTGCCTCACTTTTTATTATGGCAATTTGCATATACTCCAGAATGTTATGAAGAGTGATCAGATGAATTGCAATTAATTTCAAAGTCCCTCCTTGCCATGGCAATCAACTTTATCGCAAAAACATAATTTCTACCGCATTTCAGCCCTGCCACAAAATGACCAGCTGACATCAGGTCAGCGATTCTCTTGTTAACACAGATGACAGTGTTGACCAGGACAAGGCTGGAGATCACTCTGTCATGCTGATTGAGTTAGAATAACAGACTGGATGTTTTAAAATAAGGGTGGTGCTTGAAATCATTGTTCTTCCTCTGTTAATCATGGTTATCTCCAAGTCATCATTGCTTTGCACAAAAAGATCTTCACAGGGAAGGATATTGCTGCTAGTAAGATTGCACCTAAATCAACTATTAACGGATCATCAAGAACTTCAAGGAGAGAGGTTCAATAGTTGGGAAGAAGGCTTCAGGGCACACAAGAACGTCCAGCAAGCACCAGGACCATCTCCTTAAGTTGGTTCAGCTGCAGGATCGGGGCACCACCAGTGCAGAGTTTGCTAAGGAATGGGGGTCATCTCTGCAGGGGGTATGTTCTGCTCTTCCCGCCAAGATTCCTTAGTCTTAAGTAGTTCATAATTCCCTATCATTCATAACTTGTGTATGCACTCTGCGATTCCCTCACAGAGTGAACCAAACAGTAGGATATGTAACAAGGTTCAGTATGATACCACTCATGATGTTATTCCTTCAACCCGTTCCGTGTATTTCACTAATATGTATGTAACTCTGATATAACATATAAATACTACTATATTTCGACATAACTGACTATGTGTTGCAACTACCATTAATGTGTATATTTTATAAGTATGCGTGTTCGTGCGAATGTATGGTAAAAGACCAATTACTGTTGCTGCCACGTGTAGTGGATGCGTACGCCCTTTCACGCCGTAGCGTGCCCTTGTACGTTGATGCGTACCGTACGCATCTTTTCAGACAAAGACAACCAAGTTTGCTAGACTTTAATTGAAATGACTTTATCCAATTTGCTGACTTCGACTTCAGTATTATTATTATTATTATTATTAATTTTTATTTATAGGGCGCCACAAAGTATCCGTAGCGCCGTACAAGGACAAACAATGGCACAGTACAAGGTGAAACAGCACAGTACAAGTAACAATAAGCACTCTAACTCTGGGGGCTCAGGCACAGCATGAAAGAGAGGGAGGGAGGGAAAAGTGAGTATAGGCAGGTAACTATGGCCCAAGAGGGTGGGCACGGATGACAGGTTGAGAGTCACTGAGGGGAGTGGAGAGAAGCGAGAGGAGACATAGGGCAGAGGGACTGAGAGGAGGTGAGCTGAGTAGCTGGAGAGCGCAGTTAAAAGTGATGGAAACAGAAGGTAGGAGAGCCTGCTCAAAGGACCGAACAATCTAAAGGGAGGGGAAGACAGACAGACACATGGATGAGACGAAGAGACGGGAGAAACGGAGACGGAGTCGAGGAAGGGGGAGAAGGGAAGAAGGGATGAGAAAGAGAGGTAGCCGACCGGTGGGAGTTTAGGCATGAGACTGGAAGGCTTTAAGGAAAAGGTGGGTTTTTAATGTTCGGTTGAAAGAGGACAGATTAGGGGAAGTTCTGATGGAGCGGGGGAGCTTGTTCCAATGAAGGGGAGCGGCGCGGGAAAAGTCTTGGATACGTGCGTGAGAGGAGGTAATCAGAGGGGAAGAGAGGCGACGATCGTTGGACGATCGCAGTGAGCGGGAGGGAGTGTGAATAGAGATAAGGTTAGAGATGTAAGGAGTAGTGGAGTTGGCGAGGGCCTTGTAAGTCAGAGTGAGGAGCTTGAAAAGGATTCTGTAGGGGAAGGGGAGCCAGTGAAGGGCTTGGTAGAGTGGGGATACAGAGGTGGAACGGCGAGAGAGGAAAATAAGCCTAGCAGCGGCGTTAAGTACAGATCTAAGGGGAGCGAGATGAGAGAGGGGGAGGCCGATAAGGAGAAGGTTGCAGTAGTCCAAGCGGGAGATAATCAGAGAGTGGACGAGAGATTTGGTGGCATCCTGGGAGAGGAAGGGCCGAATGCGGGCAATGTTGCGAAGCTGGAAACGGCAGGGGTTGGCGAGAGAGTGAATGTGAGGGGCAAAGGAGAGAGAGGAGTCGAGGATGACACCTAGGCAGCGGAGTTGGGGAACAGGGGAAATAGATGATTTGTCAACAGTGATGGAGAGGTCAGAGGGGAAGGAGGTACGAGAGGGAGGAAAGACAATGAGTTCAGTTTTAGCAAGATTGAGTTTAAGAAATCTAGAGGACATCCAGGAGGAGATGGCAGAGAGGCATGCAGATACCCTGGAAAGAAGGGAGGGAGAGCGATCAGGAGAGGAAAGGTAGAGTTGAGTGTCATCAGCATAAAGGTGGTACTTGAGGCCGAAGGAGCTGATGAGTGCACCCAGAGAAGAGGTGTATAGTGAGAATAGTAAGGATCAAAGGACAGAGCCCTGAGGGACCCCCCAACTCATAGTATACCATAGCAACTTCTGACAAAAAGGTCTAAAAACACTGAAGCAGCAAACTTTGTGAAAACCAATATTTGTGTCATTCCCAAAACTTTTGGCCATGACTATATGCAAAAAAAAATCTTTAAAATAAATATAACTTATAAGATAACTCTTAATAAAATAAAAAATAATAAAAATGTATTTTAAAAAATATATTTTTAACATTAAACACAGAAAATAAGATGTTCTTAATGCGTTCTGTACATAAAATGTATTTTTATAGTTTTTCTTGCAAACATATGCTTTGCGTGATCTAGTGGCATGAATACTTCTAGTTTTTAATACTAAAACGATGCCATGACAGTCATCACTATTAGTTGCCACTTAAACCTGCCCTATAGCTGGTGCAAATGATACGGCTGAAAAACACTAACTTAAAGGAAACCCATAATCTGAATTGGCCACATCTACACTAGCATACCCTCTGCATGCCCTTGCTCTATTTTGCCTCTGATTATCCGCTTCTTCCCACCCCTGTTACGCCCCCCAACTCATAGGCAGTTATGAGTGTCATTTGTGTTCGGACATGAATTGCATTCATTGGCATAAGTCCCATTCTGGTGCATGCGCAGAGTTATTTCACACAAGGTACGCCACGCAAATTGACTTACGTCCGACGAAGAATCATGCCCTTTGTGTAGCCCATCAATTCACTTGGAATCAATTTCTTCACTCAGGCATGCCTCACTGATGATAATGTAACTGTTTGATAACAGGTACAATTTAACAGAGAAACATAGCGGATTTCAAAAGTCTACACAACCTCATTGAAATTGCAATTGTTTGTGTTGTAAAGCTTCAAATCAAGATAAATCACGTCAGACTTTTTTTCACCTTCAATGTGACCTTCCAACCAGCAAAATTCAAGAGAAACACAAACATATCATTTTTTTAGAAAAAAAAAACCCAGTGAAAATGAAAACCTACCAATACCCTTTCACAATGGGGCTGTAGCAGTGTTCAGAATTAACCACATTCTAGATCATGTTCAATAGTAATTAGCTCACACCTGAGAGTGATGAAAGTGATTATGATTAACAATAAATAATCATTAGCTGTTCCTGTAGGATCTCCTAGCAGTTTTCTTGATTGCATACTACTGGGATAGCCATGGCGTGCATGGAGCTTTCAGACCTTCTACATGTTTTAAGTATCTGTGGTGTAAGTAAATGAACATGTACCGTATTTTTCGCTCCATTAGACGCACTTTTCCCCCCCAAAAAAGTGGGGGAAAAAGTGTGTGCGTCTTATAGAGCGAATACTACATTGCACACCACCTGAGTATTCTCCGTTTACCGGAGAAGAGGAATATCTACATATTTTATCAGTGCGCGGCTGCGTGTCTTAGCCGTCTAAACCGGAAGTTCGGCTATTGACACGCATGCCTGCGTTCCAAAATAGAGGAAGTGATAGAGGAGTCCATTGTTTCCACACTGAAGCAGGCGGTGCACCGCCGTTTGAAGGAGCCCATCTTTGGTTCTTGTTTCACTACAATCAACTGACTATGCTATCTTTGGGACTACAATTCAGAGGTAATTCCTATACTACTCTGCTCCTCTTTTTTTAGCCCACGCTATTGATCTGGATGCACTTTATGCCCGATATTATGCTTTTTCATTTGTTACTGGACATTCTTTTTTGATTATTTTTATTTTTTATTTGGACTATATCCTTTTATATTAATCAACATCTTCACTTTTCCTCTATTGTGTGGCCTATCTGTACATATCAGTTTTTACTTACATTACTAGACAGCGCTGTATGAGATTTGGTTCAGAATATTTTATTTTCCCGTTTTCCTCCTCTAAAAACTAGGTGCGTCTTATGGTCAGGTGCGTCTTATTGAGCGAAAAATACGGTATGTGTTTATTTAAATTGCTAGTGTTAATCAGAGTGTGAATGTTCATATTTAAAGGAACTACCTTTTGTTATGTAGCATTATTTAGAGTGGCCAAAGTCAATGCACATAAGCCTATTCTTCAAGTGTAAGCACTTACATTTACAGTTTATTAGTAATTGCAACTGCAACTCTCTAAAAGCGCTCAAAGTATGAAAACATAGTTGACAATTGTTGACATATTTATGTATGCTTCTGAGTTTTACCATTTTCTTGGCTGTACCTTGCACACTAGTTGCAACAAACATTTAGTATTGCCTACCGTTACATATTCTGACTCTCACATCTGCCTCTCACTCGGTTGCTGTCACTTCAGCTTTCTTTCTCACACTAGGCACCTAGGACTGGTGTCTCTGGCCACACTAGTCTCAATACATGTGACTCTTTAAGAGTATACCCATGCTCACACCGCTCGACTTTCAGGTGTTATGAACCTCACAGTCAGCGACTGATAACCCCTACATAGAATCTATGGCATGGGAGGATTTTCACCATTAGCAGCCATCTTTCCTGGAACAATACTATTTACTGGTACTTGGATGCCCCCGGACCTGACCCCAGTAGTGTATAGTTGTTAACAGCCGTGAGCGAGATAGAGTCAGGGAAACTTGCAGCTATGGAGCAACACATAGAGAACACAAGACAGACAAGAAATAAAGGAGTATAATAAACTTGCAATTCAGGTCAAAGGGCAGGAGAAATACTCCAGGTCAAAAATCAGGAAGAGACTTCAAGGGCAGACAGAGGTCCAACAGCAAAGTCCAGTAAACATAGCCAAGGTCAAACAAACTGAATCCAGCAGCAGAAGATATACAGTCAAGTCCATAAATATTGGGACATCAACACAATTCTCATATTTTGGGCTCTATACACCACAATGGATTTGAAATGAAACTAACAAGATGTGCTTTAACTGCAGATTTTCAGCTTTATTTTGAGGGTATTTACATCAAGTGAGCAGAAAGTATTGACTGCTAGGTAGTGAGCAGTGATTAGGACTCTTGAAAATACTGATAAATCAGCTGCAATGTGGAATTCCTGTTCAGGAAGCAGGGTGAGTGTGGTTGCTTAGCAACCTCCAGCACACAGAAACACAACTCTGACATTCAGCAAAATCTGGAATGGATTTTGTAGACAGCAGAGTAGCAAAACCATAACATCTAACCAGGTCAGGTCAGTCTATACTGAGCTCCCTCCCAGACCATCTGCAGTTAGTCTGCATACACTGAATTCCTGATCCTCACTTTCAGAGCACACTCCATCACTTTAAATTTCATAGCACTCAGTTACACAGATGCTGTCACAGTTGGAGGTCAAATTACTCAACTCAGGAAGGCACTCATCCTGAATGGTGTGAGGAGTCACAACAGTAGCTTCAGATGAAGGTTGTCAGATAACTATTCACAATGGCAGCTATACATAGCTTTTCTCAATGTAAAATTTTCTGTAATCAACAGTCTGCTAGGAACAGCAATCTTCTAGTTATCCCACCTGGACTCAGGGCCATCTTAACAACATTATGGGCCCCCGGACAAAGCAGTGCATCGGGGCCCCTACATATATATATATATACATATATATATAGATGTATAAAGATACAGATATAGATATATAGAGATAGAGACAGTGTCGGACTGGGGCATGAAGGGCCCACCGGGGGACTGCAACGCTAGGGGCCCACCAGAGGGGGTGTGGCCAGCCATCATAGAGGTGAGACCAGACACTAAAGGGAGAGTGGTCAGCCCACGAAGGACAGCTAGCACCATAGTGTAGTATATAAAGAATGCAGTGTGCTGATCCTACTCTTTTAAAATGGCAGGCTGACTGCGCACTTAGTTACTAACCTGCTCATGCTCCTCTGGGCGGTTGGATATCCGGAACTCCTACTCTCTTCTGCCCTGCTCAAAGTGAAAAACACACTACCGCGCAGGTTCAGAGAGCCCAGACGTGGCTCTATGCACCTGTGTGGCAGTGTGTTTAACGGGAGTGTTTGGCAAAAATGGAGGGAGGGGAGGAGTTGCGCTCTACTCCTACTGTTGCAAGAGCAGCATTAACACAGGGTATCCCTCCCTACGAACTAATAATATACTGAAAGTTAAGCACTCATTGACTTATGTATTATTCCAAGTGTAATGCTAATAATAAAATTTGTATTCTTTTATCTTGAATACAATTCGTATTTTTCTATATCTTGTATTAGGCTGTGAGCAAGAGGCTCGGTTCAATTAGTGGGATAACATTTAATGTTAGCTTTATCACAATTTATTGAATCCTGGTTAAAATACATAAAAATGCATTAATATACACAAATAAAATACTCCCATTAAACCACAGTATTTATATTATGAGTTATTAATTTCTATATATATACATATGGTATGGCATCAATTGAACATACATAAAAAATCAGACAGCCCTAGGTATATAGACCTGGGGGTAAATGTATTAATGTCCGGATTCTTCAACTCCGGCGTGTTCAGCGTCTTCGGTGATTAAATTTAAATCGGCGCTGAATTGTAAAGGGAAGTTTCCCTTTACAATGTAGCGCCGCTTTAAATTTAATCTCCGAAGACGCTGAACACGCTGGAGTTGAAGAATCCGGACATTAATACATTTACCCCCTGGACTAGTCTAGCTACTGGGAGGCAAATGGCAGTGGGTATAAATGCTGTATTGATCCAGATATAACACAGTCACTGATATCTCAATAAAATAATGTTCATAGCATACAAGTCCAGTAGATGGGAATTGGTATTTCTTTAAGTCTCTGCTAGTGCAATATAAATATTCAGATCACTGTCCACATATATCACATGGTTATTGCTGCGATTCTTTCAAATTTAACTTTGTTTACTTGCCGCTTCGATGTATATAGAGATGGTGGCCGGGTACCCAGTGTGCTGAAATCAGAGGATGTTTCTCGTGGTCCGTGCTTGTTACTGTTGGAGAGGAAGGCGCCTGCGTTCCACTGTGGAACGCATCTGTCCCTTCCTGTTCTCGCGTATGTCCAATAGATGAATTGTATGCAAGTCGGGAGTCAGCTGTTTTCTTAGCTCCTCCCTAACAATGGAGGGGGCGTGGCTATAACGTGGCGGGGCCTATCGGTGGATAGTCCGGCTGCCCTGCAGGCCAGTCCGAGCCTGGATAGAGATAAATGTACTTGCTCAGTGACCCTGAAGGTTTTTATTTCAGGTTTTTTCTTTTGCTGTATTATTTATTCTCATTAAGAGCCCTGTCTATGGGGCCCCCTTGCCAGTGGGCCCCCCGGGCACCTGCCCATCGTGCCCAATGGAAAAGATGGCCCTGCCTGGACTACTGTTCAGCTTTTCCTGCTCTACAATCAGCCCTTTAGTGAAAAGGACAAGTCAATAAGAATATTCAATTAATTTCCTTGAGGCCTTTATGAGTCCCTCAGTTCTACCAAACCTTTGCAACACAAAGTATTGTTTTGGATCTTTCTGCTTGTGCTTTGAAGAAGATTTGTTTTGTTGAACTATACATCACGATTCTACTTTCTTGAGTAATTCAACCTCAGCATTGTCCCCACTATTCTACCTTGTACAATCAATCCTTTGACTTCAGTTTGTACCTCACTACTAGTCCTCTCAGGACTAAACAGCTTGGCCGGACTTGGTGTGTCACTGATAGCTACCCCAGCACTCTGTTTTTTTTCCTGGGAGCTGCCAGCACCATGACAAATGGTCTCGAAAAGTGACTTAACCATAAGCTATCTGGTTTCTAGCCTTTGGGACCACTGATCCTGAGGCCTAATTGCTCAACAGACAGTCATTGCATTACTCCACTCCTTCCTCAAGGCTCCTGGGACACTCCAAGTTGCTCATTTTAAATAGGCAGGTAGCACCAAATGCGGAAATACACCAGGTTGTCACACTCTTTCACACATCACATGCAACTCTCTTCCTCTAGCATTCAAGGGGAGAGTTACACTACAATCATAGTCGTTATGATACTCAGACTGATTAACTTTTGGCCTAGCGCTTTCATGCATTCATTGCAGAGCTATGTGCCACAAAGTGCCTCCAGAATGCAACTCAGCGGCGATGTAACACCATGGATTTTGCTTTGCACCCAATAGAGCAGGGCCATCTTAACAACATTATGGGCCCCCGGGCAAAGCAGTGCACCGGGGCCCCTATATATAAATATATATATATATATATATATATATATATATATATATATATATATATATATATATATATATATATACACATATATATA
Source organism: Mixophyes fleayi (assembly GCF_038048845.1). Taxonomy (NCBI): domain Eukaryota; kingdom Metazoa; phylum Chordata; class Amphibia; order Anura; family Limnodynastidae; genus Mixophyes; species Mixophyes fleayi. The sequence continues at coordinate 48,560,199 of NC_134413.1, read as the reverse complement.
TATATACACATATAGATATATATAGAAATATATATATATATATATATATATATATATATATATATATATATATATATATATACACATATACATATAGATATAGATATATAGAGATAGAGATAGATAGATGTACTTGCTCAGTGACCCTTGAAGGTTTTTTTATGCAGGGTTTTTTTTTTGCAGGATTATTAATTCTAATTAAGAGCCCTGCCTATGGGGCCCCCTTGCCTGTGGGGCCCCCGGGCACCTGCCCATCGTGCCCAATGGAAAAGATGGCCAAGCAATAGAGCATATTACCCTGAAATGCTTACAGCCGCACATCGCAGCTGCTGGATTGAATCAGCCGCCCAATACTGTGAATATTTGTCATGTGTTCTAGCCTGATAACTTTATCTCCTGCCTGTGTGTCTTCAACCTTAAAAATTGACAACTGTAAGTGATTTAACACATTTCAATCACATGTAATATAAATTAAATCTAGTTTCACAAAACACTATACTTGCACTGCCCATTGTAAACAATTTGTGTCAATAAAATGCTGTCTGTCAAAAAATTACACAATTGTCAATAAAAAATACTTTTGGTATCCCTGTTTAAAAGAAAGTACTGTTGAGTTCCTGTTTATATTAAACTTTAAGCAGCATGTGCAGAATTCATAAAGTGTAATTGATATCGGTAAAGTATTGTTTGGCAGCAGGAGCTTTATAACGCTTGGTAGGATTTAAAGAGCAACCCATAGATTATGGCCATCAAAAATTACCAATATCCCTAATTAGAAACAGCTTGCAGAACACTTTATAATAAGAAAGCTTAAGTGGAGAGCAGTTCTTTAACTGTGACAGACCTCTGACCCAGAATTAACAGGGTTCAATGCAACCAAACAGGATGCCATGGAATGCTACTTTTATGTGTATGGGTTGGACATTCTGTAAGAAAACATTGTTTTGCTCACTCAGGGCCTCATGTAGAGTATTTCGCAGTAGCGTAGGATCTGTGTCAGTCAGCTCTCAGACAGAGACGGTTCTCACCCATGCGCCTCTCTACTCTTAGAGAGGCGGAACTGGGAAGGTTGTGGGTGATGTAAAGGCATGTTTATGCTCTTTAAGTGGTATGCTGAGTTGGAAGCAGCCGCAGACACATATCTGATGCGCAGGGCCGCCGAGAGGGGGGGGGAGCGGGTACAGTTTACCCGGGCCCGGCCATGCCAGGGGGCCCGGGCCGGGCCCCCGCTGCTAATTAATTTTTTTTTTTTTAATTTTTCTGTCTTGCGCTTTTTTTTTTAACTTTTTTTTTTTTTTTTTTTTCGCGGGGGGGGGGGGGGGGGGGGGGGCGGGGGGTCTTGGGTTTCTTGGGAGCTGGGTGGGAGGAAGAATAAATTAAAAAAATAAAAATAAAATAAATACTCACGTGATCGCGCGGCGCCGTGTCCCTCCTCTCCTCCATTCACACTGACTGCCGGGCGTGACGTCATCAAGTCACGCCTGTCAGTCAGTGAGGAGCGCCGCAGCCAGCAGGAAGAAAGAAGACAGAAGAGGAGACAGAAGAGCAGAAAAGAAAAGAAAGAAGTTGACAAAAGGTAAGTAAAGAAACGGAGAGGCAAGGGGAGGAAAACAGAGAGGGACAGTACTATAAAGAAAGGGGACAGAGAAACAGAGGAGGAAAAAAAGGAGAGAGCCACAGAGGAATAAAAAAAAATTGGGGAAAGAGGAACAGAGGAGGGGAAAAAAGTGGGAGAGAGGAACAGAGGAGGGAAAAAAAGGAGAGAGCCACAGGGGAATAAAAAAAAAAGTGGGAGAGAGGAACAGAGGAGGAAAAAAAGGAGAGAGTCACAGAGGAATAAAAAAAAATTGGGGAAAGAGGAACAGAGGAGGGGAAAAAAAGTGGGAGAGAGGAACAGAGGAGGGAAAAAAAGGAGAGAGCCACAGGGGAATAAAAAAAAAAGTGGGAGAGAGGAACAGAGGAGGAAAAAAAGGAGAGAGCCACAGAGGAATAAAAAAAAATTGGGGAAAGAGGAACAGAGGAGGGGAAAAAAGTGGGAGAGAGGAACAGAGGAGGGAAAAAAAGGAGAGAGCCACAGGGGAATAAAAAAAAAAGTGGGAGAGAGGAACAGAGGAGGAAAAAAAGGAGAGAGTCACAGAGGAATAAAAAAAAATTGGGGAAAGAGGAACAGAGGAGGGGAAAAAAAGTGGGAGAGAGGAACAGAGGAGGGAAAAAAAGGAGAGAGCCACAGGGGAATAAAAAAAAAAGTGGGAGAGAGGAACAGAGGAGGAAAAAAAGGAGAGAGCCACAGAGGAATAAAAAAAAATTGGGGAAAGAGGAACAGAGGAGGGGAAAAAAGTGGGAGAGAGGAACAGAGGAGGGAAAAAAAGGAGAGAGCCACAGGGGAATAAAAAAAAAAGTGGGAGAGAGGAACAGAGGAGGAAAAAAAGTGGGAGAGAGGCACAAAGTAAAAAAGAAGGGGGAAAAGCAGCATGGAGGTCGCAGTGTGAGCATAAGGGGGTACAGTGTAGTTGTGATGAAGGGGCACAGTATTGTGTGTGTAATGGCACAGTTGGCTTGTTGCAATGTAGTGTGTGTGAGGTAGGTGGCAGCTAATTAATGGGCGCTATTTTGTTTGTAGGGTGATGGTGAGGCAATATAATAGTAGGGACTATTAATTTAAGATGGGGTGGTTTGGGGGCTATTGAATCTTGGGGTGAGTTTAGGGAGAATGAGGTCTATTTATTAAATGTGACTATGAATTATTTAATGGCAGTGATGGTTGCGGGAAATAGGTATTGCTGGGGCTGTTTGCAGGAAGGCATATAGGTTTATTTATTAAATGTGAATAGTATTATTTTAATGTTGGGGCTGGAGGAAGGCCTAATTATTAATCGTGGGTGCTATTGATTTAACGCTGGGGCTGGCTGTAATTTTCTAAATGTAGCCATTTTTTTTTCAAAATAGGTCCTTCAACATTTCTGGATCCGGACAAGCCACAACTAAAGAAAGCAGCAGCCACAGGTGGAGAAAGTGAGAAGAACAGGTAGGAGAGAGCAGCACAGTGTGTGAAATGTTGTGATTCTAGTAGGGACAATACCAATTTTTGGTGAATGTTGTGTCCAATGTAAGGTGTAGGCCAAGACTGAACTGTTTGTGTACACACTGCATTGTTTGTATACTACCCTGTGGTGGTAGATGTCCTGAAAGTCAGGAGTGCTTGAACATATGTGACGCTCCGACGAATTGAGAGCCTAGTGGTTTTTATGTTAGCCACGCCCCAATGGCACGTTTGCCACGCCCCCAAATGCATGATCACACCTCCAAAAAAATTTGCACTGCCGTTTGGCTAGCCACGCCCCTGAATATATGACCATATAGCTATTTTTTTTTGCGCCGCCGTAAGGCGGCGCAAAAAATTTTTGGGGCTTACTTCACTATGAGGGGGGCCCCATGAATTTGTTGTACCCGGGCCCTGAATTCTTCTTGGCAGCCCTGCTGATGCGGTGCTTTCTGTTGGTGCAAGATCTGTGCACTGACCTTTGTGTATTATAAAAAAGAAGATAATATAAAAACAGAAAATGCAGCGCTAGAAATATATATATATATATATATATATATATATATATATATATATATATATATATATATATATATATATATATTGTGGCAAGAGCCCGCTACTGCAGAACCACACGCGAACAACTTCTTCCTTTTTATGTAGTTTTATTGTCAGGATGGTAAATGTTTTGACACCGTAAAGATTTCACAGCAATACTTGGAGACCCTAAACGCTTGCTAGACATAGCTCAGCTCTCTCAAGACCAGCCAGCTTACCCAGCGTTGATCTCTCTGAACAAGTGATACAAACAAGCTTTTATACCTAATACTCCTCCCCCAGCCTTAGCTTGATGGACAGGTGACACACCCACCTTCTCTTTAAAAGGAAACGCCCATCACTGCCTCTGTTTGCACTAACAGACAGACCCTTCCTGTCTGTTTGCAGAGAGGAAGGATTTCAAATCATGTAAGTTAAACCAAATTGAAACTATTGCTTTTCATACATAGGTCTTTACATTCAATCTAGGTGCATTACTGCACAAATGTTTTACTCTACTTCCCTGCTTTCTCTGCATATTGCCAGCTAAATGCCTCCTTTTGTTACATATCCCTCCCTGTAGAGTCTCCAAGTAGGGGGACGCGGACTTTGCGAGGAGCGCATATTTTCGTGACAACGCATCTGCATTTTTGTGTAGAATCCCGGGTCTATGTTCTACTGAGAACTTGAAAGGTTGCAGTGCCAAGAACCAGCGGGTTACCTTGGCATTTAACTCCCGGTTGTTCTGCATCCATCTCAATGGTGCATGGTCTGTTATAAAGGTGAACTCTCTGCCTAGGAGGTAATAGCGCAGAGCTTCTGTAGCCCATTTTATGGCGAGACATTCTTTCTCCACAGGGGCATATTTTTGTTCCCTTGGAAGCAACTTACGGCTTAGGTACAGGACAGGGTTTTCTACTCCATTCTTGTCCTGTGACAGGACTGCACCTAAGCCAACACCAGAAGCATCAGTTTGGAGGAAGAACCTCCGGGTAAAATCCGGTGCTTGTAGAACTGGGGAGGAACAAAGAGCTAACCGAAGATCAGGCCAGGCGGTTTCTGCAGAGTCAGACCAGGTTAATCTATCTGGACAACTTTTTTTTAACATGTCCGTTAGTGGAGCAGCCTTAGTGGCGAAGTGGCTTACAAACCGCCTGTAGTAACCTACTAAGCCTAAAAAGGTTCTTAACTGTGACTTTTTCTCTGGTCTTGCCCAATTTTTGACTGCCTCCACTTTGTCTAGCTGGGGTTTGACATGCCCTCGACCAACAACGTACCCCAAATATTTGGCTTCTCTCATGGCTATGGCACATTTCTCTGGGTTAGCTGTTAACCCTGCTGACCTTAATGAAGCTAAGACCGCCTCAACTTTGGCTAAATGTGATCCCCAGTCTGGGGTATAAATCACTATATCATCCAGGTAAGCGGCTGCATAAGCTGTGTGAGGTCGTAGCAATTTATTCATGGCCCTTTGGAAGGTGGCAGGTGCCCCTTGCTATCCAAAGGGTAGGACTTTATATTGATAGAGACCATCAGGGGTGGAAAATGCAGTCTTTGGCTTGGCCGTGGAAGTCAGGGGAACTTGCCAATAACCCTTTGTTAGATTAAGGGTTGTCAAATAATTGCTACCAGCAAGATTTTCCACTAGTTCATCCACACGTGGCATTGGATAGGCATCAAACTGCGACATACTGTTTAGGCGCCTAAAGTCATTGCAGAACCTCATTGTCCCATTGGGTTTCGGGACAAGCACAATGGGACTATTCCACTCACTAGTGGACTCTTCAATCACATCTAACTGGAGCATCTTCTCGACCTTCTTTCTCACGTCCACCCGTCTGGCTTCTGGAATACGATACGGCTTCTGCTTTATAATCACTCCTGGAGCAGTGACAATGTCGTGTTTGATTAAGGTAGTGCGCCCAGGAATGGAAGAGAAGACATCACTGTCCCGGCGAATCATTTCTTCAGTCTGTTGTCTCTGCTGAACGGACAAAGCTGGCTCTATGGGCACTTCAGACTTTTCAATGGCAGTACTCATGACCTGAGGAGAGGTTTCCTCATCATGCCAAGGTTTAAGGAGGTTAACATGATATATTTGCTCCTCCCTTCTCCTACCTAACTGGCGGACTCTGTAATTGACAGGACCGACAGCCTCTAGAATTTCATATGGACCCTGCCAATGGGCGAAAAGTTTGCTTTCCTGGGTGGGAACCAAGACTAGGACCTTGTCCCCAGGCTTGAAAGATCGAACAACAGCACTTTTATCATAACTTTTCTTCTGTCGTTCCTGAGCCTCTTTTACATGTTGCTGCACAATGGGCCCTATCTTTCCTAGCCTCTCATACATTTGGGACACAAATTGTACCAGATTTGGCTCCCTGGGACCTTGCTGCTCCCACCCTTCTTTTAACATATCCAAGATACCCCTGGGCTGTCTCCCAAACAATAGCTCAAAGGGACTAAACCCTGTTGAAGCTTGAGGTACCTCACGGATGGCAAACATCAAATAGGGAATAAGAGTGTCCCAATCTTTTTTCTCTTGAGCCACTGCTTTCCTGAGCATGTGCTTTAATGTGCGGTTAAAGCGTTCCACCAAGCCATCTGTTTGTGGATGGTATACAGAGGTGTGAAGCGCCGTAACCCCTAGCAACTGGCACATGTCCTTCATCAGTTTAGACATGAATGGAGTACCCTGATCTGTGAGAATTTCTTTGGGTATTCCCGAGTGTGTAAACATCAATACAAGTTCTCTAGCTATGGTGCTGGACTTTATGCTTCGTAGGGGAATTGCCTCTGGATACCTGGTTGCATAGTCAAGCACCACTAGTATATATTGGTGCCCACGTGCGGATTTTTCCAGTGGCCCACAAGGTCCATGGCTATCCTTTCAAAGAAAACTTCTACTATTGGTATAGGAATGAGAGGTGCCCTGTACATGGGTTTGGGACAGGTTCTCTGACAAATGGGACAGGACCGGCAATACTTTTTCACTGCCATGTGTACACCGTGTCACTCACCCGAGTGTGAGTGCCTCCACTCTGGTACGTGGTTCTCCATCTTTCCCGCTTACACCTGTGTTGAACCGCGGCCGTCCACCATCCTGTCGCACTGCGCATGCGCAGGTCCCTTTAACAACTACACCTGACCACTAATGTAATTGATAGATCAATCACCTTACCCTACTTAAGGCACCTGGGGCCTGATTCATTAAGGATCTTAAATGAAGAGGATCCTTATTTCAGTCTCCTGGACAAAACCATGTTATATTGCAAGGGGTGCAAATTAGCATTCTGTTTTGCACATAAGTTAAATACTGACTGTTTTTTTCATGTAGCACACAAATACTTGATAGCTTATTTGTACACTGAAATTTAAAGTTGATATGTGTGTGTTACATGAAAAAACAGTCAGTATTTAACTTATGTGCAAAACAGAACACTCATTTGCACCCCTTGCATTGTAACATGGTTTTGTCCAGGAGACTGAAATAAGGATCCTCTTCATTTAAGATCCTTAATGAATCAGGCCCCTGTAGCCTTAGGTAGTGGCCTGATCTTGGAGTCTCACTCCCAATGATTCTCTATAGGTGTCTGCAGTTTCCAAGCTGCTTCCAGCTCTACTCGTGTCTGCAGTTTCCAAGCTGCTTCCAGCTCTACTCGTGTCTGCAGTTTCCAAGCTGCTTCCAGCTCGAATCGTGTGTGCAGTTTCCAACCTGCTTCCAGCTCTACTCGTGTCTGCAGTTTCCAAGCTGCTTCCAGCTCTACTCATCAGCGGTTCCCATACCTGCTTCAGCATTACTACTCAGCTGATCGTCTGCAGTTTCCAAGCTGCTTCCTGCTCTACTCACCGGCGGTTCCCATACCCGCTACAGCTTGTCTACTCAGCTGATCGTCTACAGTTTCCAAGCTGTTCCCTGCTCTACTCAACGGCGGTTCCCATACCCGCTACAGCGTGTCTACTCAGCTGATCGCTTCTTCAGCTTCCCAGCTGATTCCTGCTCTACTTGGTATGCATAACCACTATTGACTATTATTGTTTACTTGCATACCTATTGAACTATACGTGACTACTGCACTAAGGTACAGTTACCTATGATAGATTGTCTATGCTACATTGCCTGTTTACCCGGACAAGCTTCTCACTCAGCCGCGGTATGCTCTCATCATATTGACTTTGTTGTTACTTGCATATCCGCGCTGACCCGCTTCTCCACGCTGCAGAGCCAGCTACTATATTGACAGACTATTCATTGTACTTACCTACTTGTGTTGTACAAAACGCCTTTCTACTCGCGCTGTTTCCACACAGCTACAGTTTGCCGTTTCCACAGCACTCTCCTCCTTATTCCTCCTCACAGCAGTGGTACAACTTGCTACACGCAGACCACTGACTTCCCTGCTACCTACCAGCACCTGGACAAGTCCTCCTATCACAGCAGTGGTACAACTTGCTATACGCAGACCACTGTCTCTCCTGCTACCTACCTACACCTGGACATTCCTCATCACAGCGGTGGTACAACTTGCTATACGCAGACCACTGACTACCCCGCTACCTACCTGCACCAGTACAACTCTTCCCATCACAGCGGTGGTACAACATGCTATACGCAGACCACCGACTACCCTACTACCTATCTGCACCAGGACAACCTCCTCATAACTACAGCGGTACAAATTGCTGTACGCAGACCACTGACTCCTCCACTAGCTACCTTCACCTACTCACGTCCTCTCATCTCGTCTGAAGCTATATCGCTTCTTCTCTACAGTTCCAAGTCGCTGACCTTCCACCATCAACAGCTGCAAGTCATTGACTTCATAAGACATTCTTTACTTTCCTGCTGTTATCATCATTCCAATCATTCACCTAACTGCCTGAGGTCCGTGGACAACAACGCCCCTCTGTCAGTTATAACATCAGGTGAAACTCGGGTATAAACTCCTAGTGCCCGTGACAGTAAGATCAGGCCATGACAGACCCAGGATTGGAACCAACAGCTAGGGAGATGCTGCAGCATCTAGTCACTCGGGTGGAACAACAGGATGTTCGGCAGCAACATCTGTTCTAGTGTTTCCAGACTCTGGTCGCCAGAGGAGATCCTCCACAAAATGTTTCAGCGACTGTTGAACCTCCAGCGTCTTCTCCTTCCCCAGTGCCATCCCAGGTGTCTACTGCTTCCACGCTACACCTGCCTACTCCCTCAAAATATGATGGAGATCCCAAGACGTGTAGAGGTTTTCTGAATCAGTGCTTTCTCCATTTCGAGCTTCAACCTCACCATTTTGCCACTCACCGTGCCAAGATTGCCTACCTCATTTCTCTGTTTTCCGGACAGGCTCTTGCGTGGGCCTCCCCTCTGTGGGAGAGAAATAACCCCCTATTGGAGGATAGTGCACTCTTCATTTCCACGTTTCGCAAAATTTTCGATGAACCTGGCCACGTTGTCTCTGCGGCTTCCAGCATTCTCCGACTACGCCAAGGATCACACTCTGTGGCCCAGTACGTCATTCAGTTTCGGATACTCGCCTCTGAACTACAGTGGAACACCGAGACCCTGATAGCTGCCTTCTGGCAGGGTCTGACGGATAAGATCAAAGACGCACTGACCACACAAGAGTTACCCTCCTCCTTGGAAGATCTAATTTCCTTATGTCATAGGGTAGACATGAGATTCTGTGAGAGGGAGTCTGAAAGAACAAGCACCTCTAAGGGGTTCACTCGTCCATCACCTCAAGTTCGTCATCTTCGCCCTCCAGTGGAACCCATGGAGGTAGGACGCTCTAAGTTAACATCTAAAGAGAGGGATCGACGAATACAAAATAGACTCTGCATCTATTGTGCTGACCCTACTCACAGCCTGAACTCAAGTCCTAAGAAGTCGGGAAATGCCAGGCCCTAACCAGTTCTGGAGAGGTAAGGTTAGGGTCCCTGGACTCCTCTCCATCTTCTATGGATTCCAAAGTGTGTGCATTTGATGTTACCATCTTCTCAGCCACCAAATCTTTTATCTCTCAAGCACTTCTGGATTCCGGCGCTGCCGGCAACTTTAACTCCAGTGCTCTAGTTAAACAGTGGTCCCTACCAGTGGTCCCGTTAAAAACCGCCATAGCGGTCACCGCTATAGACGGGTCTCGTATCATTAATGGACTTATCACTCGCTGTACGACTCCTTTGACCCTCCAAATTGGAGCCTTACACCGAGAGAAAATCTCTTTGCTGGTCCTTCCTGCTACTACTAGTCCCATCGTTCTTGGCCTTCCATGGCTTCAGCTTCATTCACCACAAGTTGATTGGAGTACTCCCCAAGTCACATCCTGGGGCCCGGATTGTCATCATAGATGCCTAACCCGTGTGGTACCACTCAAAATCAACAGATCGTCTATAACACCTGGTTCTCCGGGCCTTCCTCCACAGTATGCCCCGTTCGCTGACGTGTTCGATAAGGCGCAATCTGAACGCCTGCCACCTCATCGGGCATGGGATTGTCCCATAGATCTACTACCTGGCAAAAACCCTCCTAAGGGCCGTGTATACCCTCTCTCGCTACCAGAGACACAGGCTATGTCAGAGTATATCAAGGACAACCTTCATTGCGGGTTCATTCGACCTTCCAGCTCTCCCGCTGGAGCGGGCTTCTTTTTCGTGAAGAAGAAAGATGGGACCTTAAGACCCTGCATTGATTATCGGGGGCTCAATGCCATAACCATGAAAAAACGGTACCCGATTCCTCTTATCACCGAACTCTTCGATCGAATTATAGGTGCTCGGATTTTTACCAAACTTGATCTCCGTGGCGCTTTCAACCTAATCCGGATCAAGTCAGGCGACGAATGGAAGACAGCATTCAACACCAGGGATGGGCATTACGAATACCTAGTTATGCCCTTTGGACTGTGTAACGCCCCTGCTGTCTTCCAAGGATTCGTGAACGAGATCTTCCAGGACCTATTATACGTGTGCGTTGTAGTCTATCTGGACGACATTTTAATCTTCTCTCAAGATCTTGTCTCCCACCATCAACATGTGGCAGAAGTTCTCTCCAGACTGCGGAAGAACCTCCTATTCTGCAAATTAGAAAAATGCTCCTTTGAATTATCCCAAATTCCATTCTTGGGATACATCGTGTCCGGAGTAGGTCTGGAGATGGATCCTGACAAAGTTAATGCTGTCCTACTTTGGCCTCAGCCAACTACCCTCAGTGCTATACAACGCTTTCTGGGTTTTGCGAATTATTACAGACGCTTTATCTTGAACTTCTCCTCTATTGCCTCTCCTATTGTGGCCCTGACCAGGAAGGGTGCCAATACTAAACACCTTAAAGAGGCCTTTTCCACCGCTCCTGTTCTGCGGCAGCCTGATGTGAACCTTCCCTTCTTTCTCGAGGTAGATGCCTCCAATGTCGGACTAGGGGCCATTCTCTCCCAAAGATCTGAGCAACAGAAGTTCCATCCTTGCGCTTTCTACTCCCAGGGTCTTCTACCTGCGGAAAAAAACTACACCATCGGTGACAAGGAACTGTTAGCTATAAAAGTCGCATTGGAGGAGTGGAGATATCTACTGGAGGGGGCTCGTTACCCTGTAACCATCTTTACCGACCATAAAAATCTCCTCTATTTACAAACAGCTCAATGCTTAAACCCTCGACAGGCGAGATGGTCACTCTTCTTTTCCCACTTCGAGCTCATCATTACGTTCAAACCAGCTGCAAAGAACAAAAAAGCAGACGCTTTATCCCGGGCGTTTGCACCTCCCTCTGACATCACGGATTGTTCCGACCATCCTATACTGGATCCCAAATGTGTGACTTTGGCCACTTCTTCCACCAATGTGCTACCGTTTGGGAAAACCCTCGTTCTGCCATCTCTTCGTAAGAGAATATTGTCATGGTACCATTCTTCACGCTTCTCTGGACATTCTGGTGAACGAAAGACTTTTGAGATCCTTTCCAGGAGTTATTGGTGGCCCTCTATCAGAAAGGATGTCAGAGAGTTTGTGGCCGCTTGTGAGATTTGCTCTCAATTTAAGTCTTCCCGCAGAACACCAGCGAGATTGCTCCAACCACTACCTATCCCTACCAAACCATTGACCCATATAAGTATGGACTTTGTCACCGAACTTCCTCTTAGTAAGAGATGAAATACCATCTGGGTAGTGGTGGATAGATTCTCCAAGATGGTTCCCTTCGTCCCTCTAACTGGATTACCATCTTCTTCTACCTTGGCTGATCATTTTATTAAAGAGATCTTTCGGATTCATGGCTGTCCCTCCGAGATTATGTCTGATAGAGGAGTACAGTTCGTCTCCAGATTCTGGCGAGCTCTTTGCAAGACCTTGGGTATCAGACTCTCTCTATCATCTTCTTACCACCCTCAATCAAACGGACAGACCGAAAGAGTCAATCAAGACCTTGAGACCTTCATAAGAATCTTCTCCTCAGCCAACCAAGATAATTGGGTAGATCTACTCCCGTGGGCTGAGTTTGCCCACAATAACATGTACCATGAATCTTCAACTAAAACTCCTTTTTTCGTGGTTTACGGCCACCACCTGTCTCTCCCAGAGTTTCCTGCCCTCCCTCCCACCCAAGTTCCTGCGGTGGAGAAACTTTGTAAAAACTTCAAAACCATCAGGACTCAGGTGAGATTTTCCCTGAGAAAGGCATCAACCAGATACAAATTCTTTGCAAATAAAAAGAGGCGAGCCATTCCACCACTCAAGATTGGAGACCGTGTATGGCTTTCTACAAAAAATATCCGCCTGAAGGTTCCGTCCATGAAGTTTGCGCCACGCTTCATCGGACCATACAAGATCACTCAAGTCATAAATCCTGTATGCTTCAAGCTACTATTACGAAAGAACCTCCGGATCTCCAATGCCTTCCATGTCTCACTGCTCAAACCTCTTATTATTAATCGCTTTTCTGCTCCTCCTTCTGTACCTAAACCAGTACAGATTCATAAAGAAGAGGAGTTCGAGATATCTCAAATTCTGGATGCCAAAATTTTGCGAGGAACTCTCAGATTCCTCGTTCATTGGAAGGGCTTTGGCCCAGAAGAACGCTCCTGGATTCGCACTGATGACCTCAACGCTCCAGCCCTGCTTAAAAAATTCTACCTAAAATTTCCGGGCAAACCCGGTTCCAAGTATTCTGTTCCCACCTTTAAAAGGGGGGGTACTGTCACTCACCGGAGTGTAAGTGCCTCCACTCTGGAACGTGGTTCTCCATCTTTCCCGCTTACACCTGTGTTGAACTGCGGCCGTCCGCCATCCTGTCGCACTGCGCATGCGCAGGTCCCTTTAACAACTACACCTGACCACTAATGTGATTGATGGATCAATCACCTCACCCTACTTAAGGCACCTGCAGCCTTAGGTAGTGGCCTGATCTTGGAGTCTCATTCCCAGTGATTCTCTATAGGTGTCTGCAGTTTCCAAGCTGCTTCCAGCTCTACTCGTGTCTGCAGTTTCCAAGCTGCTTCCAGCTCTACTCGTGTCTGTAGTTTCCAAGCTGCTTCCTGCTCTACTCATCGGCGATTCCCATACCCGCTTCAGCATTACTACTCAGCTGATCGTCTGCAGTTTCCAAGCTGCTTCCTGCTCTACTCACCGGCGGCTCCCATACCCGCTACAGCGTGTCTACTAAGCTGATCGCTTCTTCAGCTTCCCAGCTGATTCCTGCTCTACTTGGTATGCATAACCACTATTGACTATTATTGTTTACTTGCATACCTATTGAACTATACGTGACTACTGCACTAAGGTACAGTTACCTATGATAGATTGTCTATGCTACATTGCCTGTTTACCCGGACAAGCTTCTCACTCAGCCGCGGTATGCTCTCATCATATTGACTTTGTTGTTACTTGCATATCCGCGCTGACCCGCTTCTCCACGCTGCAGAGCCAGCTACTATATTGACAGACTATTCATTGTACTTACCTACTTGTGTTGTACAAAACGCCTTTCTACTCGCGCTGTTTCCACACAGCTACAGTTTGCCGTTTCCACAGCACTCTCCTGCACCTGGACAAGTCCTTATTCCTCCTCACAGCAGTGGTACAACTTGCTACACGCAGACCACTGACTTCCCTGCTACCTACCAGCACCTGGACAAGTCCTCCTATCACAGCAGTGGTACAACTTGCTATACGCAGACCACTGACTCTCCTGCTACCTACCTACACCTGGACATTCCTCATCACAGCGGTGGTACAACTTGCTATACGCAGACCACTGACTACCCCGCTACCTACCTGCACCAGTACAACTCTTCCCATCACAGCGGTGGTACAACTTGCTATACGCAGACCACCGACTACCCTACTACCTACCTGCACCAGGACAACCTCCTCATCATTACAGTGGTACAACTTGCTGTACGCAGACTACTGACTCCTCCACTAGCTACCTTCACCTACTCACGTCCTCTCATCTCGTCTGAAGCTATATCGCTTCTTCTCTACACTTCCAAGTCGCTGACCTTCCACCATCAACAGCTGCAAGTCATTGACTTCATAAGACATTCTCTACTTTCCTGCTGTTATCATCATTCCAATCATTCACCTAACTGCCTGAGGTCCGTGGTCAACACCGCCCCTCTGTCAGTTACAACATCAGGTGAAACTCGGGTATAAACTCCTAGTGCCCGTGACACACCGGGCAAGTAAAACCTAAGCAGAACTCGTTCCCGTGTTTTATCCTCCCCTAGGTGTCCCCCACAGACATGTGTGTGTGCTGCTTTTAACACTAGGGGTACATGGACCTGAGGAACCATTAATTGTTCTACTTTTTCCCCCTGCACATTAGCAACTCTATACAGGAAATTATTTTTAACTTTAAAATATGGTATACCTTCTGCAGGCTGGGCGGCTTTCGCTACCCCATTTACCTCAGTGACACTTTTAAAGGCATGTTCCAAAGTGGCATTATTAAGTTGGTCTCGAGCAAAGTCCTGCAGAGGAAACAAAATTGGTATTGCGGACCAGTCCGTATCCTCACTGACAGGCGGGGTGGGCTCATCTGCGACATCACCGACCAATGTTAGTTTGGGCTGTCCATGTTTCTCCGCAGGTGGATGCTTTTGTGGAACTCCTGCTGTGACTCCCAGGATGGCATTCCGGTTTGGCGGTTCCTAAAGATCGATGTCCAGATGTTGTGGATCTTTAGGCGGTTCCTTTAAGATCGGGCTTCCAACCGTTGCATCAGGTGGCGGCATGTCCGGCCGGATCCGCTCACCGAGGACATCATTAAACAATGGGAAGTCTCGCCCCAAAATGAGTGGATATGGGAGTTTAGGTGCTATGGCAGCTACCACCATAACAGTTTTGTCTTTGAGTGTGACTGGTAGTATTGTTCTTTCATACTCCTCTGTCCTGCCATGTACGCAAAGAACTTTCACCTTGGGCAACCGAGAAGTTATGGTTTCGGGTAAGGCAGAGCTGGAAACCAATAAGAGTTTACTCCCCGAGTCAACCAAGGCCAGAACAAGGTTCTGGTTGATTAGCACAGTCACCCGGAACAAACAAGGACTTACTGATGTGGGACTCATGGTAAAACAGCTTGGAAAAGCAGGCCCAATATGTGCCACGGAACAGTCCATGGGTTCCGGTAGTTTAGACCACTCTGCCTTAAAGTGGCCTGGCTCACAACATTCAAAACACTTCAGATTAGACAGCTTTGCACCTGGCCCTCTGTCCGTAGCAAGGATTGTCAAACCTGGCTTTTGGCGTGGCAGCGGCTTTGGCACAAATGCAGGTTCTTTAGTCATTTGCTGTAGCGCACAAAACCTTTCTACCATGGTGGCAAGCTCTTCATAAGTTTGTGGGTCTGATTGCAGAACCCACCTTTGCAAATCGCGGTTCAGCCCCCGGATGCAGTGATCTAACGCCAAAACTTCAATAATCCGAGAAGGCGAATTCTCTTCAGGCTGCAGCCATTTCTTTAAAATTTTAGAAAGCTCAGCCACTTGAGCTCTGACCGGTTTTTCTTTAACATAGCGCCATTTGTGATAGCGCTGGGCTCGGCCTGGCCCGGAAACTCCAATGCGAGCCAATATCTCAGACTTTAGGCACAGATAGTCAGAGGCCCGTTCCTGATCTAGATCCATATAAGCTCGCTGAGCTTCACCAGTCAGATATGGCGCCAGCCTCTCAGCCCAATCTTTAGGAGGCCATTTTGCCCTTTTTGCAAGTATCTCAAAGGACACCAGATATGCTTCTATGTCATCACCTGGCGACATTTTCTGGAGAACAGGACCAAGTGGTTCATTTCTGTCATGTCTCACCTGGCTTAACTCTTCTCTTAAGAGCCTTGTGTTTTCCACCTGTGCCTCGGTAATTTGTAGCATCTGAGCTTGCTGCTGTTGCTGCGCAGCGGCCATATTCACGAGGGTTCTCAGTACTTCCTCCATGTTGACGTCTGCGCGAGTTGAGTAGCGGAAACTTGCTTCCCGGAGTATCCCATTCCTGACACCACTTGTGGCAAGAGCCCGCTACTGCTGAAGCACACGCGAACAACTTCTTCCTTTTTATGTAGTTTTATTGTCAGGATGGTAAATGTTTTGACACCGTATAGATTTCACAGCAATACCTGGAGACCCTAAACGCTTGCTAGACATAGCTCAGCTCTCTCAAGACCAGCCAGCTTACCCAGTGTTGATCTCTCTGAACAAGTGATACAAACAAGCTTTTATACCTGATACTCCTCCCCCAGCCTTAGCTTGATGGACAGGTGACACACCCACCTTCTCTTTAAAAGGAAATGCCCATCACTGCCTCTGTTTGCACTAACAGACAGACACACCCTGTCTGTTTGCAGAGAGGAAGGATTTCAAATCATGTAAGTTAAACCAAATTTAAATTATTGCTTTTCATACATAGGTCTTTACATTCAATCTAGGTGCATTACTGCACAAATGTTTTACTCTACTTCCCTGCTTTCTCTGCATATTGCCAGCTAAATGCCTCCTTTTGTTACAATATATATATATATATATATATATATATATATATATATATATATATATATATATATATATATATATATATATATATATATATATATATACTTCTTTCCTGGAGAAACTGACAAGGGATGGTCTCACACAGTAACCATTAATATAAAGGTGCTGTTTATTAAAATTGATGAATGCATATATATAAAATAAGAGTCCATTAAAATCTTATGAACCCTATAAATAAATACTGAAAAAATCTAAACAACCATATGTCTGGATGTAATAATACAAAAAGATCACTACCAAAGTACCAATGAATACCTATAAAAGGAGCCCCTGTTAATGTATTACTGTGGGCCCACAGATATAAAAAAGCATTCAATTCGGAAAATGTAGCATAGGAAGATCTTTTATCCCAAATTTAAACTTGTATTGCAGAATAATTAAGTCCGGAATAAAATAGTGAATGAGTCCAATATCTAGAAACTGATCTCACTAGTCATGGAAGTAACCGGATTTGGTGATGATTATAAGCAACTTGAAGTATTTTTGTGTTGTAAATAAAATGTCCAAGTCCCACTGGAGATCGATTCAAATAGATAACCTGATGGTAGATTAGATAGGAAAAAATGTTCTGGGATACATGAGGATGGTATAGGTAACTTAGCATAAAAACAGCTGGGGTCACTCCAAAAGAACCATTAGGCAGCCTCTTCCTGTCAAGCCGGTAAATTCACTTGGATCCCTAGTAAGCCAACAGTAAATGCTGATGAAACTTTGAGACAGTGATAGACCTGTAGTACGAACTCCGTCATAGCTCCCAAATTGTTCCAAGCGCTAGGTAGAGTCAATGCGCATTTGTGGAATAGAAGATTTTGATGTTATCAGTTGTAACATATAATATGTACTCTGCTTGTATATCTAGTGGAGTACAGGACTCACAGCGCTGCAGTGTTCATACAATCCACTTGTATCCGAAAAAGGAGTTAATATCAAAGATGTTCATAGGCAATATTAACTAGTGAAATCCCTAATAAATAGAGTTCCAAAAAGGGTTCACTGAAATAGTAAAGATACCTGACGCGTTTCATTACATAAAAGTAATTTCATCAGAGGGAAATCTAGTTGTCCCACAAGCTCTCTGGGACTTTTTTATACCATAGACTCATTAGTAATAACTCTGTCAGCTGTGATCAAACCAATTAGTCATTCTTGTGCAAGATAAACTGTGTGAGACAAGTTAGAGGTGAAATATATAAATTAACCCCTTTCATGGAACCAGGTCAATGCCTCTAATTAATCTGTGTATTACTAGACTGAAAACATAATATATAAATATACAAAAATTTTAATACAAAAATGAAACCAGGATAAATAGCAAACAAATATATGTGGGAATGACACTCATCTCCATTATATTTTACAACATATATAAAATATAGAAATAATAAAAAACTATATATAAAAGCACCAAATATAAAAACTCATAACTAGATATCTATATAGAAAATATATTGTATATTGAAATTATTATTCATACCGATGAAACAAAAAATAATAAATTATAAAAAAAGAAGAAAATAAATAATTGAATTTTTTTTTTAAATTATGCGCCCCCCCCACCCTCCAAACAGCTTAACCAACCCTATTGCTGCTAGGCTAGGTTGATACTAGCAAAATCGGAGGGGATAAAAAGTGTGGAGTCCCCTGAATTTACTACCAGAACTAGGTGGCACTATAGCAGGGAAACTTGCAGCGTGGGGTCCCCCTATCATAATGCCAAACCAACCCCAGGCTGGTCAGCATGGGGCTGGATCCCGTAGGAAAATCGGGTCCGCAAAAAATTACAGGACCTCCCCTTCCTAGGTTAAACCAGCACACTGCTGAAAAGCCCTAGGGCTCTTCCCACACCCCTGAGGTTGTGACTGTGGGGTAATAACTAATTAAATGTTAAAAACAATTTTGCCCCTGGTATACTGCAAGTCTCAACATGCCCAGGCTGCCATTAAGTGTTTGGGCGTGCTGTCGCTTGTAGTAATACAAGCAACATACCCACGACTTCCAGGACATGCTGGCACCTGGGGAACCACAAGTGCCAGCATGTTCTGGCACCCAGGGCCTGCTGGGAGCTGTGGCGCACCAAGAAAAAATCTAGATAAAACAGACACAAGTGTAAAAATAATTGTTTATGAAATAAAAACACCCGAACTCTACCCTCATTCACCCTCTTTCTTGCTCTCCTATATACATACTCGTGATCTGTCTTAAATCCAGGGATCCTTGGTTTGCCAAAATAAACTGGGCAAAAATGTAACTGAGTAGAAGGCAGTTTTGGAACAAAGCTTAGGGTATTTGGAGAGTGGAGACATAATGTGTCATGTAAGTGGGCTGGGGGTGTTGGGTAATGAATGGAGAACTAGTGGTGGAAAGTGTTAAATGGATTGATGGGGAATATGATAAGGGAATATGATTAAATAGATACATGGAAAAAGTTGTTTTATATGGGATTTATTAAAGGTTATTGAATTTCTATCTGTGAGGAACAAGTAAAACATTGCAGATAATATGAAGCAGATAGGGGAATGGTTTGATTGTGGGGATTAACTAGGTAACATATGCTTCACAGTGTGGGGCTGTATATTTTTTACTGAAATGGATCACAATACATGTAATGAGAGTGGTGAGAGTATTCAACCTAAACATAATGATTTAAATAATATTACAGTTGATGTAATGCTAGTAAATATGGGTGTATATTACATATACATATGTATATGGTATCGGGGGCAAATAGGGTAGGTCTTGTATTTAAGGTATAACTGTGTTTTATTTTAAGCCCCGGAAGTGGGAAAAATAAATGTAGTACATATGAGAGATTATTTTTTTTTAATGAATGTTATTACTAAATATTTCTGGACAATATTGTTATGTGACTGAGCGGATGAGTTTTGGTGTTAGTAAGGAGGCATGGAACCCCGGCAGCAAACTGTGAAAACAAGCAGGTATTACAGCTAGCCACACATTGATTTAGGCCAGATTTTTACATATTTGCCACATGTTAGAGGTTTCACTGATCACAACCTATGTAAAGGAACATGGAAAAGCAAATGGCTAATGTTCATGATCGTCGTGTGTGGGATCATCACCCAACTGCACCAATGGAATCTGTCCATTTTGACTGATGACCAAGCATTCACTTGGTAATTGGAGACCAGGGAGGTAATTTTCTAAGCAAATAAATAGTGCAAATGTGCATTACAATGTTTACCCTTAAGTAATCCTCAATGCATATGTATATATTGTATTGTACTTATCTTAAGTTATAAAAAATATGGAGTGCAGTAATTGTGGCAACCATTCTCCCAACAGATCATTATTAGTATTTTCTGTGACTTTTTCCTGTGGCCATTGACATTGAACAAATTCGGAGCAGTTATAGTTAAATATGACTTGCTTATCATTATCTGTATGTTATGGTTTTGGAATTTGAAACTTTTAAACTGAGTCCCTAGCAACCCAGCTGTTTGCAGAAGATACAGAACAGTTGACACTGAGTGATGGGGCCTATTTATCTTAACAAAACAGTACACATGTGGAATGGTGGAATGTTCTCTCCCTATCTATACATAACCATTTGTCTACTTATGTGTGTAGTATGTGTGTGTGTGTATGTATATATATATATATATACACAGATACACTACAGGTCTCAATATTTCAAGACATTTTAGTCTTTAGACTTGCAGATAAAGGCAAATTGCCTTGTATGACCTTTTCGTACTGAACAGAAAGCATTAGAAGATAGGTGGAATAAGTTCAGGGACAGCATGGCTATTTGGAGAGGGTTTAGTTGTTAGTTTAGATTGTAGTCATATTATTTTCCAATTTCCCATGGGATTAATGTTATGCTGCATTTCTTGTGCTTGTATGTGCAGATGACTTATTGTAGAAACTGCCATGTAAAGAATGACATTTTTTTCCTATAGGAGAGATTTGCAACCTCCGTTTATTAAGCACTGCAAAAAAAAAAAACAGTGAAATTTGCATTAATTCACATTTTTTTGTAGACTCCATTAACTTTAATGAGATGAAGTTTATCAGCGTCATATTAACTAGTAGGTCAAGAAGACTGATTCGCTAGTGCCATTATCATCATAACTGTGCAATTTATATTTTCAGTTAATATTTTCCTAAAAATTAACTTTTGTAAATACATAATACTGCAAGATGTTTTTTCTATGTGTCAAAGTAAAAATGATGTCTGTTTACACATGTGCGTGCCACATTCTCTGCACTCCCAGAGTCTGGTGATAAGTCAACTAATGGTTTCATTTGGCAAACAGCATTTACATCTAGTGCTTTCACATTTTGTAAAGAAAAATCACTAGGGATTCCCACACTAAAAGTCCATATAGTTGTGTAGAAGACCTAAGTCAGGCCTTCTATACCAGGCATCATTAACTGTTCTATCATAAAATGTATTTAGTAGTTATTACTATATTTGTATTAAATGAATGTGTATCTTTTAGGGCAAGAAATGAAAGAGTTCTAAAAAATAACACACATGCTTTCATCACCAAGCAGGTTGTAAGGGCAGCGTCGGACTGGCCCACAGGACTACCGGTAAAATTACCGGTAGGCCCGGCTACCTTACGACCACACCCCCTTTTAGATGTGGGCGGAGCTTACCTGGAGGCCCGTTGTTCACACCAGGGTGCTCGCATTTCTCTCCGGCGTCCCCGCTGCTGCGGATGACTGGCTGTCACGGACAGCCAGTTATCTTTCACCTTTCACATGCGATCGCAGCTGCGATCATGTGACCCGCCCACTCACCATGTCAGCTGATGTTCCCGCGCCGCTGAAGGGAGAAGATCAGAGAGGCTGCATCAATCAACTTTTGGGTAAGTATACTTTAACCAGTTGTTTATATTGTTTATGCTAATTAGTGTTATTAGTATTGGTTTTGATATTAATTTAGCTTTGTTGATCATTACACAGACCCAGTATTAGATACACATTACAGTCCAAATAGGTGCGTATGTTTGTATCCTTGTGTGTCCCACTTCCCCCCTGATTTGCGCCCATCCCATAAAACCCTGTAAATTTTCATTTTTTTGAGTACTGTCAGGATACTCTACCCCCTGGGAATAGTAGCAG
The DNA here is from genome assembly GCF_038048845.1 of Mixophyes fleayi. Classification (NCBI taxonomy): domain Eukaryota; kingdom Metazoa; phylum Chordata; class Amphibia; order Anura; family Limnodynastidae; genus Mixophyes; species Mixophyes fleayi. The sequence continues at coordinate 48,538,503 of NC_134413.1, read as the reverse complement.
CATCACCCTCTTCACCTTCTTTTTATTTTTACCAGAAAGTACTAATGTAGCGCTCATCGTAAAAAGTATATGGGGTCTCCCATTACATCTGTTCTCAATATATATATATATATATATATTAAAAAAAATGTGTGTGAATTGAGAGGACTATTGCAGGCATAATATGAATCGGGGACACTTGCGTGGCGTAACATTGTGGGCACTACAGTGTGGCATAGCATTGTTTTGGGGGCACTACTATGTGGCATAGGGGGGCTGCCTATCTATACTAAACTATAGGGGGGCTGACTATACTAAACTCTAGTGAGGGGGGGCTGCACAGAGAACACTATAGGGAGGGGGTGATGGGACCTTTAATGCTGAGGTGGTTTGGGTCTATAATTGAATGTGGGTGCTGTTGATTTAATGTTAGGAATGGTTGGCATTTCTAAATGTACCCATTATTTTTTCCAAATAGGGCCCTCAACATTCCTGGATCCAGACAAGCCGCAACTAAAGAAACCAGCAGCCACAGGTGGTAAAAGTGACAACAACAGGTAGGACAGTCTGTCAAATGTTCTGAGTCTAGTGCAGGCTTGGCTAACCTGTGGTACTCCAGGTGTTGTGAAACTACAAGTCCCAGCATATCCTTACAGCAATAAGCTGCTATATATTGGCAAAGCATGCTGGGGCTTGTAGTTTCACTACACTAGGGTGCTAACTGTCTTTTGTGGACTGACCACTCCCCCTCTAGTGTCTGGTTCCGCCTCTATTATGGCTGACCACACCCCCTTTGGTGGGCCCCTAGTGTTGCATGCCCCGGTGGGCCCTTCATGCCCCAGTCCAACACTGTGTAAGGGACAAAGTATTCAAAGATCTAAGTGTGCACTGAGATCCTGTAGATCATTCCTTTATCCTGAACTCCTGATGGAGATGTTCTACTGTAGCATAAAGAGACTGTCATGACTTAATACACATCTATTGTACTGGCTGCCTATATAAGCCAATTAGGTATGATTTGGTTGTCTCTGGTCATTGTATATGTCTACCTCAATACTTGTCATACTGGCTTATCTTGCATCTTGTATTCTGTGTCATATTACCTATTCTGTTACTATTATCTGCATCTGTATATGACCCTGGCTATTGTATGAGAGCATGCTGTATTGAACTGGTAGGCTGTATTAGCCAGAGTTGGAGTTTTTAGCCAGTATGGATTTATTCTAAGTGTGCATTGTTGCAAGTGTATATACAGATTTTTATAGCATAGTACAGTGGTTCCCAATCTTTTGCAGTTCGCGGCACCCTAAGAGTCTCCATAATTTTTTTCAAGGCACTACTTATTTAGTTGTATGCAAAAATGCCCCCTCTGCATTCAGACACTCTGCCCCCTCTGCATCCAGACACTCTGCCCCCAGACGCTCTGCCCCCACTGCATCCAGACACTCTGCCCCCTCTGCATCCAGACACTCTGCCCTCTCTCACTCTGCCCTCTCTCACGCTGCCCCCTCTGCCCTCTCTCACGCTGTCCCCCTCCTCTGCCCTCTCTCAGGCTGTCCCCCTCCTATGCCCTCTCTCACGCTGTTCCCCTCCTCTGCCCTCTCTCATCCTGTCCCCGCTCCTATGCCCTCTGTCACGCTGTCCCCCTCTGCCCTCTCTCACGCTGTCCCCCTCCTCTGCCCTCTGTCACACTGTCCCCGCTCCTCTGCCCTCTCTCATGCTGTCCCCCCCTCTGTCACGCTGTCCCCGCTCCTCTGCCCTCTCTCACGCTGTCCCCCTCCTCTGTCACGCTATCCCCCTCCACTGCCCCTCTCAAGCTGTCATCCTCCTCTCTCACGCTGTCCCCCTCCACTGCCCCTCTCACGCTGTCCCCCTCCACTGCCCCTCTCACGCTGTCCTCCACCACAAAAACTTACCAATCCGCGCGGCGTCAGGTCCCAGCATGCTCCTCTGATACGCAGCATGTGATTCAGTGACAAGCTGCGTGAGAAAGGAGGATGCTGGGTCCCGGCGCCACGTGGATTGGTACATTGTTGTGGTGTTTGTTTGTTCTATTACTGGCCCGCGGCACCCCTGTGACAGCGCCACGGCACCCCTGGGAGCCACAGCGCACACTTTGGGAACTGCCGGCATAGTAACAGTTTCACAAGACTTAAGCTGGGTAAACATTACAGGTTTTCCACCTGATTATCATGCCAACCACATGATAAATGACTGTTAGGTCCGATAATGAATCAGTGTGTGCTCCCATGATCATGTTTTATCGTACCAAAGCACATCGTATCATTGCATTTGATTTTATAACAAGACAAAAAATCTCTATAAACGATGGAACTATGGAACGATGTTGAGTCAATTCTGAAGTGTGTATGCACGCATGACCAGCAGTGTAGTCAGATCTTCATAGAGTTTACAGAGTCACGATTTTTTCAGCAGATGGTTACGTCAGATGAAAAGCATAGATCTGAAGGTAAATCATGCAAAATCGTGTAAGTGTGTAAGCATGATTCGGCATGCTGATCGGGACTTTCAGTTGTAGGTAAAATCTTTAAAGATATCGCATAGGGAGACATTTTCTGTAGTGTGTAGGAGAACATTCTACTTGGTGTTGCAAGTGGCGGCTCACCGACGACCGATCTCGTCCCAGCTGTCATGACAACAGTCAGGACATCACTTCCGGGAACTCCGGGACCTCTCTAAACTATAGGCCTCTGTAACACTGTTCTTTTCTGGTTTTCCTCTTAACTCACCAACCGCTCATTTTCAGTCACTACACCTGACTCCACCTCCCTCCCTCTTCCCTTACCTGTTAAGAGTTCCGCAAGATTCCATTCGTTGTACACTATTTTTCTCCCTCTTCATCTCCTTGCTTTGTGACCTCATCAGCTCATATGGCCTTCAGTACCACCTGTATGCTGATAACACCCAAATCTTTCCTCCCATGACCTCAACCCTAGCCTTAAGTCTCCTATGTGCTGCTGTCTCTCAGCCATCTCATACTACATGTCATAGCACTTTCTTAAGCTAAATATTTACAAAACTGAAATAATTATCTTCCCACATCCTCTCTCTCCTTCTCTTGATAACACTACTCTCTTTTGTGTCCCTCAAGTCTGCTGCCTAGGGGTCATCCTCAACTCCTCCCTCCACTTCAAACCTTACATTCAGTCCCTCTTCAATTCCTGCTGCCTCCACTTCCAGAAAATATCCAAGATCCAGCACCTTCTCTCCATGGAAGCCACCAAAACTCTTATTCAATTCCTTGTAATCTCTCTTCTTGGTTATTGTAATCTCTTTATCTCTGGCTTACCCTACTCCTCCTTGTCCCTCTTAAGTCTATCCTCAATGCTGCTGCCCACCTTATTTTTCTCTCCTGTCAATCTATCTCTGTTGTCCCTCTCTGCCAGTCACTACATTGGCTCCCCATGGTTCACAGAATGAAATTTAAAATCCTCACTCTCACCTGTAAAACTCTCAACTAAGACTCCACCCTCAAAAACTCCAACCTCATTTCCACCCACACTCTTTTCCTCTCCCGTCACCGTTCCATTGTCTGCCACCTCATTACCACACTGATTTCCTCTTCCTACTCCCGCCGACAGAACTTTGCCTGGGCTGCTCTCTACCTGTGCGACAATCTTCCATGCCTACCAGGTTAGCCTTTACTCTCCAAGGCTTCAAGCATGCCCTTAAAACTCCTCTACTATCACCTCCGCTCCACCACTCAGTACCACCCTATTTGTGCCTTCCCCTTCTGTTTAATTAAGATGAAAGCTCTCACGAGCATGGCCATCTTTTATCTTGTTCTCCTTCTACTTTTCATCACCCTCTGTACCGCTAGGCCTGCTTCACTAGCCCTGTTTTCTTGAGTTCAGGCCTACATCATGTTAGACATTATCATCACTATCACTCACTGTTCCATAAATAACTTGATCTGCATTATCTAGTTATCTGTGTATTATTTGTTTACTTAGAAGATGTTTGGACTTTGTATTATTTGTTTTTTCATGTATTATGTAATGTGTTATGGATCCGTGCTATCTGTTTATTGTATACTACAGTAAATGTCATGTACGCCGCTGCAGACCTTTTGTGGCACTCAACTGGCTTGTGCGACTATCCGCTTTTACTAACAGACAAAGAGATGATACTTGTTAAGCTCTGTTGTACATGGAGTTATGTGTCTGCCTTACAGTTATATGTGTGCTGTTAGAATTCACAAATGCATTGGCATATTAGAATACCTACATTGTCCCAGAGGTAATTGAGACAACAAGAGTGCGTCACAAGTGGGGGATCACACACACAACAGGTGTGATAATGCCACATTGGAGGTGTGATCACACATTTTTTGGGGGCCATGGTAGTTTAGGTCATGTAAAAGGCACCGATAATATATAATATATGACTATACTGCCGCTAAGAACTCATTTGCAGCTGGAGCTCATAGCCAGCCAGTGCTTTGGCATCTATTATGTTTTTGTTTTTTGTTTTTTGGTGAACCTGGCATCCCTGTATGTATTACAGATGAAGATGATGCCATGGATGCAAGGCTGGGTCTATGTAAGGAATAAAGAGGTTTATTGAAGGTAGTCTAAGGGTGTTCTCTGCTCATATACATTTATTTTTAAAACAGTGTGTCTTTGTTTGTTTGACATTTTTATCTGGTGCACTAGAGGTCCTGGGTGCCAGGGCATCCTGGCATTTTGGGCTCACCAAGTGCCAGCATGCCCTACAAGCCTTAGTTCTAAAAGATCTAGCATGCCCAGGCACTTACTGGTGGCTTGGACATGCTGGAACCTATAGTTTTTACCACATTACCCCACACCCACCACACCAGGGGTGTGGGAATAGCCCTAGTGTGTTAGTGCTTAGTTTTCAGCACGGGCTGGTTATACTTAGAAGGAGCCTGCATTTCTTTTGCATGCCTGATCCCCCTAGATTATTCAGCATTTTGCTGACCAGCCCTGGTTTGTTTTGGCACTATGGCAGTGGGACCCCACTCTGCGGCTTTCCCTACTAAAATGCCACCAGCCTTGATTGGCAAAGCCTAGTGCTGGTACTAGGGCTGATAAAGTATTTGGGTAGGTGGTGGGCACTGTTATTTATTTTATTTTATATTTTAGTTATCTGCCTTATGGGCCGTGCCAAATGATATGTTTAAAACATATCAGACAATTTTCGTACCGTTCCAGGCAGCACATATCTTTAGATATGTGCAGTTTGGAATACTAAATAAAGTATAGGGTGCAATTTTCATGGAAAATTGAGCCCAACTCTACATGAGGCCTATGTTTGTAAAGTCGCATTTCACAATAGAGCTGGGATAATAATGGTCCATTCATTCTGTGAAATTCAGCAGCCTAATGCAAAACAAAGTGAACATTTTGTGGAACAGTTTTGAAATTTTCTCTCATCTCTATCTGAACCATAATAATTTTTTACCGGACTGCTTTTTAATTCATAGCTTTTGTCTGTCTTTGTACTGTCTAGTATGTATTGGTAAGCATGTAAGTACATTTCTCAGTCAAGATTCATACATTGTCCAGCTAGTCTTGTACAGTATAATTGTACTGTCAGCTGCACCATCCTGCTCCATACCCATCCACAATTTATACTTTATTGTCACCATATTGTTTGGTGGAACATATTTATTTGACCCCAATGGTGCAATGGGAACGTTATACATGAAGCACATGGAGAGCCAAACCTAATTGATGCCTAAGCCTTAAAGTTATTCTACCTATCTACTTCAAGCTGAACTCTGTATTAAAAACAGTGAATATTAATTAGTTCCCTTATTGTAGCTCCCCTTGATATCCAACTTGCATTGGGTGGCTCCCTAGGTGTCTAATAGCTGCAAGTACTTTCCTTTAAAAGCTGTGTAAAAGTAAGTCTTAACCCAGTTGAAAAAAACATAGCAACAGTCATGTGAAAATTCAGATATGATTCATATTTATATTTAGGGTAGGACTGGCCAGAAGGTTAAGGTTAAGGCTTTGGCGTGCGTTGGTCAAATTATCATGTATTGCAATATATGGAACTAACATTCCTTCTTGTTAATACAGTTTGAAATAGCTAATGGGCCAGATTTACTAAGCTGCGGGTTTGAAAAAGTGGGGATGTTGCCTATAGCAACCAATCAGATTCTAGCTTTCATTTATTAAGTACCTTCTACAAAATGATAGCTAGAATCTGATTGGTTTCTATTGGCAACATCCCCACTTTTGCAAACCCGCAGCTTAGTAAATCTAGCCCAATGTATCTAATTCAGAATGTTTTTGTCTTAGTGCACTGACTATGTTTTTTTTCCATGCTTGAAAATTATTCAATTTTATATTGAACAAAGCAAATGATTTTTCATCAGAAACACCAAGTGTTTCCTTTTTTGACCAAAACATACTCTGCTACTACCGTGCAATAAAAATAAATCTGAATCAGACATTCGGTGGGTTGTGTATTGCGAATGGCATCTTACAACAGCTCCTCCGTTCGCTGTTGCATCTGACCTTATACACTGGCCACTTGAAGCGCACATAACCGCCTAACAGAAGAGGTGCAAATTTGCCGTAGCTACATTACACAGTGGCTTTCTGGCTCAAAACTGTACCCAATATCTCTTACCCACCTTCCCTACTTACCTTACCGGAGAGAGACCTGTGTTCACAAGTAAATCACAAGGCTATACAAACGTTGCAAACTTGGGACCGCGATTCCTGGCAGGCTCATCAGTGTCTGTCGACTCTTCCTCCCAGTTTGCTTGTCCACGTGTTGAGGCTCCATTACCCGATGGAGCAGTAACAGGGGACTGACTGCCCATTTCGGTCCAGCACAGATGAAGCAGGATACCAGTATTTCAGGCAGAAATGGTGAAGTGCAAATTCAGGTTAGTGGAATGACTGAGTCAAAGATTAGCCATAAGGCACGGGAACTGGATGATCCATGGGAAAATCAGACAAAAGCAGTGCCAGGCAACCCAGAGGTCATAGGTAGGAGCAAGCTCAAATGAGGCCGGCAATTGGCAAGATGAGGTGCAAAGCGTAGGAACAAAGCAGGGGTCAAATACCATGGAAAGTCAGTATTCAAATGGGAGTTTCACAGAGAGAGACCAGGAGCAGCAAGACAAACAAACTGGCACTAGTCTGTTGGAAGAGGCAGTCCTAAAAAGGTCAGACACAGGTGATCACAATCCAGCTCATCAGCTGATGAGGCCTTAACCCCTTGTAGGCAGGGAGAAACTGTCTTGGTATAACAGCAGCTCCTCTGGTAGCACAGAGGTACTGCAGGCCTGATTCACAATAAGGACAGAGTTCTAACAATTGGCACACACCTGTGAATCAGTCACCTGCATTAGGTCCACAATAAAACTTTTTCTTTGTCCCAAGATTTTTCAATTATTGTTACACAGGTGTGTAAAGAATTTTCTCTGATTTGTTAACACTTCTATGAGCAGAATATCCAATTTGATTTGCTTTATACCTCAAGAGTACGAGTCAACCTGGATGGGACTATACTCTTGTTTGATGATCCTCAAGTGGTCAAACAACACTTCCATATACTAGGTACCAACCTTGATGAGACATCCACTGACAAATTATTTTCTTTCATAGTCTATTTGTAACTTACCACTTTCTCATGTCCCACTGGGGTCTGAGAAATGTGCCTATTTGCCCTAAATGACACAATCACTTATTAGATACTTCATCTGTATTACAGTTGTTCAAGTACCTGAATGTTTTTACTGTTCACCTGTTTGTTTCGTTTCTCTTCACTGACCATCTTTCCTTTTCCCTTTCCTCCTACCCCTTCCATTAGCAAGCCTTTAGTGAACAATTACTAATTATAGACTGTACAATATTAATTGAAGTGGAGAAAGCCAGTTTGGTTTCTGTCTCTCTAGGCCCCCTCCACTTGTATAAAATACCAAAAAATTCAGCCGTTATAGACTGTACAATATTAATTGAAATGGAGAAAGCCAGTTTGGTTTCTGTCTCTCTAGGCCCCCCTCCACTTGTAAAAAATACCAAAAAATTCAGCCGTTATAGACTGTAAAATATTAATTGGAATGGAGAAAGACAGTTTGGTTTCGGTCTCTCTAGGCCCCCCTCCACTTGTATAAAATACCAAAAAATTCAGCCGTTATAGACTGTACAATATTAAGAGAAATGGACAAAGACAGTTTGGGGTCACTCTGTGTATGACACCCTACCCTTAAGGAGAAATTGCCGAAACAGCAGCCTTTCAAGACGGTACGTGATATGGAAATGCCATAAGTCCCTTTCCTCTTTGGGGGTAGATTGCACCCTACACTTACATAGAAAGTTTTAAAAAGATGTTATGGTCATCATCTTCAGCTTCATCCTCACCCTCATCAGTGTTTACGTCATCATCACAGCCTATCAATTCATCGCCGCTTGAATCCGCCATTAGAGAACAGTCAGTACTTGGATGTATTTGCCGTTAAAGGCCTTCCTCGTGGAAGATCATTTTGATGAACATCATCTTTTCTACATTTTTAGGAAGTAACCTCCTACATCAATCACTGACAAGGTTCCCGGCTGTGCTGAAAACTCTTTCAGAGTACACACTGGCGGGTGGGCAGCTTAGGTATTGCAGAGCAAGTTTGTACATGGGTTTCCAAATGGCTTGTTTTTCCTCCCAGTATGGAAAGGGACTGTATGAAATTTCTATTTCAATGAACTCTTGAAAATAATCCTCCACCATCCTTTGGATGCTGATAGTAGGATCAGGTGGAGTTACGGCAGAGGTGTCACATTTTTTGGTCAATTATTTTAGACCAGATCAGGGGGTAAATGTATGAAAGTCCGATTTGTTCAACTCGCCGGAAATCGGCGACTTTGCAGCTAAAATTTAAATCGGCGATGGCTTGTAAAGGCAAGTTTGCCTTTATAAGCCATCGACACTTTAAATTTTAGCTGCAAAGTCGCCGATTTCCGGCGAGTTGAACAAATCGGACTTTCATACATTTACCCCCAGATGTCAAAATTTGGTGCAGAGTCATCTGCATCATCCCTGGGTGTCTTGGAAAAGCAAGGTTTTTTTCCTAGCAGGAGTTGAGTGAGAAACTGAAGGAGGAAACGCCGTCCTGGCACGTAACACTTGAGCTATCATCTTGCTCACCAGGAGCTCCTTGCATCTCTTCAGATCTGGGTCAGTTGGAAGCAAAGAGAAGACATAGGTCTTAAACCGAGGATCAAGCATAGTCGCCAAAATGTAGTGATCCGATATCAAGATTTTGATAACTCTTGGATCCTGGCGAAGTGAATAAAGTACTTGATCAACAAGTCCAACATACTTAGCAGAATTGATTTGTTTAATCTCCTACTTCAGTTTCCCAAGCTGCTTTTCCAAAAGTCTAATTAAGGGAATTACTTGACTCAAGCTCGCAGTGTCTGAACTCACTTCACAGGTGAATACTTCAAATAGTTTCAGCACCTTGCACAACACGGAAAGTATTCTCCACTGTGCAAGACTGAAATAGATTCCCCCTCCTTTCCCAATGTCATGACTTGTGCAATACGCTTGCATAGTTTTGCGCTGTTCCTCCATTGTCTGAAGCATGTACAGGGTGAAATTCCACCTTGTTAACACCTCTTGCTTAAGTTGGTGGCAGGGCAAATTAAATTGTTCTTGGAGCTGCTGCAATCTCCTACATGCCGTGGCAGAATGCCGGAAATGTCCCGAAATTTTACAGGCCACCAAAAGCATCTCCTGCACCTCACAGTTATTTTTCAAGAAGCACTGCACCACCAAGTTTATTGTGTGACCAAAACAGGGAATGTGATGGAATTCACCCAGCTGTAATGCTCGCACAATATTGTTGGCGTTAACAGAAATAATATATCCTGGGGAGAGTCCAAGTGGTATAAGCCATGTATCAATGACATCCCTTAGTTTTCATAACAAATTATCAGCTGTATGCCTGTTAGTGAAGCCGGTGATACAAAGAGTAGCCTGCCTGTGAGAAATGTTACGTAGTGGTGTACATGGTGCTGCTGTTCCTGCTTGTGAAGGCGAATAACCAACCCAGTGGGCTTTCACAGTCATGTAATCTTTTGTTTGCCCACTTTCACTTGTCCACATATCTGTGGTTAAGTGTACAGTGGGTAGAATGGCATTTTTGAGCCCAATTAGTACATTTTTACGAACGTTCTGGTACAGCTGAGGAATAGCTTCTCTTGAAAAATGGTGTCACAATGGAATTTTGTAATGGGGACACAAAACCTCAATTAACTGTGGAAAACCAGCTGTGTTTATAATGGATATTGGACGCAGATCTAACACTAGCATAGTCGCCATGGCGTCTGTGATCCGCTTTGCGACTGGGTGACTGCTGTCATACTTGCTTCCTCTAACAAAAGATTGTTTCACAGTTAATTGTTGTGAAGTGCTAGTGGTCTTCTTCTTGGGCTGCTTATGGGAGGAAGATTCACCCCCAGCAGCAGCAACAGCAGTAGCAGTGGGACTAACGCTCAAGAATTCTTCAGAGGAATCAAGGATAGTGCAGCAGTCATCGAGCCTTACCAAATTGGATGCAGGACTAACTCTGATTGCTACTGAGGATATTGATGAGGACGGTGTTATGGGTGTAGATTGCAGGCGTCGGGATGTAGGTGAGAGAAGGGTCCTAGCTGATGATGGACTACCTGTGTTATGTACTTGCCCTTAGATTTGCCCTCATTCAAGATGGCCATGATTGCCTCATAAAGTTTCCATCTTGGATCTCTGTTATGAACTTGCCCTTACAATAGCCCTTTTCCAAGATGGCCAGGACTATCTCATGAAGATTCCATCTTGGATCCCATTTCCTGTTTGGGCCTAGAAAAGTCACTTCCTGTTATGAAGCCTTTGCACGAGTATTGTGTTTGTATCTGACCCAGATGCTTCCACAGAACCTTGCTTCCCTGTGATTTGGACTACAAGTACTTGATACTTCCACCAGACCTTTATCCTCTTGTGACTTTGGACTTTATTTGTTGGACACTGGAGATTTATTTATATACCAAAATAAATCCTGTTTATTCCAGAAGTGTGACAGGATACTCGTGCCCAAAATGACGGACCCCCGCCGGTACAGAACCAACTGCTTTACAGCGGCTTTCAGATCTCAGTTTCCACATGCATTCTGCCTCAAGACAACTACAGGAATTTCATGCAAAATTTCAAGAACTTGAGACCCAGTGTACACTGCAACACCAACAGGTAACTGAGTTGCAAATAAATGTTCATGAACTCAAAAATCAAATAACGCTACAAAATGGAGTTATTACAGAGCTACAGATGCAGCTTCAAGAAGTTAATGCTGTAGCACCTTAAGCTGCAGTACATCAGCCCACACTCCCACTACCTCCGGCTCGATTTTCAGGTGATCGTAAAAAATACAGAGGTTTTATTAATCAATGTAATATGCATTTTTATTTACAGCCTACTTATTTTTTGACTGATGTACAAAAAGTACGTTGCATTCTTTTATTGTTGAAAGATGGTGCCTTGGCATGGGCTTCTCCTTTGATAGAATCAAAAAGTCCAATATTACAAGATCTTTCTAATTTTATGGATGCAATGAATCAGATATTTGATGATCCAAATCGAAGTGCTACTGCTGAGTCAGTTTTATTAAAGATGCGTCAGGGAAGACGTTCAGTGGCTGAATACACCTCTGATTTCCGAAGATGGATCTTGGACATAGAATGGAATTCGGCAGCTAAGCTGTCTGTTTATCGAAAGGGGTTATCCAAGTTTATTAAAGATGAATTATCTAGAGCTGATGCACCCACTGAATTTGAAGCCTTTGTTAAACATTGTATTCATATTGATGCTCGTCAAATGGAGAGGAAACAAGATAGATGGGGCTCCATGTGGACTCGTCCTAATTATCCAGAACCAGCAATATCAAATTACTCTGGTACTCCTGCAACACAACAAATTGAGGAGTCTGAGCCAATGCAAATAGATACCATTCGCAAACAGATTTCTATTGAAAGAAGAGATCAACGACGACAAGAAAATCTCTGTTTGTATTGTGGTAAATTTGGACATTATGTATCTAATTGTTCTCAACGACCTCGCAAGACAGTTGCTACATTGATGGAACCTAAAGATTCTAACCAGGAATCTATTATTTCATGCTGTTCACATCAACTGAATGCTATTATTCCTCAAATCTCTTCACTGTCTACATTTGAAAGAGATAACAGAAGAATAAAAAATAATTTTTAAATTCCAATACAACTTGAGATAAACGCTCAACTTATTTCAACCATGGCAATGCTGGATTCAGGAGCCAATGGTAATTTTATGGATATAGATTTTGCTAAACAAAACCATATAGTATTTCAAGAAAGAAAGACTCCTGTATTAATGGAGACAGTTGATGGATCCCCTCTGAATTCTGGTCCCATGACACATGAGACAGAACTTATGTCCCTGATGATAGAACCTAGTCATAAGGAGGAACTCCCTTTTTTCCCTCATCTCTTCTCCAAATTTCCCCATAATTTTGGGTCTCCCGTGGTTCACTAACAATAACCCAGCCATTAATTGGGAGTCTCAAACCCTAACGTTTCAAGATACTATCAGTGTGGTCCCTCTTGTACAAAAAGAGAATCAGATCTCAGTGTCACCATCTTCTGTGGAAGAACAATTGCCTGTTCAATATCAGGATTTTGCAGATATCTGTAACAAACAAAATGCTGACAAATTACCACCCCATCGACCATACGATTGTCCCATTGACCTATTACCTGGGGCTGCTATTCCTTTTGGTCGGATTTATTCATTAGCTGAACCTGAATTAAAGACACTAAACCTGGAGGAAAATGAAACTAAAGGTTTTATACGTCCTTCAAAATCTCCAGCAGGGGCTCCTATTTTTTTTGTGAAAAATAAAGATGTATCTTTGCGTCCATGCATAGATTGTAGAGAATTAAATAAAATTAATATAAAGAACAGACATTCACTCCCTCTCATCCCAAAATTATTGGAAAGACTGCAGACAGCAATTATTTTCACAAAGCTCGATTTAAGAGGAGCATACAACCCAATATGCATTCGACCACGTGATGAATGGAAAAAAAAGTATGGACATTATGAGTACCTCGTGATGCCGTTCGGGTTATGTAATGCCCCTGCTACTTTCCAACATTTTATAAATGATGTCTTTCGAGATTTGATTGTTCTATTCATTATTGTATTTCTTGATGATATCCTTATCTTTTCTAATTCTTTACAAGAACATCAAGAACATGTTCGAATTATTTTACAACGGCTACGCACAAACCAATTATACATTAAGTTGGAGAAATGTGAATTCCATCGCACTCAAATAAAAATTTTGGGTTACATTATATCCCCTCAAGGACTATGTATGGATCCCTGTAAAGTGCATGCCGTGGTAGATTGGCCCATACCTAACAATGTCAAAGATGTACAACGATTTATGGGCTTTGCTAATTTTTATCGATGCTTTATAGAGAACTTTTCTGGAATTGCTGCCCCCATTACTCAGCTCACAAAAAAGGGTTCTTCTTTTCAGTGGACTCCAGCCGCTGATAAAGCTTTTTCCATTTTCATCATTAACATCATCATCAACATTTATTTATATAGCGCCAGCAAATTCTGTAGCGCTTTACAATTGGGAACAAACATTAATAGTACAATACTGGGTAATACATACAGACAGAGAGGTAAGAGAACCCTGCTCGAAAGCTTACAATCTATAGGACAATGGGAGTTAGAAACACAAGGGCATGTGCTACATCATATTGCACAATGGACCAGCCAGACTGCAAAGGTAAAAGTACTGAGTGGGCTATGTGTGTTGCAGTGTTGGTCAGAAGGTTGTTGTCTTGCGTTAGCAGTGTAGAGGATGGTTAAGGAATATCATAACCTTGTCTGAAGAGGTGGGTTTTCAGTGAACGCTTGAAGGTTTGAAGACTAGAGGAAAGTCTTACTGTGTGAGGGAGAGAATTCCACAAAGTAGGTGCAGCCCGGAAAAAATCCTGTAACCGAGAATGGGAGGATGTGATGAGAGTGGAGGAGAGACATAGATCTTGTGCAGAACGGAGGTGTCGAGTAGGGAGATATTTCTCCCTACTCGAACGAGTAGGGAGATCCTCCCTCACTGGAATGACCTCCCTCGCTCCATTCGTCTCTCACCCAATCTGTGCTCCTTCAAGCGGGCACTTAAAACTCACCTGTTCCTTAAGGCCTACCAACCATCCACTTAACCTCTCACCTCTTCTGGTTCTCCCCTGCCCCCTTTCTCTCTCCCCGTTGCTTCACTGGCTCCCTTATGTACCTGATTCTGTTTACCCTCCCTTAGCATGTAAGCTCATATGAGCAGGGCCCATCTTCCCTCCTGTCTCCATACCTGTTCTTCCGCTCCGTCTCTACTGTATTTGCCTGCCTGGAGTTTCTGAAGTACTAGTACTTTGTGTTTATTGTTCTGTACTGTTTTACCTTGTATAGTCTACTGTTTGTACCATGTACGGCGCTGCGGAAACCTTGTGGCGCCTTACAAATAAACGATAATAATAATAATAATTTTGAGACAAGTGAGGAAATGTATGTCGGTGCAATTTTGTTGATGGCCTTGTATGTTAGTAGAAGAATTTTATATTGGATTCGTTGAAATACAGGCAGCCAATGTAGAGACTGACAGAGTGGCTCAACAGAGGAATAACGGTTTGTAAGGAAAATCAGTCTAGCCGCTGCATGCAAAATAGATTGTAGGGGTTCAAGTCTGACTTTGGGAAGACCAGTAAGGAGGGAATTGCAATAGTCGATGCGGGAGATGATGAGTGCATGAATTAATGTTTTTGCGGTGTCATGTGTCAGATATGTGCGTATTCTGGAAATGTTCTTTAGGTGTATGTAACATGATTTAGATATACAGTTGATGTGGGGAATAAACGACAGTTGTGAATCAGGGATTACACCTAGGCAACGAGCTTGCGGGTTGGGATTTATGGTCATGTTATCGACAGAAATAGAAATGTCAGGCAGGAAGCTTCTGTTCTTGGGTGGGAATATTATTAATTCAGTTTTTGAAAGATTGAGTTTGAGTTGGCGAGAAGACATCCAAGATGAAATGGCAGAAAGACAGTCAGTAACGCGAGACAACACAGATGGTGAAAGATCAGGAGAGGATAGATAAATTTGTGTTTCATCTGCATAGAGATAATACTGAAATCCAAAGGAGCTTATTAGTTTTCCAAGAGAAGTGGTGTAGATAGAGAATAGCAGAGGACCTAGGACTGAGCCTTGTGGAACTCCAACTGATAAAGGAAGCGGAGCAGAGGTGGATCCAGAGAAATTAACACTGAAATGGATGAGAACCAGGATAGGACAGTGCCTTCAAGACCTAGGGATTGCAGCATTTGTATGAGGAGAGAGAGTGGTCAACAGTGTTAAATGCAGCAGAGATATCCAGGAAAATTAGAAGAGAGTATTAGTTATTATTTTTTGCTGTGATCAAATCATTGACAACTTTGGTCAGCGCAGTCTCTGTGGAGTGTTGAGAGCGAAAGCCTGACTGAAGAGGATCCAATATGTTGTTTGCTGTAAGAAAGTGTGTGAGGCGTGTGTAGGCAATTCTCTCGAGAAGCTTGGAGGGGCATGGGAGCTGGGAGATGGGGCGGTAATTTATGAGAGAGTTAGGGTCAGAATTCTGTTTTTTAAAAATGGGAGTAATCACTGCATGCTTGAATATAGATGGAAAAATACCAGTAGAAAGAGATAGATTACAGATTTTAGTTAGAGGGGGAATGAGCACAGGAGACAGGGACATACCCATTTGTGAGGGAATGGGATCAAGAGGACAGGAGGTAGAGTAGGAAGATGAGAAGAGAGTAGAAACTTCCTCTTCATTTGTGGGATCAAATGAAGAGAGTGTCAGAGGGTGCTACAAAGGAATTGAGCAGATTGCTTGTCAAGGGAGATACCATTTCAAGCCTGATCTTATCAATTTTGTCCTTGAAATAGGAAGCAAGATCCTGTGCACGGATGTTAGTTGGAGGATTTGGGGCAGGAGGATTCAGAAGAGAGTTAAATGTGTTAAAGAGGCGTTTGGGGTTAGAAGCCTGAGCATAGATGAGAGATCGGTAGTATGCTTGTTTAGCAGTGTCCAGAGCATTTCTGTAGGAGTGGTAGATATCAGTATATGTGATGAAATCATTAGAGGCACAAGATTTACGCCAGTGACGTTCTGCTTTACGAGAGAGTTTTTGTAGAGTTTGTATTACTGTAGTGTGCCACGGTTGGCAACGAATTCTATGCAAAGTATGTAGTGTCGCTGGAGCCACTTGATCCAGGGCAGTTGCTAGGGTTTGATGAAAATGGGGTACTGCCCGATCAGGGGAGGAAAATGTAGAAATTGGGGAGAGAAGGTGTTGGAGAGAGGTGGAAAACTGTTGAAAATCAATAGCGTTGATATTCCTGCGGGTACGAGGAGGCTTGGAAGAGTTTGACACTAGGGAGGGTAAAGAACTGGGGGTGAGCACGTAGCTAATAAGGTGATGATCCGAGAGGGGGAAAGGAGTGTTAAGGAAATTAGAAACTGAGCATAGTCTAGAGAAAACAAGATCAAGACAGTGGCCATCCTGATGAATAGCAGATTCAATCCACTGGGAGAGGTCAAGTGAGGAGGTTAGAGAGAGTAGTTTGGAAGCAGCATTGGAATGTGGATTAGAAATAGGGATGTTGAAATCACCCATGATGATGGTGGGGATATCAGTAGATAAGAAGTGAGGGAGCCATGCAGAGAAGTGTTCAAGAAATTGTTGGTGTGGACCAGGGGGGCGATAGATGACAGTAACACGCATAGAGAATGGGTTAAAAATCCTAACAGCATGTACTTCAAAAGATGTGAATGTGAGTGAAGGGACACTTGGTAGAACTGTGAATGTGCACTGTGGGGAGAGAAGTAGTCCAACCCCCCCTCCTTGTCTGCCTCCTGGTCTGGGGGTGTGGGTGAAATGGAGATCACCATGTGAAAGGGCTGCAGGTGAGGCAGTGTCTGAATGCGTGAGCCATGTTTCTGTTATTGCTAGGAGGTTGAGGTTGTATGAGAGGAAAAGATCATGTACGGAGGTAAGTTTGTTACAGACAGAGCGGGCATTCCAAAGGGCACACCTAAAGGACTTAGGAAGAGAGGGGAGACAGGTTATGTGTTTCAGGTTTGCCAGATTTCTGTAGTGTTTAGATATATGTGTGTGGGAGAAGTGAGGGGGACCTGGATTAGGTGATATATCACCAGCTAATAGAAGCAGGGAGGAAGAAAGGTAGGAAAGATGATTGTAAGATGTGTGTCCTTTTAGTTTCTGGCGGCAGGGTGAGGCTGTTAAAGTTATTGAATTTAAATTGCAAAAGAGTTCATGAGTGTTCACTAGAGGTGAGTGAAGTAATGAAGGGGCAATGTGGACAGAAGTGTGTGTTGCAGGATGGGTGAAGGATGATATAGTCCTAAAGATATTGCCATGAAAAGAGAGAAAGAAAAATATTTTGGCAAGCATTGGGACTAGTAGTCAAATAGCAAAAATGAGGAATTAAAGGAATTGCCTAATTGCAATGTCCAGTGTAATCAGATAAGTAGTGCATAGCTAGGCTGCAGCAAATGTAGTGTATTCCTGGATGTCTGGATAGTATAAAGTAATGATATGAGGAGCCATGTGGGGGAGTGGGTGGAAGTGTTGAATGGAGAGTAATAAAGAGCAGGTAATTGAGTAACTGAGATTTTGCAGACTCAGTAGACAGGAGATTGGTTGAATTGAAAACAAAGGGCCCGATTCATCAAAGTTCGCAACCGCATACGCATCTGCTAAATGGCTCTGCACATGCGCGAAACAACACTTAAGCAGCGCAAAACACTACATACGCTACTCAAGCACGGCAGATACAGCTCTCAAAAGGCGACTCAATCTCAAACTCCAGCGCAAATAGATTTGAGATGACTGCTGACCACTTGAGAACATATGGGTGGGAATGGGCGGAGAGTAGGCGCGGACTGGGCGGAGATGAGATAGTACTTGAGTAAAGTAGGCGTTATGCTTTTCCACTTGAGAATAGTAGGCGTTCCCTCTGGCCAGATGAGTGAAACTGACGTCACTCCTGTCTCAAATCTTTCACAAAAGTTAAGGAAGGCCAGGGTCATGTTTAACTCCAATAAAGCTAGCTAAAACCACTATTAAACGCCTTTAAGAGCATCTTTTGCGTTTAAAATGCAAAACGAAATATGCACAACATACATACATATCAATACAGACTGCCTGTGCCATTTTTTTTTTTTTTTTTTTAATCTTTTATTGAGCTTTTACATATCTTACAAATGTTCCATTAGTATGTTTGTGTAAATTAAGCTTTTTTTGCTTTACATACCCCTTTCTAATCAATGCAATTCGCAAGTGCAACATGTTTGATGTTATTTTGGCCCTTTGGCCTCAATCCGGAACTGCCGGAATGCCGGAATTAGTTAGCTGGAAATAGCGCCCTCTGCTGCTTACTGCCTCTTCAGTAAAGAGGACTGGCTTTTATAGGCCTGTACACTGCTAGCCACATATCTTCTCAGCATTATGGGGAGAATCCAGGTCACAGTGCATTCCGGCTACCGGAATGGTTGCCTCAGTGCATTCCACATTCATTCCACTGCCGGAATGGTTGCCTCAGTGCATTCCACATTCATTCCGGCTGCCGGAATGGTTGCCTCAGTGCATTCCACATTCATTCCGGCTGCCGGAATGGTTGCCTCAGTGCATTCCACATTCATTCCACTGCTGGAATGGTTGCCTAAGTGCATTCCACATTCATTTCGGCTGCCGGAATGGTTGCCTCAGTGCATTCCACATTCATTCCACTGCCGGAATGGTTGCCTCAGTGCATTCCACATTCATTCCACTGCCGGAATGGTTGCCTCAGTGCATTCCACATTCATTCCACTGCCGGAATGGTTGCCTCAGTGCATTCCACATTCATTCCACTGCCGGAATGGTTGCCTCAGTGCATTCCACATTCATTCCACTGCCGGAATTGTTGTGCACACTGCATGGGTAATTATTTAATTTTATGTAAAATGTCTCCCAAACAATAGACTTTGTCATAAATATTTTTTATAAATCTCCAACCATTCTGAACAATTACCAATATCATTAGTCTCAATATGTTACATGCCTGATTTGACAGATGGTTTGCAATAACAAATAATATTAATAGACATATAATACCTCGAAACTCTATATTTTAGGGTTTTAAACACATGATTTATGCAAATTTAAAACAAGTGTACTATTACCACAGGGACACTTTTAACAGCAACACAAATAGTGTAAGGATATTAATGATCCCTAAGAGCCGAGAGAATTGGTGAGGACTCGAACCCACGTAGCAAGCTTGCAAGGTGGATTGCCTAACTGCTACACCACTGTACAAATGGTGATGTCAAGGGAATAGAATACAAATTAAAGATGACCAGCAACTTCTAGCATAAGTTGTTTCCCTTAAAACATGGGGAAAGATGGCAATACTTGGAAATATTATACCCAGAAAGATTTGGTGCATGCAGAGTCACAATGTATGCATATCGAAATATATCCATGTTGATAAATACAAATCAAAAATAGAACATTTATTGCTCCCATTTCTACAATTTGATTTGGTGGAGCACTTAGCTTTTTCCACTGTTGCCAGTACAGAATTCCTATGTCTTTGAAATCCAAAGTCTTTGCCAACAACTGCTTTGCTGTGTTGTAGCTGATAACACTGTTGAACATTACATATAGCCACCTTACACACCAAAACATATACTAAGTCACAGAGTGCAATAAATACCCTTAAACTTGTAAATATACCAAGGTTAGCCACATACACGCATCATTCAGGGTTCAAACTCATTACCTTGTTGTTGCAAGCTCATTTCTTTATTCACTAAGGTATACTTCACATTGAAACACCAACACCAAACTGCACATTAACTAGTTAGCACAGCTGAATGACTGTCTTAGACCTGATAAATTGGCCATGTTGCAATTAATATGAACAGCATGATGGATAACGTGGTATTAAAATATTAACCCTAGATAAACACACACATGAATAAAAACACTGTTTTACTAAAGCAGCAGGAGCTGCAAAAACGTCACCAAACAAACATGATTTGAGCGCGTTTGCGAATCGTACGCTAAATACAAGCAGTTGCATATAGTTTTTTCATTTTAGGAGTATGCTTAATAATGTGTTTTATTAACTGACTTGGTGCTTAGGGTTGACCTGGGGCCTTGAACTTCTGCACTTATTATTGGTGGGTGAAATACATAACCACTACACTATCGTGGCACATCTAAATGTAGCACATCTAAATGTAGCACATGCAAATGAATCATACGTCATATAATTGTACTTAAAACTATTTTACCCATACTATTGCCACAACACTAACAGCTTAGCTCATTAATGACATCTGTAATAATTGTTATAATCTCTACTTACCCTACAGAAAATAAACGTTGCTCACATGTCAGGTCACTTTTACACAAAACCACACTGCGTGCTCCTAATGACGTGTCCGGCATACTCTCCGGCCTACTTACCTGCATTTAATTCACTAATTACAGTGCTACTTAAAAATACCTTGCTTGGCCTTCTGTGTTGTTGGGAGATTCACAGTTCTGGGTAAGTAGCCCTTAATGGTGAAATGTTTCATAATCTCTGCAGTTTATTGCTGTACCTTGCTCAACACTCATGTTTATTTTTAGGAAAAGATATTGGTGAGATACAGATAGAAAATTATGCTGAAAGGTCCTAATGGTAAAGAATTTTATGTTGAAGGTTAGTGGAAAAGTCTTTAATTAGCTGCAGAGTTTGAATATTGAGGCAACTGTGTAGACTTGGGATGTGTCTCTGCATAGATACCTCTCGACTGCAGTGACACACATAAAGATTATCCATCTATATTGATTTATTTTGTACCTGTTTACCCTCCCCTCACAGATCTTGGTCCTGGATTGTGTTTTTGCGGGTGTCTAGTGATTGCTTATTGACATTCCACATTTGTCTGTGTGTGTGGTAAGTAGAAACCAGATATTGTTTTATTACATACCCCTTGTTAAAACACTTTGCATTAAGAATGTCCATTTTTTTTTTTTTTTCTTTTTTCCCTTTTTCTAATACCTTTATTTGAAGTGTGGTTTTTCAGACCCTACCTTAAAGACACATTAACATTCTGTGCTTGAGTCATTAAGGAGAGCAAAGGATAAAAAATAAATAAATGTTCTAGTGGACAAAGCATGTTACAATGTAAGGGGTCAATGTTTTTTTTGGAACAAAACATAAATATCTTCACATTTAAAAGATCAGTGGTCAAATCATGTGCAAGCTTAGTCAAGGGTTGATTATCTAAGGTATGGTAATTCAAAATGGGAATATGAATAGACATGGTCTGGTGTGTTAGTGAAATGGTTTATATGTGTAATAATTAGAGATGGTCACTGACCCCCGTGTTTTGGTTTTGGATTCGGTTTTGGATCTGGATTACCGTCGTGTTTTGGTTTTGGTTTTGGTTTTGCAAAACCGCCATTGCGTGTTTTGGTTTTGGTTTTGGTTTTGTTTGGTTTTGTTTTGCTATTTTTTGGGAAAATCCATGTTTTTGGGCCTAAATTAACCCAATTTAGTGCTCCAACTGTTTTAGAGACAAGTAATCTAATTGTTGAGGTAATAAATCATCCAAAAAAACAGTTTAATTCTTCGTTGGTAGGCCTATTCTACACACAAAACAGATTGTCTTCCTCTCCATCTATGCATATTGGCAATGCAGCCATCGTCTTTGAATGTATATTACACCCTACACTTATAGTTAAATATGTAAAGAAATGGAAAAAGCCAGTTTGGTTTCTGTCTCTCAAGGCCCCCCTCCACTTGTATAAAATACCAAAAAATTCAGCCATTATAGACTGTACAATATTAATTGACATGGAGAAAGCCAGTTTGGTTTCTGTCTCTCTAGGCCCCCCTCCACTTGTATAAAATACTAAAAAATTCAGCCATTATAGACTGTACAATATTAATTGACATGGAGAAAGACAGTTTGGGGTCACTCTGTCTCTCTAGGCCCCCCTCCACTTGTATAAAATACCAAAAAATTCAGCCATTATAGACTGTACAATATTAATTGACATGGAGAAAGCCAGTTTGGTTTCTGTCTCTCTAGGCCCCCCTCCACTTGTATAAAATACTAAAAAATTCAGCCATTATAGACTGTACAATATTAATTGACATGGAGAAAGACAGTTTGGGGTCACTCTGTCTCTCTAGGCCCCCCTCCACTTGTATAAAATACCAAAAAATTCAGCCATTATAGACTGTACAATATTAATTGACATGGAGAAAGCCAGTTTGGTTTCTGTCTCTCTAGGCCCCCCTCCACTTGTATAAAATACTAAAAAATTCAGCCATTATAGACTGTACAATATTAATTGACATGGAGAAAGACAGTTTGGGGTCACTCTGTCTCTCTAGGCCCCCCTCCACTTGTATAAAATACCAAAAAATTCAGCCATTATAGACTGTACAATATTAATTGACATGGAGAAAGCCAGTTTGGTTTCTGTCTCTCTAGGCCCCCCTCCACTTGTATAAAATACTAAAAAATTCAGCCATTATAGACTGTACAATATTATGAAAAATGGACAAAGCCAGTTTAGGGTCACTCTGTCTATGACACCCTACCCTTAAGGATAAATTGCCCTAACAGCAGCCTTTCAAGATGGTATGTGATATGGAAATGCCACAAGTCCCTTTCCTCTTTGGGGGTAGATTGCACCCTACACTTACATAGAAAGTTTTAAAAAGATGTTATCGGCATCATCTTCAGCTTCATCCTCACCCTCATCAGTGTGTACGTCATCATCACAGACTATCAATTCATCGCCGCTTGAATCCGCCATTAGAGAACAGTCAGTGCTTGGATGTCTTGGATGGTGAAGGCCTTCCTCGTGGAAGATGTAGTTCATTTTGATGAACATCATTTTCTCCACATTTTTGGGAAGTAACCTTCTACGGCGATCACTGACTAAGTTCCCTGCTGTGCTGAACACTCGTTCAGAGTACACACTGGAGGGTGGGCAGCTTAGGTATTGCAAAGCAAGTTTGTACATGGGTTTCCAAATGGCCTGCTTTTCTTCCCAGTAAGGAAAGGGACTGTCTGACATTTCCATATCAACTACCTCTTGAAAGTAATCCTCCACCATCCTTTGCATGTTTATACTCATATTGGATGGACTTATGGGCAAAGTGACACTTTTTTTTGAAAAATCCTTCAAACCAGCCCAGATGTTAAATTGTTCTCGTCTGCCCCCTGTGTCTTCCCTGCTTCTTTTTTGGAAATTTAATTTTTTACGAGCAACAGCTTGAGAAAGTGAAGGAGGACACGTCGTCAAGCCGAGGCCCAGTTCAGCGGCCAACTTGCTGAGCAATAGCTCCTTGCAAAAGTTCACATCTCGCTCATTTACAAGTAAAGACTCAATGTAGGTTTTAAACCTTGGATCAAGCACAGTGGCCAAAACGTACTGATCCGAGTTCAAGATCTTAATAACTCGAGGATCATTGTGAAGCGAATTAAGTACTTGATCGACAAGGCCAACATACTTTGCTGAATTGCTTGCTTTCAGCTCCTCCTTCATTTTCTCAAGCTGCTTTTCCAATAGTCTAATTAAAGGAATGACTTGGCTCAAACTAGCAGAGTCTGCACTGACCTCACATGTCACAACTTCAAATGGTTTCAGCACCTTGCACAGCACTGAAAGGATTCCCCACTGTGCAAGAGTGAAATACATCCCCCCTCCTTTCCCAATGTCATGACTTGTGCAATATGCTTGGATGGCTTTGCGCTGTTCCTCCATCCTCTGAAGCATGTACAGGGTGGAATTCCACCGAGTTACCACCTCTTGCTTAAGTTGGTGGCAGGGCAAGTTAAACTGCTCTTGGAGCTGCTGTAATCTCCTACATGCTGTGGCTGAATGCCTGAAATGGCCTGAAATTTTACGGGCCACCGAAAGCATCTCCTGCACCTCACGGTTATTTCGTAGGAAGCTCTGCACCACCAAGTTGATGGTGTGAGCAAAACAGGGAATATGTTGGAAATCACCCAGCTGTAATGCTCGCACTATATTGTTGGCGTTATCTGAAATGACATACCCTGGGGAGAGTCCGAGTGGTATAAGCCATGCATCAATCACATCTCTCAGTTTGCGTAACAAATTGTCAGCCGTATGCCTGTTAGTGAAGCCGGTGATACAAAGAGTGGCCTGCCTGTGACAAATGTTACGTAGTGGTGTACATGCTGCTGCTGTTCCTGCTGGTGAAGGTGAATGACCAACCCAGTGGGCTGTCACAGTCATATAGTCTTTGGTTTGGCCACTTCCACTTGTCCACATATCTGTGGTTAAGTGAACAGTGGGCAGAATGGCATTTTTCAGCGCAATCTCTACATTTTTACACACTTTTTGGTATAGTTGTGGAATAGCTTTACGGGAGAAATGGTGTCGCGATGGAATTCTGTAACGCGGACACAAAACCTCAATTAACTGTGAAAAACCAGCTGCGTTTATTGTGGAGATTGGACGCAGATCTAACACTAACATTGCAGCCATGGCGTCTGTGATTCGCTTGGCGACTGGGTGACTGCTGTCATATTTGCTTCCCCTCGCAAATGATTGTTTCACAGTTAATTGCTGAAATGTAGGACTGCTCATTTTATTCACCTGCCTCTGGGATGACGATTCACCCCCAGCAGCAGCAACAGCAGCAGCAGGACTAACGCTTTCTTCAGAGGAATCAATAATAGTGCCGGAGTCATCCAGCCTTAAGTGGGATGCCGGGCTAACTCCGAGCGCTACTGAGGATATTGATGAGGATGGTGTGGTGGGTGTATTTTGTAGCCGTCGGTATGTCGGTGAGCGGAGGGTCTTAGCTGATGAGGGAGTGCTTGTATTCTTTTGGGAAGAACTTTCAGCTTTTCCCAACACTTTGCCATGAACTCTCGTTAAATGGCGTAACATAGACGAGGTTCCAAGATGGTTAAGGTCCCTCCCTCGACTGACTGTGGCTTCACATACACTACAAATGGCTATACAATTGTTGTCTGGATTTGGGTAGAAATAATTCCACACATAAGAAGTGGATTTTTTTGTTTTATGCCCAGGCATGACAATGGCCTTTTTCTTGTCACGTGCCAGAACTGCTGCCACTGGTGCAGGACTTACACAAACAACCTCATCCTCATCAACATCCTCATTAGCGCCCTCGTCGCCTACACAAATCTCCCCCTCATCCTCTTCTAATTCCAAAGTGGCATCCTCAATTTGGGTATCACCGGCTACACTCGGGCTATTAAGGCACACATCAGCAGAATGCTCACGATTAGACATCCCACTGTTGGATGGACTCTCCACAGGGATTGTTGTCATTTGTGAATCAGAGCAAATATTCTCCTGTAATGCCTCACTGGTATCTTGCAGCTCAGCTTTGACGCGTAACAGTAGTTGTGCACCAATTGTAGCCTGGGTAACTTTTTGGGATCTGCCACTAATAGCCAAAGGTGAAGGCCTCATTCTCTCTTTGCCACTGCGTGTGTAGAATGGCATGCTTGCAATTTTTTTTTTATCGTCACTTAACTTTTGCTCAGTTACACTTCTTTTTCGCTTCAATACAGTAAATTTTGTTTTGGTTTTTGTTTTTTGCACTAATTTGAAAACACTCTGTTGTTTGACATCGCCTTGGCCAGATGACGTACTGGGAACACTAACATCAGGACTGGTGACAGAACCTGGTTGCTCATTTAGATCATATGTGGACTGCTTTGAATCCATTCTGAGCGCAAACCACTGAGGAGTGCTAAAAATTATTGAGTAGATACTGCTGACAGATATGACTTTTGACAGCCAGAAATATTAATGCACAATTAGGGAGGACACCCCAAAAACACTGAGGAGTGCTAAAAATTATTGAGTAGATACTGCTGACAGATATGACTTTTGACAGCCAGAAATATTAATGCACAATTAGGGAGGACACCCCAAAAACACTGAGGAGTGCTAAAAATTATTGAGTAGATACTGCTGACAGATATGACTTTTGACAGCCAGAAATATTAATGCACAATTAGGGAGGACACCCCAAAAACACTGAGGAGTGCTAAAAATTATTGAGTAGATACTGCTGACAGATATGACTTTTGACAGCCAGAAATATTAATGCACAATTAGGGAGGACACCCCAAAAACACTGAGGAGTGCTAAAAATTATTGAGTAGATACTGCTGACAGATATGACTTTTGACAGCCAGAAATATTAATGCACAATTAGGGAGGACACCCCAAAAACACTGAGGAGTGCTAAAAATTATTGAGTAGATACTGCTGACAGATATGACTTTTGACAGCCAGAAATATTAATGCACAATTAGGGAGGACACCCCAAAAACACTGAGGAGTGCTAAAAATTATTGAGTAGATACTGCTGACAGATATGACTTTTGACAGCCAGAAATATTAATGCACAATTAGGGAGGACACCCCAAAAACACTGAGGAGTGCTAAAAATTATTGAGTAGATACTGCTGACAGATATGACTTTTGACAGCCAGAAATATTAATGCACAATTAGGGAGGACACCCCAAAAACACTGAGGAGTGCTAAAAATTATTGAGTAGATACTGCTGACAGATATGACTTTTGACAGCCAGAAATATTAATGCACAATTAGGGAGGACACCCCAAAAACACTGAGGAGTGCTAAAAATTATTGAGTAGATACTGCTGACAGATATGACTTTTGACAGCCAGAAATATTAATGCACAATTAGGGAGGACACCCCAAAAACACTGAGGAGTGCTAAAAATTATTGAGTAGATACTGCTGACAGATATGACTTTTGACAGCCAGAAATATTAATGCACAATTAGGGAGGACACCCCAAAAACACTGAGGAGTGCTAAAAATTATTGAGTAGATACTGCTGACAGATATGACTTTTGACAGCCAGAAATATTAATGCACAATTATGGGGGACACCCCAAAAACACTGAGGTGTGCTACAAATTATTGAGTAGATACTGCTGACAGATATGACTTTTGACAGCCAGAAATATTAATGCACAATTATGGGGGACACCCCAAAAGCGCTGGGGAGTGCCAAATATGAAGAAAAAATAATAAACCTCTATCCTCCTCTCTGCACTAGCGATTTTGGTTAGAGCAATTGCAAGAACAATATGGTATTCTCTGTCCCTGCTCTAATTAGCCTATGACTACACCCTGCTCTCTCCCTCTGTCAAATGGCGATGGATTGCTGTGGAGGCGTGTATTTATAAAGTTGAAGTATCGCGAGAACCAAGTCCCGAGATCCGACGACGTCACAATGACGTTCGGCCTCGATTTGGATTCGGAATGGGCGGGAGAGTACCGAGCTGCTCAGCTCGGTACTCGGATACCCAAAGTTCGGGTGGGTTCGGTTCTCGGAGAACCGGACCCGCCCATCTCTAGTAATAATAGGGGAAAAACCATGGCTACCTGTATTTTACCTTTACAATGTGTGTAGAAAGTATAGCTTCATGCCTCTAAGTTTAGCCTTAATGTCTTTAGCTAAATGCACGTTAATGGGGTGGTTAAATCTACAGCCTAATGTGGCAACATAATTGATGTTTGGTTTTTCTACAGTTTATTGATCAGCACATATAGTGTTGAGGAGTGCACATTATTGACACTTTATTTGTTTTTCCTATATCTACAGCCTTTAGATTACACTTGGCCTGCAGTGCTGGCTTTTCTGCCATTGCACTTCCTTTTGGAGTTGGTGGATGTTGCCATGGTGAAGGGTGTTGTCAAATGTAAGTAGTATAGTGCTATCTGCACTAAAATGTGATTGGCCAGTGAGTGTGCTCCATACAATAATGTCGTCGTTACTAAGCCTGCAATGTGTGGTTGCACAAACAAAACATATGGGCAGATGCTAGCTATGTAACATATGGGTTTGGTGTTTCAAATTAAGTCAAATAGTACATTCAGAATCCTAGGTAAAGTCCAAACACACAAGCCATTATTATACACTATAATATTACCGGCTTTTTTACACATGCCAATACATTGCTCAATCTCTTGATATCAAAATGCAAGTTGTCTGAGCTAATATTGCCATATTAATTTGTTGCCTTTCGTTCAACAGGGTGTGTTGGCGTGGATTTTGGATTTGTGCAATTCGTGTCTCACTACATGTTGAATTTCTCCAGAGCTCCAAGCCTGCTTATGTCTCTCTTCAGTCTGGCCAGATTGTCATCTCTTAATCCAAGGAACTTTTACACACACAGACCATTACCTTGTTTGCTTTGTTTTTGTCAGCACGTTTGAATTCATATATGTAATAAATCTAGCCTATGCGGCAAATGTGTCAGCAATCAGTTGTCATGCCATTTTGTACCATTACTACAGTGCACTGATTAATATTTTAATACCCATACATCCATGTGTAGTGCTTTCAAAACTATTGTGGAACAGGTTTTATTTTAAATGAATATATGAAATCTAGGTGTGGTTATTTTCTCCTTTGCCACAGATACACCATAGCCTACAAACAAGCTCAATGGGGTAAATGTATAGTTTTAGAAAATGTCTATAGTGTGGAGGTTTGTATGTGTGTTTGGTGCTTAGTAGTAAATTGTTTGGACACTTTCAGCTTTTAGAGCGAACATGTGATGTGCGTAGGAATATAGGTATCACATTACAGGTAAATGTATATAAAGAAAGCAAAAATTTTAGCAGTGTCAGGTCACACACTACCAACTTTTGGCCCTTGGCCAAATGGGATAACAATATTTTTCTCTTGTGCTAGTGGCACTTTGTTTCAAAGTGGTCCAACACCCACATGCCAGACACAAACCCCACACTAACAATTATGGGGAATGCATTAGGGCACTAAGCTAGTGGAGTCTTGCTACAAGGCCATAATAGCAATATGTGTTAGCCACCTTTGGTGTAGCAAATATTCCAGGCTCCATCCTCTTCTTGGTGTATTGACAATGTTTATTTGCTGGGTTATGTAATACCTCACCTAGGGCCTGATTCATTAGTGATCTTATCTTGTGCAAAAGGTAAGATGCTTATTGTTACGAAGAAACAGGGAGATAAGAGTGAAGCAAAGATGGATTTTCATCCTAACGTAAGAAATTCTTCACTTATGCAGTGGATTTTGCTTCTTATCTCCCTTTTCTGAGCATGAACAGAGTGGATTAGCTTAAGATAAGCAAAAAATGACAGATAAGATCCTTAATGAATCAGGCCCCTAGTTTGCTAATTGGTCAAGGCAGCTATATGTAAACTTACAGCCAACATAGATACTCCACATGAGAACTAGTTACATTAGTCTGATTACACATTGTTAGGCAGCAGTCACTTGACATGTTTTCTGAACCTGATAATGTAGGTCTCCAATGTTATTGTGGTGTAGAAATGTGAAATTTATTCTCAATACCATTTTCATGTAGATTGCCCTCTGAAAGTGGAAAGTAGTGACAAATTCACATTCCACCTTTGTTTCTCTTCAAAGTGTGTGTGTGTCGTAATACCACCTATGTCTGTTTAAACATGCTAGTCAATGTTAACAATAATTTGCAGCATTTGTCCATGCCTTGAGCAAGGGAAGTACAAATACTTAATGTACAGATATCCTCCCTTTAGGATGATGGCTCCATGTTCAAATTCCTTTACCACCATCTAATCCAAGAGTGTTGGGCCGAGCACACAGTAATTTGAGGGTTTGATGTCTGGTAGATATTGTTGATGTTTACATAGTTAGGTGAGGCATCCAGTTTTTTTGGCTTATAGATGGTGAACGTGTGCAATGGGTACCTGTGTCTGTATTGGCAAGAAATCACAACATGCCAAGCTTCAAATTATAATATGTTGACCGTTATATAAAATAGCTTGGCCTTGCATAAATGTTTTCCAAAACTGGAAGGGAGCTAAATCCAAGTGACGTGCCCACTTTAACAATGAATGAATCAGTGTACATAACGTAAAACTCTAGGGTCTGTTTGTTTTAATAATGTATTAAAGGTTCCAGATTGGTTTAAACTATCATGGATTGGGAGGATCAGATCATAGTTTGGAAAAGTCTTTACAGGATAGAGGAGTTTGGTGGACAAACTACCTCTTGGAGTCTACTTACTTGTATTACAGAGTGTGCTTCTTTGCCTGACCAAACCATATTTATACTCCAAGCTTTTTCATTTGCGTCTTACATGATTAGTCAGACACACAACACTACATACACCCTTATAGTGTGTCAAACTGTCACATTAGTCTGTATTTCTTGATCCGAATCAGGGACCCTTGGGATTACCTGCAGCAGGTCTGAATCTGAACAGAGCAGCCTGGATGATCTTCCTGCTCATGTTCTTGCTGATTGTCCAATCTAGCAGGGGAATGAGCAGTCTGAGAATGTGGACACAAACACTGATTTTGTAATGCAGCCAGAAACACTGGAGCCAATAACTATCCTCTGGAGAGAAGTGTGTTGTTCAGGCAATGAACAGATCACAGCAGCAGCTTTAAATAGGTTGTCCCAAGCAACTATTGGCTGAACACTTAATGGGATCACAGGTGCTGAATCTGGTTGATCTGGAATGATCACCTGACTGCATCCAAGATGCCTGTGCACATGCAGCTGAACAAACAGTGTGTGTTTGATTACAAACGGAGCTGTGGAGGACGGGAATGTTGCTGACGACCAGAAGGCACCCAGGTAGCCGTGATATGACAGCGGCTGATGGGGTAAGTGCACCTAAGATCCAAATATGAGACCCAACCTATATGTGCTTAGTGCAATAAGGTCATGAGGTTACATGTAAACTGTTATGCTAAATGACGTCCAGTGTACCACACACTGTGCATTAGCACTATTCTTAAATACAAATCCCTTATTAGATTTTTAGAATTAGCACAGTATCGTACCTGTACAAAATAGTAGTTAACAATATTTGTCCTGTGCCATCATGGAAAAAAAAAAAAAAATATATATATATATTTTGGTTACCTTAACACCTGTCTTTTGTGGCTCCCTTGTGTCAGGTTACAGTTTGCAAATGCAATACTTTCTTTACAGGATGATTTGCCCTACCTCTAAAGGGGCACTGTAGTTGCACGTTGTGTTTGCAATTATTTACTCAGGCAAATAAAGAAACACCGTGGCAAAAGCATTAAGAAGCTTACCTTGATACACTACTTGTTTAAGTCTTCTTCAGCAAACCATGGGCCAGAATCATTCTGGAAAGGTAAGGCAAAGTAACTAAGCAAGGGCAAAGCATGTAAGTTTGGAGGGGGATGTAAACCAAAAATGTCATTGGAGATGTAATTTTGGGGTAGGAGAGGTCCTAGCTGACATGAACATTTCAGTGTACAAATAAGCTATCAAGTATTTCTGCGGTACATTAGGATACAGACATTTATTTTTTTTCGTGCTCTAAACCTATTGCTAATTTGCACCACTTGCATTTTAAAAGGCTTTTGAGCAGCATTCAGAAATATGTATCCTTGACATCTAGGTTCATTACTCAATCAGGGCCATGGCATGGTTTTGGTCAGCACACTGATATTAGATACATATTTGTTTGAATACGTTAATGAATCAGCCTGTTTGTTTGGAGATTATACTTTGGTTAGACTTGATAACAAGTATTGTTATTAAAAAAACATTATGGAATATGCCGTACAAAATAAATACACATTTCAGTAGTAGGAATTTTTTTATTACAAAAAAAAAATTATACATATTTTCGTCATATATTAAACTATATTTTTAGGTTAAAACAATACAAATTATTTTTTTCGAGCCTTTTTAAAGGGGGTTGAAAGGGAGGCTCCCCTACTCCGACTTCTTGTCACCCGTGATGTAGAGGAGTCAGAGGAACCAGGCAATGGGGCAAGGCAAGCGGGTTGTGTCCGACAAGGTGAAGGTGCAGGGTCAGGGTCAGGGGATGGGGCCACGACAGGCGAGGGGGAAGTGGGCACAACAGGGGATTGGCCATAGCCACGGGCAAAGGCTAAACACATAAGATGACATAGTTCGGGGTCAGGGAGGGCGGAGGCGACAGACACATCAGAGAGGGCGGAGGCGACAGACACATCAGGGAGGGCGGAGGCGACAGACACATCAGGGAGGGCGGAGGCGACAGACAACTGGGTATGGGGGTTGCCAAACAAATAATCTGAGCTGGGTGAAGGGATTGTGCCGGAGGTGCGTTGGGAGTGGGCATGCAAGATATCACCCAGGAGTGTTGCAATATTTGTCACTGAAGTATTTAAATTATCCATTTTGGTGGCGAGTGTCGTCAGTAAAGAGGTGTGTGTGCTCATGAAAACGGAGAGTGTGTTAGTGAGACTGGTGATTTGCTGATCCGTGTGTTGGACAGTGCTCGATATTTGTGACAGGTGAACATTCTGTGCATCAGTGGCGTTTTTAAGATTTTGGGCTGCGTGTGCGAGTGTCCGCTGCCTTACATATTCAGCTGGAGGCAGCTGAGGCTCCTCCACATCACGGGCAACTTCATCATCCACTGGTGAAGCAGGCGCCTGCTGCTCACATGCTGTAGAGAGATAATAAGTAAAATAAAGTAATTAGAATCAATGAGTAAGGTGCGATATTATATTTGTAAAAACATCTTACAACGCGTGATGTAGCATTGGTAAAGTGTCAGCTTCCCTTGAATGTGCTAGCAGCCCTTTCCACTCCCCAAATACATACATTGCCACTTATGGTCTGACATTTTAGGATGAGCCCTACATATTGAGACCATTTGTCTTCAGTGTGTAAATTTCATTTCCTACTATGTGATAGGCAAACACATTGTGCAATTGAAGTTTACCTTCACACACACATCCTGAGAGTTGACACTTTTACTCAGACAGATACAAAGCTTTACAGACATTAAGTAAGCAAACTCATCATGTACCTAGTGGAGTGGCCTCTCCTGTTAGGGGTGGGCTAGAGCCAGTGTCTATGTCGCCCACCCCAACTATCTCCACCAGGGCTATTGCAGCCCTCGCCCGCTCCTCGAGGGGTGTTAAAATAGTACGTAGTCGAGGCCCCCCACCAGTGCCTTGAGCATGCCTGTGAATCTCAACAAGCTTCGCTTTCAGGCGTCCTTTATAGTCTGCCCATCTGTGGAATAGACAAACATTATTGCTTCACATAGTAGCTTCAACTCAAAATGACACATTTTTCAATAAAATACATTGCACGTTTGCTAATCACACCAATTTAACCTTCACATACAGTAATACAGATTTTGCTCTTTTGAAGCGCGTATAATGTGGTAAACATATTATGTCAATGTGACCAAGGGCCATGGTGTTAGTTTCTGAAAACAAAGGGCCTGATCAACAAATGCATTGGAGTCACAAGGTGGTTTCACCTCACAGGTGACTAATGCTACTATGTCACAATATCCATATTTATCTCTAGCGATATCTATATATATTATTTGACAAATAGACACAGTCAGTAAAGTTAAATAGGGCTATTATTTTTAAATTTAATTCGTACCTTTTCTGTACTTCAACCTTTGTACGCTCATACGGAGATATTTCATTGATGAGCCTTGTGATTTCCTGCCAATGCGTTTGGCGCTCGCGTCCGGTTATTTGCCGGTTCCCACTGTGGAACCTCGCCAGAACCTCTTCTACCAGCACCTCCAGCTCCTCCTCTATGAAATTGTTTTTACGTCTAGTTGGCAGCCCTGGTGCCTCCACATTACTTGGGCCAGCATCAGACATATTCCTATTTCAAAGATAAGTCGTGTCTTTATAGGCAATGCACACAGTCAGGTGGTGATACAGAATCTAAGCACATCCACCCCCTACATAAGGTACAATTTCACAAACTTCTAACTATGTCTAAAACACATGCCCCTTATTATAATAAACATTGTGGTTTGTCTATTTAACGGCCATTTAGTTTGACCACTGCATTTTGACTGACATATTCGTCAAATACTATAGCAACATTCTCCTACTACTACTACTACTCTTCACTTTTCAAACCATAACATTGGTTTACAGGTTAGCAACACACCAAAATTAAGGATATCACTCAGTTGCAAACCCTATATTGTGTAATTATTATTAATATTTGGTTACAAATCAGCCAGCAACACACTTAAGTGTGTACTCCAAATGCAATTGTGGAGGTATGTGGGCAAAATAAGTGTATACATTTGGACCCATGTGTCCATCAATGCAATGAGCTAGTTATTATGCTGTTGAACATGGATAAGGTTCAAAAGAACTTAGCATACTGTATGTAGGCTACTATTGAAAACTTTACATGTTAAATGTGAGGCCAGGGGCCCTTTCCTTAGCATTTTTTTTTACATTCCGGCCACACATATTGCAGAGCAAACAGTTTACTACATTAGGAGATAAAAATATTTTTGAACTATCCAGAAATTTCAGATAAATTCTTATACTTACTTTTCCCCAAAGTTTGGCACAAAAGACAAAAAATATTTTGATAGTCAACTGGGTAATGCGTGGTATGGCCTGCAATAAAAAAAACCAAATTATTTTTTATAAGCAAGGAAAGGTAATGTGGTAAACACAGCTAACCTCCTAATTTGATTATGGATAAGGTTCAAAAGAACTTAGCATACTGTAGGCTGAAAACTTTATTGCAGAGCAAACAGTTTGCTACATTAGGAGAACACAAAAAATAATAACATCTTACAATCTCTGATTTAGTTTTGTACTTACTGTTTGTTGTTGGCTTCTTAGACCAATCATCCAAATGTAATGAAATCTTGATTGTGCTCTATCCAGGCAAAAAATCGAATGAACAGGCACTAGACCAAAGCACAGGTGGGTTTAAATGGAGTGTTGAATTAATAAACCAGGTGTACACTCTTCTTCCTAATTGCGGAGCACACTGTACTCGTCTCAGTGCAGGCGCCCGCCATGTTCTTGGTGGGAGAGACAATCAGAGTCACAACACAGGTGTGTGAAAGCTCCGCCTGTGACGTGAGCACGCCCATACGTGCTCAGCGAACCAATCGGAACGCAGAGCCCTCCATTTTGTGTGATAGACATTATACCAAAATGAGGGCTGCTATTTTCACCAGGCGTGAGTTGAGAGTTCTTGCAGAGGGTATGGACAATGTACCCTCTGGAAGGTATGTGTCGAACGAGGTGAAGGTGCGGGCCTATCAAAGGGTCCGCAGACACCTCCGCCTCCGATATAACATTCGCCGAAGCACCGTTCAGCTCCAACGGCGGTGGAGCGATCTCCGGCGCCGCCAGCCCCAGCATCTGGAGGAGCTCCGTAGGGAGATCAGAATAAGTGAGTTCTCTACTAATCGCAAAAAAAATGTCAACATATATATATATATTTGCTCTATGGCCCTGATTCATGAAGGATCCTTAACTTGAGAAACTTCTTATTTCAGTCTCCTGGGCAAAACCATGTTACAATGCAAGGGGTGCAAATTAGTGTTCTGTTTTGCACATAAGTTAATTACTGACTGTTTTTTCATTTAGCACACAGATACTTGATAGATTATTTGTACACTGAAGTTTAAAGTTGATATTTGTGTGCTACATGAAAAAACAGTCAGTATTTAATTTATGCTCAAAACAGATTACTAATTTGCACCCCTTGCATTGTAACATGGTTTTGTCCAGGAGACTGAAATAAGAAGTTTCTCAAGTTAAGGATCCTTAATTAATCAGGCCCTATGTTTGTAAATATGTTCACCCTAAACACCTGACATGGCCTACATAACAATGTGCAAGCACACTATAAAGGTCATGCCCCTTCCAGTGCACCCAATAAGCTTTGGCTCCTGTGTCCTAAATTTGTCTGCTATCCATTTACTGCCCTAAATGTTTTTGTGTGACAATTTTTACCAATAAGTGTGGTTTAGGAAATCAGGCATTCTAAGTCTTGACCCGAGTGCTGTAACTTGCTAGTCTAACCTTAAAAACATTTTGGAGTGGAAGATGTGTTGTCATTATTGGGTCAAGATTTAGAAGGCACGTTTCAAAGACAAAACACCTTAGTGTTTAGACTGATTTTTGCAAGCTTCCATAAGATGCAAACAGATTACAGAGTGTGCTAGATATAGCTAATCAATCATTACTTAACTGCCTATTTAGACTCTTTTAGACTGTGAGGTACTCCCAACAAAGGGTGATTTCCAAAGTATACTCAACATTCAAAGATTTTGACCTCCATCCACTAATTCGGTGGTCCTGTAAAGAGAGAACTAATTGACCAGGGCCAAGGGAGTTTGCTGACTTAAAAGCACCTACATGAAAAAAACATACTACGGGCAAATGTGAACAAAACCTAATTAGGCGGCCAGTAGTATGTTTGGGGAGTGTGGTAGACAACACATGCAAATATGGAGCAAGCCTCCAAGCTCCACACATATGAAACTATCATCATGGAGTTGAATTCCTGACCCCAGTGCTGTGAGAGCAAAGTGCTGACCACTAGGCCACTGCCATATTCCACATCTCTATGTAAAATACCAAAACTTGTGCCAGGTCATCATCATAAGGATTTTTTAATATAGTGCCACTAATTCCGCAGCACTGTACAGAGAACTCATTCACATCAGTCCCTGCCCCATTGGAGCTTACAGTCTAAATTGCCTAATATAGACATTCACACACACAGACATAGACAGAGAGACAAGGGTAAATTTTGATTGCAGCCAATTAACCTACCAGTATGTTTTTGTAGTGTGGAAGGAAACCGGAGCACCCGGAGGAAGCCCACGCAAACACAAATATACAAACTCCACACAGATAAGGCCATGGTCAGGAATTTAACTCATGACCCCAGTGCTGTGAGGCAGACGTGCTAACCACTAGACCACTGTGCTGGGCTGACAAGTCATGTGAAATGCTTTGTGTTCATCATGTTTACCTCCTTGCATTGTTAGTAGCAAATATTTATGCCTGCTGACAATGTAAAGTTGATTAAATATGTATGATCACCTGATTGTCAAAATACTATAAGTTTTTTCAAATGGTGATTGTGTTAACATGTCCTTTTGTTTATATTTCCTTTTTTCAAACAGACCGGGCACGCTGGGAACGGCGCCAATGCCACCGGGCATTCGTGGAGGCGCAGGCAGCGGAGGAGGAGGAGGAGCAGCAGCCAGTGGCGGTGGCAGTGCCACTGTCATTGGAGGAGGAGGAGGAAGCGGTGGCAGTGGAGGAGGAGGAGGAGGAGGCGGTGCCAGTGGCAATGGCAGTGAAGGAGCAGGAGGAGGAGGAGGCGGTGGCAGTGCCGGTGCCAGTGGCAGTGGAGGAGGAGGAGGAGGCGGTGGCAGTGCCGGTGCCAGTGGCAGTGGAGGAGCAGGAGGAGGCGGTGGCAGTGCCGGTGCCAGTGGCAGCAGCGGTGGAGAAGGACGAGGAGCAGGCTGACCGGGAGCCCCAGGATTTTGCGGACTCCACATCGGGCAGCCAAGAGGCAGTGGAGTTGGAAGATTGTAAGTATTTGCGATAAGTGATGGACATAGTTATATAAGATTGAGATGTGCATTATACTTGTACATAATCCCTGCTGTGACATATGTTGATTAAATGGTGCCTTAAATGCCACAGGTTGAACACTTATAATATCTGCCTATACATTTTAGGCGCATTAAACACTCAAACCACAGCCATAGCCATCTTAACACATGGGCACGCAGGGCATTGGGCAAAAAAATGTGGCCGCTAGCCTGGTAAACTCGTCAGTATATTAATGACTTGTTTATAAAATCTAATATACACCAAAATCGTTGGAATTCCTGTGAGTGATTGTATAGGTAGTGGCCAATGTAGTGCATAGACCTGGGGCCAATAATGCTGGATAAGACAACCCTGTGCATGGCCCTCTCCCCGTGGCTCACCAGAATTTAGTACATTGATTCGAATGCCTTCTCAACGTCTAATGTGCGTGCAAATGGTTTTGTGGCCAGAGGCATAACTTTTGGAAGTAATGTAACAGTAAACATCTTTAGTAAATCCTGTCTGTTTGATGAAATATGTATCCATGTATGTAATGTTTAATTTCTGATTTCTTTCAGCACCCACTGAGGAAGCTGCCAATTGGGCTCCACCACCACCCACCGCAGCAGAACTTATGGCCCACATGGGTGAAATTGCGGACGACCTGGAAGGCCTCCACCTACATTTAGCAAACATTGTAGCCAACATTCGGTTTAAATTGGCGTACTGGGGGTCAATTCAATGATAATTTTGTTTTTTGTTTTTTTTGGTTCTGATGTAAATAGTTCGTAAACATTGTTGCGTTGTAAAAATATATAACTTTATCAAAAAAAAAACCTTGGTGTGTGTGTCTTTATTCATCTCATTACACAACATGTGGGTATAAATAATAGTCCGAAAAGAGTAATGAAGAAAGATGTTTTGCTTATAACATCATTTGTATAGCACAAAAGGATTTCTTTAGCTGTTTGCATGTTATCCAAAAGTAACATGTGCCCTCCATGAACAAGCCACCCCTATAAGAGGTATTGCATCTGTAGGCCCTGTATGCAAGATAAAATAAAAAAATGTCAAACGCTCTAGCTAGTTACCAATTCCCCCAAATACATATGTCATTGTAGTGATAGTCTAAGGTTACATTCAAGTAACAGAGCAAAGCCAGTGACACATTGAAGAGAACCTCTAAAGTGTACCCAGAAGTGGCGTCAATGTTGTAAGGCAGAAGTGCAAGCGAGGCAAAGGACCATGGTACTGGAGTGTGGAGAGCGGCCTGTTTGGATAAAGCTGAGTACAAGACATAACGTGTACGCCATGGATCCAGATGAAAGTCTATTTGCTGACAATGTTGCATTTACCTCCAAGGAAGCTGTCACCTACAACACCCCCCCTCCCTCTTAGTCCATTTAGAATACTCAATGTCAGCATGCACCTAATACTGTGCATGTGAAGTATAGGCCGTGAGGCTTCTTGGATTTTCCCTCCAAATAAATATTTACTTTTAATACAGTATAAATCAGAGGGCATATTTTACAATATGGTTGAGCGTGTATAACAAATGCAAAATAAAAAAAGAAAGCATTGTGTCACATTTCTTGTTAGGATAATGATTCCAGTCCACACATTAGTTATGGGTATGCTCAGTATTTGAACTCATGTCTGCTGTGTTGTGAGTCCAAAGTGCTAACCTGTGAGCTACCTGTGAGATTGGTGTTTTGTAAGTAATTTGTGTGAATAATGTAGAGTAGTATTAAGTGTGAGGTGTCTGTGTAGCACGCATGCTGTATTGTTGGTGTTGTCTGTGTATTTTCATGTCTCAGGTTGGGGTAGCGGGTAGCTGTCCCCATTTGCATACAGTCATTCCTGAGTTCTAATCCAGACAGAAACTCTTCCTCTGTGTGGAGGTTGTATACACTCTTGTGTGTATCCTTTATGGAAGAGTATGCTATGCATTCATTTTGCTGAAAAGGCAAAGATGTATTCACACCACATACATTTTAATACATTCGTTATTCATGTGTTTTTAATGTAGCCATGTGCATGCATTTTGCATACTATACGGCGACTTGAAATCGAAATCCTAAACATAGAAAGATCGTGAGCAATGTGTTTGTTACAAGTGTGTATTAGGCTAATTAGTAGCAAAGGAAAAACAACCGTCCAGAGTGTTGCACATCATTGTTATTTGTCAGTGATTAATGAGTAAGAGCTATCTCATAAAAATAAGCCCCAGGCATTTGTGTTGTGTTGTGTGTAAACAAACTGTTGGTCCCTCCCACAGTGGGCGTGAGGTTTGCATTGCTTGGCTTGCCGTCAATCAGTTGAGAGCTGTCGCTTATGCGTGTAGCATGTTTAAAGATCCGCAGGTGGGTGTGTTTTCTAACGTTTGCACTGCTTATTTCCGTCACTTAGACCACATGGGGGGGTGTTTTTGCTGTTTGAGGTGCTTATTTCGGTTTACGTCACTCAAAGTATGCAAGGCAGATGCGTATGCGTTTGCGAACTTTGATGAATCGGGCCCAAAGTTCACATCAGCTCCTATATTAATTCATCCAGATCCTACACTTCCTTTTGTTTTGGAAACTGATGCATCGGATTCAGCTATAGGAGCAGTAATTTCACAAAGAGTAGGAGAAGAGATGCTACTCCACCGCTGTGCTTTTTATTCAAGGCAAATGACTGCTTCTGAAAGGAACTATGATGTGGGAAATAAAGAACTTCTTGCCATTATAGCTGCTTTTTCAGAATGGAGACATCTTTTAGAAGGTGCAAAGCATCAAGTGATCGTCCTCACCGATCATCGGAATTTGGAATTCCTTAAATCAGTAAAAAGATTATCTCCCCGACAAGCTCGATGGGCTCTTTTTTTAAGCTGTTTTGATTTCCTAATTTCCTATAGACCTGGATCGAAGAATGGAAAAGCTGATGCCCTCTCAAGAGCCTATGCGGAGAATCCTCAACAGGTAAAGCCTGTTCAAACAAACTATTCCATGACTTTAAATTAGCAGGCCATAAAGGACTACAGAAAACTCAAGAACTGTTAAGCCGTTCATTCTGGTGGCCCAACTATAAGGAAGATGTAGGGAAATATGTATCCTCTTATACAAC
The DNA here is from genome assembly GCF_038048845.1 of Mixophyes fleayi. Lineage (NCBI taxonomy): Eukaryota > Metazoa > Chordata > Amphibia > Anura > Limnodynastidae > Mixophyes > Mixophyes fleayi. The sequence goes on along the minus strand of NC_134413.1, from coordinate 48,497,864 downwards.
GTGTGCCAGATTTAAGACTCCTCGTGCTTCTCCTTTTGGTCTATTATAACCTTTGCCAATACCTGCAGGTCCATGGGATTCCATTTCCATGGATTTTATTGTAGACCTTTCAAGATCTAAGAATATGACCACTATCTTTGTGGTAATTGACAGACTGACAAAGATGGCTCACTTTATACCCTGCCACGGTATTCCTACAGCAAAAGAAACAGTCGGCTTACTTATAAAAGAAGTTTTTCGTTTGCATGGCGTTCCTAATGATGTGGTGTCTGACCGAGGCGTTCAATTCACATCACGATTTTGGAAACAGTTTTGCAAATCCCTTGGCATCTTGGTGAACTTGACCACCGCATTTCATCCACAGTCAAATGGACAAACGGAGCGAACAAACCAAACACTTGAGCAATACCTTAGATGTTATATTTGTCACCTACAAGATGATTGGGTTGATATTTTCCCCATGGCTGAGTTTGCATACAATAATTCTCAACATTCATCTACAAGATTTAGCCCTTTCTATGCTAATCTAGGATATCATCCGAATATATGTCCTTGTATCTACCTTGTGACTCTCCAATTCCTGCTGTGGAAGATAGACTGACTCACATGCAAAGTAATCTAGAATTATTAAGAGACATTGAAAACTGCTCAAGAAAGATATAAACGTGATGCTGACAGATCACGAAGGGCTGCTCCAACTTTTAAGATTGGTGATGAAGTATGGTTGTCAACTAGACACTTAAAGACACTTAAGGATGAAGATACCATCTTCTAAGTTGGGAAGCAAGTTTATTGGTCCATAAAAGATCATTGCACAGATAAGTTCAGTAGCTTTTCGATTGGATCTTCCTGATTCCATGAAGGTACATCCTGTTTTTCATGTGTCATTACTAAAACCTTCAGTTAAGAATCCATTTCGCACTTTGCCTCCTCCTGAGCCAGTTCAAGTTGATGAGCATGAGGAATTTATAGTGGAAAAGATCCTGGACTCTCGTATTTATCGAAATCAGTTACAGTATCTGCTACATTGGCAGGGGTATGGGCCAGAAGATGACTCTTGGCAATCTGAAGGATGTTGATGCCCCTCTTTTAGTAAAAACATTCCATCGACAGCATCCTGGAAAGCCTGGTCCTAAGTCGTCCGGAGGACATAGTTGAGAAGGGGGCATCCTGTTATATACTTGCCCTTAGATTTGCCCTCATTCAAGATGGCCGTGATTGCCTCATGAAGTTTCCATCTTGGATCTCTGTTATGAACTTGCCCTTACAATAGCCCTTATCCAAGATGGCCGGGACTGTCTCATGAAGATTCCATCTTGGATCCCATTTCCTGTTTGGGCCTTGAAAAGGCACTTCCTGTTATGAAGCCTTTGCACGAGTATTGTGTTTGTATCTGACCCAGATGCTTCCACAGAACCTTGCTTCCCTGTGATTTGGACTACAAGTACTTAATACTTCCACCAGACCTTTATCCTCTTGTGACTTTGGACTTTATTTGTTGGACACTGGAGATTTATTTATATACCAAAATAAATCCTGTTTCTTTCAGAAATACCTGGCTATTGGGTTCCGTTTGTGATACCAGAAGTGTGACAACCTGTTGTTATTTTTTTACCATAACTTTCAACTTTTCCCAACACCTTGCCATGAACTCGCGTCAAATGGCGTAACATGGATGAGGTTCCAAGATGGTTAAGGTCCCTCCCTCGACTGACGGTGGCTTTACAAACACTACAAATAGCTAGACAACTGTTGTCAGGATTTGGGTAGAAATAATTCCACATATAAGAAGTGGCTTTTTTGGTCTTATGTCCAGGCATGATAATGGCCTTCTTTTTATCATGTGCCAGAACTGCTTCCACTGGTGCAGGACTTACACAAACAACCTCATCCTCATCAACATACACATTAGCGGCCTTGTCGGCTACACAAATATCCCCCTCATCCTCTTCCAATTCCAAAGTGGCATCCTCAATTGGTGTATTAACGGCTACACTGTGGCTGTTCAGGCACACATCAGCAGAAATGCTGAAAGGGTCCTTCTTTATGGGTACACTATCAGAATGGTAATGATTACACATACCACTCGCGGATGGACTCTCCTCAGGGAATGGTGTCATTTCTGATTCTGAGCATACATTTTCCTCTAAAGCCTTACTATTTTCTTCCAGCTCGGCTTTTACACGTAACAGTATTTGTGCACCACTTTTGGAGTTTGGACTCCGAATTACTTCGTCTCGCTTAGTCATGAGTGACCTTACAAGAAGAAGCCTCAGTAACATTTTTAGATCTCGCACTCATTCTTTCTTTGCCACTGCGTGTGTAGAATGGCATGTTGGCATTTTTTTATCGGCAGTTAACTTCTCCTGGATTACAGCTCTTTTTCTCTTCAACACGGTAAAAGGTGTTTTTTTGCTAGTTTTTTTTCCTGACTGCAAACGACTGTACTTTTACATAGGCTTTGTCACAATCTGCCTACAGCTTATGCATTACATGCTGCTTTGCATGGCAGCTCCTGCCTTTTTGTCCTTATTATTGTATTTGTATTGGCAGTACCTCCATTCACCAGAGGTGCTGCTATTGTGCCTTATTGTGTGCATTAGGAGTTAACCTTCATGTTCACCAATTATCCCATGCACCTGGGTGTGGTTTTCCCTTTATATACCTGTCACTCCCAGCACACATTGCTGGTTATTGCTGTCCCATCCTGTGATGTCATATCCTTGTTGCAACCTGTGGATTCTTCCTCCTGCCTTGCTCCTCTGGTTCATGCCTGCTTGGAACCTGTTCATACCTCCTGCTTCCCTGCATTAGCTGTTTACCTGCTGGTTTCTAAACATTTGTATTATTTCATGCATCAGCTTGCACCTGGTATTTACAACTGCTCTTGATTACCTGCTATTTATACTTTTCTGCAAATAAACAGAGTGTTTTCACCATATTCGTGACTCCTAGCTGTACTCCTGTTTGTAACCGTGACATTATAACCAGCCTACAAGACAGCTTTGGAGTCAGGTGAAAGTTTTGTTTTATTTTGGGACCTTTTTTCTGCAATAAAGTTTTCATTTGTTTTTTGCAACATGTCTGTTTCACCAATCATGGAATTGCCACTGCTACAAACTTTACAGATGGACATTATATTGCTACGTTCTCAGCTTGCTAGATTTTCCTCTTTACTTGTGGACCCACTCAGGAGACTGTCAGATTCTGCCTCTCTTAATTCAGAAGCTGCTGAGCTGTCTCAATCCACCTTCTCTGCTGATGTACCTGTGCAAACAGCACCTCTTAAAAGTACCTCTACAAATTTGCTGTTTTCTATGAACTATGGGGTAACAAATTCCCAGTACACAGGTGGTCCACGCCCCCATCTGACCGAAGAGGAACGGCGGCACAGGATAACATACAAGTTGTGTCTCTACTGTGCCAGCAATGCACATTTCTTGCAGGACTGTCCTGTCCGTAGACCACGTCAGCTTACTGAACCATCTCCTGTTATTTCCTCTCCGCATTCCAAAATTGTTTATGCTCCACCATTTCTGTTCTCTGGGAAGAGACCCAATCTGCCAGCTCCAGCCTCTGTCTCCTGTGCCGAGGTGCCAGCCTCTGTCTCCTGTGCCGAGGTGCCAGCCTCTGTCTCCTGTGCCGAGGTGCCAGCCTCTGTCTCCTGTGCCGAGGTGCCAGCCTCTGTCTCCTGTGCCGAGGTGCCAGCCTCTGTCTCCTGTGCCGAGGTGTCAGCATCCGCCTCCAGCTCTGAGGTCACATCATCTGCCTCCAGCTCTGAGGTCACATCATCTGCCTCCAGCTTGGAGCCTGCTGCCACTGTGTCCGGTCCTGAGCCTGCTGCCACTGTGTCCGGTCCTGAGTCTCCTGCCACTGTGTCCGGTACTGAGTCTCCTGCCACTATGTCCGGTTCTGAGTCTCCCGCCACTGTGTCCGGTACGGAGTCTCCCGCCACTGTGTCCGGTCCTGAGTCTCCTGCCACTGTGTCCGGTACGGAGTCTCCCGCCACTGTGTCCGGTACGGAGTTTCCTGCCACTGTGTCCGGTTCCGAGTTTCCTGCCACTGTGTCCGGTTCCGAGTCTCCTGCCACTGTGTCCGGTCCCGAGTCTCCTGCCACTGTGTCCAGTCCCGAGTTTCCTGCCTCTGTCTCCGGTTCCGAGTCTTCAGCCTTTGTCTCTGGTTCCGAGTCTTCAGCCTCTGTCTCCGGTTCCGAGTCTTCAGCCGCTGTCTCTGTTCCTGAGCTTCAGCCTGCTCCAGAGGGGGCGCTGCCTTTACAGTCCGCTCCAGAGGGGGCGCTGCCCTTACAGTCCGCTCCAGAGGGGGCGCTGCCCTTACAGTCCGCTCCAGAGGGGGCGCTGCCCTTACAGTCCGCTCCTGAGGGGGTCCTGTCCCTCCAGGCCACTCAAGAGTTGCCAGTCCATGCGGTCCAGCCCAAGTTGCCAGTCCATGCGGTTCAGCCCGAGTTACCACTTGGTGCTGTCTGCCCTCAGGCTTCTCAAAGTGCTGTCTGCCCTCAGGCTTCTCAAAGTGCTGTCTGCCCTCAGGCTTCTCAAAGTGCTGTCTGCCCTCAGGCTTCTCAAAGTGCTGTCTGCCCTCAGGCTTCTCAAAGTGCTGTCCCTGACAGGCCTGCCGCCCGGTCCGGGCCTGCTCCCAAGTCTGCCGCCCAGTCCGGGCCTGCTCCCAAGCCTTCCGCCCAGTCCGGGCCTGCTGCCAAGCCAGCCGCCCAGTCCGGGCCTGCTGTCAACCCTGCTGCCAAGCCTGCCGCCCAGTCCGGGTCTCCTGTCAAACCTGCTGCCAAGTCCGAACCATCCGTTGCCGAGGGTGCCAAGTCTGAGCTGCCACCTACCTTTGAGGGGCACCTTTCTCAATTTAGTGCTCTACTGAGGTTTTGTGCTTATTTCCCCTCAGTACCTAGCCTTGTCAGTGACCCAAAGAGCCAAGTTTTGTTTTTGTTAACAAACTTTAGAGGAGAGGCTATGGAATGGGCGAACCCTTTGATTGAGACTAATCACCCCACCCTATCTGACTTACCACTATTTGTCGAGGCAGTGATCAATAAGTTTTCACCAACACCTCCCGCTATGCCATCTCCGTATTGTCAGCAGTTCCACCCATCTCACCTGGCCTAGATTCCTTTGTGCTCCACCCAATTGGTTCAAACTGCTGTTCCAGGGAATTCTCGCAAGAAGAAAAAGCGAAAGAAGAGAGTAAGGTCTATGGAGCTTGAACTGGCAGCTGGCATAGTCTCCTTTGCCCGTCCACCCATGGACGAGGACTTTTCTGCCGGGCCCCCAATTCTGGACTATGATTCCGATGAATTCAGACATTTTTGGTAATTGGGCGTCTGGAATCCGCCCTTAAGGGAGGGGGTACTGTCACGATCTGCCTACAGCTTATGCATTACATGCTGCTTTGCATGGCAGCTCCTGCCTTTTTGTCCTTATTATTGTATTTGTATTGGCAGTACCTCCATTCACCAGAGGTGCTGCTATTGTGCCTTATTGTGTGCATTAGAGGTTAACCTTCATGTTCACCAATTATCCCATGCACCTGGGTGTGGTTTTCCCTTTATATACCTGTCACTCCCAGCACACATTGCTGGTTATTGTTGTCCCATCCTGTGATGTCATATCCTTGTTGCAACCTGTGGATTCTTCCTCCTGCCTTGCTTCTCTGGCTCATGCCTGCTTGGAATCTGTTCATACCTCCTGCTTCCCTGCATTAGCTGTTTACCTGCTGGTTTCTGAACATTCGTATTATTTCCTGCATCAGCTTGCACCTGGTATTTACAACTGCTCTTGATTACCTGCTATTTATACTTTTCTGCAAATAAACAGAGTGTTTTCACCATATTCGTGACTCCTAGCTGTACTCCTGTTTGTAACTGTGACAGGCTTTATCAGATGACGTACAGAGATAACTACCATCAGGACTGGTGGCAGCAGCTGCTTGCTGCTCCTGCTCATCTGTGTACTGCTGTGAATCCATTTTGATAACAACGGACACATTGTAGTGCAAATTCAGAAAACAAGAGTGCAATGACTGGTATATTAGGATTTCAGCAATGACCAACACAGCTCTTCTGTAAGGGTGTATATCAGACCCTACACTTTGTAGTGCAAATTCAGAAAAAAAGAGTGCAATGACTGGTATATTAGGATTTCAGCAATGACCAACGCAGCTCTTCTATAAGGGTGTATATCAGACTCTACACTTTGTAGTGCAAATTCAGAAAAAAAGACTGCAATGACTGGTATATTAGGATTTCAGCAATGAACAACACAGCTCTTCTATAAGGGTGTATATCAGACCCTACACTTTGTAGTGCAAATTCAGAAAAAAGAGTGCAATGACTGGCATATTAGGATTTCAGCAATGAGAAATTCAGCAATGGAGCTTTCTCTAACACTGCTACCACTCTCCTCTTTCTCTTCTATCACTTTGCCTGCCAAACTGCTCTATACTCTGTCCTACCCCTTCTCTGTCCCTCTCTCAACTGGAGCTAGGTCGCGGTGGAGGGCGGTATTTATAGATTCCAAAACTCGTGAGATCCAAGATCCGACAACGTCACAATGACGTTTTGCCTCGTTTTGGAATCCGAATAGGCGCGAGAGTACCGAGCCGACTTGGCTCGGTACTCGGAACCTCAAAGTTCAGGTGGGTTCGGTTTTCAGGAAACCAAGCCCGCCCATCTCTAGTGTAGAGTGAGCAGGGAAGCTCTTACTTAGAGCTCCTCGGCATGCTCTGCAGTCTGTGTCCTGTCCGGGAACTGAAAGCAGCTATCAGCTCCCTTCCCCTAACCATAGCTGGATTAGGGCTCAGGGGACAAAGGGTATTTAAGACAGCAGGGCCCCTATTACGTAACATGGTTATCATTTTAGACAATAGACAGGCAATACTGTGTGCACTACTGTTAGAAGCACACAGCTCTGCCTTCACAAGCAGTATGTTGTGAAGCGGGACATACCTCCCAATTGTCCTTGCAGTCAGACTAAATCCTGACTAAGCGATACAGTCACCCAAATTCAGGACTGTCCCTCCAGATTCAGGACAGTTGGCAGACTGTCCTGCTCTCTCCTTTAGGTCTTGTCCCTTTCACCACTTGTGGCAGCTGGTTTCTTTAGCTTAGTTCCTGCTTGTCTTGATCTTGGAATGTTGAATGCCCAATTTTGAAAAAAAAAATAGGTACATGAGATTTAGAAAACGCCAACCAGCTCCAGTGTTAAATCAATAGCACTCACGTTTTATAATTAGGCCTCCCTCCAATCCCAACAATACTAATATTCACATTTAATAAGTAGACCTATTTCCCTCCAACCAGCCCCAACATTAAATTAACAGAATACCCATTTACTCAAAACCTATTTCCCTCCCTCCAAACAGTCCCAGCAATAAAATAGATAGCATTTACATTTAATAAATATAACCATTTTCCACAACCATCCCCAGCATTAAATAATTTATAATCACATTTAATAAATAGCCCTCCTTCCCAAAATCAGCCCCACATTTAATTAATAGCCCCAAACCACCCCAGCATTAAATTAAAGATTCCGTCACCTCACCTTAAATAATAAGCCCCCACCTACAATCCACCATTAAATAGCCTACCTCCCACACTATATTTAGATCCTCCCATCTTTCACATATTATATTAACATACTGCGCACACACACACTATATTAACATACTGCTCCCACACACACACACACACACTATATCAACATACTGCTCCCACAAACACACACTGTATTAACATACTGCTCCAACACACACACACACCATATTAAAATACTGCATCCACCCACACACGCCATATTAAAATACTGCATCCACCCACACACGCCATATTAAAATACTGCGTCCATTAACACACGCCATATTAAAATACTGGGTCCACACAACGCTATATTAAAATACTGCTCCCACACACACACACACACACACACACATGCTATATTAACATTCTGCTCACACACACACACACACCTTATTAACATCATACTTGACAACTCTCCCGGAATGTCCCGGAACTCCCAAAATTCGGGTCATTCTCACGAACTCCCGGGAGAGCTGCCAAATTTCTCGCATCCCGCAAATGCAGGGCTAAAATGACGCAATTCGCGGTGAATCGTGTTATTTTGGCCCCGCCCCTGCTTGAAATATGCCGTTTTGGCGCTGGGGGCATGGCCAAAATGGCGCAATTCACTGTGCCCCGCTATATTAACAACATACATACATACCTTTTTACATTTGTGCGCGCAGTCTGCTTCACTTACGATCCAGCCATCCATTTTTCTCAGTTTGGAAAGTTCTATTGAAACATTCTACATAGCAAGTTGCTATGACACAAGAACTTTACTGGGCAATACATCAGTTCAGTTATGAACCTATCCGGAATCTCATGTGAGGCCTCTTCTCCTTCTTAAAAATAAAGTGATATTTTTTATTATGAAAACATGCATCTAGCAAGAAAACATGCAAAATTGAAATGTTTTCCCAATATTTAGGTCATCAGTTACATGATTATAATTATATTTGGTATGACCCATCACTGATTAAGAAAGCATTACACAAACAGAGGAAAAAAACATACAACCGTCACACAGACACAGTTGGAATCTAACTCATGACTCCACTGTTGGGAGATAGCAATGGTAGCTACAGTGCTATTGCGTGTTCTTTCTTTACAAAGTTGTTCCATGTGTTTAGTTCAATATATTTATTTGTAATATGTAGAATGAAATGTATGTAGGCTTGGAGGCCTTGTGTTGCAATGCTATAGCTTGTATTTACAACGGTGGCTGTGTAGCTTATAGTATTTCCTCTCTATCTCTATCATTCTTATGATAAATTATATAAGTCTATTTTATGAAAATTAAACACTGCTTTATGGAAATTTTCCTTTAGAGTTCTTCCTAGTCCTGGACCGATAAAACACTAACCACATTATAGATATCAATCATAGACAGTAAATTACATTCCCATTCAGCTGGTAACTATATTAGATTGCAAATATATTAGAGTTATAAACTATATTTCTGTCGAAATAGTACATATTCTGCATACCTTTAAACTGTGCTGATTTTATTTTTAATAACAGAGCATTCTCTGATCTATCTAATAACACAAACATAATAGAAATAATCCCATGCTTGGTTAATCCAATATTACACATGGTACCAGCTGCATGTTAATATAAATACTATGTAGTTATACAAAACAAAAAGACAGTTGTCAACGCTTTTCCATACCACTGTATATCTGTGTTTATAACAAAGTAAAAACATGAGGTAATAGTTCATATTTTGAACAAAACATTTAAGCCTGCACGCCATCATCAGGGGTACATCATGGTATCCACGTTCCATCTATCTAATAATACCACCATATGTTTAAGACCTGTTGATAAGGGTAGCACCTTTGTGATCTAAAATTACAGTTATTACAGAAAAGAAAGTTTGGGTAGGTAAGTTGTCTGCTACTCCCCCTTATCTCATACTAGATACATAAGTCCACTGACTCACTACTTCAACAGCTGTCACAATTTATTGATTACTACTTTCAGCTTGTTAAAACCACCCCTAGTTATGTTAAGGATACTTTCAAATTGTTGACTGAGTTGTCTCATTGTTTGATGTAGAAAGTTTAAATACTATCATCATCCATCACTCCAACATTGCCATGATACATAGATGTGTTTTAGACAGTAAGGGACATATTCAATTTGGATTCGTGCCCGCGATTACGCACGGCTGCACGGGTCCTGGTACCGCAATATCGCGGATTTCCATGCGCACCGGCGGGTGATAATTCTAATTGAATATGCCCCTAAGTGTCAACAGGATATCCTTTATGAATTCACAATTGATCTCCTACATTTAGCAGTTGAGCGTAATTGCTTCAAATTTGAATGTCAATATTTTTAGCAAATTGCTGGCATAATTGGGGACTAAACATGCATATTGCTTTTTATATACGTCGCACTGATGAACTTTTCCTTTTGTGGTCAGTTACTGAGCAACAACTTTTGGGGATGTTTGAGAATTGAAATATTGTAGATGTATGTATTGAATGTAGATTGTATTGAATGTAGATTCTCCTGTTAGATTAATCATTGAGTACAGTTCAACCTCAAACATTTTCTGGATTTTGATATTTTCAAAGACAATGGCCTACTTAATGCCACCATCTATAGAAAGCCAATAAATTATAACTCATACCACATGCTAATAGGTTTCATCCTGTTCAGCTTCAAAAAGGACTGCCTTGCTAACAAGTTATCTGTATTTTGAGAATAAACACTGACATGACCAAAGTGGATCAGCAAATGGCTACTATGGCTGAATGAATTTTACAGAGGGGTTATAATGCGAAGAAGGTCCAGAACAACTCACTAAGGGCATAACATGTTGTTATGGAGGTAATCATGCAATTGCTAAAGATAAAAGCAATCAATGGTTTCTTAGAAGTGTTAATTACACTACAGCATCCAATGTTATCAGGGATGCTATTAATAAGCATTGGTCAATTTTGGCAACTGAAGTCAATCATCCTACATTGCTTAGAGAACTACCTAAGATTACGGAAGGGGGAAGAAATTACGCAAACATTTGGTGCATGCAGATTGTTAAGTGTCCTACACTTGCCTTGATTCTACTTTGTTACTTCTGTTTAAACCTGGTTGCAATAAATGCAGAGGATGAACAGCCTGCACCAGTTTGATGACTTACAAGCACAAAAGATATACTATTGTAAGCTCCTGCGGGGAACAGGACAGACGCAACACAGAAGAACTTACTTTGTAAACGATGGTCACCTCCAGTCCGCTTCCGATGTCCCAGCTGCGATTCGATCCCAGTAGATCAGCAGCTGCAACCCTTGTCACCTCCAACCATGTCCCTCTAAGAAAGAGACAGAGATTACGGCCGTGCCTACCAGGAAAGGGCTGTCTGAGAATACGGCAATGAACAAAGACACTCTCAGTCCAAGCTCACTTGCCGCCTACTCACTTTGCTCTCGCCAAGGCACGGGGGACTACAGGCACTTGAGACCAGGAACAGTCACACACCACTCGGTGAGGGCCCAACCGAAAGGGGGAATCGAGCGTGATACTCACCGGGACAATCCCGATTCTGGTCCTGCTCTCCTGCACCTCCCCGACACCTGCGGATGACAAGGAACACACAGCCTCCCTCTGCACTCTCAGTGAGACTGAGATGTGCATTCACAATGCTAAACTAACTACAACAGCGACACGACCCTAACAACACTCTAATGGTCGGCAATGCAACTAAGTCAAACAACTATAACTAACTAAGTGTGGTGCACTAACGGAACTACTCACTAAGCACTACACGGAACACCAGCCGGTGTTCACGGACTATACCGGAGGGCAGTTCCTAACCCCCTCACCCAGGTTTAACCAAGGAGACTGTCTCCTTACTATGGGGTCACCCACGGACCCTAAGGACCGGCTGCGGCTCAATGGAGGAGCCCACTAACCCGGGGGGCGACTGCCGCACGGAACAGCCGATCGAAACTGAACCGCCCGACTGCCTGTACCCGGGTATCGAACACGTGTCCTTATACCCGTAACCACAAGATAACCTGCACGGAACTCAGGCTTGGGGACCCTCAACCAGAACCACGGGCCGCCACTGGAACTGCGTTGAGCTGTGCTGCACTGCCACTGACTCACTCAGTCAACCACTCTGGATACCAGCGTGACCCCAGGGACCTAAGGGACGGGAAAACTACGTGTTGTCACACCCCCAGGGCCTTATGCCCTACACACCATGGTCCTCTGCCCAGCTACATACAGAACCTTGTGCTCTGTCTATGGGCCTTAGCCCCCTCTCTAACTCAGGGCTCTTAGCCCCCGCCTACTTAGGCCTTGTGGCCTTCCTATCTAACCAAGGGCATTGTGCCCTTCACAGTCTATGGGCTTTCAGCCCCCTGCCAGGCCCTGTGGCCTCTTCTATGGCCTCTAGGCTGCTAACTAACTAAGGGCCTTGTGCCCTTATACACCTGGGGCTCTGAGCCCCCCTGTCTTACTAACTACCAAGGGCCTTGCGCCCTATAAACACTTAATGGCCTACTGGCCCACTACTTAACAATGGCCTATTGCCCAGTTCCCTGGGCCTTGTGCCCCTAATTTAATGCTGCACGGGCCTTGTGCCCGACCGTGGCCACGGGCCTAGTGCCCGACCTAACGTTGAGGCTACTTTCCTGCTCCGCGCAGGATACTCAGCTTGCCACGCCGACTTCTTCCTTTTCCAGGTCTTCCAGACCCTCCAGCCGGCGGCGCCTCTTCTCCTCTTTGGTGCTGGGTCTGCTGCTGCTCCGGAGGCGGGGGTGCTCTCAGCACTCACAAGGGCTCCCCGCCGACGTCTGCTCCCTGCCACTGCCGGCATTACGTTGATTGAAGCTCTTTTCTTGTCTTGCTCCGCCGCTCCAGACGTCCCACGACGTCCTTCTCCCTCCGCCGCCGGCTAAGTTCTGGCAAGATGGTGCCGGCCGGCGGTTTTTATATACTCGCCGGCGAGGCGTCATCACTAGGCGCCCCCGCGAGCGCCGATTGGCTCGCCGCGGCGCCATTCTTTCAAAATGTTGGGCGCGAGCCACGATTGGCTCGCGTATCCGGCCGCTGATTGGCCAGCGGTGAAAGGTGAGCCCTGATTGGCTCATCCTTCCTCCGCGGACAGGACCTGGAAGAAAGAAGACATACTCACCGCCGCTGGAGCGTTGCACAGGTAAGTCACTTCTTTCTTCTCTCTTCACCCGCTTGTAGGGCGCAGCCATCAGGGACATCTTCAGCCCCTCCAGGGGCGCAGCGACACCAGGCATCTTCGCCCAATTCTCGGGCATCAGCTCCGGGGACATCTCTACACTATCAAACATAAAGTGACTTGCACTTCAGACTAAGTTATCTTCCTCCTGTACTGCACATGTGGTTTGCTCAATGTAGGTAAAATTTGTATGAAAGATCGGGATCTACAATAGGATAAACATGTGGCTAGATATTTTCAACTGAGGCACATCAGGTTTTAAGTCTGAGATGTATGGTGATCGACCACATACCACCACCCTTGAGAAATGGTAACCGATAGCGTTTACTGTTACAGCGAGAATGATGTTTTTTTCAGTTGAACAGGTTGGCACCGCATAGATTAAATACGGATAACTATTTGTGATGTTTCTTTAATAAGATACCAGTGAGGACAATATCCTGCTTCCTGGGAATTTATTTGCTATGCTTTTGCACTTTGAAGAAGGTGGCTTATTCTTGCAAAGTTCCTACCCAAATTCCGGGTCGGTCTTGCGAAATCTTGGGAGAGCTGGCAATTCTCCCGCATCTGCAGATTAGAGCCACTTTGGGTCATTTTAGCTCTGTAAAAAGACCCAAAACAGGCAGTATGTCACTGGGGGCAGGGTCAAAATGACACAATTTGCAAAGCCACGCCCACTCCACCCATACACCTCTTCTGCACTCCAGGAATTCCCAGACGTGGCCAACATAAAGTTGGCAAGTATGGTTTATTTTAGTATTACTGTTGGTGGATGGATTTGAATTTGAACAAATGACCCAACGCTGTCAGGCATCAATGCTAACCTTTGTGCTACCATGCTGAGCTCCACTTGCCTCTCTGAAACTGGGGACCCAATTAAATGACTTAAAAGTAGCCATGACAAGTTTGAAAAGTGGCTAATTTATGGCAGTGCACTGTATAATAATGAAAAACACAATTACAGTTGTTTTTGTTTGTTTGGGATTTTTTTTAGGGAAAGCTGCATATTTTGTTGTACTGCATATTATTTTTAATTTGTTAAGCATATTCATATTTACATTAAGTATGACTGGTGCATCATTTTAACATTTTGTAATCTTGTGGTATACAATGTGTGTGTTTGCACTCTTTTCTTCCACTAGCCTTATATGGAAATGATCACAGCTGCAGCTTCTGTGATGGAGCAATGCCAGCACAGGCTTCCTGAGAGCAGACAGCTAAATGAGTCACTTGTTAAATAAAGGCCAGAGATGTGAAGCAGTCCCCTGGAATCCCAGGAATGCGGCAATATTTATTAAGAGCTACAAGTCAAAGGACAAGTCAATGGTTTGTAACAGGTCAGGCCTTAACTACACTGTAATACTAACTATAAAGTGTTGTTAGAAACCAAATGGATCCTGCTTTAGGCGGAAGTTCGAAGGACTGGTGTTTGTTTAGGATTCAGTTTATAATTGGCTGCATTTGTTAAAATAACATAAGTCAGTAGTTAGTAAGGATACTGTGTGGCTATGTCCCCGCAATGCAAGTGATACTTGGTATGATGTAGATTTATTATATCTGTGTCAGCAACATCAGATGTAATAGCACCTTAAAAATGCACACTGTGAGTTGGAACAACACGAGCGACTTGCACACCACACATGGGATTCATTAGCTAAAAGATAGAATAAAGGAAACTCTTGTTCTTTGTGTTGTTTATCATGATCTGACAACATTGTAACCTAGAGATATTGGGCTCTGTGTACTAATATACAATGTTTTTGGAGCAGAGCAGCACATACGTAATATCATCATCATCATCATCAGTTATTTATATAGCGCCACTAATTCCGCAGCGCTGTACAGAGAACTCATTTACATCAGTCCCTGCCTCATTGGAGCTTATGGTCTAAATTCCCTAACATACACACACACCCAGACTAGGGTAAATTTTTTTGATAGCAGTCAATTAACCTACTAGTATGTTTTTGGAGTGTGGGAGGAAACTGGAGCACCTAGAGGAAACCCACGCAAACATGGGGAGAACATACAAACTCCTCACAGATATGGCCATGGTTGGGAATCAAACTCATGACTCCAGTGCTGTGAGGTAGAAGTGCTAACCACTAGGACACTGTGCTGCCCAATAATAGTAATATTTAGTTGTTACCTATAACTTAGCTCTACTCAAAAATGGAGCCTCAACAGAATTGGAGCCTTAACAGACCTCTGTCTCCTCTGATTTCCGAGCATAAAGAAGGGGAGAGGGCAGTGCAATATTATTAATCTCATTACCATTATCATCATCATCATCTATTTATATAGCGCCACTAATTCTGCAGCACTGCACAGAGAACTCACTCACATCAGTACCTGCCCCATTGAGCTTACAGTCTAAATTCCCTAATATACACATACCCAGACTAGGGTCAATTTGATAGCAGCCAAGTCACTTACTAGTATGGGGGTTTTTTTTGGTAGTGTGGGAGGAAACCCATGTAAACACAAGGAGAACATACAAAATCCATACAGATAAGGCCATATTTGGGAATTGAACTCATAACCTCAGTGCTATGAGGCAGAAGTGCTAAATAAAGCAGCTGAGAGGAGGTATATATAGAGAGAGAGAGAGAAAGAGAAGAAGTAATAACGATAATAAATAAAATTTCTCTTTAGATCAACATCCAGGTCTGGAAGGGTATAACTTAGGCCACCTGTGCACCAGGTGAAAGCATGCAATTGATTTCCCCTAAATAATGTCACATTTACAGTACACAGAGGCACATAATTTCATATTAGAGAACAGGACAGTAAGCACTGGTAAATAGTTTAGAAGATACAAATATGCTGTAGCTTTAAATTTGAAACCAGAACCCATAAGTGTACAAAAGATTATAAATGACTCCATGTGGTTTCAGGTCATGTAGCTCAGTTGCTTAATATCTCAAGTGTCTGGTGGTCCCATAGTCATCCTGACATCACAACATTCGTAGTTTATTAAAAATACATTCCATGGCCACTGAGCAGACCATCAAATAAATCCCAATTATGTCACTAGAATCCCAGAATTTTTTTTTCATAGCCATAGGTTTCAAAATACTTTCTAATACTCTACAAAAAGGCTGTCCAATTGGAAACCATCCAATGTTTTTTTGTGGCCCTCATCTTCACGGACAACTGACAATGACATTATATATTAACAATATATATTTTTTGTTGAGTGTATGTATTTATGCGGTGTGTTCATTTTCACCTACGGTCATTTAGTGTTTAGATGCAGATTCTAATAGCTGCATCAGTTGATGAAAGTTAGTACCTACTGCATTTTGGCTGCGTTGTGCCGCTGGACGTCACAGCAATGTTTGGCTGCTCACATTGACCACTATTACAGTAAAAATTTCCGCACATTTTTCCTTGCACCTCTGTCCTGAACATCGGCGCTATGTCTCTTTGTGGACTGCTCCATAGACATATCACGCTGAATTGTATCTCCTCCTTAATGTAGTAGAAAACAAAGTACTTGTTAGTTCTACGGATGCTACAGTTATTCACAAGCACAGCTTCCACTTGTAAACCAACAAGCTCCTGCACATTAATCTGATTTGAAGTAGTGGTTAAAGTTGTTGCAATGGCAGCCTGTAAATACAATGTGATTGGCAAAGCTGTTTTTAAATCTCCCGCTGATTGACTGATGCAATAAATTATTCACTAACTTGACTGGCAGTGGGAGATATAAAACAGCTGTTCGAGAGGAACCGGTGAGGGCGATTACAATAGTTCCCGGAAAGAACACACATTGTATATATAAATGTTATAAAGGAAGTGAAGAACTATATTTTCTAGATATGTGTATCTGTCTGCTTTTGCACTTTTTTCTCTACTTGCCTATAAATATAATGCAGTACTTAGGTATGCTTGCCAAAAGTCACACATTCTTGCAATAACAGTTAAGCTAAGTAAACAGTGGATTTTATTTGTTAATATAATCTCAGAAGCATGCACTTCATTATTTTTTTTTCTTTTCTTTGCACTGTGGTTATTTGGTTGTGGATGGATTTTGTTATAATTTTGGCTGTGCATATAGTGGTGAGGGGAAATTGAATGACAACAAAATAGTATTGTTTAAAGGAAAACTGTGAGCACTAAAGCAATAATTAGAAGTATGCTTCACAAATGTGACTCAAATGTTTCTGTTACCTATTTATGGCTTACTGTGTATTGATGAAATCAATTCAAGTCAAAGAAAAACTAACATTTTAAAACAAATATTTCAACGGCTGTATTCAGAGACAGCTTTACATTTCTATCAGCACAGTGTAGATCATACTTGCCAACTTTTCCTCGTTGGCTTCGGGGAGATCCCGGGGGAGGTGGGCGTGAGGGGGCCAGAGCCAGGAGGTTGCCCATCTCTCCCGGGAGATCTCCCAGAAATTCAGGAGTCTCCCAGACATTCTGGTAGAGAAGGCAACTATGCGTTAAAGCAAAGCAGCTAATGAATCTCTAGAGACTGAAGTGTCTTTTACATTTCTGTCTCCATTACTGAAGTCATGTTGTCTTACATGTCAGTCTTTGATAAAATTTTGGTCTCCATGAAAATGGCCACCTCCTTAGGCATCAATACATGGACATAAGATACAATTTCTGAACTCTGTCATCATGCCACAGATGACAAAGCCAACCACGTCTTGTACTGGCTCAGCATCAGGGAGAATGCCAGACTCTTCAGGGAGTGAGGGAGATCACTCCTATTTCAGGGAGTCTACCTGACATTCAGGGAGAGTTGGCAAGTATGGTATAGATTGGCAAGGACATCACATGAGAAGAATAGGGAACTACAGACCTGCATAGTTTACAGTGTTACAGTGCATTATATGAAATTGTTATTACGCTACTTTTTGTATCATGTGTCCCCCACATCTCTCACATACTAATCTAATTTGGGCAGAGCCATCTTCTGTTTATGTCATTGTATGTGTATGTGTATGATCCCCCAAATGTACAGCGCTGTGTAATATTTCAGCACTTTATAAATAAATAGATAATAATAATAATTTGTAGAGATGGTGGTTCAACAGCTGGAAGAGAGATTATTTTACCAGAGGTACAGAGAGAGATGGATTTAATATCTTGATAACCTGATAAAAATATGTTTGAAGAAACGTTGCATTGGTGGGTTAATCATTTTTAACTTTACTATAATTACTGTTCATCTGCATTGAACATAACTTATTTATATTATATGGTAACTAGTAGAAAGACATAAACAACATGCAAAGGAAACCACTTATTACGTTGAAAAAATTGTATTAGCATTAGCTGGAGGTCTAACCAGGGGTCGAAGTGGGAATTTAGAAGTGCTGGTATGGAAAACTGAAGAGAATGGCCGGGGTCCTGGTGGCCCTCTTGGCCCCTAAAAGTTTTATGGATTTTGATACTGTGAAATTTTAATTTTAGATTTTTTTGTAACACATATAAGTTTAATATAAAACATATTAACTGATATAAGGCTAACCGACCTGTGTCACACACCTACCATGTTCCCTAACTACTCCTCTATGTCTCTTGTGTTACTTCAACTTTCCTTAATGTCTACCATGGGTTTGTCCACCTCTTACTTATGTCTACCATGTGTCCAGTCTCCTTTTCCTTATCTGTTTCCTTTGTCTGTCCATACTCCCTATGTACCCCTAACTTCGTCCCAGGTAACCCCTCTCTCATTACCCATCTGCTCTCCTCTGTGCTGCTTCTCTGTCTCTCCCTTACCCTCTGCTCCTGTCTATTTATACCTCTTTATGCATCTAATTTTCAATCTCACTAGTGATGTGAGGAGAGAAAGTGTCTGTATAGGTATATCCTGCTCCCTGTTGATATTTCTATCTAAAAACATACTTGCCTATTCTCACCGACTCCCAGAAGAGTAAGCAACCTCCGGGACACTGGAGGATCCCATCATTAAGCCCCGTCCACCACTATTTAATTCCGCAAATTTTGTTTTTTTAGCTAGTAGAGGACGGGCTATGGCTATACCACGCCCCCTACACTTATCACATGACTTGTCCTCGGGGATCTCCCGGAGGGCAGATTGTAAAAGTTGCCAAGTATGATCTGAAACAAACAAGATCTATAAATGCAATAATAACAGATAAGTAATGATTACGAAGTAAATCACATGCTGAGTAATGTGCTGCTGAGAGCTGCAGTATCACTAATCACAGCGTGTCAACCCTATGGTGAATTCAGCAGTCTTAGCTTATCACAGATTATATTTTAGAGAAGGTGTGGTGAAGCCGTTGCATCACCATAATCCCCCCGCCTACTAGTTAAAAAAAACGAATTCACCAGGTGTAGCTACACTTACCAGAAGTGCGGACCTCTGGGTAGTGTGGTGAATCAGTGGAACCATACAGTAGAATAGAGGAAAGGAATGTCAATAGTATAAATGCTGAGTCCTTGCACTGTGGAACTGTGATGGTACAGCAGTTTAGTAAACAGGATAAAATGAGGAAAGAGTCCAAGTGCCTTAGCACGCAGGTAGCATATAGCAGGCCAGTACTTGATAACTGGATAACATTAGGCAAAGACCAATCAACAATATAGTAGAAGAGTCAGCGACTTGCAGTTACAATACAGAGGCACTTGTAGACTTTAGTCCAGCTAATAGGTACCATACAGAGTAGTAGCTATATCACAAGGAAACATGAATGGTCTACAGCTGGTAAGTTTCACCACGGATATGTAGAGACGACTTGTCCAGCGCAGGTGTGTAACAGAATAGCGTGAGTGGTCTGCAATTGGCAAGGTGTACCACTGATGTGAAGGGAAGACTTGTCCAGGCACAGGCATGGAACGGAGTAACGTGAGTGGTCTGCAATAGGCAAGTTTTACCACTGATGTGTAAAGAAGACTTGTCCAGGTGCAGGCGTGGAACGGAGTAACGTGAGTGGTCTGCAATAGGCAAGTTGTACCACTGATGTGAAGGGAAGACTTGTCCAGGTGCAGGGGTGGAGCGGAGTAACGTGAGTGGTCTGCAATAGGCAAGTTGTACCACTAATGTGGAGAGGAGACTTGTCCAGGAGCAGGCAGGTAACGGAGGTAGCGAGAGTAGTCTGTAGCGGGTAAGTTCTACTATCGATGTGGAGAGGAGACTTGTCCAGGAGCAGGCAGGTAACGGAGGTAGCTAGAGTAGTCTGCAGCGGGTAAGTTCTACTGTCGATGTGGAGAGGAGACTTGTCCAGAGCAAATGGATAACACGAGCAGAAACAGGAAACACCTCAGAGTCTCAAGGAATGAGAACCAAGAACAGGCAAAGGTAATAGGGCAACAGGTGCCTTAAGTACTGAGAGGTGATTAATTACCCAATGAGACTAGAGGCGAGGTATTAACAGTTGAGGGTTTCTGCACATGCGCAATCTTAGTCAAGATGGCGGACGGCTGCGGCTCAGGAGAGACGCCGGCAGGAGCGAGAGAGACCCATGTCCCAACCTAGAGGCACTAACAGTCCGGTGAGTGACAGAAATTTGCGGAATTGTATAATAATGGATGGGACATAATTACGTGATTGCATCATTAAGCCCTGCCTCCATATGTGTCCAGGAGGTTTCCTTCTTGTCCGAGAGGACTCCCCGAAAATCAGGAGCCTCTGGGTGAGTAGGCCAGTTTGATATAAACTAATACAGGTTCTAAGTCATAGTTGCCTACTGACAACATTTATTTAGTACATTCTCCAAATGACTGACAGCTTGATACATTTACCCCCCAACACTCGTTGCTGGTCAGTTTTAAATAGTCCATTTTTTCCCTTTTTTAAACATTCTTTTTTGCATTTGGATGTGTGTTTTGGGTCTTTATCTTGCTGGAAGACCCATGTTATTCGACTCAAACCTAGTTTGCTTACACTGGGTAGCAAATTTTGCTCCAAAATGCCTTTGTAATCTTCTGATTTCAAGAATCCTTAAATAGAGTCATGGCCTCCAATACCAGAGGCAACAAAGCAGCCCCACAACATGATGGATTTTCCGCTATGTGTAACTGTTGGTAGGGTGTTCTTAGCCTTAATAGCTTCATTTTGTCACCTGGTCTGCACCAAAAAGCTGTATTATGCTTTTGTCTATCCACAGAACATTTACCGAGAAGGATTGTGGTTTGTCTAGGTAAGTTTTGTCAAAGGTCAGTCGTTTTTTTCTATGTTTTCTTTTCAGCAGAGGGGTTCCTTCTTGGCCTTCGCCCATAAAGCCCTTCTTGGTTTAGCGTACAGTACAGGTTGAAACCATCACTCCAGATTGTTTCAGTTCAGCCTTCAGATCTTTGGATGTTTTATGTGGTGTTTTTTTGCTACAGTTCGTATCAACCTTTAATGACTTCTCTCATCGATTTTCCTCTTTCCTCCACATTCAGGGAGGTTCTTCACAGTTCCATGAATAGCAAACTTCTTAATAACATTGCTCATTGTTGAAACTGATATAACAAAGTCTTTGGTTTGGTGAGAATAGCACTTCTGATGCTCTCAGACAGCTCTCTTGTCTTCACCATTGAGACAAAGTAACAGGGAATAAAAAGTTGCCATGTTAAACATTAAAGCTATCAGTGCTTAATTCAAGTCATGTGTGCACTGACGATTTATCATAGGTAACTAATTTATCACACCTGAGTGTAATCTAGCTCTTTTTTTTAAAAAAATAATTTTAATTGCTGAAAAGGGTGCCAATATTTGCGTCATGGCAATCTTTATTTTTTTTTTTTATAGTTTTTCCTACTATTGCTTTTTAAAATTATTATTTTTTAATTCTTAGCTGTTCCATGCCAAACATGAGTGTCTACAGACAAGAGCTATTTCACTACATTCCTAATTTTCAGGAGACATTGTACATGATGTACTTAAAATTCAGAGATGCCAATAATGTTGACCACAACTGTATTAAGGCAGAAAATTGGCACAGTTGTTACCGTAGCTGCCTTACAGCACTGTGTGTACTACTAGGGCTATCCTTGTGAACTTTGCATGTTCTCCATGTGTTTGTACTGTGCTGGAGTTTTGAATAGTTGGACGAACAGAATAGTTATTTCAAGCTGAATTGTATGTACTTCCATATATATTAAGTGTAAGATTTACTAAAATGCGGGTTTAAAAATATGGAGATGTTGCCTATAGCAACCAGATTCTAGTTGTCATTTTGTAGAAGCTCCTAAATAAATGATAACTAGGGGCCTGATTCATTAAGGATCTTAAATGAAGAGGATCCTTATTTCAGTTTCCTGGACAAAACCATGTTACAATGGAAGGGGTGCAAATGAGTGTTCTGTTTTGCACATAAGTTAAATACTGACTGTTTTTTCATGTAACACACAAATACTTGATAGCTTATTTGTACACTGACATTTAAAGTTGATATTTGTGTGTTACATGGAAAAACAGTCACTTATGTGCAAAACAGAACACTCATTTGCACCCCTTCCATTGTAACATGGTTTTGTCCAGGAGACTGAAATAAGGATCCTCTTCATTTAAGATCCTTAATGAATCAGGCCCTAGAATCTGATTGGTTGCTATAGGCAACATCTCCACTTTTTCAAACCCGCAGTTTAGTAAATATACCCCTAAGTCATTACTTTGGAATGGCAGAAAGGCGACAAAAAAGATTAACACTCAGGGCTGCATGGCACTTACCGATTATGCAGTAGTAACTTTCACATAGAAAGGCCTTGCCTATCAGCTTTATCTCTATCATAATTAACATTACTATTATATAGCCATTGTTTCTGTCAGTTGTACTCAAGCACGAGCTTTATTTCCTGAGAAACTAAGGAACATTTATCAAACCATTAATAAGTGCTGCTAAAGGAGGGTTTGGCCTATTGGCAGTCATACTAACTACATTGCTCATACAAGCAAATGACAAGCCAACTAATTAAGTTTAGGTGAAACCACCATGCACAGGCCTGCGTACAAGTACATTAGAACCTCAAACATGCCAACTGCAAGTAAAAACCAGAATAAGCCTGTCACAGGCAGGCTACACATGAATGATACATTTCAAATTAATTTAATATTACAACGTAATTGACAGCGTTCAGGGGTCAAGCAAGGTTGGCTCCAGTCAAAATGTTGAAAAGACTTCATTGTCAGTTTTCATGAATATTTTTCATTAAGTGACCTGCTACCTTTCATATTAAAAATTAATTCTCCCTCTTGTTAAAAGCCTGTTGATTGTTATCTGAGCTGTACAACATCTGTATGTCTAATTGTAAAATGACAGTAGTCCAAAAAGTGAGGTTTTGCTCTCAGGCAACTTTCCCATATTAAGTAATACATGCACATGAACCAGGCGAAAGGAGAAACATAATGCATTTGTGTGTTTAATAAATAGAGGAAATTATTCTAATTTAAGAGAGTGTTTGACACTTCATACAAAGGGGTATATTTACTAAACTGTGGGTTGAAAAAAGTGGAGATGTTGCCTATAGCAACCAATCAGATTCTAGCTGTCATTTTGTAGAATGTAATAAATAAATGACAACTCTGGGTAAATGTATCAAGCTGAGCATTTTCTGGCGAGTTTGAAAAAACAATCAGATTCTAGCTATCATTTATTTAGTACATTCTACAAAATGACAGCTAGAATATGATTGGTTGCTATAGGCAACATCTCAATTTTTCAAACTCACCGGAAAACTCTCAGCTTGATACATTTAGCCCCTAGAATCTGATTGGTTGCCATAGGCAACATCTCCACTTTTCAAAGCTGCAGTTTAGTATATATACCCCAAAGTGTTTACTACATATGGATATAGAAGAAATGTGTGCACATTCTATATTTTTAACAATTTGTCTTAGCATATGATATGAAAAGTGCTACTGTATTGTTTTATATGTACTTACTGAGAAACGACTGTTTGGGGACCTAAACGTTTTGTTTTGGAAACCTTTTGAAAAGTCTTTTTCTTGACGGTTTTCAATTGGCTCTCAAACCATGTAGGATTCTGACCTCAGAAGTACTATGACAGTCTGGCCTTTTCCTCATTATTTTTGAGGATCTAAGTCAGTGGAGGGCAACAGGGCTGCGTTCACCCCTCTGAGCTTTCAACTGCGACCTCCATCTCTTTCATGTTTTATTACCAGATTTGTTTGTTATAGCTTGTAACGCTTGTTTAAAATGCTTGCTGATATGTTATTGCAGAAGTGTCTCTTACTTTGATCAAATTATTGTTTTAACTTATTATTGAAATTAAGGCTAATGTGCGGCATGATTTGTATTGTTAAGATGCAAAACAGTTTGGATGGTGATGTCTAATGTGGTGTTTTGAAAAACACTGGTTGATGTGCAGTTTGACCTGTAGCAAACCTGACTGTTTGCTTATGGCTAAGAAAAACACTGAGAAACCAATGCCTTAACAAAACCACTCTTAAGTACATTTTCGCCAATGGTCTTCTGCACCATGCATCACACATCCCCAAAACACAAATGGCCTGACTCATTAAGGAACATAAATGCTGATTTGTGCCTTTGCATTCAGGTGCACTGCACATGCCCAGAAATTAACTATACGCCAGTGAATGCAAGAACATCCAATTAATCTTTGTATGTAATGGACACTTCCATCAGCCTATGATTTTGATGGGCAGAGGAGGTAGGAGAAGGGACATATGCACGTAGCTCTCACCGCAATATCTTCTGCGCAGTGCCTCCCCCTTAGTCAGGATTCAGTAGTATCGTCGTTGGTTAATTTTGATGGAATAAGCAACGCCAGAGGAAGTCTAAGGAACCCTCACCTACTTATGACCACAGATGCACAAATAACGTAGCAATACAACAGGATGATCTTTAGTAGCCACACCAGCACTTTTATTAGTGGAGGCGTTGGACTACTAAAATTTTGTTAGCTTTATTCATACTTGCCAACTCTCCCGGAATGTCCGGGAGACTCCCGAATTCCTGGTAGGTCTCCCAGACTCCCAGGAGACTATGGCAGTCTCCCACATCTTTCCTCTTCCTAGTGAAACGGGCAGAATTAGATCCAAAATGCTGAGATTCTCAGGGAATCGCAGTATTTGACCCTGCCCCCTGCTGTAAAATGACACGTCATTGCGTTGCGGGGGCAGTGCCAAAATTTGTTGAGTCCCGGCCCCCATGCCCACCTCCCCCCGGCAGCTCCCGGATGCCAACTTCAAGAAGTTGGCAAGTATGATTTTATTATCAAAATTATACTTCTTTATATCAAAGGGTATTTTAGAGGTAGCATTGAATCAAGAATAACACATTAAATGTTGGACAGGAATTTACAAGGTAATAGCCAGTAATGGGTTGACAAACACTAAACACAGTTTGTATGTTTACCACATTCTGTTCTCTGTAGTACTAAGAGGTACCTCTGACCCACTTATACTCATTAAGTGCAAGGTTACATAACCCCTCCAGTCACATAAACGCTTCCTATAACAATGCAAGGTTATCGCACTCAAACTTGCTTCAAATAAACTTATATCATACAATGGCATTTTTACAAAAAACATATAAATTCAATTATATGGTTCCAGATAGTAGCACAGATGCAAATTTCCACTTGCTGTCCACAAGGCTAACATGCATGAATGCAAGATGCATAAAATAATGGCATAGTTCTCTGTATCTCTCAACTTGACATAACACTCAGGATTCCAAGTGATGGCATTCCTGTTTATCCTTTCTCAATGAGACATTTAATCTCCTGAAGATTTTGTAAAAGACACTCCATTTCTTGCTTAAACTCCTATCCAATATGAAGGCAGAAACACGTGTAGAACACGCTGTTCCCTCTTTTCCCTTCTGATGAAACAACTCACAGCTACTTTTTCTATCACTGGTGCCACAACTCACACTTGTAATGCTTTTCCACAGAGAAAGGATTATTTTCCTGAGTTTTGCACACTTCTCCGTTTTAGACTCAGTCCCAAAGTTCTATCTACCTTTCCCTGCACTACACCTTTGTCACTAAAACACAGTCCTGCAAAAGGGTTTTACAATTTATCAGGTCTCCCCCCCCCACTTCCCTGCATAGCTAACAGAAAATTACTCAGTCCATATAAATCAGCAACAAAGTTAATGTGTGTTACTTATCCAACAGGTGTCCGAATTCCATGACTTCTCTCAGCATTCACTCTTTACTGAATGGCCAGTTCTGTTCTCTGCTTACTTCTCCCTCTGAACTGTCTCTCTCACTCTCAGACCTCCACTCAACTTTCTGGTTTGCATGCAAGGTTTTTTTCCTCCCCTGCTATCTCCGTTCTATCCGCTCTGCCTTTTCCTACTCCTCTCTCCAGTCGCCACCCTTCTTCTTCCAAGAGTGTTTCTCGTGGTTTCCCACCCTGCTCCTCCTCTGTGTGCCTTTTTCGTACCAAACTTGCCCCTTTGGTCTGCCGTGAAGTGTAGTCCGCTGCCGGCTGCCAGTATTTCAGTGGCGCATGTGCTGGCGTATGTGCTAGCATGTGCCGGCGCCGGCGTTACACTAAGGTACGAGATTTTCAGATTTTCATATCATTTGCACCAGCTACAGGTCTGGTGTAAGTGCCAAGTGATAGTGATGACGGTTTGATTGCAATCAAGAGCAACAACAGTGCTGGTAAAACCCTCGGAGTTGCAATACTTTTTTTGAAATGACTTCCTTTTACCATATTACAAAAGACTAGGCTGGTTGAGGGGAGAGCCCTCTTGGTTAAATGTAAGCTTTATGACACTGTTTATACATGTGTTAATCTATATTCTCCAAACCAGGACCAACAAGCCTTTCTGGTTTCATTCCTGGAAAAGATTGAGGATCTGGCTGAGGGTGTGCTGGTGGTTGGTGGTGACTTCGATTGGTCTATGCATCCGTAACTGGACTCATCCAAAGAATCTCCCAGACTTCATAGGTCTCTGCATACAAAGGTAAGACACACCTTACACGTTTTTCAGCTGGCTGATACGTGGAGGATACAACACCCTACAATCAGAGATTATACCTTCTTTTCGTACCCACATGGTGTTTACTCCCGTATTGACTATTTATTCCTCTCACATAGACACCTCCATTTAGTTCATTCTACATCTATAGGCCAAGCAACCTGGACTGATCATGCACCCATACCCCTAACATTACTCCTGTCCCAAACCAGGATAAAAAGCTATTCATGGAGACTTAATGAACTTCTCCTACAAAATTCCTATTGTAGGACTCAAGTTAAACAGGCCCTAGAGGATTATATGGAGTTCAACTTCACCTCGGAGATCTCGGTGGTGTCACTATGGGAAGCTCATAAGTGTGTTAATTAGGGTAAACTAATTCAACTAGGTTCCTACATGAAAAAGGAAAAGGAAGCCCTCAAAAACCAGCTTCTTCAAAAAATCATAAATCTTGAGTCTAGACATAAAGCCACTTTGGCCGCCGAGGTATTAGCAGAATTTACAGAAGCTAAATCAGCCCTAAATAAACTACTGTAGGACACACAAATAAACTACCGCAAATGCCGTAACCGTTACTTTCAATGGTGTAATAAACCCGGCTTGATGCTTGCAAAGGCCCTACGGTCCCAAAGAGCCAAATCTTTCATAGAAACGATTAAAAATGACAAAGGCATAGACTGCCAGCTTAGGTTGGACATAGCAACATCATTCCACTCTACTATTCCCGTCTCTACAACATCTCAGGAAAAGCTCCTTGGGCTGATTCTCTAGAAAAGACCCCTCAGATATCTGCCTATCTTCGGGAGATCTGGTTCCCCACTCTCTTAGATGCTGATATCTCCTTTTGGAACAACCTTTGACACACGACAAACTAGCAGAAATAATTAAATCCTCCCCCTCAGGTATAAGCCCCGGCCCTGACGGGTTTTCAGTCTCCTATTGTAAGGTTTTCAAAAATAAACTTATCGCCCTAATGGTATTGGCCTTCAATGCAGTCTCGGAAGTACATCACAGTAATACCGAAAGAGGGCAAAGACCCATCTCAATGCCCAAGTTACCGTCCGATTTCCTTACTCAATGTGCATATTAAACTTTACGCAAAACTTATCACCAACCGCCTGAAAGCTCTTCTCCTGGACTTAATTCACTCTGATCAGGTTGGTTTTGTTCCTGGTCGTGAGGCTAGAGATAACATAACTAAGGTCATTGATTTGATTCACTCAGCAGTGTCCTCAGATACCCCAGCTTTGTTTTTATCCACGGATGCTGAAAAAGCATTTGATTGTATTGATTGGTCATTTATACGGTGCATGCTTTCTCACATTGGTCTAGGCACCCTAGCTCTCCACATTATTTTAGCTCTTTAACACTCCCCCACAGCACAAATTACAATAAACGGGACGCTCTTGGAGCCGGTATTGATTGGTAATGGTACCAGACAGGGCTGTCCACTCTCCCCGCTAATTTTTGTACTCTGTATGGAAGCTCTAGCCAGGTCCATTAGAGCAAATCCTGACATAACAGGATTACCAGTAGGAAAGATAGAATATAAATTAGCTCTGTTTGCCGATGACCTCCTGGCCATGGTCACTAAGCCGATTGTTTCGATTCCAAACTTAACCAAGGAATTCCAACGAGTTGGATCCCTTTATAATTTCAAGATTAATTACTCAAAATCGATGACCCGTAATATCACACTTCCTACCAATGTTGCTGAGAGTATCCAACAAACATTTCCCTTTCAATGGCATCCCCATCACATTAAGTACCTAGGTGTGTTGATGTCAGGATTTCCCAGGTATGACCACAGAGAGAGCGTAAGTGGTTAAAGTGGCTTTATTAAGAACACAAATAACAGTCCACCACGAATTGTGGCACAGATATACAGAAATGAAAAGACGGAGCAACAGTTCAATGGGAACAACAATATAGAAGACTTAACAGATCCGTAGATGGTATTCAGCGCAGCAGGTGTAGAGAGAGCAACAATAGCAGATCTTGGAATAGCGCAACCATGGGTAAGTCTCACATAGGAAGTCCAGTCCTGATGAGAGACCTGAACTCACAGAACTTGGTAATGCAGACTGGAGGTGACAACTTGGTAATGCAGACAGTAGCTGACAACTTGGTAATGCAGACAGTAGCTGACAACTTGGTAATGCAGACAGTAGCTGACAACTTGGTAATGCAGACAGTAGATGACAACTTGGTGATGCAGACAGTAGATGACAACTTGGTAATTATCACGGGCATTAGGAGTTCTACCCAGGATTCACCAGATGATAATGCTTACCAGAGGGGCGGGGTTTACACAGCGATCCTCTGGGCAGTAGGGTGAATAGTAGGAACGTTATACAACAGCAGGTAGAGAGAAAATGTCAATGGAGTAGATAGGAGTCAGCGACTCGCAGCTATAATGGTAGGAAATTCAGTGACTTGCAACTATAGTGCAGAGGCAGGTATCAACCAAGAAGAGCAGAGCGTATGTGAAAAAGTGAAGGAAGGTAACGGGAGAGTCAGTGGTCTGCGGATAGCAAGTTGTACCACTGCTGTGATGAGAAGACTTGTCCAGGTGCAGGTAGGTAGCGGGAGAGTCAGTGATCTGCGGATAGCAAGTTGCACCACTGCTGTGATGAGAAGACTTGTCCAGGTGCAGGTAGGTAGCGGGAGAGTCAGTGGTCTGCGGATAGCAAGTTGTACAACTGCTGTGATGGGAAGACTTGTCCAGATGCAGGTAGGTAGCGGAGAAGTCAGTGGTCTGCGGATAGCAAGTTGTACCACTGCTGTGATGGGAAGACTTGTCCAGGTGCAGGTAGGTAGTGGAAGAGACAGTGGTCTGCGGATAGCAAGTTGTACCACTGCTGTAATGGGAAGACTTGTCCAGGTGCGGATAAGTAGAGTAATAGTAATAGTCTATGGTTGTATGTATACAGCTGGAGAGCAGAGAAGCTTGTCCAAACAGATATGCAGGGTAACAGCTAATAGTCTATAGCGGGTATGTATACTGCTGCTGAGTAGAAAGGCTTGTCCAAAGCAGATATGCAGGATAACAGCTAATAGTCTATAGCGGGTATGTATACCGCTGCTGAGTAGAAAAACTTGTCCAAAGCAGATATGCAGGATAACATCTAATAGTCAATAACAAGTATGCATACCGCCGCTGAGTAGAGAGGCTTGTCCTGGTGCAGACACAGCAGGAGAGCTGGGAGGCTGTAGCGGGTATGGGAACATCCGATGAGCAGAGCAGTTAATCCAGCAGGAAGCAGAAGACACGAGCAGGAGAGCTTGGAGTCTGTAGCGGGTATGGGAACCGCCAATGAGCAGAGCAGGTAATCCAGCAGGAAACTGAAGACACGAGCAGGACACAGGAAACACCTTCAGAGACTCACAGGGAGTGAGAATCAAGATCAGGCAACGATACAAAGGCCACAGGTGCCTTAAATAGGGAGAGGTGATTGATCCACCAATTAAGTTAAAAGCAAGGTCATAAGAGTTCAGGGATCCTGCACATGCGCAGTCCTATCAAGATGGAGGAAGGTCGCGGCTCAGGACAGGCGCCGGCAGGAAGGAGAGAGTACCACGCACAAGAGCAGAGGCACTCACGGTACGGTGAGTGACAGTACCCCCCCTTGTAAAGGTGGGCACAGAACACTTGGAACCGGGTTTGCCCGGAAATTTGGAGTAAAATCTCTTTAGAAGAGCTGGAGCATTGAGATCATCTGCACGGATCCAAGAACGCTCCTCTGGACCAAAGCCCTTCCAATGCACTAGGAAGCGAAGAACTCCTCACGAAATTTTGACATCAAGAATATGGGTAATTTCGAACTCCTCCTTCTGATGAACTTGTACTGGCCGAGGTGCTGAAGGAGGAACAGAGAAACGGTTGATGATAAGAGGCTTGAGTAATGACACATGGAAGGCATTGGAGATACGAAGGTTCTTAGGTAATAGTAATTTGAAGCACACCGGATTTATCACCTGAGTTATTTTATATGGGCCAATGAAACGGGGAGCGAACTTCATGGACGAACCCTCAGGCGAATATTTTTGGAAGAAAGCCTTACGCGATCTCCAATTTTAAGTGGTGGAATAGCTCGCCTCTTTTTAGCAGCAAAACACTTGTATCTGGCAGATGTCTTCTTCAGGGAGGATTTAACCTGAGACCAGATAGTTTTGAAACTCTGACATAAATTCTCCACGGCAGGAACTTAGGTGGGAGGGAGTGCAGGAAATTCTGGGAGAGACGGATGGTGACCATATACCACAAAGAATGGAGTTTTTGAAGATGACTCGTGATACATATTGTTGTGGGCGAATTCAGCCCATGGAAGTAAATCTACCCAATTGTCTTGGTTGGCTGAGAAGAACATTCTTATGAAAGTCTCAAGATCTTGTATGACCTTTAATGTTAAGGGTCTTAATATACCAGAGAAATGATCTAGGCTTCTAATAGCAACAAAACTAGATGTGGCTTTCCTACAAGAGACACACTTTAAGCAAGGTGCTGAGCCTCGCCTTCGTAGCCAACATTATCCCCACATTTTCACATGCAATAACCCCGACAGCAAGACATTAGGTGTAGCCATTCTTCTTTCCAGGCGACTGCAGGTCAAAGATAAAGCAATTCACAAACTGCAAGCTGGCAGGGGTCTAGCCGGAATCTGCAAAATTTTTGACCAGTCCTTTACCCTGGTGACTTTATATGCGCTTAATCACAATCAACCTGTTTTCCTAGAAGCCATCTTGGATAAGGTGGACCCGCTGCGGGAAGGTATTCTGGTCCTGGGAGGAGATTTCAACTGGGTGCTTCATCCTGCCATCGATGCCTCATCATGGATGACTAGCTATTCCGGCAAACTTTATCGCAAGGTGAGACGCACCATGCATGGGCACCAGCTGGTCGACACATGGAGGTTTAAACACCCCACGGAGAGAGATTACACTTTTTTTCCCACCCACACAACATATATTCCCGACTGGACTACCTTTTCATATCACATAATCACTTAGATCTGATAAGGGAAGCAACAATAGGTCAGGTCACTTGGTCGGACCATGCTCCGGTATACTTGGCCCTTTCATTACCCCAACCTGGCCACAGGCCATTCACGTGGAGGTTGAACGAGCTCCTGATTCAAGAGAATTATAGTAAATCCCAAATCGAGACAGCATTGGACGACTATATACTTCATAACGACACTCCTGACATATCAAAAATCTCACTATGGGAGGCCCATAAATGTGTTATTCGGGGAAAGATGATTCAGCTAGGCACATTCATGAAAAAACAAAAGATAGCATACCGAGATCTACTCTTGGAAAAAATCAAATCCCTTGAAATGAGACATAAAGTCTCTAGAGAGTGAGAAACTCTCGCTGAGTTAGCGGAAGTGAGAAAGACCGTCAATAGGTTGATGTTGGGTAAGATACAGCTGGACTATCGTAAATGCCGAAATAAGTTCTATCAGTGGGGTGACAAGCCAGGAAAACTTTTGGCCCGAGCCCTGCAAACTCAGAGAGCCCAGCTGTATATACCACACATTAAATCAGAAACCGGGAAGAAATGTGTCACCTCCTCTGACATAGCTAAGACGTTCCACGCATATTATTCTAATCTCTATAATCTCAACAGTAATGTATCACCGACAGAGCACTCTTTTAAGCTGGAACGCACAGCTAATTACCTAGAGAGGGTTCAGTTTCCCACGTTAGATATAGATACCATACAAATGTTGGTGGCGCCTTTCACGTCTGAGGAACTAGAGGAAGCAATCAAAATGACACCCTCAGGGAAAAGTCCTGGGCCAGACGGTTTCACTATATCTTACTACAAAACATTTAAAGCCAAACTGATACCACTTATGCTTCAAGCCTTTAATGCGATTTCCGCCCAATCCCACTTTTTACTTCATTCTTTGTCAGCCCACAGTGCAGTATTGCCTAAAGAGGGAAAAGGCCCAGCGCTTTGTTCAAGCTATAAACCTATATCTCTGCTCAATGTGGACATTAAATTATACTCTAAACTTATAGCAAACAGAATGAAGTCACTGTTACCTAAAATTATCCACTCAGATCAGGTAGGATTTGTCCCAGGGCCCGAGGCTAGTGACAATACCACTAAAATAATTGATTTGATCCAGCATGTCACCTCTACCAGTAATTCAACCGTCCTACTATCCACAGATGCGGAAAAGGCATTTGATAGAGTCGACTGGGATTTTATGCAAGGGACACTTAGGCATTTGGGTTTGGGGCCCGTGGGACTGGCAAGAATCCAAACATTGTACACACTCCCGACGGCCAAAGTTATAGTTAATGGAGATCTATCAGAACCCGTTAAAATAGCCAACGGAACAAGGCAGGGCTGCCCCCTCTCTCCCTTGATTTTCATCTTATGTATGGAGGCACTCGCACGGCCAATTAGAGCAAATCCGGATATCTCCGGAGTCCGGATGGGAGGGAGAGAATTTAAACTAGCACTCTTTGCGGATGACCTTCTTGCAATCCTCACGAACCCAATTGTCTCTATTCCGAACTTAGTTTCGGAATTCCGTACTTTCAGAGAGCTATCCAATTTTAAAATTAACTTCTCAAAGTCAGTGGCCCTCAATATTTCCTCTCCACCTAACGTAATTGAAGGCTTGAAGTTGGCTTTCCCCTTTGCCTGGCACCCCACACATATTAAGTATTTGGGAGTGATCATAAATAAAGACAACTCAAAGATTTTTGCAGATAACTTCCTACCCATTACTGCAACTATACGTTCCAACTTAAGGGACTGGCTACAGAAGGACTTTTCCCTGATGGGTAGAGTTAATATTGTAAAAGTGAACCTTCTCCCGAGAGTTCTATATCTCCTTCACACACTCCCAATCCATCTCCCCACTTCATGGTTCAATGAGCTACATAAGGCCATTAGACATTTTGTTTGGAGGGGCAGGAAACCTAGTTTCAAGCATGACATACTATATAAGCACAAATGTGATGGTGGTCTTCAGCTGCCACATTTTTCAACATATGACGCGGTTATGCTGAACAGGGTTCTTGACTGGACAAGACGAGGAGGAGACAGACAATGGGTTTGGATTGAAGATTATGTATTAGACACAGCTATTGATCTTGTCCCATGGCAGTCTTCTCTTCCCAAGATTAAACACCCGACTATCTCCCCTACCCTGGCCAGATGGTCAAAGTTGCGAACTACTCCAAACATTTCCACAAAACACTCTCCCTTGACGGCACTTTTTGACAATCCAGATTTCCCCCGGGCCTCGCAAGACAGGCAAAATGGGGCTTACCCAATGTGGAAATTTGGAGGCATATTCAATTGAGACACTTTGCAGGTTCTAGGGGAGTCCGCGAGGAAGCAGGTAGGACGTGCACGCAGTTTGAGACCCTATGCACGGCGGCTCAACGCCCCAGGCATAGATTATCATCGATATATAAGATCTTGATCGTACATCTATTCAAAGCGCTACCCAAATTCACCAGGGACTGGGAGCGGGAGTTAAACATGGACAGACCTGAGTCAGAATGGGGAGTCATATTTCAGCGCACTCAAGCCAGCTCAATTAGTTTAAGAGTGGTTGAAACACACTACAAAATATTAACTAGGTGGTACCGGTGCCCAAGCCTCTTGGCAAAGATGTTCCCCGGGGTCCCAGATCTCTGCTGGAGATGTCATGGAGCTTCGGGCACCCCTTTACATATATGGTGGGAATGCTCGGCAATCAGACCTTTTTGGGATGCGGTTATTCCCATCTTCAAATCAATTGTGGGAACCGATTTACCAAACTGCCTGAGATTTTGGCTACTCAACAATACTAACATGCCAGTCTCTCAATACAAAAAGTCCTCAGTAAAATTTTTCAATAGCGCTTGCAAAGCTGTGATTCCAGTTCACTGGAAATCATCGTTAGCTCCCACTATAAAATAATGGTTTACACGAATAGACTTTTATATGGCAATGGATGAAATAATCTATGCGGCAGAGGATAAAAACAGAGCTTTCTACGTAATGTGGTCGGAATGGATCGAATTTAAAGACTCAGGGCTAGATTTACTAAGCTGCGGGTTTGAAAAAGTGGGGATGTTGCCTATAGCAACCAATCAGATTCTAGCTAGCATTTTGTAGAAGGTATTAAATAAATGAAAGCTAGAATCTGATTGGTTGCTATAGGCAACATCCCCACTTTTTCAAACCCGCAGCTTAGTAAATCTAGCCCTCAGTGTTGTTTGCTCAGTGGAATGTATGAAACTCAACTTCCCCCCCCCATGCCTTTCCTCCCAACCTGCCCCTCTATCTTTCTATCCCCCATCCCCCATACTTTCTTTTATTATTTTTATATAAGAAAGGTTAAGCAGATATACGCCACTTTAGGGGAACCTGCAATTGTTGATGTGCAACAAAATACTTGAAGTACTATATTTATGTGTTAATACTGTTGCATACACATGTATATGCTGTTTCACTTCAATAAAAAGAGATTACACAAAAAAAAAAATGTCAGCACATCCCACTATAAGTGGTCTCTTACCCCAATAAAGATGGTATAAACGTCTGTAATATAGTAGAGCTCCGGTACCTCCACTAGCACAGAACACAGGGATGAGACTCTCCAAAGCCGGTGTTTTTCCCCTTCAACGCGTTTCGAAACTGAGATCTTTGTCAAGGCTATGGGGGTTGTAACTACTTCCTCTATTTAAACTCAAGTGAACCATGTGTATCCAAACAGTGGATGTCAAACTGCCGTGCTAATTCTAATAATATGTGCCTCCAGCACTTAAGAGGCCCCCGTTATCATACAAATTGAACAGCGCGTAATATGCGTCAAAATGAACACATCACCTCACTTCCTAACAGCAATTATAAGATAAGCAATAATAACTGTGCATACAGTTTACCACACTGATACTTTGTAAATATAATTCGGAGATCCCACCAAACTTTTTAAAGTTCAGGTTGTGGTTTCAAACTCGCTGCATATATGGACATACCACAGATGCAGCTTCTCTACATTGTTATTAACCTCTGAACGGCTGTGGAATTTAAGTGTATATGAGAGACATCTTAATATTGAAGGAAAGTGGCACACAAATTAACGTTTTATTGTTTTTTATTGTTTTCCTTATAAGGTTTGGATATTCATGTCAGTTGTTAGCGCCGATCCTATATTCATTTGTTTATTGGTATTCAATTCTCATCTCATTTGTGGGTCAGAGGTGGAATATAGGTGGCTGCTGAAGGACTGAGTCTTGCGCTATTTTACCATTGACACTCTTGTGTTTATTTTGTTTCATATTCTATAGTCTGTTGTGTCTGTCTCAATCCGGCAAGTGCTGTATGTACAGAGCATACCTAGACCTGTATTCAACAAGAGATGTTTCTTCAGTTGCTCTTGTAGTTGAATACAGACGTGCATACGTCAAATTCAGGTGCGTTGTTTTTTGTTGAAAATTTCTTCATTTTGCATGCCTTAATGAATAAGGTTCACAATGTGTTTTTGGCCAATAAACTTCAGTTATGGTTTTGTAGTACAACATATTTTCCCAGTAGAGCGTGTTGATTGTTATTTATAAACTACCACTACCCCTGCATTATCCCTTAACACACGCATGCTGCTCTCTGCTTCTTTTCTATGTCGTCTGGTTTTAAAAACCATCTCAGGGGTAGATTAGTAGTGGAAATTTTAGAACATACCAGTCTGCTCCTATAACTGTCAAGATGTACTCAGTCCCTAGTTTCCATAAAGCAAGAATCAAAGCTCTATGCTGGTACGAGATCTAGGGTTTAGTGTACAGAAATATAATAATGTCAGAT
Source organism: Mixophyes fleayi (assembly GCF_038048845.1). Taxonomy (NCBI): domain Eukaryota; kingdom Metazoa; phylum Chordata; class Amphibia; order Anura; family Limnodynastidae; genus Mixophyes; species Mixophyes fleayi. The sequence goes on along the minus strand of NC_134413.1, from coordinate 48,461,361 downwards.
CTGGATAGTGTTTCACTTAAGTATTTTTTAAGAATTCATTAGATTATATGTTGTATTTCTCAGTCTCCTGGCAACAAAATTGTAATATCATGTCAGCAGGCTCCATGCTCACAGGTACATGTTGGCAAATATGCATTGGAAATGAATTTATCATTAGAGGTTTGATAGTGTGTTTCAAAACACAATGAGCTCATTCTTGGCAAAGGCATCACATTGCTGTATTAAATTCTAGTACTCTGATACAAGGATTACTGCATTAAAGAACTTTGCTCCTATGTTGCTCAATGCTTGGAAATGTATTTTGGGCCTGTTTAATTTTTTTTTATTATGTAAATAAGCTGATAGGTGCATGGAATCACTTAAGATCAGGCACCTGCACTAGCTAGCATTATGTGCCAGTAGTTCCTTCCTAAGATGCATGTGTAACACTTGCCAGCATTTTAAAGTGTCTCGCACACACCTCGTTGATGGCAGGCGAAGTTACCAGGAGGGCAGCTTTGGAGACAAGGCGCAGGCCAGTAGGAGAGGGAGAGTGGTGCAGACAGCTGCGTAATTTTGGGGAGTGGCTGAGCAGAACAGAGCGAAGGTGCCTATTACCTGGTCTCAGCCCATCATGTGGGGACTACAGTCTATAAAGTCTCCCATGTCTGGGGAGCAGCGAGAAGTGAATGTCATCTCAGCTGGGGACCTGGGACAAAAGCGAAAGAGGCCCCAGGCTCCCCCTGCATTATGGGTATATTTGAATAGGGAAAGAAGCTCACTATCAGTAGGGGGGAGTCCTCCTGCACCCAAAGGTAGAGAGAAGGAAGCAGGACTCTGTGAGTGGGCTTGTGGCTGGATTCCACGTTGAGCGAGGGATGATTGCACCCTGAATAAGAAAAATGTTTTGACCAGCAGCAGTCTGGAATAACCCTACAGAGGGGTGAGCACTACCAGCAGCATCATGGCTACAATAGAAACTGCTTAGGAGGCAGAGCGCCAGTAATAATACCTCCTTGGAAACTCCATAGTGTGAGAGGGAACTTGCATGGCTATATTAAGGAGTTGAAATATGCAAGAAAGGAAATCCTGCCAGCTAATCACTAATTAGGCCCACAAACATGGATTATGGGCTTGTGGTGTTTTAAATCTTTTGAGAAATCGGATATCATCACCATCACCATTTATTTAGATAGCGCCACTAATTCTGCAGCGTTGTACAGAGAACTCACTCATATCAGTCCCTGCCCCATTGGGGCTTACAGTTTAAATTCTCTAACACACAGACTAGGGTCAATTTGTTAGCAGCCAATAAACCTACCAGTATGTTTTTGGAGTGTGGGAGGAAACCCACACAAACACAGGGAGAACGTACAAACTCCTCACAGATAAGGCCATGGTTGGGAATTGAACTCATGGCCCCAATGCTGTAAGGCAGAAGTGCTAACCACTTAGCCACCGTGCTCTAGATTTTTCTGATCGGCATAAATGAGGATAAATAAGAATTGATTGAGAGTAGTGCATGATAAGAGATATTATCCTCTTTATTATCATCATCATCATGATCATCCTTTGTTTATAAGACAGCACAAAACTCTGCAGCTCCTGGCAGCTGGTGCAACAAATCATATGAATAAACAACTTATAGGGCAGCACAGTTTCCTAGTGGTAATAACTTATGCCTCACAGCACTGGGGTCATGAGTTTAATTCCCAACCATGGCCTTATCTGTGTGGAGTTTGTATGTTCTCCCTGCCTTTGCGTGGGTTTCCTCCGGGTGCTCCGGTTTCCTCCCACACTCCAAAAACATACTGGTAGGTTAATTGGCCGCTATCAAAATTGACCCTAGTCTGTCTCTCTCTCTATGTCTGTGTGTGTATGTTAGGGAATTTAGAGTTTAAGCTCCAATGGGGCAGGGACTGATGTGAATGAGTTCTCTGTACAGCGCTGCGGAATTAGTGGCGCTATATAAATAAATGATGATTATACCTGGAAACATAATCCGAAATAGATTTTTTTTTTTCTTTTCGAAAAGAAAGCCATTGGCTATATGAAAATGGCTTATTTTTTTAAATGCATCAACTTGAGGATGAAGAGTTATAAATGATTTTAATGAATCCAAATAAGTTTTGATGTGCAACATACCTTTGATGTATCTAATGCGAGTTTAACTTAATGAGCCCATGTCATTTAGAATGTTTCTTCATGAGGTTAACGACAGTCTTGATGATATGTGAAAAGTCTGTAAAAAGTGTAAAAAATATTATAGTTTCTGATTTATCCTGATTGTTGGTAGGGATTGGCCAATCCAGGATTCGTAAGAAATTGTGTGGATCTATAGGAAAACCCACAGTGGAGATTACAACATCCAGAACACAAAAATTTGTTTTTCTCAGCTTGTGCAACTTTTATAACTTACGTGATAAGAAAACAATAAAAGACATATGAATTGAAAATGCTGCAAAGTTCAAAAGATCATCCTACTCTCCAAGCAAATAATTACAACATGGTCTAAGAAATTCTTGAAAATAGCATTAACAAAGTGTGTTAAGCATTTTATAATATAAGTAAATATTCAGGGTGTCCCCACTCATCCCCTTTTCTAGCCCGTATCATATTATAGGAGCTGTGTAGATATAAATTTGGGAAGCGTTAGCTACTGAAGACTGCAAAAAGAACAATATAAAATCTGTATGTCCAATATGTATTCTGACATACTAATAAAAATACACTCTTACTGTTAGTCCCTATAACTTAATCTAAACATGATGCAATATACTCATATTAGGTATATATAACAATAAATGGGAGAAAGAAAACTTTTAAGGACATATTTTTTGGGGCACATCTATTATTTGAAATTAATAATCAGTGTGATCATGGATCAAGTGTATTTTTTTATTTTCTTTCCATCTAACTTAGCTTTTATAACACTAAAAAAACATACAAAACTGCCAATCCCACAAACCTAAAAAAAGTTTCATGTCTTTGCCCTATGATATGCCATTGCAGTAAATCACAGACCTGTTACAGTGTTCACAGTTTAAGAAATAAGGCACATCAGTTCATTAGAATAAGAAACAATTGGATTACCGTCACATTAAATGAGGAGGATCTATTTATATGCCTGGCTAAATCGAATACATCATTTCTTCTTCTGTCTTTAATGCATTTATAATTTGAAGACTATGAGAAATGTTATGTCTCTTGAAGAAATAGATTTTGTGTGATTATTGCCATAAAAAAATGAACATTTATAAGAGTTCAATAGGTAAATTTATTGATGGGTATTCTGCTGGAAAAAAGTCAACACAATCAAAGAGAAAAAATATCACATACAGTACAAATGACATAAACTAAACTCTCTTGGCTCAGGGACATATTTACTTTCTGGGCCCCTTAGCTTGAGTTGATCGCATCCTGGAGCAGTAAAAGTAGGTTCGAGAAAAATAGGCACGTGGTATCTTGCTTAATTGCCTACTTTCCCAGAACATCCGAGAGACTCATAAATTCGGGGTGTTCTCCTGAATTCCCAGGAGAGTATGCAAATTTTCCAGATCCAATTTCTCTTTTGTAAGATGTGCTTTGGGCCTTGATGATGAGATTTACATTATGATGGAAACACCCCTCAATGTGCAAAGTTGCAAATCACATCATCACGCCTCCTGCGCTTGCCTTTTGGACCTCCCTTCTGGGATCTATTGGAGGAAAGGTCCGAAAGTAAGCAATCGTGTAGTCAACAATGTACAATATCCCAATGCTCATCATCACCTACCCCCTTGGTAGTGATGTCCATAAATTATATACTGTTTACTTCATGATAGTCACAACATATGATTAAAATTATGTTTAATGAAAACAGTCTGGATTAAATATTCAGTCTCCGTGATTTTTTTTTTTACATAATAAAAATGCCTATTAGGCTACAAGCGTTTTCTTACTAAAGTAAACTGTTAAATCTGCGACAATTGCCTTTACAATACAATAATTTTCATATTGAATTGTTGAAAATATCTCTGTACGACTCACAAAAGATCCAATATCATCTAATCTGGATGGTAAAATCGACCACAAATTCAATTTTTTTAAGTGAAAATCATCTGAAAACGATCAGATTGTAGCATGTGTTTTGTCACAGTTCAGTTTAAACTATCCTACATTTTTATGCTCCATTCCAAAAATTGTATGTATTTGAGTTTAGAATTTATTACAAAGTGGACGATTCGGTTGCAGAAAGATCAAGTGTCTGAAAAAAAATGGGATTGGTAAACAAGCGGTCGTTCATTATGCGCTTAAATTTATAGATCTGATTGTACAACAATGAACTTACTAAGAAAAAAGTATACATATATACAGTGCTCGAAGTGGGGCGGTATGTGCCGGTATGACATACCGTCACTTCTCCACCCCACTTCTTCCGCTTTGCCGGCGGTACGTGGGACAGGCAAGGAGGGGAAGTGCCATACCCGAGAGGCGCTTGGCTCCTCCTGCCTTCCTCGCTTGTGCTACATCCGGCGGCTCTTCTGGCTCCTGACAGCTCTATGCTTTCTGCTCCATTCTGACTGTCGGGAAGTGATGACGTTACGCCCGACAGTCAGTGAGACTGTAGAAGGGAGTTGAGAGGAACCAGAAGAGCAGCCGGATGCAGCACAGAAGAAAAGAGGAGAAGACGATAGAAGAAAGAAGGTCATAGAGAGGTAAGTATAGAACGGAGATGGACAGAATAATTAATGAGGACACAGGGTAATATGGAGGGAGCACAGAGAAAGCTTTGGAGGGGGCACAGAGAGAGCTTTGAAGGAGATAGAGAGTGATGGAGAAGAGGCACAGGGATAGATGTGGAGGGGGCACAGATAGTGATATGGAGGGGGCACAGATAGTGATATGGAGGGGCATAGATAGTGGTATGAAAGGGGCAGGGATAGTGATGGGGGGCGGGCACATGGAGAGATGTGGAGGGGATCACAGAGTATGATATAGAGGAGATCACAGAGTGTGATATGGAGGAGATCACAGAGAGAGCTATGGAGGGGGCACAGAGAGAGCTGTGGAGGGGACACAGAGAGACCTATGGAGGGGGCACAGAGAGAGCTGTGGAAGGGGCAGAGATAGTAGTATGGAGGGGGCAGATATAGTGATGGGTAGGGGTCACAGGAAAAGATGTGGACAGAACATAGGGAGAAATGTGGAGGGGGCACAGAGTGTGATATGGAGGGGGCACTGGGAGAGATGTGGAGGTGGCACAGAGTGTGATATAGAGGGGATCACAGAGTGTGATATGGATGGGGGCTCTGTGTGATGAAGGAGGCTGCAGTGTGAATTTGGATGGGCAAAAGTGTGAATTGTCTAGTTAAAGGAAATAATAGGAGCAGGAACAGGGATAGATAAACAAGATGAAGGTGTAAGGGATGAGAGAGAGAAGCAGAGGAGAGAGGGAGCAATGAAGATAGGGGTACATAGGAACAGAAAAAAGAAACAGATGAGGGAAAGGTAAATAGTAACAAGGAAGATATAAGGGAGATATCTTGGAAGGTTTTATTATAATATTATGGAGATATGAGGGAAAGTACACAAAGGAGACAGGAGGGAGATGTGGAGGGACACAGAGGAAAGGTAAGTGGACATAGGAGAGGTGGGGGACACAGGGTGAAAAGCTTAACATAATTTTAATATGTTTTTGTTACGAGCAGCGGCGGTGCTCAGCCGCCACGACTCTCTCTCCCGCGTCCCGGCTGTCGCTATGACGACCGGGAAGTCACTTCCGGATCACATCAGACGCTGTAGGCCATAGCGTTGCGTCCCGACATTAGGTGCAGCCCGGCGCGCGCGCTAATTAGCAGGTGGGGGCCAATAGGACAGCCTCTAGGGCTGATTGCTCCCCTTAGCCCATTGGCCATTGTTTGTTTATTAGGCAGGGAGGGCTTAGCCTCCCTGCCGGTTATAGTTCTGTCTATTGGTGTATAGCCTGCTCCTGAGCCATTGTTCCTGAGTACCTTTTGATTGGATTTCCTGTGCATGACCTATTACCTGTCCCTGGATATTGAACCTTTGCCTGTGACCTTGACCTATCGCCTGTCCTTGGATACTGAACCTTTGCCTGTGACCTTGATCTATCGCCTGTCCTTGGATACTGAACCTTTGCCTGTGACCCGACCCTGCTGGTACCTGACATCCCCTCTGGTGCGCCGTCAAGTCTGCAAGATCGCTGGCCTGCCTCTGTTCCGTGTACCTGTGCACAGCATTGTGAGTATAAACTTATACTAATTAAAGTTTAAGACCTGGGGGCATCTGAGTACCTGTGAGCATAACCAGTCTCTACGGGAAAGGAAGCTGCTAAAGGTGAAGACCTCGTCACCTGGTTTATAAGTTTATGCCGCACTGCTTGCTGTAACATTTTTATTGTAAACTATATAGTGTTAAAATGAATCTAAAATTAATTTCACTCTATCAAAATCCCTAAATCAATATATATAGTAAAGGGTCGTTTTAACTTGGGAAACGAGCATTTCATGTTCCTACGCAGTCCCCATTTAATGTACAAATGGTTCAAAAGAAAGGGCTTATTGTAGGAGGCATGTTACTGTTATTTCTTTTAGGTTTATAGAAATCTATGCAGTCTCTGTGGATATGTATTTGCCGCTTTTAAATTGTTATTATCAATCGCAGATAGAAGTATACACACAGACATCTGCTGTCATCCAAATCCAGATGTTAGCCTAATAAAATATTTATTTGCATGGAAAATACATCAGCTGTCCATACGCACATTTAGGAAAAAATCAGTTTATCTCAGCGTGAGTCAGACAGTAGATGGGACTCCTTGTACTGTTCAAATTCTGTGTGTATCTAAAAGTTCTGTTTTGTTACTGAAAAATGGGGACTCAGATCTTCCATGTACAAATTCCAGTTACAGGAAGCAATTTCTAATATTTCCATATACAGTATGTTCCGTATTATTCATGCGCTGTCTCAAACATTTCTCTTTGGGGTATAGCTTTCAATTTTATGAATTGTCTAAGAGTCTGATTCAAACTACAATCATGTTAAAGGTGTGTTAATTATTTGTTCTGAATATATGTTTTAAAGCTGCATTTTCAGAACATGCCTTATTTCACAATAGAGTGATAATCGATATATTTTGAGTTTCCTCAAAACTGTAAAAGTTGATGACCAGTAGGAGGAAAACTCCAGGGGGTAAATGTATCAAAGTCCGGTTTTGTAATCTCGCGGAAGATCAGCGATTTTTCAGCTAAAATTTAAAGCGGCGGTGGCTTGTAAAGGCAAGTTTGCCTTTACAAACCATTGCCGCTTTAAATTTTAGCTGAAAAATCGCCGATCTCCCGCAAGATTACAAAACCGGACTTTGATACATTTACCCCCCAGATCTCTGATTTGTAGAACATTTTAAAAAATGTGTCACTGTGCAAGTTGCATGGGTTGTAACTATGCAACAAAACTAAAACCAGAACTTGGCCAAGTATTAATAATTATAGTAGAACGTGTTTACAGGGTAATTTTCAGGAGCTATAAATGTTTGGATTGTGTCAGGAATTAGCGTAAATTCCAATGTTTCTAGGCTTTATAATTAAGCCCTTAAAGAAATAGTTATATAGATAGCTAAAAGCCTATTATTTATTTATTGATATTTGTTTCAGTCTTTTACAGTGCACACATACTTTAGTAGTCCTGTTTTCAATTAGCAGAATGGGTTGGAGGGGTTTTGGTCAAACAGCAAACAAACATACTCCATTTGTAACTCTGTCTATCTAGAGCAGGCCTGTCCAACCTGCGGCCCTTCAGGTGTTGTAAAACTACAATCCCCAGTATGCTTTGCCGGTAGACAACCTGTTGATAGCTGGAAGGGCATGCTGGGACTTGTAGTTTCACAACATCTGGAGGGCCGCAGGTTGGACAGGCCTGATCTAGAGTGTCTGACTACATGACTCGCTACAGAGATAGATCATTTGATATTTTTTTCTTTCTCTGAATAAAAAGTATAATGAGACACAGCGGCCTAAATTAATTTATGTAATGCAAAATGGCTGGGGCAAAGCACAACATTTCCTTTGTATTGAAACATGGTGGAGAAACGCTGGTTTAGCTACTGTCATCATCACCCTGAGAAGTCATTGTGATATGAATTTTATTTTTTTACCCCATTATTGTCCATTTCACAATGTTTTTAAGCTAGAATAAAAGTTATCTACTCTAAACTCCCTGGCTATCCACTTTATTGTAAATCATCTTCGTTCTATATTTTTGTAATCCACAGGGAAGGTTTCCGTGTGAAATATAAAAAAAAAAATTCAAACAAACATTATTTTAACCCCTTGTGTTGGTACTTTATCTATTCCTTATTTGTTAGTATAACTAGGCAGGGGTATGAGTTGGATTAGACAGCTGGCAGCACTGGGGTGGCAGAGTTGCAACTCCAGGGTCCTGAGTTTAACCTAATACCCTGGAATCCATAGCACATGGCTACCTGGAGGAACACTAACACTTTTCACCAAAGGCTGGAGGACTATTGGAAGAGTTGTTTGTATTTTTGGGTGTCTTCTTTACTGGAGGTTATAGTACCAGGCTGAAAGTGATAGTGCTGGTTATGGATTTAAGGTTACTCTGCCTTATTTATGTAGAGATAGTTTCCCAATTAGTTAATGGGATTCCCAGGGCATGCACTTCGATATGTTACCTGCTGGTAGAATAAGGATATTGCATGTTAAAAGATGTAATTGAAAGGTAATGCTTTGCTAATTCTCAATAATACAATACTATGGGGTATATTTTCTAAACTGCGGGTTTGAACAAATGGAGATGTTGCCTATAGCAACCAATCATATTCTAGCTGTCATTTTGTAGAATGTGCTAAACAAATGGTAACGAGAATCTGATTGGTTGCTATAGGCAACATCTCCACTTTTTCAAACCCGCAGTTTAGTAAATATACTCCTATGTGTTTCCATAAACCATCACAGAGTTACAGTAATGTCATTATTTAGAGAGTAGGTTTTTGTGTTCAACTGAAATAAACAACACTGCGTGTTGATATAAAAACCCGGCTTAACATGGTGGAAGGAAGCCAAAAAATTTTTATATATATATATATTTATTATAAATCAATTTATATAGTAAAAGTTATTAGAGGGCATGCACTCATTGATTAACATTAATAGTGGCAATTGAATTTGCCTTTAAATTATTCAAATCCTTGTGTTTATGAGCAATGTATTAATAAACAATGCCTTGCCTGTGCTTCAGGTTGCTGCTATTCCTGTAAGTCTAAGCCGTGAAGATGACACTCGCACTTCTGGAAACTACACTGTTCTTTGTCCACGCTGGAAAGAAACTTAAGTTGAATGCATTCCCTGAAGGAACTTAGATCAGCAATTAGGAATGTGGCACAGAAGCCAAATGTTTTGTGCGCTCGGTAGCTGTTCTTGTTTTTAATGATCACTATTGTAAAAAATAATAAATGTTTTGTCACACATCTCTACTCATTGCAAAAAAAGGTAACAAAAACAGTACATAGAGTGTGAATTTTTAAAACAAAGAAAAATAATGTGAAATGGAATAAATCATACTGTATAGTTCCTGTTATAGCTATTATCAGTTTAGACATTACCAATAGGAATACTATTATTACTTTAAAGAAAAATATTGCAGTTATTAAAGTAAGTATTACAATAAAGTTATGTAATTTAATTAAAGTTCTAGAAAGGCATACACATAACTTTCAAAGACAGTCAATAGTGATATATTATTATCAAAATGCTGGGCAGGTATAAAACGTAGAATATAAGTTTTAGACCCCTCGCTTCCAATTTTCGCTATCGCACAATATGACAATACCAGTAGTGCCTGCATATTGATTATATTGGTGCATCTAATAGATTAAACAAGCAATTCCTGAACTGATAAGATTATAACAGCATTGCATGGAATATAAAGGTGCATTGCCCCCATATTAACTATGCCACAGGAGTGGCATAGTGGAGTGGAGGCTGGATCTAGGGGCTGGCTGGGCTAGAGGGCAGGGGCTGGGCTAGAGGGCAAGGTAGCCCATAGTGGGCTACCTTGGGCTGGGTCGCTGAGACACCTGCATTTATTTTCCTTTTAAATAGGCTGCTGAGTCGAGTCTTGCTCCCCGGGATAAAATTTGCCATCCCTCCCCTGACTGGATCATAGTAAGTGTTGCAGACATTGTGACCTTGTCAGTATTTGAATAAGCTTATGAGTAAATCCAAATCCCAGAGACGGACAATATCCATAACTGTCTATCAATGCATTACCAAACTTACCAAATTTTATTTTTGATGCAGTCTTAACCAATTACGTAATTTCTGTGACATGGGCACCACCAACTATTAAAGCTAGCATGTTTGCTGGACAGCTAGATTGTACTGTCAGGCCAATTGACTGCAAATATAGAGTAATTTTTAGACATATTTTTCATACCTGATCAAATCTGCCTAAAAGAAGTTTCAAGAGCAAAAGAATAGATGGTCAAATTCACCAAATCAAGAAAACACACACAAACTAAAGAAGATACAGGTTTGCTGTCAACTATCAGTCTATTAAGGCACTTTAGCTGTGGTAGACAATAATCGAGCATCCACTTCCACCTGTGTATTTGGATTTTCCAACATGAGACTTAAGCAGGTGGTCATGTCGCTTGTCACTGGCCTCTGAGGTGTGCGCTTACAGCAGATCTTAAGAGGATGAATCAATTCAACTGTTTCTTAAATCTATTCAAATCTTAGCAATAAATTCATTTTTAAATTGGTCTCAAAATTTTCTGACTAATTCCATGCCTTCTGGTGAAGCAGGATAATCACGGGTCATGAAATTTAAAGAAGCCAACCAGAAAGAACTGACAAATGTCATATTTATAGCCTTCTAAGAAGAGCTTACAGTCCCTCTTCCTTTCATTCTTCCTGAATTGTTCTAGGGAAAAAACTTTAATTTATTTGTTTATTTATAATCATTTACTTATGTAGGGTCACAAACAGCACTCAACTGAACCTGTCTGGCATGTATGTGATAAAGGGTTACTCACAACATACCCACCTGGTCTGTCTAGCAATGATGACATTTCCTTTTTTATATTACATGCTCACTATTAATTCCAAAATTCTGCGGCCACTAAGGTTTGTTTCAAGAGCAGAACTCTTTCAGGAAACCTTCATTTCCTCCCTGAATTATCTAAAACTACATCCAAATCTTAAATCAATCAGAGTTAATATTAAACAAATAATATTCTGTATTTCAGTTATATAGTATTATAAATGATAAAGCTTAACTAGCACATAAAATCGAAAAAAGACAATGCTATTAATTGGAATTTAATATGGCAAAGAGCACCAATGCTTAAGATTTTCAAAAAAAGAATGAAAATGACATACAGACATTGAAAAAAGAAATAAGACAAATTATTATAATATACAGTGGTCTTTTAACCATGGTCATTCAGTGCATATGTACGGCAGTGTATATGCTAATTTGTGGAAAATTCACACCTAGGTATGACTGATAGTTTATTCAGGAATAGCCAGAAATTCTTATACAGATCATGAGTTTCATCTTGAACATCAGATAATCAAAATAATGCATCCAATCAACAGTATAAATTAACCAACATATAGATATGAAACATCACTATAACTATTTGAATTATAGATCTGACCATGTGCTTTGAATTGGACAATCAAAATTTCTATCTGACATGTGATCTTATGACTGTGCTGAATAGAGGTTAAGTCCACTAGCATGGTGGCTTAGTGGTTAGCACTTCTGCCTCACAGCACTGGGGTCATGAGTTTGATTCCCAACCATCTGTGTGGAGTTTGTTGGTTCTCCACGTGTTTGCATGGCTTTCCTCTGGGTGCTCCGGTTTCCTCCCACACTCCAAAAACATACTTGTAAGTTAATTGGCTGCTATTAAATTGCCCTTAGTTTCTCTTGGTCCGTCTGTGTGTGTATGTTTGGGGATTTAGACTGTAAGCTCCAATGGGGCAGGAATTGATGTGAATGAGTTCTCTGTACAGCGCTGCAGAATTAGTGGTGCTATATAAATAGATCATGATGATGATAATAGCCCCCTGCTATGAGACAGGATATACTCAAGAGTCAGGTGCCTGGCTATGGGAAATGGTCTATTGATATGTCAGCAAAACTAAATTCACCAACTTCATTTCATGCCCACAGTGATTTATCTTTTATATTTGAACTCCTGATTGTGCCCTAATCACAACAAACACAATGTTACGCAGCACTGTACAGCAACCAGTGATGCACAGAGAATATTTATCATTCATATCAGTCTATACCCTCTTTAGAGCTTACACTCTAAATTCCCTAACACACAAACACGCATGCACGCTATGATTTTTGTGGGTGCAATTTCCCTTAAGCAGAGAAGCATCCCCAAAGCATTATGGTTCCACCACCATGCTTCATGGTAGGGATAGTATTTTTGGGATGATGCACAGGGTTAGACTCACGCCAAACATATGAGGTTTGAGACCAAAAAGATCAATCTTGTTCTCGTCATATTATAGAATCTTCCTTTACTGGTATGTGAGTACCCCACATGCTTTTTGTTAGATTCTAGGACATATTGTATCAAAGTTTTCTTCTATAACGATTTTCTTTTCACCGCATCCCATAAAGCACATATGTGTGACGTCTTCATTGCCTCTCTAACATGTGCCATTCTTGCGTTGATGCTCAGTTTTGGAGCATTGTCTGTTCTTCACAAATTCACAGTTGTTTTATTCTGTTTTAATTTACTTATGATGTACTTGACATTGCTCTGGGAAATATTAAAAGTTAAATATTCTTACAGTTCTCTTCTACACTTCTCAGATTTGCTTTAAATGATCTTTGGTTTTCACGGTGAAGCTCTTCTGTGGAAATGCAATATCCAACTCTTGAACCTCTCTTATACAAATGGATTTATTTTGAAATCAATTAAATTACTTTAAATGTAAATGGAATAAAATCAATTAAGTATGTGACACCTGAAGCTGTCACACGCACCAGGTTTAATTTGTAAGTGTATTATTGATTATTGTCTCTTTTTATGTTTTTAATAAAGTAATAGCTTTAGATGTGTGTGATCAGATCAGGATGTTAAACTTGAGCCACTGGCTCCCTCTGTGGGAGGAGTTGCCGCTTTGAACAGGTGCTGGGTTCTGGGACATTACTGCAGATACCTCTAGGTTTGACGTGGGTGTCTCCTCCTGGTCACTGTCGCAGTCAGCTTCCTCATCCGCTGACCTGTACTGCTCACTCCAGACCGTCAATGCCCTTTTCATTTCGCCCCTTGCCACCGCATAATGAATTTTGATGCTCTTTGCTTGGCACAGGATCTCAAAGTCCATCTTGGACATTGCACTTTGTTTAGCCATCCTGTGTGTTCCCCTTTGCTCAGGAACTCTTCACTTGAGTAACTTGGCACTCCGAAACTGGTATCAGAAAAACCGCCTGGGATGATCCCATTGCTTACCACTAGTTATAAACTGTGACCAAATGGGCTTACTTTGCCACTCGGTTTGTAGGAGGGAAGGAGAAATGAAGGGATGTCTTTCCTGCACAATTTATCTTGGTTTCCTTCTCAACATCAGTAAACAACCATTATTGACCACTCCTACTGGTGTTACATTGCCACCAGGCACTCGCTGACTGCGAGTGCCAACTGCACAATAGTTTTAGGCAAATTCAGCTACCACCACTGGAATCATTTGTGACATCCAGAAACTCGTACTTCTGGAGTAGCTGGTATAGCTCTTGTAATGCCTCTATGCTGTGCAGGGGCGGGCTGGGCCGGAGGGCAGGGGGGCATTGGTCCCCCGGGCCACTCAGTCTGACATCTGTTCGGGCCGGGCCAATTCCCTACGTTCCAAGACACAGTGGTACCAACTAACGGAACATGGTGGAGGAAGACATGTTATATCATTTACATATTGATCAGGTTATGTAATATTACCTGATGGACGATGATATTGGGAATAATCATATTTTCTAAGTATCAAAAAAAGAAACAACTATAATTGTGCTACCTTATGGGATTCCTGTAATCAATTCATAAAAAAATCTAAATGACAAGACATAGAAAGATTAATAACTGAGGTGCATAACAACATGGTGGTAGTCAGTTTCACGAAACTGACTACCCCGACACAGAACAGAACGACATGAGGATTCCGAATGAAGACTACACCGACCTGTGAAAAAAACTACTTTTCAGAATGCAGAAGACTTCACATCACGACTCCCTGTCTTGCTGGCTTTAAAAAATGACATCATCAGGAAACGCAACTTGGCTTAAAGTGGCGATGAACGGACCCGCCTGTCATTTATGTAAAGTAAATACTCCTTTAGGGGTTAAGGTTAGGGTTAGGATTAGAGTTAACCCTAACTCCTTAGCATAATATCCTAATATCCCTAACACCCCTAACCCCTAAAAGAGTGTATATATATATATATATATATACAAGTTAACCCGTGCATGATACTCATGCATTCTAGTCAAATCAAGCTACTTAAGGTGTTAAAAAGGTTCTTGTCATGCATTTGGGCCATAGCCCAGGCCTCAACCACCAACCACTCCTCACTGTCACCCCCGGCAACCACCAACCACTCCCAACTGTCACTTCTCCTTCAAGAAATATATATATATATATATTTTAAATCTTTATAAACACTTTTAACAATTAACAAATTAAATTAACAAATTAAAAACATCTTAGTATACCAAATTTCAGCCCTTTCTGAATTTTTTTTTCCACACACACTAAGAATTTAGTAGGTCAGTGTATAACTCCACACAGCAGGTGGCGCTGCAGCTTGGTTTTATTTTTTCCAGACAGACAGACTAACACACGCCACTAGACATTTATGTATTAGATATGTACATATATATATATATATATATATATATATATACATACATATATATATACATAACTTTTTTTACACACACACACATACACACACACATATATATCTATAATATAAATGTCTAGTGGCGTGTGTTAGTCTGTCTGTGTGTGTGTGTGTGTGTGTGTGTGTGTGTAAAAAATAAAACCAAGCTGCAGCGCCACCTGCTGGGCGGAGTTATACACTGACCTACTAAATTCTTAGTGTGTGTGGGAAAAAAAATTCAGAAAGGGCTGAAATTTGGTATACTAAGATGTTTTTAATTTCTTAATTTAATTTGGTAATTGTTAAAAGTGTTTATAAAGATTTTAAAAAAAAATATATATATTTCTTAAAGGAGAAGTGACAGTTGGGAGTGGTTGGTGGTTGCCGGGGGTGACAGTCGGGAGTGGTTGGTGGTTGCCGGGGGTGACAGAGTGAGAGGAGTGTGATACTCAGGACCGCTGAGAGAGATCCCTGTGTCTGGATAGACATCTGGATAGATGTGGCGATGAAAATAAAGGATGAGGTGATGGAGAAGAATGATGAGGTGGTGACATGTGGACAAAACCACGTTAAAAAAGGGCGCTTACGTCGGGAAGTAACGCTCTTCCCCTGAGGAGGCCTGGGCTATGGCCCAAATGCATGACAAGAACCTTTTTAACACCTTAAGTAGCTTGATTTGACTAGAATGCATGAGTATCATGCACGGGTTAACTTGTATATATATATATATATATATATATATATATATATATATATATAAATAATCACTTTTTCTTTTTTCTACACACACACACATGCATATACATATATATATATATATATATATATATATATATATATATATATATATACATATATAGGGGCCCCAGTTCACTGCTTTGCCCGGGGCCAATAATGTTTTTAAGATGGCCCTGGTACTAAGTGCATTCCCTGAAAACAAAGAGAGCCTTAAGAGTCACCCATAGCCTTAATTTAAATATATACACAAAGTAGAGCTACTCAAATTATTTAGTTAAAAATTCAGTCAAACTTTGTCAGTTCAAGGACCACTTGCTGATGTTACAATTCTGATGTATTGAACTGTTTAAATTGGATTCCATGTGTGAAATTCAAATTCAGGTCTTTGAAGTTTGTGTTCCAAATCTGAGTACCCTGTTTACAGTTAAAATAAATTATGTTAAGATGAATTATGAAATGTTACTTGCTCAAACTTATATGTCTACATTTTATATTTTTTAACTTGTTTTTTTATCACAACAAAGAACATTACTGAATATTACTGTTTGAAGCTTGAGTCTAATGCTCCTGTCACTCACCGGACTGTGAGTGCCGCTTCTCGTGTGTTTAGGAACCGTGGCCGTCCACCATCCTGAGGGTCTGCGCATGTGCAGCCCTTTCAAACCTTCAGTACCTGTTGCTTTTAGTTAATTGGCTGATCAGGCAACACTCCCTATTTAAAGCACCTGAGTTCCATACCTCGTTGCCTGATCTTGGAGTCTCATTCCCCATGAGCCTCTGAAGGTGTTCCTGTGTTTCCTCGTGTATTCAGCTCAGCTGATTCCTGTGGTTTCCAGACCACTTCAACTCTCCTGTGTTTCATCGTGACTGTATTAGCTGATTCCTATCCGCTGCCTCCGTGCTTCTACAGTATCCTGCTCACTTCAACTCTCCTGTGTTCATCGTGACTGCACCAGCTGATTCCTATCCGCTGCCTCCGTGCTTCTACAGTATCCTGCTCACTTCAACTCTCCTGTGTTCATCGTGACTGCACCAGCTGATTCCTATCCGCTGCCTCCGTGCTTCTACAGTGTTCCTGCTCATTTCAACTCGCCTGTCTTCATCGGGTCAGCGCTCCGCTGCTTTCATCTCAGCTACTGGTTATCAGACCGCCTAAACTCTCCCGTGTTCTCCAGGTGTCCAGTTCCATATACTACTGCTTCCTGAGTATTGTCTTGTTCTTGCTGGTCTACCTACCGTGCGCTGCACCAACTTGGTTACCGCTTCCATCTTCCAGTGGTCTCTCCTCCTGCCGGCCTTCAGCCGCTCAGGTATCCCTGCACATCTCTCTGACAGCCTGCTCTCCTGAACCGCGGTATGCATACTTCTCATTGACTGTGCTTGTGTATTGCATATCTAGCTGGACTGAGTTTGTATATCTAGCTGGACTGAGTTTGTTCTCCTCCGGAGTTCCTATCCACTGAGACTATTGCTATCATTTGACTGTGTTTCCTATTTGCCTGGATAGTTATTGTATATCTGTATATTTGTGCAGTGCTGCTCAGTTATCATTATATTGTACATATCATCGTGGGATCAAGTTCTGTGTGCCCGTGTATACTCTGCATTGCATTCATCTCCTCGTGCTCCTCCTCACATATATATTGCAGTGGTACAACTTGCTAGATGCAGACTACTGTCTCCTGTTCCCTGTGACACCAGTTTCAAGTATCCTCTCACATAGCAGTGGTACAACTTGCTAACGCAGACCACTGACTCCCATGATACCTTCACCTGGATTCCACTCCTTCACCTAGACAGCGGTACAACTTGCTATACGCAGACCGCTGACTTTCACCACCTCCTCATTACTCCTGGACATTCCTCCTCACTATAGCAGTGGTACAACTTGCTATCCGCAGACCACTGACTACCCTCACGTTTCTTTGTCCATCTAGTTCCTCGTGTACAGTTATCTACCTATTACCAGTGCTGCTAGTCATAGACTTTTCTCGAGCATTCTCTTACCATCTGCTGTCTCCTGTTCCGTGGTCACCACGCTACCAGAGTACCATATTACCAACTATACTGCTCTGGTAAGTCCATCATCTGGTGATACCTGGGTAAAGTGCCCGTGACAGCTCCATTTCAACGTTTGCCTGAGAAACTGTTGAAATTCTGTAAAATGCAGTCGTTTCAGCTCGAACATATTCTAACCAGCTCGAACATGGATAGACCCATTCGACTTGCTTGAATTTAGCTCTAATTTTGTTTAGGGATTGAGAAATGATCGCAAATTGTAAAACTTTAGAGCGGATTCAACTACTTAGTTTGGAATCACTATGGGACAAATTCAGGCTTCTCTACTCAAAAGTACTTTCAAATACAAAAAAAATACATAGCATGGTCAGAGATTCAAAAATGTATCGAGTGTAATTCAGTCATTAATAAAGTGCATCATTGTTTGGAGACAAATATTTTTGGATCCTTAATATTTTAATAGTCCATATTGTTTAGTAGTATTGTTCGCAAATGCCATACCCAATGATGAATAGTAATTAAAGATGGGTGAATTAGCCCAGTTATCTCTAATATAAAGATGTCAAGGTTGATCCTCATCTACAGATAAGTGAGTCAGCCTGGTTTCCCAGACCCCCACTCTGTGTGTAAATATAAATGTATAAATGAAGGGCTACTAGCCCATGTACATGTCTAAGTACTAAATTATTGTGGTATGTGTATACACAAGGAACAGCTCTTCTAAGAGCTAATTGGCCAATAAAGATCCCTATTATTAAAATACATCCAGTCTTGTGAGACGCCAGCAGCTGTTGTGTTCATCTGGCCAACAGATTAAAATGCAACCTTTATTTCATCTCTTGGCAGTACTACTCTGACATAAGCATCCTCAGTCAGTACTATGCCTGCTATGTAGCAACCCTGATCCACGATCCGGAGGAATTCAGCCAGAGCAACCAGCAAGGAGACGCTGCTGCAGCAGCTACATATTTAACAAGAAGTGTAAGCAGTTCCAGGTGTCGGTGGGGAGTTTGGTGGAGACAGCGATTACTCTTCTACAACTCATGACATCAAGCTGGTGTACAATTAATAATCGCAGTCCATGAGTGACTGGTTGGCCAAGTGGCATGAGAAGGGGTAGTCAGTGACAACTAGTTGGATAGCAGAGTAAACACATTCATCACAGTAGTGCAGACTACTGCATATTTATGTGTGTGCTGCATTTTGCTGCATTGCTTTCCTGACTTATCTTATGCCTATTTCCTTGCATATTTTACTTGTCCATAACAGCACACTGACCACAGCAAAACACAATTTATAATTATTGCATTTCCTAACTATCTTTGCAAATACACAGGGAATTGATTGAGTGATCTTAGCCAGGGTATATTTTTGCAACACAATGGTGCAAATCATATTTTGGTGTTCCTGGTGTAGAAATGCACAGCTAACGCATTGCAATCTGATCTGGTGTATCTTTTGAAACACACTGACTGGCACAAAACACGTTTTGTTTCCCCATACATGCTCCTAGTTCCATTAACTATATAGAGTGAGTTTCATTTAAGAGCAAAGAAAAAATATGATAATGGATATAAAGATGTCACATTCATCTTCCTAGGGACATTTTCTTAATAACCAGATAACAGTGCTATAAATGACAAAAAAAATTATACTGATAGGTGATAGGGGAAATATATGATATAAGAGAAGGACATATGTTTTTGTAACACAGCTTAATACATAGCAAGAAGGAGGTGGTAAAAAAAACTGGTGTATTGCAAAACTCATGCTTTCTCCCGCTTAGTGTTATGCTCTTTTTCTTTGGTCTGTATGCGTAAGGCCCTACTTCAATCTCTGTCCCATGTCTGCCCCATGGGCGCATGCAGGATTTTAAAAGGGGGGGGGGGTACAGCGCCGCGGCTGCTGTACAGTACAGTGCTGCTATGTAGGGGCACTGTTTAGCCCCTGATCTTCGCGGAGGGGAGGGGTTTCTGGAGAACCGGAGGACCAGAAACCCCCCCTGCATGCGCCCCTGGCCCCTTAATCACCTATATTTTTATGTATGGTATTTTTTGTATGATTTGACATGGTGATTGTCCTATGCTGCAGAGTTTGTATTGATGATATATGTCACATTTTACAGAGGAAAATGATGAGGTGAGATCTCTCCAATTCTGCGGAGTTTCAGAGACTATGATGCAACTCGTATTTGCTCCCATTTAGCAATTTGCAGGAGATTTTAAAAGAGGGAGGTGATGAGGCAATTGTGTCATCAAGTAATGGCTGTTAATTGAGGGCAACTGGTTAAATTTCTTAGGTAATGATTTACATGAATAGGTAATGAATATTCTTAGTAAAATCCAGGAACAGAGAACATTGGCAAAGGGAGTTATAGGAGATCCTCTACGTTAATGAGTTTCAAAACTTTTTGTTCCAGATGAGATTGCAGCTTTAACTGTTTGAATAGTGAAGTGCACATTACCAGCTACTCTTTTTTTAAATGCCTTTCTAAAAACGCAAGTGATGTTTGTTACCTAACATATGATTAATATTCTAGACCATTCTTCAGATCATAATTTCTCATTAGTCTCAGGAACCAAACTAGAAAAGAGTTTCCAGTTATGTAACATGCGTGTTAGGATGTGGTCAAGGGACTGAATAGTACATCTGGTGGTTAGCATTCTTGTTTCAGACCATTTCTGAGCTTCTTCTTACAACAACATGTCTGGACTGTATTATTATAACTATGTTCATGGTAGAGACAATGGTGACTTTAATAATATATCTTATAGTACAGAAAGTTATTGTTTAGCAGCAAAATATTACCAAATAATGTTAGTTACAAGATCTTATCATGTGCAAGGTCTAAGCATTTTATAATTACTGGGATATATATGAAAGCCTATAGGGGCTTTCAGTGTGATGACAGAACTCTAAGTGTGGTGCATTGGCAATACAATCATGTACAGACTTTCAGATTGGTCCCCATGACTATAACGTGCTCTGGCACTTTACTGCTACAGTTTTACAACCACTAATATAACAGAGGGATGGAATTAGACCGAGGGGATATAAATGCTGCAGGGGCAGGCAGAGGTAAAAGTACAGGCATACCAAGAGTTAACTTATTTGGGTGGTGGTAGAAATCTGAGTCCCCCAATCAGTAGGGATGGAAGGGGAGGGCCTAGTATTCCAGAGGAGGCTTATAACATATAGGAAAAGGATCTTACTTCCTCTTACCGTCTGGAGTTGTTACCCACCCACCCATTCCCTATTTTTAGTATTGGCTTAATACTTGTGTTTACAAGTGGTGGTAAGCAGCCCAATCAGCAGCCAATTTGGTTACATTTAAGGCGTTGTAGACACTCTCCCCTTAAAGGGATTGGGCAATTAGTCAGAATAGTCATTCGGGGTTAAGGGGCTCCGCTTAGGTGGGCGCCTCAGCTAATATGCCAAATGGGGGAGTTTGGCATCTTACGCCTAGTCGGGTCCAAATTAGTTTGGACGGAATTTACAATTGGTAGGTGTGGCCTGGATGCTGATTGGTCTGTTTAGATTTGCCATCAGATTTTCCAGCAGGTTCGCCTTTAATAAATTCCTGACCTTTCAAACGCCAATTCAAGTCTCTGTGTCGTTATTTTAGTTTGTTAAGTTAACTCTGGTAAAGGTAAAAGATGGTATAGTATGTGGTCCACCATAAGCGGTTAATAAGAATTTATATATTACAAGTATTTCATTAATAATATATTTAACGCAGCACAAATAATAATGGAACTCACAATATTAAATAAGATGTTTACTAAGCATATTAATGCATTTATGCTTTTGGTAGGGATTCTTGTTTTGCCCATTTTACTCTCAACATGCTCCCCCCAATCTAAACATAACTTTTCTGCATGTATTTCATATACCTTTGAAATTGTGATTTGCATATATATTACATATATATTCATTTTTGTTAGTATGTACCTGTAGCCTAGGACTGCTACATCAAGTAAAAAAAGAGGATAGAGAGAAATTGTGTATTCGAAGGCACTCCGCGATATCAATAATAAATTAAAATATCTATTTCTTTATTTGTATGCTTTAAGAAAATCCCTCTTAATTAGATAGCGAAATATTAAAACCAAAGTGATTAAAGTGAATTAAAATAGCAAAGTAAATTGCTATGCTCCGCTACTTTATATTTCTCTATATAAGTTTTCAGTGTATAATATAGTAATCACTCCTATATTAAACCAGTCTCACAGTTGGATACTACTCCATATCAAAATGATTTAAGTATGTGTGGTATAAAAAAGACTAATTGTCATGATACCCTTGATTGCAACAATATGAAAGTAATGAACTTAGATAAAGTCTCTGGCAGTTATTACATCAATCCAATATCCCAATAAACCTTTATAGTAACTGTATTATCGATAATGGGGTATCATGATGTAATAGAAACTCCATATGAATCAAAAACACACTCTCAATGTAATCACCCTAATCCACATAATTGCTTACATATAGAGCCCAATGAGGGTTTAAGCTTTTGTTATATTTGTAATGGGATTGCTAGGGCTTAAATAGGGTCTCTGCCTAGTGATTGTTTGGCTTAGTTGTATACCCTGGCACTATATTGCTCTAGTAATTACACTTGTGTGTTTAGTTGATCAGTCATTCTGTTATCAAACAGGCATCTGATGTGTCTATTGGAGCTCCTTCTAAATTGGAAGCCTGCCGTTTTTAGTCATACACACACACACACACACACACACACACACACACACACACACACACACACACACACACTCATGCTGTTATCTAACCCATACAAGGTTTTGTTATTATCTGAGAATGCGAAATTGAGACAAATAATGAGGAGTGATTGAGCACAGTAGCGGGGTAAATGCCAACGCGCGTTTCGCTACATGCTTTTTCAAGGCAATCCGAAATGAGGAGGAATGAAAATATTTATGCAGCTCACCACGCCCACTTGTCTGACGTGTCATAATCTGATAGGCGGCAACTCCGTGTGTCATGATTCCAATGATTGATGGCTAAATTAACATATCCTTTTGTTAGGATTAGTATTTGCCCGCCCCCAGGAGTAAGTGATTGGTAAATCGATGTATCAGGCTGTCAGCATGTAAACAAACAGTATATAAGATACTGAATTGTCACTTCTCATGTCTGATTCCTCTTCAATTCTACCTCAATCTAAACAAAGATTCGTTCCCCATATAATGCAGTAGGTATATGGTGACAGTCAGTTCATGTGATAAATAAAAAATAATAAAAAGCAAGTGAAAATTAACCGTGTGTGTACACTTTGATTAAGTAACATGGGTTAGATAGAGTCTATCGCTGGCAATCAAGTACATTCTACCAGTAATTCAAAGTTGCTGATTTAGTTAATCAATTATTATGTTATCAAACGCCAATTCAAGTCTCTGTGTCATTATTTTAGTTTGTTAAGTTAACTCTGGTAAAGGTAAAAGATGGTATAGTATGTGGTCCACCATAAGCGGTTTATAAGAATTGATATATTACAAGTATTTCATTAATAATATATTTAACGCAGCACAAATAATAATGGAACTCACAATATTAAATAAGATGTTTACTAAGCATATTAATGCATTTATGCTTTTGGTAGAGATTCTTGTTTTGCCCATTTTACTCTCAACATGCTCCCCCCAATCTAAACATAACTTTTCTGCATGTATTTCATATACCTTTGAAATTGTGATTTGCATATATATTACATATATAAAATGGAGCCCCTAGTGGTGGGGACAGACTTGGCCGCAGACTAGCAGAGGGTCGTGAAGTGCGTACCGGCTGGGGAGAACCCAGGAAAGCGGAGTGAAGTCCAGGCAAGGGTCAAGGGCCGGCAGCAGACAGCCACTGCTGGCATCCGACCGTTGCCTTAGCAACGGTCGGGTGGACACCCTGGAAATTACGTCCCGGTCGTCAAGGTGACGTCCGGTACTTCAGAGGGCAACAGAAGCGAGCCGCGGCGGCTGTGAGTACTGCAAAACCATGTTGCATTGGAGAGGGAGGTAAATTTAAAATTGGGGGGCAGATTTATAGTTGGGTTAGGGCATGTCCTAGATCAACTTTAAATTTAAGTGTAAAAATAAAGCTAACAAGTAATTCTGTGCTACATGAAAAAACAGACAGTATTTTCCTTACATGCAAAACAATATACTAATGTGAACCCTTACACTGTAAAATGGTTTGTCCAGGGAAAACTTACTTATTTGTTTGCCTTACTTTCCTTAATGAAGCAGGCCCTGTGTGTCCTACTTGCTGAAATCCACAAGGACATTCTATTAGATCTGTGTTTCTCACACCCAGCCCTCAGAGCCCCCTAACAGTGCAAGTTTTCCAGGTCCCAAGTGAAATAATTATACCACCTGTGAATCTCTCAAAATATGTCAGTCAGTGATGAATACACCTGTGCTCCAGCAAACAGATATGGAAAACCTGCACCGTTAGGAGGGGCCGAGGACTGGATTTGGGAAACACTGTATTAGATAAATGACAGAGTCACATATAGGGAAGATCTTAACAATGGTATTTGAGTTCAAGATTACATTAGGGCGGATTCAGGGAACTTTTTTACCTTTTACCCCAAAATATATTTAGATAGGCCGACGTTACGCCCTTGATTTGAATGGAAGGAAATCATATATTATTAATTATTGGAATTCCATACTTTTGTTCCCCCTCTCTTACTTCCCTCACCCTATGTGCCTCCATAGTTTTGTTCGCCCCTCTCTTACTTCCCTCACCCTATGTGCCTCCATAGTTTTGTTCACCCTTCTCTTACTTCCCTCACCCTATGTGCCTCCATAGTTTTGTTCCACATCTCTTATTTCCCTCACCCTATGTGCCTCTGTTATTTTACTTACTTTTCTATTGAGTATTTCTCTTCTTTATTCTTCTTCTCTGTTCTTCTTATCTTGTTTTCTACTGCCGCGGCTCCTCTCTGCTCCTCACTGAAAATGACGTCGGGTCACCCGACATTCAGTGGGAGAGAGGATAAGAGGAGACTGCTGGGATCCGCTGCGCGGTCATGTGATTGAAAAAAATCACATGACTGTGTGGCGTTGTGTTCGGCAGCATTATCCCCAGGAAATTAATTTTTAACCCATTTGGGGTAATTTACCCCGGTTCCCTGACCACTGCATTAGGGTGTTTTACACAGGAACACTTGCCACGTGTGGAGACATCTTTAATTTCTGAAAGTATAGCTGCTATTATTTTATTGCTTCTGTTCTGGTTCCTCATCATTAATATGCTCAACTTTTAACATTATTTTCATCTCCTGACTTTGTTAGTCCTCTAGTATTTATAACCTCAAACAGTTTTATATAAATACAGATGAACTTATCATTCATTGAAAGCATTTCTAAGAAAAGTGGCCTAGCACCACGAACAGCATTGAAATACTTTAAATGTAGACGTATTGCCTTCAGCAGCAGCATCTGTAGCATCATCAGCCTCATCCTTTCAGCTTAGTAGTGCTAGCACACAGTGCCAGGCCATTTACAGGCAAGCTACTCTCTGTATCACTGGCTTCATTAAGAAACATAACAGTGTCAATCTATTGGGAAACCTTGGCTAAGACCCTTCTTAGGATTCCTCATTGCCAATAAGGAATAGAGCATTGTGTGTACATTACAACTAGGTGAATTTCATGCTTTGCACACACAATTAACTTGGTGGTTCAGAATCTCTTAAAAAATGAGGGGTTAGAGCTCGATATGCCATCACACTGATGATGAGTCAACAGAGTGCCCCAATGTAAAAGATGATTATGATATCTGGTTAGGCTTAAAAGAAATGCCAAAATATATTAACACTTCTACTGTGTCTCAATCTGATACAGCCTGTTTTAGTGGAATTGTAGAGGATTACGTTAATGATAATTTACAAATTATCATCTCAGACAGCCCCTTTGAATTCTGGGAGGAAAAAGGCAGTTTGGATTCCCTTGTACAAACTAGCTATGGTGTACTTAAGCTGGCCACCCTACAGACTGTACTCTGCAAGAGTATTAAGCACAGCCGGGAACATTGTGAGTGATTATCATAGGAGACTTCATCCCAAAAGTTTAAAAAAAACTGATGTTCATCGAAATGAACTACAAATTGTATGAGGAATTCTGTTGTTGCCACCACTTATAAATAGAACGTAACGCTGGATTCCAGTGTGGATGAACTAATATTGTATGACAATGATATTGACATTGATGATGAAGAGGGTGATGATATTGTCAACATAAAGGAAGATGACCACTTATAGCCTAAAGCCCATTAATAACTTATTAAAATCCCTATCTATTTTACAGGCAATCAACAACCAACATGTCTTCTTTTGTGGAGACACTAACAAGTAAAGCACTTCAGTCACAAAGGTGTCATTACCTATTGCTGAAGTGCTTTGTTTGTTAAAATATGCATGGCCTTTTTTAATATACAGCATAAGGATGGGCCAGAGGGCCCATGGACAATTCCATCTTGCATTAGTTTACATCATATCCACCTTGGTCTATAGTCTTGCTAAAAGGTCTATTATTGCTGCTGCTATTCATCTAATGAGCTTGTATTACTGCCTTTCTACAATGTGTCACACATGCTGTCTAAAAATGAAAATATTGTGTCTATGGTCTTTTTCCCACCATTTCATTTCTTGGTGAGGCCCACCTTGGTATATCTTCTTTTCTAAAATGACCATCCTTTTCAGTCAGTACTCTGCCTGTATGGTGTCATTTACTTTATTAAACTGCCATCCTATCTGCTACTGCTGTGTCATTATATTTCATAGGAATAGTATCTTTAAATGGTGAAAATTTTGACAGTTGTAAAGTGATCATTAGAAATTAGGCTGTAAATGATTGTAAATGAATGTTAAATAAATACTAATGTAAGAAGAAAAACAGCTGAAAATTACATGATTTTACCTGTTTTTCACCATTTTAATAAAATGCAGATCCAAAACCAAAACACGAAGATGGTTTCAGAACCAAAACTAAAACACAGTGGTCTGTGCACATCTCTAATTATAAAATTCTGTTCATTTACTTACCTTGAATACTGAGTTACCCTCTAGTAATCATGGCTCTAAACAACATGCAAACTTGTGTTCACTTGCTAACCTCTGACATTCAGTTAGCCTTACAAATCATTCATTGAAAGCATTCCTGAGGAAGTGTTCTAGCATCACAAAATGCATTGAAAAGCATTGACTGCAGTTCATCACAAATGAAAGTTGCTCTCCTCCTGGGATGCCAAGTGTCTGCATTTATCAAAAGCACATACAGCTGATATTATAGCATATGTGCACATCAGCCACCTACATTTACCCTTTACATTTTCACAATATGGTGTACCACTTTTGTTATTTGTATAGACTAGTTTTATACAGCGGTGGCAAGTGGTCAATAAAGAGTTCCTGTGGCCAATGGACACCATAGACCCCATTCGCTGGTGGCCAGTTGACTATAAAGACATAATTCTCAGATGCTTAGTAGATAATACAGACCGCATTCACCGGTAATTCACTATTTGTTAGTGGAAAATATTGTTATGTTTTGCTTCTCTTTTTGCTGCTCGGTTGTCTCAGAATCCATTCCAGATTCTGCTTGTATGTCAGAATTGTAGTGTCTCTGTGTGTTAGAGGTTGTAAAGCAACCATACGTACCTTGTTTTCTGAGCTGCCAACAGGTATTTCACATTGCAGATGATTTAGCAAGACTCATTACTGCTTACTTCCTAACAGTTGATCAGCCAACACTCTCTGCTCCCATGATTTCTACCCAGCAGCTGATTGGCCAGGACCTACATAAATACACTCATTGCCATTATTCCCTTGCTGGTGTTCGGTTTCCCTAGGCTAGCTCCTGTACCTTTGTTCTATATAGATTGGTATATCTTCTGCTGCTGGATTCAGTGTTTGACCATGGCTACATTTACTAGACTTTGCTGTTGGATCACTGCCTGCCCTTGAACTCTCTTCCTGTTTATTATCCTTGTATGCCACTCCTGCACTTTAATTCGCCTGCCAATTGACTATTCTCTTTTGTGTCCTGTCTATGTGTGGCTCCATAGCTGTGACTTCCCTGACTTTACCTCACTCATGGCTGATAACAACTATACACTACTGGAATCAAGTTGGGGGGGGGGTGGCATCCGAGTATCAGTGCGGTTTTGGGAATGGCGGCCGCTAGTGGTGAAAAACATCCCGTGCTTTGTATAGGGGTTATCAGTCTCTGACAAATATAGAACACTTTCACTGGTGGCCAATGGACAATGACGCCCCATTCACTGGTGAAAAACTGTCAAAATCGATCCATTCACTGTTAGGTACATGGACTACACTTACTCCTTGCTTCACTAGCTTGTTCCACTGTGATGCCAGGTCTTGGAGCTTCAATCAATTTGAGCCATAATATGCTGACAGATCTCAGATTTCCTCTCCTGCTGTAGCCTATGATTAGCTGAGTTCACAGCAAATGGGGAATTAGAGCTCTGACAGCTTATTATAGCTAAAGTTGAAAGATGCTCTACAATATACCTTGTTCCCCTATGCACAGGAGAGAACAGAATAGCATGCAGCACCACCACCCAGTGAACTTTATTTCTAGCCAGCAGTAACCACAGAAACAGAGCTGCCCAGTCTCATTGAATTTTAGCATTTTTTAAGATGGCATTGAGACTCTGTAAGAGTGTCTGCATATGCTGCACCCTTTTCATTGACATACATGAAGTCTAAAATTGCCTGGCATCTGCAATGTGGACCAAATCAAGTGTAAATGTAAACTAAAGTCTACTCAATATGTGCATGGTGCCACTGATGTGTAATACCCTGGAATTGTGGTATCACTTAATTAACATTGACATTACCGTCATGACCATACACGTATGGTCTCGGTCAGAACTACAATTGAGAACTACAACTCCCAACATGCTTTGTGGGAGGAGAGGAGGAAGGAGATGGCATGAGTCATTACAGTTAGTGAGTATTCAGAGCTCAGTGGTAGTCAGTTGGCTGATGATAAAAGGAAGTTGGTAAATGTGGTTGGAGAGTGAAGTACTGTCAGTGAAGAGAGCGTGAATGAAGGATAAGAATAAGAGTAACAAAGTATTTATAAAGATTATAAAGCGTGTCAGAGCACCAGCAAGAATTATATAATAAAGAACAACTACAAGAACAGAATGAAAAAGAGTAGAAACAAAGAATTGTTATTGGAATGAGTTTTCAGCTTTATTTATACTACTGTTCAGTGTCAAACTTGGCAGAAAGAGAACTGAAGCTAAAGTTAAATCAAGAGTATCTTGCAATAGAAAGAAATCGGTGTGTTTCCAGGAGAGACTTACAGAAAGGACAGACAGATAAGTAAACGCTTCAAGCATTACACCTCAGACACTTATGTCACCTTTATACCTGTACAGTACTACTCATATTATTGAGTAGCTTTGTGTTATAAGCAATAAGTGCAGGACACTTATCATTTAAGAGAGCTAATTTATCATAACCAACAGTAAACTTACTTACAAAAAGCATAAAGAGATAATTCAAGTACTATGACATATTAAACACATTAAAAGACTGAAAGCATTATAAATAAATACTGAAAAAGCTGTCCCACTTTCAAGATCTATAATTATAATACACTGCTAAAAGAATCATTCAGGCCTGCTAAGTACATCATACCCACCAACTAAAGAACATTGCATGTAAATATTTATATAGGATTCGTTTTCAGTAATTATAACGAATGGTACAATTAATTAGGTAAATAGGAATGTTTAAACTATAGAAATTTATTGTCTTTAATTTATTAAGAATACTGTAATTGGTTAGAGGGAAGATAATCTATAACAATAGTAGTATTAGTATTAGCTTAGTTAATCAAAAAGTTTATGAAATAAATAAATCAGAGTTTTTAAAAAAATTAAACAAATAAAAACGGCTATTGGATTGTCCAAAATTCCCTGTTTCTTGTGACATCATATTGTTTGTCTATGTATCTGGCTGCACCTCTGCCTCTCTGCCGTGGGGTGCGGTGTTGCAGTGTCCATTGACGAGAAGATTGGAGCAAGGTCAACAGACACAGGCCTTGGTGGCACACCTTGGTAATCCAAATATCCATCACATTATCACAGAACATCTCTCGCAACACATGTGATCCTCAAAGGCTAATGTGGGGTTAATAATAATAGTCACCAACGGGGTGTTGCAGGTGCATGGCACTCAACTTGCCTGGTAATAAAGGCACCTGTGGTAACGAAGGCATTTTGGCCTTCAATATTTTTGTATGTTCTAGTCATGCTATAACTTAGAGATGGGCGGGCTCGGTTCCGCAAGATCCGAATCTCGCCTATCCGAGTATCGAGCCGAGCAGGCTCGGTACTCTCCCGCCCATTCGGAATCTAAATCGAGGCAAAATGTCATCGTGACGTATTCGTATTTCTGAGCTCGGTTCTCTCGAGATTTGAAAAGCATAAATACCAGCCTCCACAGCAATCCATCGCCATTTGACAGAGGGAGAGAGCAGGGTTAGGTCACAGGCTATATTAGCGCAGGGACAGAGCAATTATTGTACACATAATTGTTTCTATTCTATTCTATACAATTCTAATATTAATACCAATTGGATTTGCAACTGTTAGAGCAGTAATAGAGGAGGATAGAGGAGGCTTTTTTTTCTTTTTTTGGCACTCCAAGTGCCTTTGGGGTGTCCCATATTCCCCAGTGTTTTACACTAATTTGTCTGGCTGTCAAAAAAAGTCAGATTTGTCAGCAGTATCTATATAAGACAATTTTTGGCACTACAAGTGCTTTGGGCTCATTAAAATGGATTCAAAGCAGTCCACATATGAGCAGAATCAGCAACCAGGTTCTGTCACCAGTCCTGATGGTAGTGTTCCCAGTACGTCATCTGGTAAAGGTGATGTAAAAGTACATAATCTTGTTAAATCAGGTAAAAAAACACACACCAAAAAAAAATAGTAACTGAGGAAAAGTTAAGTGGCGATAAAAAAAAAAATTGCCAACATGCCATTCTACACACGCAGTGGCAAAGAAAGAATAAGGCCTTCGCCTTCCTCTATTAGTGGCAGATCCAAAAATGTTATCGAGCCTTCTTCTTGTATGGTCACTCATGACCAAGCAAGACCAAGTCTAAAAGTGGTGCACAACTACTGTTACGCGTTAAAGCCGAGCTGCAAGAAAACAGTAAGGCATTAGAGGATAATGTATGCTGTGAATCAGAAATGACACCAATCCCTGTGGAGAGTCCATCCACCAGTGGTATGTGTAATTGTGAGTATTCTGTTAGTGTACCCATAGAGAAGGGCCCTTTCAGCAGTTCTGCTGATGTGTGCCTGAACAGCCCGAGTGTAGCTGGTGATACACAAATTGAGGATGCCACTTTGGAATTAGAAGAGGATGAGGGGGAGATTTGTGTAAGCGACGAGGGCGCTAATGATGGTGTTGATGATTATGATGCAGACAGATACCACATTGCCTTTCTCAATTTCTATTTATATTCTAGATTATATAATAGCTGAATAGTTTTCTATTTTCCTACAAGTGGATGGGGGGGGAGGGGGGGGCTGATGCAGACAGATACCAAACTGCCTTTGTCCATTTCTTTTTAGATTCTATTTCTACAGTCTATGCAGGCTGCTTTTTTCTATTCAACTACGAATGGAGGTCGGGGGGGGGGGTTCATAGACAGCCACCAATCTACCTTGGTCCAATTATTTTTTATATTGTTCAGTCTATGCAGGCTGCTTTTTTCTATTCAACTACAAGTGGAGGTCGGGGGGGGGGGTCATAGACAGCCACCAAACTACCTTGGTCCATTTATTTTTTATATTGTTCAGTCTATGCAGGCTGCCTCTTTTCTATTTTACTACAAGTGAATGGGGGGGGGGGGGCTGATGCAGACAGATACCAAACTGCCTTTGTCCATTTCTTTTTATATTCTAATTCTTCAGTCTATGCAGGCTGCTTTTTTTCTATTCAACTACAAGTGGAGGTCGGGGGGGGGGGGGTCATAGACAGCCACCAAACTACCTTGGTCCATTTATTTTTTATATTGTTCAGTCTATGCAGGCTGCTTTTTTTCTATTTTACTACAAGTGGATGGGGGGGGGGGGCTGATGCAGACAGAAACCAAACTGCCTTTGTCCATTTTTTTTATATATTTAACTATAAGTGTAGGGTGTAATATACACCCAAAGACGATGGCTGCATTGCCAATAGGCTAAGATGGAGAGGAAGACAATTAGGTTTGTGTGTAGAATTAAGGACGGCCTACCAGGGATTAAAATGTTTTCTTCCTAATTGATTAGCTTTAGAATTACCTTACTTATCCAAGAAACAGGTGGAACACTAAATTAGGTTATTTTATGCCCAAAAACATTAATTTTTAAACAGAATTGCAAAACAAAACCAAAACCAAAACCAAAACACGCAATAGCGGTTTGGCAAAACCAAAAACACGATGGTAATCCAGATCCAAAACCAAAACACAGGGGTCAGTGAGCATCTCTACTATAATTATACATTTGAAATCAGACATTGCTCAACATAATGCACTGTTGCATAATAATTTTAATATCGCTACAACATGGTAACACATCTACATTAATTTCTGTTTCCTCATTTTTCTTACTTCTACACATATAAACTCGTATTATGAGCTCTCCATATACACATTTGTAATGGTATGCAAGCAGTTATTGTGGAGAGATTTTTTGGATAGGATGGCATACCCTCCAGGTCCATGACAAACTAGTCACCCTAAGAGAGAGCACTCCTTCCTGACAACTGTGGCACAGAACAGTTTGTGTTTTTCACTAATGAAAATAGAACAAAGAGATAATAGTAATGTCTTTACTGTGCACATAATTATCTGCATAATTCACTTTACTCAGGCTCAATCCCAGATGAATAGGTAGAGAGAAGGACTAGGAAAACATCTTTGATCATTCTGAGGTCAATTGCATGACTTTGCCTGAAACTAGTTAACTCTTATATGCGAGGAAAGCACAGATGTCTGTGGTTTTATATTTTGCACCTGTTGAACTGTTCAAGCATGGGTCCACCCTTCCCCGAAGTTCATCAAGCTGGGTCTGTGTCCTCTCTGAAAAACCCATACAGGCATTGTTTATCGTGGTTGCATTGTACTTTGTCAGGAAACATTGATGTTGGTCTTGCAATGGCCTTTAAATTTATAGTTAAATATACAGTATATGAATGATGTATTTAAATGAAAGGATTTTATGTGAGACAAAAATCACACCATGAAATGAATTTGGCAGGCTACACGAGTCACACCACCAGCTTCACATTGCACAGTTTGGGGTATATTTACTATACTGCAGGTTTGAAAAAGTAGAGATTTTGCCTATAGCAACCAATCAGATTCTACCTGTCATTTTGTAGAATTTAGTAAATAAACAATAACTAGAATCTGATTGGTTGCTATAGGCAACATCTCTACTTTTTCAAACCCGCAGTTTAGCAAATATACCCCTTTGTCTCAAATGTACTTATTACAACTGTATTTATAGATACAAATGTTATTGCACACCATAAATCCATAGAACATGAACTTGCTTTTTTTTTTAAACTATATAGCCCAAATTCAGAAACAAGATGATTTCTAAATAACTAATATTTTTTTCTGCTGCCTTATGCATGGATGTCTCATTAAAATATTGGGCCTTATACAAAATCAAAATATGGGCCCTCATATTACATTGTAACAATGCAATTCAAATGCAAGTGACATGATTGTCATTAAAAGTTGTGTGTGTGTGTGTGTGTGTGTGTGTGTGTGTGTGTGTGTGTAGGTGTTACTTGTTTTAAATAAATACAATAAACAAATAACATATGTTGAAGTTTATGGGCCAATCAAATTGCACTATAGTACCCGTGGTTAGCATTAATGTTGAATTGTAAGGTTCCACTAGTAGCACTATAATCCAAATAAAATAAAAATATATTTATTTAAAAAAATTAAACATTTATCACCAAACCATCTAAAAGTCACTTAGATAACTCAACAAACATTATTCTTGTTTTAACCAGGATACAGCAAAAATAATAAATTGTCTGGTTATGAGTATCAAATGAGAATTTAATATAACTGGTAAATATTGCAGGTAAAGCACACAAACAAAGCAT
The DNA here is from genome assembly GCF_038048845.1 of Mixophyes fleayi. Taxonomy (NCBI): domain Eukaryota; kingdom Metazoa; phylum Chordata; class Amphibia; order Anura; family Limnodynastidae; genus Mixophyes; species Mixophyes fleayi. The sequence goes on along the minus strand of NC_134413.1, from coordinate 48,427,518 downwards.
GGGGGACACTAGTATAAGCATTGGATTCATAAGCCAAAATATGTTCTGTAATGAGGAAAAGGTATTAAGAAAAGAGGGGGAACTTCAGACAAATTTAAAATGACTTGAAGGGTAGCTTGTTAACTTGTTAAATCTACTGTCCACTTTGAACACTTTGGAGGAAATTATTAAATCAATCTGTGTGAATATAGTTCTAATGCGAGTTGATGTACAAGTGCAGTCAGTAAATAACTTGGCCTGAAGGACAAATGAAGGTGAGGAAACTCCATAGGCTTTTAACTATGTTGAATCATCATCATCATCTTCAGCTATTTATATAGAGCCACTAATTCCGTAGCGCTGTACAGAGAACTCACTCACATCAGTCCCTGTCCTATTGGAGCTTACAGTCTAAATTCCTTAACATGCACACACACAGACCGAAAGGGACTAAGGTCAAGTTAATAGCAGCCAATTAGCCTACTAGTATGTTTTTGGAGGGTGGGAGGAAACCAGAGCGCCTGAAGGAAACCCATGCAAACACAGGAAAAAATCTTGATATTAACGTAAAACAGAAATAAACACAGAAATGGAAATAGCACTTTGTACACTGTTTCACAATCTGCTGGTGGAGGTAGTGTAGAACTTGTGAACAATTAATTAGTAGAAGACTGAGCCCCAAGAACTGAAAATCATTTGATTACTTTTAAACATTCTTCCTTTCTTAAATCACTTGCCCTCTGTGACATCATTGCATAGGAAACATAATTATATTTTCTGGACTTCTTGGGAACATATGTAATCTCTATAGCATTTCTATGGGGCTCGTCAGGGATAGCCGCCTCTGCCGATCTCCTTGATCTGATAACTTATCAAATATTCAAACGGTCAAACAATATATCACCTCTATTCTGTCAGGAAACTGCTCCTGACCACCTTTACCAATCACAGACCGCACTCTTTGCACTTGTGGCTTGGAACTGTTTACTGTATGGGGCACACGATTCCAGCACTCAATCTTTCTCTCATTTATCATACAGGTTATAGATTTGCTGAATTGCCTCCAAACAGCGCTCACATACCCACTTAGGTTCTGCCACCACCTATTGAATAAGGGAAAAATTACCCTGATATACTGTCCCACACTGGCACACAATCCTCCTTGTTACACACAGGTTAGTGATGCACACACCAGTAATCAAAGATTAATACCTCAAGACTTTCTTACACAAATGTACACACAGGCACACACTACGCTTGGTAGTCAAATGTATTAACAATTCACACACCAGCATTCAAAGGGTTAACATGGTCAAACAATCTTCATAAAAGGCTTATAGAGCAATAAGGACAGCACTTATTAAATTTTGAATTTGATATACAAAAAGTACAATGCCTACAGGTTATTAAAAGCAATTAATAAAAGATGACATGACATAAGCAAAATATGTCAAATTAAAGAATAAAGTTTCAGAATATAACTTACATACTAGTTGTATAATCTGTGCCAAGAGAAACTGACTTGGAAAATGCACAGCTTATCAATGTTGATTGATTTCCCAAAAGTCTCACCCTATCTTGTAAGTAATTTCATCTTTTAAAGACACTTTGTCACCTTTCCCCTCCTACTGGCATGTAGTCTCCAGGGATGGCCTGTGACACATTTTACAACCACAATTTACATCTTCCCTGTTTAATACGCAATGTTAAAATGGAACATATCTTTTATGGAGAGTGTCTCACAGACCCAATTTTATTATTAATAAATCCAAGACAAATTATTTTGATTGTAAGTGGTATTTTAGAAATTAAATTATATTCGCCTATATAAAATATAGCAAGCCAGCATGTGGTCTCCTTGTGTAAGACCACATGCTGGGTGGTTCCTTAAAGTCTCTTCAGATGCCAAAAAGCACTCCAGTACCAGGACATAGCTCACCACACAGGGGCCTTTGAAGCTGACAAAGGTGACAGTGTTATCTTGTAACACAGGCCAGTGCTTCTGGCGTCACATTTTACAATAGCAAAAGGATATAGACACTACGCGCTCACCTCCTGATGGTTGCAGGAGCTGCAATCAGGACTAGGGATCCCTCCCTAGTAGTAAAACTAAACGGTAAAAATTCCTGTGCGCTCACTGGCTTAGTTATCTAAACTATTAATAGTACTTAGTGCGGGTATATTCTGCTCAATTATTGGATAGGTCAAGACTGATTTGCATATAATACATTTATTGCAATTCCCTGTATATAGTATACTAAACAGGTGGAATATGAGCAACAATCAATGATATTGAAGGTAAAAAGATTAAAAAGATTAAAAATAGCGCTGGGAATTATACATGTAATTCTGGCACACATGTGTTGGTGTAAATTGTCCTCTGATGACCATATTTAACAAAGTAATCTGGCTTAACACTGGCTGGTAGACCAGATAGTAACACAGTAAATCTATGATATAACAGTGGCTATATAGCATAGCAGCAAATACATAGAGTGAATGCCATAAATGGTCATGTGCTGAATAATCATGTATTTGACAGTCCCAATGTAGAGAGATCCTTGCAGTATTGAAGTTGAGAGGATTTAAAGTACATATGTCCAACTAATTCCACATGGAGATGAAATCGATACTTGCATTTGCGGACGGGTAATTCTGTAGTTGTCCAGTCCCGAGTGTCTACCTTTAAAAGCGCCAAGAGGCTGGTGATGTTCAAATGGATTACAGCAATAGACAGTAGCGGGTGATCAGTCCCGCTACTGAAAGGAGAAAGTTACAGTCCACAAGCGTGCAGCATGCTTCCGGTTCTAGTTTCCAGGTCTGATGTCACATCTGGGGGATTCTATTGGCCAATAGGTTAGTGTATGGAGGAGGACCAACGCGTTTCGTCTGATAGACTTTTTCAAGGGAAGTCTTGACCTATCCAATAATTGAGCAGAATATACCCGCACTAAGCACTATTAATAGTTAGATAACTAAGCCAGTGAGCGCACAGGAAATTTTACTGTCACATTTTACACCTTGAGTTTAGTCATTACCCTGTGAGAGTAGGCTTTGCTTTGTAGGAATTGACAGTGCACCCTAGCTTACAGAAAAGCCCGAATGATAAATGGATTCATTTAATATACCATATTTACAATGCAGTCCCTTATAATTATGCTTTATTCACCACAGTTATGTCAATTGTTAATCCTCCCTTTTCACTACATGGCTGGTATCTTTCAATAATACATTTAATCTGACTAGTTCCACAAGTCATACAATAATTTTGATGTATTCTTCCATATGTACACAGTTATGTTAATTGTTAATCCTCCCTTTTCACTACATGGCTGGTATCTTTCAATATTACATTTAATCTGACTAGTTCCACAAGTCATATAATAATTTTGATGTATTCTTCCATATGTACACTTGGTGGCCCCCAAATATGGTACTTTCAAGCCAAAGGAATGTCCCTATCTTTTAGCATCTGTGGATTAGGCAATAAACACATGGTTGTCTGGCCAACTGGGACCCCGGGAATCTCTGAATAAACTCTCCAAGCTAGGTGATAAAAAGAAGGCCTCTGAAGCATACATAAAAATTAAATTACTTAAATTTCTTGTTTTCTTTACACACAGTGATTTACTGGAAGCCATGTTATTTACAGTGCTTATAGAAAATCATCATAGCCTGTCAAAATCATTACCGTTTGACACATTACACCATGGAAATTGAAAAAAATTAAATTAAACTTTTTCAAGCTTTATTTGCAAATTTCAACTTACAGCATTCAACTTATGAAAAAAGGCAACAGTTCTGAAAATTAATAAAAAATGAAACACTAGAATAACAGCGTAGGCAAAGTGGTCAGTCCCCTCATTTAATTATTTGTAGAGCCAACTTTAACTGTAATTGCAAAAAAATAGTCTGATTGAATATGTCTCTTCCAGCTTTTTGCACCTAGATAGGGGAATATTTGCCCACTCTTTCTTGCAAAATTGTTCATATTCTGTCAAATTTCATGGGGAGCGACAATAGACTACTCTCTTCAAGTCCATCCACAGATTTCCTATTGGATTTAGGTCAGGGCTTTGATTTGGCCAGTCAAGGACATACACCTTCTTATTCTTAAGCCACTGTGATTTTTTTTTGGTGGTATGTTTAGGGTCCTGTCATGTTGGAAGGTGAACCACCTGCCCATCTTCAGCTGCCTGGCAGAGGTCCACAGGTTTTTCCTCAAGAATTTATGTGTACTTGGTAGCATCTATTTTCCCTTCAATCTTGATCAATCGCCCTACAACATAATGTTGCCACCACCATGCTTAACAATAGGTATGGTGTGTTTTGGGTTGTGTGATGTGTTTGGTTAGCGCCAAACATAGTGCTATGAGTTCAGTCCAAAAAGTTCAATCTTGGTCTCATCTGACCATACAACCTTTTTCCACATGGCATCAGAATCTTCCAAGTGTTTTTTTTGCAAAGAGCAACAAAGACTGAGGGTGGCACTTTTTCAGAAGAGGCTTCTTACGTGCCACCCTGTTATACAGGGTAGTTTTGTGTAAAGCTTGTGAGATAGTTGTCACATGCACACAATCTCAGCCATAAAGACTTATAAGTTCTGCAAAGCTAATACAGAAGTGGAAGTTGCTCAATCAATTTATAGCTTAATAGCAGGTGCTTTAAAAGGTGGTGTTATCCAGAAAGGAACAGATACAGAGAAAAATCCCCCAGCACACTGCTTTAACCAGTAAAATAGTTACTATTTCTAATTGAACATAAAATGCAGAATTCTCAGTTACACACATTTACAAATGCATGATAAGCCACCTGTCCCATCAAGAGGTGGTTGGAAGGGTTGGGTTATCCAGAAAGGAACAAACACAGAGAAAAATCCCCAAGCACACTGCAGTAAATCTGTGCAACTGAGAATTCCGCATTTTTATGTACAAGTAGAAATATCAGCTCTTTTACTGGTTAAAGCAGTGTGTTAAGTTCTTTAAAGTTGCCAGTGGCCTCTTAGTAGCTTCCCTGATCATTAGCCTCCTGGCTCTGTCATCCACTTTGGAGAGAGGACCCGATCTAGGTAGGGTGGTGCCATATCTTTCCATATCTTAATAAAGCTTTAAACAATACTCAGAAAAATGATAACAGTCTTTTAAATCTTTTTGTATCTCTTGCCTAACATGTGCATTTCCACAACTTTATCCCGTAGACTGTTTAAAAGCACTTTTCCAAGCATGGTGAATTATTTGACTTACTATTGACTGTTGGTAATGGAATCATAAAGGAACAACCAGTTTTATTCTGGTGGTCAATTAGCCTGTTGTGTGGCCATTGGTTGCACCTGAACCAGTTACTCTTATGGTATGATCACTTATTCAAATCAGGTTTTAGTAGTTAAATTATCTTAATTGTTAAAAATTTTGAAAATGGTATTTTCACTCTGATGCTGAGGGTTATAATGTGTAAATACAGCTGGAAAAAGTTTGATTTTAATTTATTTCAATTTCCAGTGTGTAATGTGACAAATGGTAATGATTTTAACAAGGTATGAAGATTTTCTCTATGCACTGTAAGACATCTCTAATTTGTGAGTTATCATAAATACAACAACATATTTTTTCCTAATTATTCATGACAGTGACATATGTAATTAAGAAGTCAAGGCAAGTTAATACTAGCGAAAATCACGTTGGCGTTTTGCTCTAATTGTCTGACCTAGCTCTTCAATACACGGTATGTATGAATGTGTCACAATAACAGATAGGGATTAGAATCTGCCATACTAGGCAGGAGGGCTAGACTTTACTGAAAGACAATTATCTATTAAATGGATGGGGAAATTCATACCACTTATAAATATATCTATTGAAGGAGTAATAGAAGAGAAACAGCTCCATAATACAGTAACAGCTATTTCCCTTGAATACAGGACTATATGTGACACAGCTCAAGCAGTGTTTATAACATGGATATACACCTCTATATTTAGTGTGAATATCTATAATTATTTATCAAGATAAATTACAGATAACAGAGACGTTGTAGTTTATTTTACTATTTTATTTTCTCTTGATATCATTTTGAACACAAATAGAACACTTAAGCACCTTTGTCTTTCATATTAATTCACTTTTTTAATATGTTATATAAAAAATTTTTTTTAGTTAAGATAAATAATACCCCTTTCACACTGCCACAAAAACCCGGGTTTATGCTGGGGTGAGCTCCGATGACCCAGATCGAGGCTCAGTGTTAAAGGGGATCAGTACAAAATCCCGGGTCTGATGATCGGGAAATTAGACCCGGAACTTTTGGAGGGTTATTCCTGTGTCAGTCCCGGGTCGTCTGCATTGTGAATGGTGCAACCAGAGTTTTTCAACCTGGGTATCACCAAACACAATTGAAAAGTTTAAAAAAAACAAAAAAAAACCCATCACCACAAGAGGAGCAAATCAGAGCTCTTGTGATGTTGCCAGGGAGATCCGGGCAAACCCGTGTTCAATATGAATGGGGTCGACCATGAAAGTTCCTGGGTCCAAAGTGCAGTGTGAATGGGGTTTCTGAACTGGCATGCTCTGTGACACGGCAAAAACCCAGTAAATTGCAGGGGCACCAATCTGAAAGTGGTATAATAAAATTTGGATATTTTATTTACATTTAAGCATCCCAAGGTGCCCCTTTACAAATATACCTCTTTCTCTTTTTTCTTTATATACCTTATTGTGTCACTACAGCCAAATAAGCATAATGTACAGTCTTACTCGGCAAACATTACACTCAGTTTTCTGCTCAGAATAACATATATCCATGTTTTACTGTACTTACAAAAAAGTAACATTATCAGCAGGCATGTTGCTAGGTCCATATTTCATTTTTAGACACTCACTTGACATGGTTTAACTTTTCAGTGATTTCAATACCAGTAAAGACATGATAAAGAGATGTTTTCCTTGTCTTTTAATTTATACCAGTTGCATGTTAGGATCAACTATGAATGTTACAAAGTTAAAGTAAATTTAAGTTTAAATTAGCTGTGAGGCTGGAACTGTTAAAAACTTAAATACAACAGTTATCGAAACTCATTGCAACAGTAATGTGAAACTATCCCAAAATATTTCAGCATACCAGTAAGTTAAAATGAAGCCTTGGTTCTTAGTAGAGATGAGCGGATCAGATTCTGAGAACAGATCTGAATTTTGGGGTATCTAGTCAAACGGAGTTATGGCTCAGCTTCTCGTGCCAAATTCGGATCAGAAAATTAAGCAAAATGTATAGTAATTTCCGGTAAAATGTTGGATCTCACAAGTTTTGGATCAATAACTTTTATATATAGCCCCCCTTCCTGTTCTTATCTGCCATTTTAGAAGTGATATCATGTGGGGAGGAAGGTGGCTGCAATTCTGTACTAAGAAAATCGCTTGTAGAAGGTTGGACAGGGTGAAGGAAGCAATTTATATAGCAATAGCTGTGATTTTACGCCAGTTTATTTAGAGATCAGTCTACTAGAATTGTGTGCTGATCAATATGGTGTCAGAGAGTGAAGAGTAGTGGCTTCTGGTTGTTATAGTATATATAGTATAGACATCTGAACTATTTAGTGGAGAACACTCAGGGTGCTATATGACTCTGAGCAGCACACAAAAAAAAACAATAACATTTCTTGCTTTTAAAATCCAAATAGTTTCAAAGTAAATTTTGTAAGGGGTGGTATCAGTGAGTGCGACAGTTGAACTATTTAGTGGATATCTTTGGTTAGCGGACACAAAAAAAACAAGGTGTTCTTTGACTCTGAGTAGCACACCCTAATAAAGAAACAGATTTCTTGCATTTTAAATCCCAAGTGTTTCAGCCTAAATTCAATTGTGTGAGGAACAGTATCTGTGATATCTTTAGTAAGCGGGCAAAAACAGTATGCTCCTTGACTTTGAGCAGCACAACCCCCTTTCCCCCCCAAAAAAAAAATATATAAAAAGAAATCTTTTAAGAACCAATGGTTTACATTTGGATTATATTATGGAGCAGTGTCAGAAGAATTGTAAGGTAACGTTCCCGCCTTTCCCTATCTCATTGGGTGTTCACCTGGTATGGTAGCAGCTACAAGTAGCTCCAACTTTAAGTTGCATTACTCCTCTTGTCAAGCACGGATTAGTACCGGCAGTAGTAGTCCGTTTTCAACCTCTACTAGTAAAAAAGGTAATGTGAAAAGAAAATGTAAAAAGTGTGCCTGTAGTGATCATAGAGGAATTATGGTTATAAAGGTTCACCCATCACATAATTGTGGGGAATATGCCTAAATCATAACTGCAGGGTAAATATGGTATATCAAATGAATCCATTGCTAAATTGAGCTACTAAAATGTGAAATGTGAAGTCAGAGAGTTTGTTGTGTGTGTATTCGGTGGTTCTGCAAATTCTAGTGTTAGAAGATAGCAGTGTCACCTGCTGCAGCTTCAAAGGCCTCTGTGGTGAGCTATATCCTGGCCTAGGATAGAGTTTTGACACCTGATTAGACTTTTAGGAACCACTCAGCATGGTGTCTGGCTCAAGGAGACCATGTGCTGAATCAGCTATATTTTATATAGACAAAAATAATTCAGTTTTCAAATGTGCCACTTAAAATCAATAAAAGTAGTGATCAACCACATATTCTTCAATAGCGGGTTGAAGGGCAGCTCATATGTCAAATTAAGAATTCTTCCACACAAAGAAGATGAGGAAATTAGTATAAGCTCAACTGATACCATGTACCTGGGTCTGTTTGGTATCACTAGATGGGTAAATTCATAGGGGATCTATTAATAAATTGGATCTGTGTGACACTCTACAGAAAAGTTAGGTTACATAGAAGAATTGGGTAGTAAATCAGGCAACATGCAAATGTAGATTGTAAAAGGTGTCACAGACCACAACCCTCCTGGAGGCGGGGAAAGTTGTAAACATGTCTTTAAAAACCTGAGACCAGTTACAACAAATTGTCAGCTTCTTGGGGATCAATCTAATTGAAGGACTGTTAATCTTTTCTGCCTACCCCCAGGCAAACATATTATTATACGCAAGTTATGCTCTGCACTTTCATGCCACTTAACTACGGACATAGGGACAAGCGTTACTGGTCAAACAAAAGACTACATGACCATGACAGCCCACTTGGTAGGTGTATCATCATCATCAGCAGCACCGATAGCTGAATCATTATCCTCCTCAACCTTTCAGCATAGTAGTACTAGCATACAATACCAGGTCATCCACAGGTAAACTACTCTCTGTATTGCTGTTTTGACAAAGAATCATACCAGTGTTAATCAGCGAAGTTCTCTAAAGCCTAACCATCTAACTAAATTAGCACAGGGAAAAATGCTCGAGTCACGAGAAGGGGCCACTTTTACTGGCCCAACATACAAAGGAATGGCCAACCATCCAAACCCTCTTGACATCCCGCCGAGGGCCTGTAACATGGAGTGAGCATAGACATAGAACAACAACCAATATGAACAACATATAAACAGACAGCTAACACAGCGCCAGACGCGCGCAATGCAGGATGACCCATACGGAGGTAAAACCAAAAACCTCGGGGTGCCACCAGCCAATCAGGCCCCCATTAGAGGAAAAATAGTGGAAAACCCCTCCATGCCTTCTTTTAACACGCAAGCAACGCATGCCATGGGTCCGTCTCGCAATTAGCATTAAAAGTAAGCTTAGAGCATTATAGACAGCCTAATATACCTTTTGAACCACTTTGACTTTCATCTACCCAAAGCCATAATATTTTGCTTGGAAACCCCCTCCTCAGCCACTGTAGCTGCACCTATTCTAAAAGAATGAGTCCCATAATCTGCACTACTCAGACCAAGTTTAAATACACGATTCTTAAAAACAGCAGAAAACTGAACTTTGTCAGAGGATAGCCATCACTGTGCCTAAGCCAATTACTACCAAGGGCCAAACCCATATCCTGATACAACATAGCTAATCGCACAGGGCAAACTGCAAGATCCTTACTGCGTTTTAAATTGATCCACCGCCCTTTACTGAGCGGGTCAGTCTTAGACTTATGCATCATACAAACTATGCCATCACCCTTAACGATAACATTTTTATGAAGTAACCCCGGACCAATAGCCAATTTAGAAGTAGCCTCTAACTCACTTATTCTAAAAGCTCCAAAAAATGCCATTGAGAAAGCTACACAAGACATCCAACAAACAAACTAACATTCCCCTATTAATAGGCCACCTTCTATCTTCTACCGTTGGAGAAAATCAAGCCCTAACCTTTAACACCTTGTGAACTAGAAAAATCTTAGAGACATCACGAAAACCTTTAAGCGGCAAGAAAAAGGAGATGCTTGACAGGGCCATCACAATATATGCTTTAGATTTTCCAACAGTAAAACAATGCCAAACGAAGGACAGAATGCGCTGTTCATCAGTCTTACCTCCGGCCTTCCTTGACGACCAAAAAGCTTTCCAAGCTGACCAGGAATCCTTATATTTCTTCAAAGTAACCAGGGCTACTACATTTTTGCAAGGTCTTCTATACCGGACTTATAATGGCCAGACAAAATCAGGGCATGAAACACCAACATCGTTAGCATCAGGGGCTAGAAAACAAGACTTTTGCCAACCAAATCTTGACAAAGCATCCGCAATCCCATTAGAAGACCCAGGCACATGTCTTGCCTTAAAAACAATGTTAAACGTTAAACATTTATAAATCAAATGTCTCGGTAAACTCAAAGCAGGAGGGGAGCTGGCTCTTTGATTATTGAAAGCATGTACAAACCCTGTCACGACTGTTAGTGGGTGTATGACTGGTAGAAGGTATCTGCTGTTGTTGGCGCAACTCAGAGGAAGGCGCGGAGTCTAACGTGCCCCTGGTATTCACCAGGAACCCCCGCAAGGAAGTATGGACTCCGATGCAGGGACACGCAGGTCGCGGTCCTTCCTAGAGTCCACAGCGAGATACAAGGGGGTGTCAGACAGGCCGGTTCAGCAACGTTCAGGTAGAGGAGGTACAAAAGGGAAATCCAGAAGAATGGTGAGGCAAGCCGAGTCGGTAATCTTCAGGGAGCGCAGTACAGAGGCAGAATCCAGATAGGGGTGGTCAAACGGTCCGGGTCAAAAGGGTCACAGGCAGCACGAGGAAGGTCAGGAACAATATAGCAACTGGTACACAGAAACGCTGGAGGCAGGAAGACCTGATACTCTGGCACTGACTAGAGGACAGGAAGGGGTTTAAATAATGTGAGGATCCAATCAGCGTCAGCGCTGAGCGCTGTCATGCCTGCCGCCGGGAATACATAGCGTCCCGTTGCCTAGCAACGGGGCGCGTCATACTGCGGGGGAAATGGATGGCAGGGGGAATCCGGAAATGACGCGTCTGGTTGCCTAGCAACCAGACGCGCGATCACGCAGTCAGGCGGCCGTGCGGACGGCGCCTGACAGTATACCCTCCTCTTCCTCCTCCTGTTTGAAGGAACTTTTTAAGAATTCTAGGAGCGTGAAGGTCCTGCTTGTCCACCCATGATCTCTCCTCTGGGCCAAATCCTTTCCAATGGACCAGAAATTGCTGTTTGCCACGAAGAATGCGAGAGGCCAAGATCCGACTGACTTCGAATTCAGTTCCATAAGAGGTTTGTATTGGTGGGGGACGACCGGGAGGTCGATAGAATTTATTGAGTACCAGTGGTCGTAGTAATGAGACATGAAAAGTATTATGACATCTCAGAGAAGGAGGAAGTTTCAATTTGAAGCATACAGGATTAATGACTTGCATGATGGTGTACGGGCCAATAAATCGAGGAGCCATCTTCATAGAAGGAACCTTTAGTCTTAGGTCCCGGGTGGATAGCCATACCTGGTCTCCCACCTTTAAGAGAGGAGTGGCCCTCCGATGACGATCTGCAAAGATCTTGTGATGCTGAGTAGCCTTGAGTAAAGCCGTCTTAGTCTTAGCCCAAATGAGAGAAAATTCCCGATAAAGAGTATCTACGGCTGGAACCGGTGAAGAGGATACTGGAAAAGGATCCGGAAACACAGGGTGACTTCCGTATACAATAAAGAACGGAGAGAATCCGGTAGACTCATGAATGTGTTGATTATGGGAGAACTCCGCCCAAGGAAGGAATTGAGACCATTTATTCTGGTTGTCGGAGGTAAAACAGCGGAGGAATGTCTCGAGATCCTGATTGATTCGCTCCGTCTGTCCGTTGGTTTGCGGATGGTATCCCGAAGAGAATTTCAATTCTATGTTTACTCTTTTACAAAAGGTTCTCCAAAACTGGGATGTAAATTGGACTCCGCGGTCCGAAATGATCTCCTTCGGGCACCCATGTAGTCTGAATATCTCCTTGATAAAGATATCTGCCAGACGACTGGCCGTGGGCAGTCCAGTTAGAGGAATAAAATGTGCCATCTTCGAAAATCGATCAATAACCACCCAGATAGTGGTAAACCCTGCACTGAGGGGTAGGTCTGTGATAAAATCCATGGCCACACTTTCCCAAGGAGCATCGGGGATAGGAAGTGGACGAAGAAGGCCTGCCGGGACTCTTCTACAAGTTTTGTGTTGAGCACAAGTAGTGCAGGAAGCAATAAATCTCTCAATATCGGCACGTACATTAGGCCACCAGAAGCGTCGGCAAAGCAGCGATGTTGTCTTCTTTATTCCAGCATGGCCGGCAATGCGGGATGCATGAGCCCACTGCAGGGTCTTGAACCGGAGATGGGGTTCCACAAATGACCGGCCTGGAGGAGGAGAGGACGTTTTGGTCCTAGTAAGGGCTACGATATTAGAAGGATCAATAATATGCTGCGGAACCAATGGTCTTAAACGATCGGAATCGTCAAATGAGCGAGATAATGCATCGGCACGTCCATTCTTGGCTCCCGGGCAGAATGTGAGTTTCATGTCAAATCGAGCAAAGAAGGATGCCCAGCGGGCTTGCCGAGGATTAAGGCAACGAGCCTCTTGAATGAACACTAGATTCCGATGGTCGGTAAACACAGTAACAGGAAATATAGCCCCCTCCAACAGATGTCGCCACTCCTCCAGAGCCGCCTTGATGGCCAGTAATTCCTTGTCCCCTATTCCATAATTACATTCGCTTGGAAGAAATCGTCTGGAGAAAAACCCACACGGGTTGTGTGAGCCAGCCGGAGACTCTTGAAAAAGCACCGCCCCAATGCCTACTGAGGATGCATCTACCTCTAGGAAGAAAGGTCGTTCTTGATCTGGCTGGGACAGAACTGGGGCTGAAGAGAATGCTTTCTTTAACGTTATGAAGGCAGACATGGCCTCCGAAGACCAGACCCTAGGGTTGGCAGTCTTCCTGGTTAACGCTGTAATGGGGGCTATAATGGTGGAGAATCCCTGAATAAATTGGCGATAATAGTTTGCAAAGCCGATGAACCTTTGAATGGCTTTAAGGCCTTGTGGCTGAGGCCAGTCCAGAATAGCTGACACCTTGGTGGGATCCATACAAAGACCTTGACTCGACACGATGAAACCAAGAAAAGATACCTGACTAATCTCAAACACACATTTCTCCAGCTTGCAATAGAGGTGGTGTCTCCGAAGTCTACGTAAGACCTCCTTTACTTGTTCCCGATGAGTCTTCAGATCTTTAGAAAATATTAATATATCGTCTAGATATACTACCACAGAAGTGTATAACAGGTCATGAAAGATATCGTTAACGAAGGTTTGGAAGATCGCTGGGGCGTTGCAGAGGCCGAAGGGCATCACCAGGTACTCGAAATGTCCATCTCTGGTGTTAAAGGCCGTTTTCCATTCGTCTCCTTCCTTGATGCGAATTAAATTATAGGCCCCACGGAGATCTAATTTGGAAAAGATTTGAGATCCACTGAGTTTGTCAAAGAGGTCGGAGATGAGAGGTAGTGGATATCGATTTTTGACAGTGATGCGGTTGAGAGGACGATAATCAATACAAGGCCGAAGAGACCCATCCTTCTTCTTAACAAAAAAAAAACCTGCACCCGCTGGGGAAGTAGATTTGCGGATAAATCCCCGTTTCAGGTTTTCTGAAATATATTGAGACATGGCTGACGTCTCTGGACGAGATAAAGGGTAGGTCCGCCCTTTGGGGATGGGTTGGTCAGGAGATAAAACAATAGCGCAATCCCAGGGACGATGAGGAGGCAAGATCTCCGCTTCCACTTTACTGAATACATCCTGGAATTCCATATAGGCCTCAGGAAGGTGGGTTAGCTCGGACTGAGCCATTACTTGACATTTAGGAGGCAAGACTCTAGACAGACATTCAAAGCGACATCCTTCACCCCATGACATAACTTGAGCGTGGTCCCAATCCATCTGAGGAGAATGTCTTCTCAGCCATGGTAGCCCCAAGATGAGGGGATTAATGGACCTCGGTAACACCAAAAGTTGGATCATTTCGCTGTGAAGTACTCCTACCCTCAACCGAACAGGAGAAGTCACGGAGGAGATGGAGCCGTGAGTGACACGACTTCCGTCGACTGCCGTCAGAGATAACGGTTGGGGCAATGGGTTCAGAGGTATTTGGAGCTGCGAAGCTAGATCCGCCGAAATGAAGTTCCCGGAGGAGCCGGAGTCCACAAAGGCCGTGGTGGAAAAGGTACCCTTGGGGGTGCTCAGGATGACAGCCATCTGAAATTCTGGAGAATTTTCTTTAGCATAGGGAGCAACTGTGGATTCTCCTAAAACGGCCTCCCCGCCACCGTTTAGGAGGAAGAGTTTCCCGGTTTCTTGGGACAAACTCTTAGCAGGTGTCCCGGATCTCCACAATACAGACACAGGCGTTGTTTGAAGCGTCTCTCCCTCTCTTCAAGGGATAATTTAGAGCGTCCTACTTGCATTGGTTCGTCCACTGGCAGGATGGGATTTTGGAACTGGGGTGCTAGCCGTGGTATGAACCGTTTGCCAGGAGAGCGTTCCTGCGTGCGCTCTTGGTAACGCAAATCCACCTTGATGCACATGGAGATGAGAGAATCTAACTCAGCCGGGAGTTCTCTGGAAATTAACTCATCCTTAATCCGGTCCACCAGACCTTGCCAAAAGGTTGCCACCAGTGCTTCGTTATTCCATTTTAACTCGGAAGCCAGGGTTCGGAATTGAACTGCGTATTGCCCCACGGACAGGTCACCTTGGCGGAGGTTTAACAAGCTGGTAGCTGCAGAAGCAACTCTTCCGGGATCATCGAAGACTTTCCTGAAAGCTTCAATGAAAGAGTTGGAGTTATGAAGAAGTGGACCCCCTTGTTCCCATAAAGGTGAGGCCCAGGCAAGGGCTTGACCACTGAGGAGGGAGATGAGAAAAGCTACTTTGGTGCGTTCTGAAGAAAAGGCCCCTGGGTTGCACTCAAATTGGATGGCACATTGGTTCAGAGAGCCCCTGCACTTCTTGGGATCACCGTCAAACTTTTCGGGTGTCGGGATGCGTACACCGGAGGCCGCTGTAGAGACCGTAACCACACTGGATGCTGTGGATGCCGCAGAGGTTATGGCTGGTGTAGCGGGTGCAGAATTCTGAAATGTATCGAAGCGGGTAGCAATCCCTTGGACACATTGTAGAAGATGCGCTTGGGCTGCTTCTTGTTGCTCCACTCGTTGGGCCAAATGCAGAAGTAGGTCACGAGCAGACGGTTCACCAGACCCCTCCGTTGTCATGGCCAGAGTATACTGTCACGACTGTTAGTGGGTGTATGACTGGTAGAAGGTACCTGCTGTTGTTGGCGCAACTCAGAGGAAGGCGCGGAGTCTAACGTGCCCCTGGTATTCACCAGGAACCCCCGCAAGGAAGTATGGACTCCGCTGCAGGGACACGCAGGTCGCGGTCCTTCCTAGAGTCCACAGCGAGATACAAGGGGGTGTCAGACAGGCCGGTTCAGCAACGTTCAGGTAGAGGAGGTACAAAAGGGAAATCCAGAAGAATGGTGAGGCAAGCCGAGTCGGTAATCTTCAGGGAGCGCAGTACAGAGGCAGAATCCAGATAGGGGTGGTCAAACGGTCCGGGTCAAAAGGGTCACAGGCAGCACGAGGAAGGTCAGGAACAATATAGCAACTGGTACACAGAAACGCTGGAGGCAGGAAGACCTGATACTCTGGCACTGACTAGAGGACAGGAAGGGGTTTAAATAATGTGAGGATCCAATCAGCGTCAGCGCTGAGCGCTGTCATGCCTGCCGCCGGGAATACATAGCGTCCCGTTGCCTAGCAATGGGGCGCGTCATACTGCGGGGGAAATGGATGGCAGGGGGAATCCGGAAATGACGCGTCTGGTTGCTAGGCAACCAGACGCGCGATCACGCAGTCAGGCGGCCGTGCGGACGGCGCCTGACAAACCCCAAATTATCACACCAGAAATTTATGTTCCACCACAACAATAATTGAAAACAATTCTAACAACAAAAGATTCTTTGTGAGGCCCTCCTTCTGCCAAGAAAGGGGCCAAGAGGTGGCGCACCACTCGCCGTCGAAATAAGCCCCAAACCCAGAAGACTGTGCAGCATCAGTAAAAAGTTGAAGCTCAACATTATTGGTGGGAGGAGTCCACATAAACCCCGTTGAAATTATCCAGAAAAAGGAGCCACATAGCCTTAATTTTCTTAGCCTTACAAAATGATGGGCCTTAGTTACCCCATCTGTAGCCCTCTCCAGCTTACAACAAAAAAATCCTTCTTATTGGAATAATAAGACAGGCAAAATTTAGAAGGCCAAGCAGTGATTGAACTTGCTTTAGACTCACCCTGTAAACTCCATGAAACAAATCCAGAATACCCAGCAACTTTCTCATTTGGTAACCTACAACACCCAGCCTGAGTGTCAATCTCAATACCTGAATATGATAATTTTACTGTCGGGCCTTCTGACTTGCCTGCGGAAACGGGACCCCCATGACCCTAAACAACGATTGGGCAGAAAACAACAAATTGTGGCAGACCGTGGAACCACTCGGACCAATAAATAGAAAATCGTCCAAATAATGGGCCACACCATGATTCTCAGAACCGGCGATAAAACACCAATGAAAAAAAATACTATAACACATAAAAAATGAACATGACATGGAACATCCCATAGGCAAACCTTTGTCCACATGATAACCGCCCGGTATATCTAAATGAAAATGGATGCAATGGCAAAAGTCTAAATGCTGACTCAATAACAAGTTTCACCAGCAATGCAGCAGACCCACACCGCTGCACAAACGTCAAAGCATCCACAAAGGGTTGATACACAACCGAGCATTCAGATTCTGCACTTGTGTCATTCACAGACATACCAGGTAGATGTGACAAATGTTGGATTAGCCTGCATTTGCCTAATTACTTTTTTGGAACCACGCCCACTGGTGAAAGAATCAGACCTCGTATAGGAGGGGAAGGAAAAGGGCTGCACATTCTACCCAATGACACCTCTTTTTCCACTTTCTCCTGCACAATTAAAGGCATATCAATTGCTGATTTCAAATTTCTAGGTTAACCAGCAGGCACTTTTCCACTAACTGACAACTTAAACCCATTAACAAAGCCATCCCATAAAAATGTTGAGGCTGTCCTTTTGGGATACCAACCAAACCATTTACCCAATTCAGACAACATTATAGGTGAAAAGGCCTTAACAAGCAGGAGCCCCTCACTTGTACAAACAAAACTTCTTTCAAATCTTCAAGTGTTCCCTAAAAATGTACCTCTTTAGGCAAGCTTATAAAAGTCCCGAACCACACTCATAACCTCTTCTAGGTTGTTATAGTCGATTACCAACCCTCTACACAATACACGCAAAACTTACATTTGTTCTCTTTCTTAATATGCATTTTTATTGGAGTTTTACACATAATAAAGATACGCATGGTGGACGGTGTAAAAAAAGACACTTTCACTTCACTCTTTCTAATATATAACATAAGAACTAATAATAAGTGAAACAAAATATAAAATAAATTAGAACATAAACAGATTACAAATCCAATAACCTAAAACAACAATTTAAAACATTATATTTTTTTTCTAATGAACTAAGGGAGATCTTTGGTCTTCATTATTAGCTTCTATCTAGTTGCCCCATATTGAATAGAATTTATAACACATTTTCTATATATGATATGGATGCTTTCCTATTGAAATTATTTATGTCAATTATATCTGTTTTGTGCTCATTCAAGTACTGGGATTAAAAGTAAATACACTTTAACATAATACATGTTTTTGCTAACATAACTATGACAGTCAGTGCAGGTTTAATGTTGTTTAGGGGACTTTTCATTATTATAGTTATCCAATAAAAGTGCTAATGCAATGTTTTCTCTTTTGAAAAAAGTCTGTTTAATAGCCCGTCAGTGTGATGTTATATGGAGCTCATGTTTACACAGTGAGTCCTCCCTAAGTTATATTATTTTGACAAGGGTACTCTAGATAGCTTATTGTTACCCAATAACTGCCTTTTGATATGTCCACTATTCTAGAGATGTTGTTAGTCCTCGTAGACGCTGTTGATTTAAAACATGTTACTGTTGTTGTGTCCACTCGATTCTTAGATTTTCCCCTATACAAATCCTGATCCTCTAAAACGCATACATTTAATCTCTTCCTGACCTGACGAGAGACCCTCCCCAATTGTTTATAGTCGTTAACCCACTCTTGCGATGTTGCCCACTTCGCTGTATGTCCCCCCCATACTTCACTTTATTATATTAGACATGATTTTATGCCTTTTCAAATGCTACGCCATTGTCCGTAGGGAGTTTCAGGATAAAGGTCTTGGGCCTCCCCTTGGACATGGCATCATCCCTAAAATGCCCCCTTAGACCACGATCCCTTCCCCAAGGTTCACCATACTTTCCCCCCTTTCAACTTGACAATTTTGTTAGCTTGTTCTGGTCCTTGGCTGTCACTTGGACTGCCAGTCGCGACCCCCACGAACCCCATTGACACACAGGATGTGTCTTCCACATAGGCTTAAACCGGAGTCTGGGACCCCCTTCTCCGGTCCCTTCCCTTCCCCTTCCTCCCCCTTCATACTAACACCTTTTCTGATTCCCCCTCTTTGTCTAGCTTGCAGACTTACCTCATTAAGCTTTCCTTCTTTACACCCTCCATGACTATCAAGATAATATCTTTAAATGTTAACGGTCTCAATGCCCCACAGAAACGCACCATGGCGCTCCAAGAATTAAAACGCCTGAAGGCTCACATAGTCCTCTTGCAGGAAACACATTTCACACACTCGCACCCAAGCTTTACAAATAGAACCTTTCCGCATGCATTTTATTCTACCTCCCCTCGCAAAACTAGCGGTACTGCTATCCTAGTCCATCAGTCAGTTCCATTAACTGTACATTCTACAATAACAGATGACCAAGGCAGATATACAATACTGATTGGATCTATTTCACAAACGCCCATAACCATAGCGACTCTCTATGCTCCTAATGTGGGACAGGGATCCTTCTTTTCAGATTTCTTCGCTAAACTTTTTCAGTCAGCTAAGGGACATGTCATTCTGGGTGGAGACTTCAATGTCACGTTGGATCCAAAGCTTGACCGCTCTCCTCCGTCACCCTCCTCCTTGCGGACCTCTAGAGACTCTCGTCATCTCTGCTCCCTAATAAAGCTGTATGATCTCTATGACTCTTGGCGGGTCTTGAACTCTTCTGCTCGTGCATACACACATTTCTCCGTCCCCCACAACGTCCATACATGCATTGACATGATTTTCACAGATAAATCTTCTACCTCCTCCCTGCGCTCTTCGGATATAATCCCAGTTACCTGGTCAGATCACGCTGCGGTCTCTCTTAATGTCGATATCCTTCCCGCAGTCCGCCCTCATCGATCCTGGCGCATGCATGTCACCCTTGTCACCAAACCGGAAAACTTACAGAAAGTGTCTCAGTCAATCGAGGAATTCAAGAACTTCAACTCCTCCCCGGATATCTCGCACTCTGTTATATGGGAGGCACATAAAGCCACTATCCGAGGCCTCTTAATTAGCATGTCATCAGCCCAGAAAAAAGTTCACTTAGCTCGGATTCAAGGTTTCGAATCTGAACTTCTCTCCCTCACCAAGAAGCATCAACGCTACCCAAAACGCAAAACTTATCTCAGAATCCTAGCTGTAAAAGCTCAGTTACAGCAACTCTTGTCCACTAAAGCAGCCAATACCCTGAAATGGCTCCGCCAAAGATTCTACGAGAAAGGAAATAAAGCTGACGCCCTCTTGGCCCGTAGTTTACGTACCAAACGGACTCGCAACAGAATTATTCATATTCTAGACGCCTCCTCCTGTAAGCAATTTGATCCACAAAAAATAGCTAACCGGTTCCAGGAATTTTACTCCAAACTGTACGACCTTCAATCTGACGCTCCCCCCCCTAGAGACCTCAGATTTCGCATTAAAACGTTCTTAAATACTTGTGGTCTACCAGCGCTAAGCGTATCCCAGTCTACCTTACTTAGTCAAGATATATCTGCGGACGAATTGAAACTTACGGTCAAATCTCTGAGAAATACCTCCGCCCCGGGCCCGGATGGTCTCACGGCCATATATTACAAAAAGTTGCTCCCTGTCCTTTCACCCATGCTCCTAGATCTTTTTAACTCGATCCTCAAGGGCCAAAAGTTTGACAGCGCCACCACCAGAGCCAATATAGTGGTGATCCCGAAGGAGGGTAAGGATCCTAGCCTGTGTGCAAGTTATCGCCCAATATCATTACTAAATACTGATTTGAAACTCTTCGCTAAGATTTTGGCAAACCGCTTGGCCGGTGTGATCCCCTGCTTGGTCCACCCTGACCAGGTGGGTTTCATTCCCAACCGCCAGGCAGCCGATAACACAAGGAAAGTCATCAACTTAATCCATGCTTCAAATAAACTCAAAACCCCGGCTCTGGTGCTCGCTCTTGACGCTGAAAAAGCCTTTGACCGGGTTTCATGGCCTTTCATGCGCGAGGTTCTCAAAGCATCAAACATTCAAGGTCCCTTCCTCAATGGAATTGCCTCTCTCTACTTCAACCCCTCAGCAACGGTCCTGGCTAACGGATGTGCTTCTGCGGCTTTCTCAATTCGGAATGGTACCAGACAGGGATGCCCCCTCTCTCCCCTCCTCTTTGCCCTAATGATGGAACCTCTGGCCTCCAGGATTCGCCTCAACCCTAATATATCCGGCATTTCCACAGGTTTAAGATCGGCGAAACTAGCCCTGTATGCAGACGACGTCCTTCTAACCCTTACAAACCCTCATGTCTCTGTCCCGTCTGTTTTTGCTGAAATTAACGAGTACGGTCTCCTTTCAAACTTTAAAATCAACTCCAATAAGACTGAAGCCTTAGCCCTTAATCTCCAACCGAACACCCAAACTCACTTACAAGACACCTTCAAATTTCACTGGCAACCCCATCACATTAAATACCTAGGTGTCAATCTCACCAAAACATATGATCGTCTATTTTTGGCCAACTTTCCCCCACTAGTAGCCGCCCTGAAGCGCGATCTTAAGTCCTGGTCCCCAAGGTATATTTCTTGGATTGGTAGAGTGGCTTCAGTTAAGATGAATATTTTACCAAGGATTCTTTACCTTTTCCAGACTCTCCCTGTACGCGTCCCATCACTCTTTCTGAAAGATCTCCAGGCAAGTATCTCACAATTTATATGGTCCAGCCGTCGTCCTAGAGTTCGTCTCAAAGTTCTCTTTCGTCACGCCCGGAATGGTGGTTTGGGGCTACCATGCCTCCATAAATACTACCTGGCATCACACCTCACCCAAGCCGTTCTTTCTCATTCTCCCCCCCAAACTAGGCTTTGGGTCGACACAGAGGCTGACCTCCTCCAGATGCTATCTCCCAGTATTTTGTTCTGGTTAGACCCTAAGGACCTTCCTCCCCTGCACTCCCTCCCCCTACAGTTCGCTTCTCTATTGAAATTTGGAGATATAGCACCCGCACTTTTAAACTCTTGTCTAACCCCAAGCGGATGTTCCCTCTTTGGC
Source organism: Mixophyes fleayi (assembly GCF_038048845.1). Lineage (NCBI taxonomy): Eukaryota > Metazoa > Chordata > Amphibia > Anura > Limnodynastidae > Mixophyes > Mixophyes fleayi. The sequence continues at coordinate 48,405,562 of NC_134413.1, read as the reverse complement.
ATAACCCCTCTTTCCCTCCAGGGGTCAACCCAAAATCTTTCTCCCAATGGACAAAACAGAATATTTTGTTTCTTTCCGATATTGTCCCAATGGTTTTTTTTTCCGACCTTTGCTGATCTTCGTAAGCGTTTCCATCTCTCGTCCTCCGTGTTTTACCAATATCTTCAAATTCGTCACATTTTCTCCTCCTTAATAGACCCTCGTGCTCCTCACAATCGCTCCCCCCTAGAAACCTTCTGTAAAAACAAAACGTCTTCTAAAGGCTTGATATCTACCTTCTATTCTCTACTAATGAATCATAATCTGCCTGACAAGGAGACTCATGAGCTTCGCTGGGAGGAGGAGATGGCCGAGTCTCTGGATCCTGAGGAATGGACTGAGATACGCGAGGCAGTCGCCAAATCCTCCATCTGTACTACCGTTAAAGAAAACTCCTACAAACTATTATTCCGGTGGTATTTAGTCCCTTCCAGACTGAAAACAATCTATCCGGCATCTTCGGACCTCTGCTGGCGCAACTGTGGCCAGCGTGGCTCCCTGTCCCACATCTGGTGGAGCTGCCCAAAAATCATCCCCTTCTGGAAAGAGGTAGCTGACCTTATTTATAAAGTGTCAAATCTAAGATCTCCATTCCATCTTTCATACTTTCTCCTCCCTCGACTACCCCCCGACACCCACAAAATTATGTGGTTACTCCCGGGCCATATCCTGACCGCAGCCAGATGCTTAATAGCCAAGAAATGGAAACAATCAGAGAGCCCTTCTGTTTTGGAACTAATTCAAAGTGTTTGGCAAATACACAATCTAGAGCACATGACTAGTGTAGCTAATGATCGCCCTTACAAATTTCTCTCCACATGGCACAGGTGGCAAGATTACTTCTCTGCTACACCTTCCCCTTCTTAAAAAATGAAAATAATGTTTCCTTGGTAATTGTCTGAGCTAAGTCTTGCTAGGTTCTGCCTCCCCTTTCTCCTTCTTCTTTGCTCTTCCCCTGACTAACATCCCCTCCCCCCCCCCCCCTCCCAAACTGCCTCCCCCCTATGTTTCTCTTCCTCTATTTCCTCTCCCTCTCCCCCTCATGGTACTACGGATATCTCATAACCATATCTCTTGACTCTCGTTTATTTGCATTTTACTAATCCTGCGGACCATTACGTTTGTGGTGGTTCCGAGTTCTATGCCTCACCTGCTTTGCAAACTATTGTTGTTAATATTGTTATGAATTTTTTTTTGAGCATACCAAATACTGTACCATTTATACTTGACAAAAATCTGAATAAAAATATATTTAAAAAAAAAAGTGCTAATGCATGTTCCTTAAGGTTTGTTTTTAAAGATTTGTTTATAAAATCAAGGTTTTTGTTCCAAAATGTTCTTATGTTTCTACAATTCCAGATGTACATGGTGGTTTGCAATTCGGACACTTTCCTATGTCTCCTGAAACCATATGTTTTCTCTAAGCCTGAGAGATATATGATCTATTAAATTATTTGAGGTGAATGTTTTGCAAAGAACAAATTGAAAATACTTTCATTGTTCTCCCAAAATAATAGGCTGTTCACCTTGGTTGTCTTTTTCCATCTGGTTTTTGATCATTTTGCCATGCTTGACGTGTCTGTAACCAGTGTTTCTGACCATCAACATTTGTTAAATCCTTAAGTAAAAAAATAAGTTTTAATTTATGTTTTAGCCAAATGTAGCACATTCTCTATTTCAGCAATAATAAATCATTCCTGACTTTGAGTAATGAATTAGCATAATGTCTGGCTTGAATATACATGTAGAATTGAGAGTTAGCAACAGATAATATATCTTTCAGCTGCTGAATACTAGAAATTGCGTTATCAACCAATGATGTCACATAGGGAGGAGGTACCTTTGGAGCACCACCAGTAAAATGTTGATCATGCAAATCAGAAATAAAGTTTTTGTTACCCCATAAGGTAATATATGTAGATATAAGGGGATCATTGTTATGTTTCTTATTTAAGTATAGTTAAGTAATATATTAGAAGTTATAGCATGAAGGATATTTGACACATGTGCAGTGTGTAAGGTGCAAAAATTTTGTTGTGGTGTTTTTAGTGAAACTACAACCATTTCAAATAAAGTCTCGTAAGGGGAGAGAGCCGCAATATTTGGAAAACCAATAGCACATTTTGCTTCGCTTGCTTGTAATCTAATAAAGGATTTTCTCAAAGTTTTACTTCCACTCACAAATGAACTGTTTAGTCTATTCCCTGTGTTTGCAAGTCTAATGGGTAACATTTGTATAAGGTAACCAATTAAGGGACGACATTGCAGCCTAGTTGTTACGAGCCGCGGCGATGTCCAGCCGCCGCGACTCTCTTACCTCCGTCCCGGCCGTCGCTATGACGACCGGGACGTCACTTCCGGGGGCTCGCCGGCCGCTGCCATAGCAACGGCCAGACGCTCTTCTGTTCAGCGCCGCGTCCTGGCATTACAGAGCAGCCGGGCGCGTGCGCAACAGCGGGGCAAGCCTGCGGGCTAATTAATTCTATCAAGGGACAGCCTGTGGGCAATTAGTGTATTGGGCTCTCATTGGCCTGTTTCAGTATTTAAGGCAGGGAGGGCTTAGCCTCCCTGCCGGTTATAGCTTCCAGTTCCTGTGTCGCTGCCTGCTGTTGCTCTCCTGTACCTTTGGTGATAACCTTTTGGATTGATTTCTGCCATGTATAACCTCTGCCTGTTTCCTGGATTTGCCTGTTTGCCTGTGCCCTAGACCTACTGGCCTGTACCACCGTTTCTGCTGTATTGCCCGTGACCTCGACCCTTGGCTTGTTTCTGGACTATTCTTCCTAGTAAGTGACCCCTGACCCCGGCCTGACCTTTGGAACTGTTGCCTGCCATTACCTCTGCTCCTGGGTTCCCCGCAACTGATGCACACCACACGACCCTCTGTAGTCTGCAGCCAAGTCTGTCCCCACCACTAGGGGCTCCAGTGAACACCTGACTATAGAGTAGACTCCGGGTGGTGTGGTATTGGTTGGTAGGGTTCCTGACATTATAACTGGCCTAAAAAAATCTTTGGAGAATTCGCTTCAATGGAAGAAAACGGAGCAAATCTTTCTCCAGCTCAAGTTCTGGCAGGTCAGATCCAGTCAGTCTCACAAGTGGTCCAGAACCTGGTTCAACGCCTGTCTGTTCAGGAAGAGGCCACCAGAGCCATTCAAGCTCAAGCCCGACTAGAACCATCAGTTCCTGCTGTGGAACCCAAGCTGAATTTGCCGGATCGATTTTCTGGGGACAGGAATCTCTTCCGTAACTTCAAGGAGAGCTGTAAATTGTTCTTCCGTCTCCGACCCCGTTCCTCCGGCTCTGAACAGCAAAGAGTGGGTATCGTGATTTCCTTGCTTCAGGGGGACCCACAGTCCTGGGCCTTCACCTTGCCTTCTGACAATCCTTCTCTGAGGTCCGTGGAATCCTTTTTTGAAGCCCTAGGACTTCTGTATGATGACTCGGATCGGGTAGCGTCTGCTGAGGGTCACCTCAGATCCCTAAAACAAGGCCGACATTCTGCAGAGGAATACGCTGCTGAATTCCGGCGCTGGTCCACTGATAGCGAGTGGAATGACCCGGCCTTACGCAGCCAATTCCGTTTGGGGTTATCAGAACAAATAAAGGATTCTCTGGTACAGTATCCGTCACCTGCTTCCCTGGAGGGACTCATGCAGCTTACAATCAAAATTGACAGACGCCTCAAGGAAAGAAGAACCGAGAGGGAAACATCCATTCCCAGTACGTTCCTTACTGGGCCTCCTCCTGCCATGGAAGTTGCGGAACCGATGCAGTTAGGCGCCTATCGCCTCTCTCAGGAAGAGAGATCTAGGAGACGCACCTTAGGTCTCTGCCTGTATTGTGGTACTAAAGGTCATCTCCTGCGCTCTTGCCCCAACAAGTCGGGAAAAGATCAGGCCTAGAGAAGGTGGAAGAGATTCATCTAGGTCTGCAGTTCATTTCTTCCAAAAACGCATTAATAGTTCCCGCTAATCTTTCCTATGGATCACACGCTTCTGATACCTCAGCCTTTATTGATAGCGGTGCCGCAGGCAACTTTTTGGATACAAGTTTTGCCAGGGCCATTGGAATTCCATTCATCAAAATGGATTCCGCTATTACTGTCTGCGGTCTGGACAGGGGCCCTTTACCAGGTGGCAGGATAGTCTTCACGACTCCGTCCCTACGTCTTACAGTTGGGTCTCTTCACTCTGAAACCTTATCTCTTCTCCTCATTGATTGCCCGTCTGTTACGCTAATTCCAGGTCATCCATGGCTCCGCCTTCATAATCCTGTGATCGACTGGAATCTGGGAGAAATTACTCGTTGGAGTACTCACTGTTCCCAAAGTTGTTTGACCATGTCTCTGCGGCTTCTGCAGGCGCACCCGGATAAACTGCCCTCTGCGTATAGCGAATTCCAGGATGTATTTTCCAAGAAGGCAGCTGATTCGCTACCTCCACATAGAGAATTCGATTGTGCTATTGATCTGCTTCCAGGTTCCAAGTTGCCCAAGGGAAGGTTGTACTCTCTTTCTGGCCCGGAGACTAAGGCTATGCAAGATTACGTGGAGGAAAACTTGAAAAGAGGGTTCATCAGACCTTCAAAGTCTCCTGCAGGAGCGGGATGTTTTTTCGTTTCCAAGAAGGATGGTAGTCTACGCCCGTGCATTGATTATCGTGGACTGAACAAGATCACCATCAAAAATACTTATCCGCTTCCGTTGATCTCTGTCCTGTTTGATCAATTGAGAGACGCTACGATTTACACCAAGATAGATCTACGTGGCGCCTATAATCTTATACGCATCCGAGAGGGCGATGAGTGGAAAACGGCCTTCAACACTCAATCAGGCCATTATGAATATCTGGTCATGCCCTTCGGTCTGTGTAATGCGCCTGCCGTTTTCCAAGACCTTATTAACGAAGTGCTCCGTGAGTTCCTGGGCCAGTTTGTAGTGGTGTATCTGGACGACATCCTGATTTATTCAAAGTCTCTTTCTCAACACCGAGATCATGTCAAACAGGTTTTGCTTAAACTCAGAAAACATCATCACTTCGCCGAGCTTCAAAAATGTGAGTTTGATGTCGGAAAAGTGTCTTTTCTTGGATATGTAATTTCTCCTGATGGATTCTCTATGGACCCTAGTAAAGTCCAAACCATCCTGGACTGGGTACGTCCTACGAATATGAAAGCGATCCAAAGATTTCTGGGCTTTGCAAACTACTATCGGAGATTCAATCAGGCTTTCTCGGATCTCGTGGCTCCCATCACTGCCCTTACCCGCAAAGGGGCGGATCCTAGTAATTGGTCACCAGCGGCCATTGCATCATTTGAAGCTCTTAAAACAGTGTTCACTACTGCTCCGGTCCTCAAGCACCCTAATCCACAGTTGCCATTTATTCTGGAAGTTGATGCCTCGGAAATAGGCGCTGGTGCCCTCCTATCCCAGAGGGACCCCGGGGATTGTAAGGTGCATCCATGTGCCTTCTTCTCACGCTAGTTTTCGTTTGCCGAAATCAACTATGATGTGGCTAACCGGGAACTTCTGGCAATCAAGTGGGCGTTCGAGGAGTGGCGTCACTGGCTTGAGGATAAAGTCCATACTATTTCTGTCCTTACTGATCACAAAAACCTATTGTACATTGAATCCGCCAAACGGTTAAATTCTAGACAAGCTCGGTGGGCTTTATTCTTTACCCGCTTCAACTTTATTCTAACCTACAGACCCGGTTCTAAGAATACCAAGGTGGATGCATTGTCCAGGAGCTTTCTACCTAATCAATTACCCACTGGTGAACCATCATCTATCATTCCGGCTTCTATCATTCACGCTGGGTTGACTCAGGATCTAGGAAACACCATACGTCAGTTTCAGAAAATTGCCCCTTCCGAAACACCTCCAGGACGTCTTTTTGTTCCAGTGCATCTTCGAAGAGCGGTTCTCACTGAGGCCCATGAGAACAAATCAGCAGGGCATCCGGGTATCTCCAGGACCCTTGAAATACTTACACGTTCTGTATGGTGGCCTTCCTTGTCCTCGGATGTGGAGAGTTTTGTTCGCACTTGTGAAGACTGCGCAAAAAACAAAACTTCCAGAACTTCTCTGTCAGGTCCACTTATGCCCTTGTCTCCGCCTTTGAGACCCTGGACACATCTGTCCATGGATTTTATCGTAGATCTGCCATGTTCTTCAGGAAACAACACAATTTGGGTAATAGTGGATCGTTTTAGCAAAATGTCCCATTTTGTTCCATTAACCAAACTCCCCAGCGCTCAGGATCTGGCTGTGCTGTTCGTGAAACATGTTTTCCGTCTTCATGGTTTTCCCATTGATATTGTTTTCGACCGGGGTTCTCAATTTATCGCCCAATTCTGGAGGTCTTTCTGCAGTCTCCTGGGAATTAACATAAGTCTCTCTTCAGCCTATCATCCTCAATCTAATGGGCAGACTGAGAGAGTGAACCAGTCCTTGGAGCAATATTTACGTCTCTACATCACAGAATTTCAAGACAATTGGTCATTATTGCTTTCGTGGGCTGAGTTTGCGTACAATAATGCATCTCACTCTTCTACTCAAGTCTCTCCATTTTCCTGTAATTTTGGCTTCCATCCAAGGTCCAATTCATTATCATCACTCAACTATTCTGGTCTTCCAGAGATCTTTTCCACAGCTTCATACCTTAAATCTGTTTGGAAGAAGGTGCATTCTGCTTTAACTCTGGCTTCTTTCCAGTCTAAAAAATTTGCGGACCGTCACCGGAAGGACTGTTCATTTAAGGTGGGACAAAAAGTCTGGTTGTCCACACGCAATATTAAGCTTAAACAGCCTTGTAAAAAACTAGGACCTAGATTTATTGGGCCATTCCTGATCATCAAACAAGTCAATCCTGTCGCCTTCAGGCTAAATAGCAGATGTGGTGCCGTTGTTTAAAAAGGGGACGAGATCACAACCAGAGAATTATAGACCTGTAAGCCTGACATCAATAGTGGGGAAACTACTGGAAGGTATTTTAAGGGACAGTATTCAGGATTACTTGGCACGCAATAAAATTATTAGTGGGAATCAACATGGATTTGTGAGGGATAGGTCATGTCAAACTAATCTAATTAGTTTCTACGAGGAAGTTAGTGGGAACTTAGACCAGAGCAGGACAGTAGATGTGGTCTACCTAGATTTTGCAAAGGCCTTTGATACAGTGCCACACAAGAGGTTGGTTTACAAAATAAGGGAACTGGGTCTAGAAATCAAAATTTGTACTTGGATCGAAAACTGGTTAGAGAATAGGGAACAGAGAGTTGTGATAAATGGAACATTTTCTAATTTGGTCAAAGGTCTTAAGTGGAGTACCTCAAGGTTCCGTGCTGGGACCACTCCTTTTTAATATATTTATTAATGACCTTGGTGATGGTTTAGAAAGTAAAGTTTCTATTTTTGCAGATGACACTAAACTCTGTAAGGTAATAAAATCAGAGCAAGATGTAGCTTCTCTACAGAGGGACTTAAATAAACTGGAGGATTGGGCGGCTAAATGGAATATGAGGTTTAACACAGATAAATGTAAGGTTATGCATTCAGGGATCAAAAACAAGAACGCAATCTATAAATTAAATGGAATTAATTTGGGAGAATCTATAATGGAAAAGGATTTGGGAGTGCTCGTAGACAGTAGACTTAGCAATAGTGCTCAATGTCAAGCAGCAGCTGCAAGGGCAAACAAAGTATTGGCATGCATAAAAAGGGGCATAGATGCAAGGGAAGACAATGTAATTTTGCCACTGTATAAATCGTTGGTAAGACCTCATCTTGAATATGCAGTACAGTTCTGGGCACCACTCTATAAAAAAGATAATTTGGAACTAGAAAGGGTTCAGAGAAGGGCGACACAATTGATAAAGGGTATGGAGTCATTAAGTTATGAGGAAAGGTTAGCCAGTTTAGGCATGTTTACTTTAGAAAAGAGGCGTCTAAGGGGAGATATGATTACTATGTACAAATACATTAGGGGTCAATACAGAGAGCTTTCATGGGAACTTTTTACCCCAAGGACCATACACAGGACACGTGGTCATCCCCTAAGGTTAGAGGAGAGGAAATTTCACAACCAGCAAAGGAAGGGGTTCTTTACAGTAAGGGCAGTCAAGATACGGAATTCATTGCCAGGGAAGGTTGTGATGGCAGATTCAATAGATATGTTTAAGAAAGGGTTAGACAAATTTTTAGCGGAAAGGTGTATCCAGGGATACGACCGTTAATTTAAAATAAAGGATAGTAGTGGATATAGGGTAAAAATTGGATTGCAATATTGAGTATGGGGGGATTTTTAAAATTGAAACAGATGGGCGGTTACCTACTCTGGATTAATTTCAAATATAAGTGCAGGATCGCAGGAGATCCAAAATAGGTTGAACTTGATGGACTGGTGTCTTTTTTCAACCTCATCAACTATGTTACTATGTTACTATGTAAAGCTTCCGCAGTCACTTAGGATACCGAATACCTTCCACTGTTCTCTCCTGAAGTCGGCTATTCCTGCACGTAAGTCTAAGCTTCGTTAATAACGCAGATCTCAGTCTGTCATCCCAGAGAGCCACAGGGAACTCTTGGTGGAGAAGATTCTGGACTCCAAAAAGGTCCAGGGGCAAATCCATTTCTTAGTCCAGTGGAAAAATCGTGGGCCGGAGGAAAGATCTTGGATTCCGTGGAGACGCCTACATGAGCGCAAACTCATTGAGAATTTCTTCAAACAATTCCCTGGCAAACCTGGATGTCGGGGTGCTTTGACCCCTCCTCAAGGGGGGGGTACTGTAAAGAGCTGCGGCGATGTCCAGCTGCCGCGACTCTCTGATCTCCATCCCGTCCGTCGCTATGACGACCGGGACGTCACTTCCGGGGGCTCGCCGGCCGCTGCCATAGCAACGCCAGACGCTCTTCTGTCCAGCGCCGCGCCCTGGCATTACAGAGCAGCCGGGCGTGTGCGCAACAGCGGGTCAAGCCTGCGGGCTAATTAATTCTATCAAGGGACAGCCTGTGGGCAATTAGTGTATTGGGCTCTCATTGGCCTGTTTCAGTATTTAAGGCAGGGAGGGCTTAGCCTCCCTGCCGGTTATAGCTTCCAGTTCCTGTGTCGCTGCCTGCTGTTGCTCTCCTGTACCTTTGGTGATAACCTTTTGGATTGATTTCTGCCGTGTATGACCTCTGCCTGTTTCCTGGATTTGCCTGTTTACCTGTGCCCTAGACCTACTGGCCTGTACCACCGTTTCTGCTGTATTGCCCGTGACCTCGACCCTTGGCTTGTTTCTGGACTATTCTTGCTAGTAAGTGACCCCTGACCCCGGCCTGACCTTTGAAACTGTTGCCTGCCATTACCTCTGCTCCTGGGTTCCCCGCAGCTGATGCGCACCACACGACCCTCTGTAGTCTGCAGCCAAGTCTGTCCCCACCACTAGGGGCTCCAGTGAACACCTGACTATAGAGTAGACTCCGGGTGGTGTTGTATTGGTTGGTAGGGTTCCTGACACTAGTAGAGATAAATTACTTGACTAAATAGCCCATTTTGTCATTTTTGTTTTCAACATTGTGCTAACTGTTCTTAGTAGACATTTATAGATTTACAGTATATTTATAGATCATACTTAGTACTAATTTAAAAATATGTATAATTTATATGGAAAACATTTTTACATTTGCTACAAGATGTACAGCAAAATAATTTATAGCAGTACTCCCAGGTAAGGTGAAACATTCACCCTACCCAGGGCACTATTCACCGAAGCCCTTTTGGCTGTTCTGTGCAGTCATTTTTCTCAGGTCTCTGTGGTGCCTCCAGTTTTCTTCTAGAGCTTTTAAGGGAGTGTCGAGGGGAGTGTGGGCAGGAGGATCAATCTGAAGGCACAATAACTCTAATGTCTCAGAGGTTATGGCTCCTGATTCATTCTCCTGCACACACCCTCCTCCACAGACATTTTAAGGCAGCAAGCTGACATTATTTCCATGACTATCTGGGAGTTCAGCTTTAAGAAATGTGTGAATAAATACATAGAGAATAATGGGTGAAGAAAATGGTATATAGTATCTCAGCAATGTATAATTTAGATTTGTATGTATATATTTGTTGTAGAATGTCATAAGAACATGTATTCTATTGTTAGTATATTTGCATGGACTCAGATTTAGAACTAGCGAGCTGTGGGCCCCGTGCAGGGAGGCGGGGGGGAGAGAATCGGGGCCCCTGACCCTCTGCATCTGCCATGCAGCGGGCCCCATTATCTTCATGGGCCCTGGTGCACGGCACCTCTCACACCAATGATAGTACCGCCATTGTATGGACTATATATTTGACCAAAGTCCTCCCTTGATGAAGCTTGATTAAACTGGCTTACCAACTGTTGTGTGTTATCTAATGTAAGCAACACAGGTAGACAGTTTATAAAGAATCAATTGCTGAACAGTATAGTGTAGTCATGTTACACACAGTATATTGTAATTAAAATATATTATTGATTGGTAAAGTTTACCCTTATAAAAAGCATAAAATAGGATTTGGGAGGAAATTATTAAATAAACAGAACTGGAAAAATTCATTGATATGTTTGCACCAGTGTCAAATCATTGGATGCTTTCTACTACTCCATGTTGAGCTCAATTACTCAACATGTGGGTAACCCTGAGTAAGGTTACTGTCTGATTTTTGTCCAGGCACCCAACCCATCTTTCCAGATATGTTTTATATTACAATGTTGACAGATTGCAGTTGGAGATGGCTCTGTGCTTTACCTCCCACAAAATCATATTTCCCCAAATATAAATCATTTAAAATGTGTGAAGACAGTGGGAAATTACATGGGGGTACTAAAGAGTGACTTCATTCTTGGGGCAGCACGGTGGCTTAGTGGTTAGCACTTATGCCTCCCAACACTGGGGTCATGAGTTCGGTTCCCAACCTTGGCCTTATCAGTGTGGAGCTTGTATGTCCCTAAATACTTTTAGATTTAGCTTCATTTGTTTCTTAATTAAAAAATCAAGGGGATGTTTAGACTGTTTTTATTACAAGTGTCATTTTTGTGTGTTGAATGTTTTTATTTCTGTAAAAGTGCCACTTGGGGGTGCAATATTCTTCCCATTAAAAGTATAGGACAAGGTCCAATATACAAAATCTCAGAGTACCTTGACAAAAGAAGTCCACTTGTAAAGAGAAAATGGCATTGCACCCACTTGCAAACCAGGGAGTGCCCCCTAAATGCATCCTCCCCCCCCCTTTAACTCTGTACCTATTCGGCAAAGACACTGCCATCTTGGCCTGCTAATCCATGTGCTTAACCATTCAAATGGACGCATTACACAAAGGTAGGGGCCTGACATTGCAGAATGGTATTTCTGTGTACTTGGTGTCTGCTCACTGCTAAAGCAATTAAAGAGGAAAAATAACTATTCGTGTAAAGCCTACAAAATCAAATATACGCATGGGACAGAGTAAAGGTGTTTATTTGTAATTGCTGTGATGCCCATTGGCTTATTAATTTATCTTGAATTCCATAACCATCAGACATTTATGGTTCAGCTCGGTGGCTTAGTGGTTAGCACTTCTACCTCACAGCATGAGTTCAATTCCCGACCATGGCCTTATCTGTGTGGAGTTTGTCTGTTCTCCTTGTGTTTGCATGGGTTTTCTCTGGGTGCCCCGGTTTCCTCCTACACTCCAAAGACTAGTAGGTTAATTGGCTGCTATTAAAATTGACCTTCTTGCGTTAATCATAGAGCTACTAGCTACGAAGATACGCCACAATCCAGACATCACCAGTGTACAACTACTCACTAATACACATAAGATTACTCACTATGCTGACATCCTACATCCTATATCCTATTTACACCATCACCAATGCCTAATCTTACTTCCTAACTTATTTCAGGAACTCAAGATTTTCTTCACCCTCTCCAATTTTAAAATTAACACGACTAAAACAGACATCCTTGATTTCCACATCCCCCTTAAACAAAAACAGCTTTTGGAACTAAATTTTCCTTTTCATTGTAACCCTACTCACATCAGATACCTAGGTATAGCCCTCACCAGAAAGGTGGAACATCTTTATCAAGCAAACTATCCTTCCCTCATAACCTGCATTAAAAAGACTTTGCGACCTGGGAAAAACTCATGATATCTTTGGTAGGTCAGATGACCCCAGTAAAAATGAACCTGCTCCCCAAATTATTTTATCTTGTTCATACCCTTCCCATTAGGGATCCCCCCAATGCTCCTAATGGTTGGGGGTCTTGGCATTACCAACCTCCAAAATTACTATTACGCAGCCTGTCTAGCCCATTGTGTGCAATAGCACTCCCCACCTGGGACCAGGGTTTGGGTTGACATAGAATCTGATCTACTCAGGGGGTCACCGATCTGCTCTGCCCTCTGGCTACCTACCGCACAGCCCCCAGTCTCAGCCCGCAGTCTCAGCCCGCACTCATCCTATAGTGGCCTTTTCCCTTTCCATCTAGTCCCATTATAACATACTGGCCTCTCTCGCCTGTGCCCCCTGATTATGATAGCCCTTTGGTCCAACCCTGCTTTCAAGTCTGCCCTCTCTCGTTCAATGCATATCAAATGGGCAGATAGGGGAATACTACTCTTCAACCATGTTACCAGAACCACATTTTTCCCCACAGTTCTCTGATTTGACAAAACACCAAGGATTTTCCAAAGGACAGTTCCATCAATATCTGCAGGTCAGACATTTCCATCAAACATTCAAAAACCAATTGTCGGCTAGATTGCCCACTGCCTTTGAAAACTTATGTCTTTCTGCACCTTCCTCGTAGGGCCTTATATCTACATTGTGCAAAGCATTACTCCCTATTACAACAGAAGTTAAAGATTATTTTCAGATGCAGTGGGAGGCAGATCTGGGGGAACCACTGGACCATGAGGACTGGTCTGATATCTATGAATGGACAGCACGCTGTTCAAACAATGTCTGCAGCAAAGAAAATGTGAATAAACTACTACACTGGTGGTACTATGTCCTCTCAAGGCTCCATAGCATCTACCCACAGGTCAAGGATGTCTGCTGCAGGAACTGTGACCACGCTGGCACTTTCATGCATATATGGTGGGACTGTCCCAAGCTACGTCTGTTCTTGTCCTTTCCTTTGCTTTGATAGTCCCTATAACCGCTGATCTCAAACACATACTTCTACCCTTGCCTGTCCCAGACCTCTCTTCTCTTGCCCATAAGTTGCTCAGGCATATTATTAGTGCGGCATCCTGCCAAATTGCTGCCAAATGAAAGAATCCCTCACCTCTGATGCTTCAAATGGTCTGCAGCTGGGTTTGCCACACCTATCAGATGGAGCATATCACCAGCATCATGAGGAGCTGCACCATATCTTTCTACAAAATTTGGTCCCCATGAGCTTCAATCAATCTCTGCTCTGGTTCTGAACCTGTGACTGGCTTACCAGTCTTGTTTACTCCCATGCTCTCCCTCTTCTCGTGTGAACTTTCACTTTCTCTACTTCCTTGTTCCCCCCTGTCTCTCTCCTTCCCCACAATCCTATATTACCTCCTTCTCTCACCTCCCCCTATAGATCCCCACCCCCTTACTGTATGAAGTGTTTTTGCAGAACATCACTGCAGTTCATACCAAGCACATAGCGCACTTCAAGATGTACAGGTGCCATTGGGACATGATCAGTGATGGCTTCATGTGTCACACTTCAAAGTGCTATATGCCCCATACCTGTCTATATATTTTTGTTTCTGGATATCTGTCGAATTTCTGTGTTCATTTGTTGATAATTTTGATAATAAACAGTATTTTTTTTTAAAAAAACTGACCTTAATCTCTCTTGGTCTTGTCAGGCCGTAGGCCTTTTGAGGAATGTAATAGAGCAAAACACTAACCGGTATTAGCACTACTGAACTAGTAGGTGCGGAGTCTAACGTACCCCTGGTGTTCACCAGGGACCCACACAAGGAGGTTTGGACTTCGCTGCACAGGGTACGCAGGTTGCGGTCCTATCAGCCAGTTGCCGGTGTAGTGTAGAAGGGTCGGACGGTCCGGGTCACACCAATCGGGAATATGCGGTACCAAGGGAAATCCAAAGGAATAGTCGCCAAGCTGGAGTCGCAGTACAATATGGGTCACTCAGATAACGGGATAGTCACCAACAGGAAAGCAGGAACTGTAGAACACACGGGAAACTGGAGCAAGGGAACCAGGAACACAGGCTAGTGGACCTGTTACTTTGGCACCCTAATGGCGCCAGACACAGGTTTAAATAGTGGTCAGAATGCACTGATTGGCGGCACAGGGAGGCGGTGATTACTGGAGACAGCGGCGTCCCGTTGCCTAGCAATGGGACGGAGGGAAGGGCGCATGCGCCCGACAGCACAGGAGAGGACCGGAAGACTGCAGACTCTGGAGCAGCCGACGGGAGGTCAGACGTCCATTCCCCGTCTGACAGGGGATCAGCGGGAATGGCGTCTGACAGTACCCCCTCCCCTCCTCCCTCTCGGAGAAGTATTAGTTCTCTTCAGGAATTTAGGAAGGAGACGAGGAGCATGAAGATCGACCTCCGAAACCCAGGATCTTTCTTCAGGGCCGTAGCCCTTCCAATGTACCAGATACTGGGGTTTGCGCTGGAAAAAACGTCTCTTCAAAATCCTCTCAACCTCGAATTCATCGCCTAGAGAGGTCTTGACAGGTGGAGGAGAAACAGGTTCCTTGAAGAATTCGTTGAGGATTAGAGGCTTCAACAAGGAAATGTGGAAGGCGTTATGGATCTTGAGGGAAGGAGGTAATGAAAGCTCGAAGGAGACAGGATTGATGACTTGTGATATAGCAAAAGGACCTATAAACTTAGGAGCCAATTTCATAGATGGAACTTGAAGTGGGAGGTTGCGAGTAGCCAACCAAACACGATCTCCCACCTTCAAGACTGGAAAATTTCTCCTATGACGGTCAGCCGCTCTCTTATGTCGTTGCACAGAAGTAGAAAGTGCTGCTTTAGTCAGAGTCCAGATTTGAGAAAGGTCATGGATGAGGGAGTCGGCAGCCGGAACTTGTGAAGGAGCCTCGGATAGGAGAGGAGGCGTGGGATGTCTCCCATAGATAACGAAGAATGGTGAACGGCCTGAGGAAGAATGCAGGAGATTGTTGTGAGCAAATTCAGCCCAGTAAAGAAGATCACTCCAAGACGTCTGATGATCAGAGGCAAAGCACCGCAGGAAACATTCTAGGTCCCGATTCACTCGTTCTGTTTGTACATTCGTCTGAGGGTGATAGCCGGAGGAGAATTTGAGTTTGACTCCAATCTTAGTACAAAAGGCTCTCCAGAACCTAGCGACAAATTGTACCCCACGATCGGAGATGATCTCATGAGGACACCCATGGAGATGGAAAATATTCTTTAAAAACAGGTCTGCGAGTTTAGGAGCTGAGGGGGGACCTTTACAAGGAATGAAGTGAGACATCTTAGAAAAGCGATCTACCACGACCCAGATGGTATTGTAGTCGTGGCTCCGAGGGAGATCGGTGATGAAATCCATTGTGATGCTGATCCAGGGAGAGTCAGGGATAGGAAGAGGAAGGAGAAGACCAGGTGGACTTTGTCTAGGAATCTTGTGGCGCACACAAACACAACATGCTGATACAAATTTACGAACATCAGAACCAAGAGTAGGCCACCAGTAGTATCTGCAAAGGAATTCCCTAGTCCTCTTGTAGCCTGCATGACCTGCAAATTTAGACTCGTGTGCCCAGCATAGTAATTTAGGGTGAAGATGTGGTTCCACAAAAGAGCGTCCAGGAGGGGGAGAGAGAGATGAAGAATTGGTAATGGCCACCACCTGCATAGGATTCAGAATCATCTTATTGTCTGGGAAGGCAAGAGAATCCATATTATCAAAGGATCTGGATAGTGCATCAGCCTTAGAGTTCTTGAAACCAGGACGAAAAGTAAGGATAAGTTGAAACCGGGAAAAGAAAAGAGACCAGCGAGCCTGATGGGGGTTAAGACATTGTGCCTCCTGGAGGTAGGTAAGGTTCTTGTGGTCTGTCATCACGGTCACAGGATGTAAAGCACCTTCAAGCAGGTGGCGCCACTCTTCTAGTGCCGTCTTGATGGCCAATAGCTCCTTGTCGCCGATTCCATAATTGAATTCACCACCGTAATTTTTTTTAGACAGGAATCCACAGGTCTCCAAGATGCCGGAAGAGGATTTCTGGAACAGGACAGCCCCAATTCCTACAGACGAAGCGTCAACCTCAAGAAAAAATGGTTTCCCCTGGTCTGGCTGTTTGAATATGGGAGCCGAAAGGAATGCCTCCTTAAGAGTCTTGAAGGCCAATATTGCTTCGGTAGACCATGGTTTGCAGCAGGCACCTTTGCGGGTTAAAGCTGTGATGGGACAGATGATGGAAGAAAATGTTTTAATGAACTGACGGTAATAGTTGGCAAACCCGATGAAACGCTGTGTAGCTTTGAGGCCAGTGGGGATGGCTTCTACTTTTTTGGGGTCCATTTGAAGACTGGTGCCGGAAACTAAATAACCCAGAAAAGGGACTTGGGAACATTCGAAAAGACATTTCTCCAGCTTACAATATAAAGAATATGAATCTTAACATGAAAACGATGAGAGAAAATATCAGATGAGAATATTAAAATATCGTCCAGGTAGACAATCATGCATTGATACAGAATATCCCTGAAGATCTCGTTGACAAAATCTTGAAAGACGGCCGGGGCATTGCATAACCCAAAAAGCATCACTAGATACTCGTAGTGCCCATCACGGGTGTTGAATGCCGTTTTCCACTCGTCGCCTCTCCGAATGCGTATCAAGTTGTAAGCCCCTCTGAGATCCAATTTGGAGAAGATCTTAGCACCCCGAATACGATCGAACAGCTCTGTAATAAGGGAAAGAGGGTAGCGGTTCTTGATGGTAATAGCATTTAGGCGGCGGTAGTCTATGCAGGGTCTTAATGAACCATCTTTTTTCCTTACAAAAAAGAATCCGGCTCCTGCGGGAGAGGTAGACTTCCTGATGAATCCTCTTTGAAGGTTATCAGAGATGTACAGAGACATAGCCTTCGTTTCTGGAAGAGACAGTGGATAGACTCTACCCTTAGGAATAGTTTTGCCGGGCACCAGCTCAATGGCACAATTCCACGCACGATGTGGAGGAAGACTCTCTGCGGCAGTTTTGCTGAAGACGTCGAGGAAATCTAAGTACGGCTCCGGAAGTTTGACCTGGGAGTCAAGAGAGAGACAAGGTAGGTTGGTGGGTGGGAGTACCTTTGGGAGACACCGGTTGAAACACGAAGCACCCCAGGAAGATACCTGGGCATGAAGCCAATCAAATTGCGGTGAATGCGTCCTGAGCCAGGGTAACCCTAAGATGATAGAGTTGACGGACTGCGGAATGACCAGGAACCTAATCCACTCATGGTGAAGAACCCCTACTTGCAACCGAACTGGAGATGTGATGTAGGTGATGGAACCGTTGCTGACACGGTTACCGTCAACTGCAGTAAGAACCAATGGTTGCAGCAATGGAGAACAGGGTATGCGAAGCTTGGACACCAGAGTAGCGGAGATAAAGTTCCCTGCGGATCCAGAATCCACGAAGGCAGAACATTCCAGAGAGGCATCCAAAGACCTGAGCGTGACAGGCATCAGGAAGTTTGTATCTTTAGGAGGACAGGGAGAATGGAGACTGGATCCTAGGACAACCTCCCTTTTATTGCCTAGGAGGTGGAGTTTCCCGGCCTCTTTGGACAAGAAGACAAAAGGTGACCGGATTCTACGCAATACAGACACAAACGGTTCCTAATCCGGCGTTCCCTTTCATCCCGGGGCAAGTGAGAGTGTCCAATTTGCATCGGCTCTTCAGCTGGAGGAAATGGAGATTGAAAGCGGGGAGCCAGATGAACAGAACGGCGATCCTGGTTCCTTTCAGCAGAACGCTTTTGATGGCGGATGTCCACTTTGATACTAAGAGAAACCAAGTCGTCGAGCTTGGTAGGAAGATCTTGGGAGGCAAGAGCGTCCTTAATAGGATCGGACAAACCTTGCCAATAGGTAGCCGTTAGAGCTTCATCATTCCATCCTAATTCTGGGGCAAAGGTACGGAACTGAACAGCGTATTGACCCGCTGTAAGGGAACCTTGACGAAGAGCTAGCAGACTTGATGCGGCAGAGGACACACGGCCGGGCTCATCGAATACCTTTCGGTAGTTCTCGATAAAGGTGTCCGAATTGTAGAGACCCATCGTTCCGCTCCCAAAGCGGGGAGGCCCAGGCCAGGGCTTGTCCAGTAAGGAGGGAAATAATGTAGGCTACTTTAGCTCTCTCGGGTGAGAAATTTTCCGGTGCCAGTTCAAATTGGATGAAGCACTGGTTAAGAAATCCACGGCATCCCTTGGGATTACCATCATACTTCTTAGGTGTGGGGATCCGTAGAGTCCTGGAAGTAGCGACAATTCCGCTGGGAGAAGCAGAAGCAGGAGTATGAGCAGGAGCAGGAGCAGCTGCCTGAGGGATGTTCAGGGAATCCAGACGGGAAATCACCCCTTGTATACACTGTAGGAGTTGCGCCTGGTTGGATTCTTGCTGTTCCACCCACAGACCTAAATGGAGGAGGAGGTCTCGAGCCGAGGGTTCTTCAGTACGGTCATGGCCAGAGTAAACTGTCAGGCCGTAGGCTTTTTGAGGAATGTAATAGAGCAAAACACTAACCGGTATTAGCACTACTGAACTAGTAGGTGCGGAGTCTAACGTACCCCTGGTGTTCACCAGGGACCCCCGCAAGGAGGTTTGGACTTCGCTGCACAGGGTACGCAGTTCGTGGTCCTATCAGCCAGTTGCCGGTGTAGTGTAGAAGGGTCAGACGGTCCGGGTCACACCAATCGGGAATATGCAGGAAATCCAAAGGAATAGTCACCAAGCCGGGGTCGCAGTACAATATGGGTCACTCAGATAACAGGATAGTCGCCAAGCCGGGGTCACAACAGGAAAGCAGGAACTGTAGAACACATGGGAAACTGGAGCAAGGGAACCAGAAACACAGGCTAGTGGACCTGTTACTCTGGCACCTTAATGGCGCCAGAGACAGGTTTAAATAGTGGTCAGAAGGCACTGATTGGCGGCACAGGGAGGCGGTGATTACTGGAGACAGCGGTGTCCCGTTGCCTAGCAACGGGACGGAGGGAAGAGCACATGCGCCCGACAGCACAGGAGAGGACCGGAAGACTGCAGACTCTGGAGCAGCCGACGGGAGGTCAGACGTCCGTTCCCCGTCTGACAGGGGATCAGCGGGAACGGCGTCTGACAGGTCTGTGTGTGTGTGTGTGTGTATAATATTTGTCACGGCAATAGGGTTTCTGGAATTCATCTCGGGGTCCCTTGGGACCAGCTGTGGCAGGAGTGTGGGGGAACCTCGTGTCACGGGCACTAGGAGTCTTGCCCAGGAATTCACCAGATGACTGGGCTTACCAGTGTGGTGAAGTTAACACAACGGTCCTATGGTAGCAGAGTGACTAGCGGAACATATATCACAGCAGATGGAGAGAGAATGCCAATAAAGAATAGGAAAGTCAGTGACTTGCAGCAATCTTGATCAATGAGTCAGCAACTAGCTGATATAGAGGAAAGGCAGATTTGAACACGGAGATCAGGATGGACGTGAGCAGATGCAGGGAGGTAGCAGGGAAGTCAGTGGTCTGCGTACAGCAAGTTGTACCACTGCTTATGGTGAGAAGACTTGTCCAGGTGCAGGTAGGTAGCGGAGAAGTCAGTGGTCTGCGTACAGCAAGTTGTACCACTGCTTATGGTGAGAAGACTTGTTCAGGTGCAGGTAGGTAGCGGGGAAGACAGTGGTCTGCGTACAGCAAGTTGTACCACTGCTTAATAGGTGAGGATGTGTACAGGTGTCGATGAGTGGAGGCATACAGAGGATAATAGGATGCAGACACTGAGAGCACAGAGGAACTTGATCCCAATAGGTATGCAGCGTATCCAACAAAGTCTATATAACGGTATGTGTGGCGCTGCTTGGTAGAGACTTGCTCAGCACAGATATGCAGGCCAATAAAGGATAGTCAATCACAATTATGCATATAACGACTGAGTAGTACGGTTAATTCCAAACAGATATGCAGCGTAACAATAACAGTCTATAACGGGTATGGATACCGCTGCTGAGAGTGGAAACTTGTCCTAGCGGATATGCAGAGTAAACGTAGAAAGTCAATAACAGATAGGCATACCGCTATTCAGTAGAACAGTCTGTCCACAGGGAGATGCAGGGACTGCAGAGACACTGGACGGCAGAGACGAGTGTAGGAACCACAGGTGAGTAGATCCGGTAATCAGAGTCCAGCTGAGGACACAGGCAGGAAACAGGAGACTGTAGCAGGTATGGAAACCAGCAATGAGTAGCACAGGGAATCCACAGGAACTGAAGACACTAGTAGTACACAGGAGACAGTAGCGGGTATGGAAACCAGCGATGAGTAACACGAGGAATCAGCAGGAAACTGAAGACACTAGTAGAACACAGGAGACACCTTCAGAGACTCACAGGGAATGAGACTCAAGATCAGGCAATGAGGTAATGAGCACAGGTGCCTTAAATAGGGAGAGTTGCCTGATCAACCAATTAGATAAAAGCAAAGGTCACAAGAGTTCTTGGGGGCTGCTCATGCGCAGACCATCAGGATGGCGGACAGCCGCGGTTCAGGATAGGTGCCGGCAGGAAGGCTAGGGAGCCACGCACCAGCGCAGAGGCACTCACGGTCCGGTGAGTGACACCTCGGAGGAGGAGCCACACAGAAGATAACAGCTGGAAACTGTACACAAGCAGTTGGAATGAAGGTGAATCCACCAGAGGAATAAATAACCAAAGTATTTATTTCAGCAGGCAGAATGAAGCTGAATTCACACAAGGGTTAATGGTTTGTAGTTCACATAACAGCAACAAGCTGAAGCAGCTGAATTCTCACAGAAGGTTATTGGTTTGCAGTTCATATAACAACAAGATGAAGCAGCTGAATTCACACAAAGGGTTACTGGATTGCAGTTCATATAATAGTAACTAGATGAAGCAGCTGAATTCACACAGAGGGTTATTGGTTTGCTGTTCATATAACAGCCAGCAAGATGAAGTTGAACTTACACAGAGAAGTCCATAAAACAGCTGCAGGGTGTGCCTGAATTCAGGCCCGGCGCTCCCATTAGGCAAGGTTAGGCAATTGCCTAGGGCGCCGGGACCTGCAGGGCGCCTCGAAATTAAAAAAAAAACGGAAATCCACGGGGAGAAGAGGAGGGAAGGGGCTATTGAATCTTACCTGCATGAAGCTGCTCCTCTCTGCTCTGTCTTCTCCCCTCCGCTCACTGACAGTGACAGGCTGTGATGATGTCATCATCACGGCCGACAGTGTCTGTGAGTGGAGGGGAGAAGACAGAGCAGAGAGGAGCAGCTTCATGCAGGTAAGTTAAAGAAAGACATGGGGAGGGGTGGGGAGGGAAGCGCAGCAGCGATTTTTAAAGGGGGGGGGCGGCGATTTTTAAAGGGGTGGCGACGATTTTTAAAGAGGGGGGGTGGCGATTTTCACACGGGGGGGGGGGGGGCGGCGATTTTCACACTGTGCCTAGGGCACCAAGGACCCTAGCACCGGCGCTGCCTGAATTCCCTCAGAGGATAAATGGTGGATATCTATATACAGCAGGAGGATTGCAGCAGCAACAAGGATGAAGCTGAATTCACATGAAGGGTTGACATCTGTATATAGCAGGCAGCAAAACAACAGCAACTGTGGATATCAGGAACTAGGAAAGTGTTGCACTGGCAATTTGCTGAGTGTAGAAGACTCTTATAGTCTGCAGACGAAGCTAATTGGTGAATGAGATCAGGTGTTCAGACTCAGCAGGATGTTTAGCAAATGTATCACCCAAGATGGCAGCCTCCAGTACTGCAGACACGCTTGTCCCAGGTTAGAATGCTGCATTCGACCAGGAGGTCGATGTACGGTGATATGGTACTGCTGAGTGGTGTAAACAGGACTAAGACCCCGATTCGTGACAATATGGAATTTAGACTGTAAACTCTAATAGGGCAGGGACTGGTGTGAGTGAGATCTCTGTACAGCGCTGCAGAATTAGTGGCACTATATAAGTAGCTGATTATGATCACACCATGGACAGGTTGTTTAGCAGATCTACTGAATGCCATCTACATTTGTCACCGAATAGTGGGAACAACTGTCCTGGCTCTTTTGCAAGCATGACACTGAAGAAAATCACAGGACTACACACAGTTACTCCAAACTAACAGATAACCACAAGATTGCCCATGCAGTAAAAATGCAAAAGTCTCCTCTAGAACCAGCAGAGGAAGGTTAAAATAAATGGTAAATGTTGGTTGCCAGCAGCTTACTGCTTTAAGACTTTCCATAGTGACTGGTTCATGTTTCGTATTTCAGGTGTCTCTCCTCTTTTCAACTGTACTAAACCACTGGTAGCTGCACAGAAATGCCAGTCACAAATGACTATTATTGGAGGCTGATAATGCTGCGCCTAAAAATAGCTGCCAGTACTCTCCCACCAGTAACTACAATTGTAATTCCGCTACCTTATGTTTCAAGTGTTCCCCATACCACTTAGATTGTAAACTCATTTGGACAGGGCCATCTTTACCTTCTGTTTCATGGATTTGTATGTAATTTGTTTTTGTCATGATCCCCTCTTATGTACAACGCTGAGTAATATGCCAGTATTTTATAAATAAAACACAATAATAATAATAATAAATAATAATAATAATAAAACAGTCCATTAATTGCATATAGTCATATATCTACCAGTATCATTTGTAAACTTTTAGGCAAAATTCACCCATAGAGGTATTATTACTGTTGCAGAAGTTGATTTCTTTATAACGTTAGTATGGTGTAATAGGGCTTCCACAATGGATCAAAATGTTTGCTTAAAATTTGTTAATATTGATTGGCTGCATGATGTCAAAGTAAGCAAAAAAATATCAATCCAACAAAAAAATCCAAAAGTTTTTTTGCAAGATTAAAGAAGATATAGCCAGAAGAAATAAGCTATTATTTTACAAAGTCTTGGGTTCTGGTGACTAAGGGAAGGGTTCAAATTTAAGACCATGTAACTGTTACGAGCCTCGGCGGTGCCCAGCCGCCGTGACTCACTCACCTGCGTCCCGGCCGTCGCTATGGCGACCGGGACGTCATTTCCGGCCAACGCTCAGAAGCTTCAGCGCTGCGTCCCGGCAATGAGGAAGCCGGGCGCATGCTCTCACCACAATCTCTAGCCTGCGGGCTGATTAAAGCTGCACATTAGTTAGGCAGGGGGCTGTGTCTAATTCAGAGCCAGGCTCTGATTGGTGGCCACTGGTACTTAAGGCAATGAGGTCTGCTACCTCATTGCTGGTTATAGCTTCTGCTCTCCAGTCTGATGACCTGCTTGTTCCCGTTCCTGTCTTCTGAACCTCTACTGATTTCCCGTGTATGACCCTTGGCTTTGAATTGGACTTCGCTTGTGTATCCTGTGACCCTGATCTCTGGCCTGTTTACCGTTTCTGCTATCCACTTGTGGCCCCTGACCTCGGCTTGTTTACTGGTACTGTTGTCTGCTGCCGGCCCTTGACCTCTGCGTGGACCTCACTCCGCTTGCCTGGGTTCTCCCCAGCCGGTACACACTTCACGACCCTTTGTCAGTCTGCGGCCCAGTCTGTCCCCACCATCAGGGGCTCCAGTGAACACCTGATTGGCAGAGTAGATTCCAGGTTGTGTTGTGCCGCCTGGAGGGGTTCCTTACATTATAACCGGCCCACACTGAGACGAGGTTGTGATGGATGGAAGCGGATCCACACCGTCTCCAGCACAAGCCTTAGCAGGCCATGTTGAGTCCTTGTACCAGATGATCCATGGATTGGCTGAGCGTTTGTCCGTCCAGGAGGAACTTGCAAAGACCTCGGCATCCACTCCAGATCCCACCTGTGAACCCAAAATGAATTTACCGGACCGGTTCTCCAGAAATAGATCCCTGTTCCGGAATTTCAGGGAGAGCTGCAAGCTCTATTTTCGGTTGAGACCCCGCTCCTCCGGTTCAGAGCAGCAAAGAGTCGGGATTATCATTTCCCTTCTACAGGGTGACTCCCAGTCCTGGGCATTTTCCTTGCCGCAGACCAGTCCTGCCATGCAGTCAGTAGACGCTTTCTTTGAGGCATTAGGTCTATTATATGATGACCCGGACCGTATGGCCTCCGCTGAAGCTCATCTACGGGCCTTGAAACAAGGCCGGCGCTCGGCAGAGGAATACTGCGCTGAATTTCGTAGATGGTCACCTGATAGTGGATGGAATGACCCTGCCTTACGTAGTCAGTTCCGCCTAGGCCTGTCGGAACAGATTAAAGACTCTTTGGTGCAATACCCGACTCCTACCTCATTGGAGGATCTGATGCACCTCGCCATTAAAATTGACAGAAGGATTAAGGAACGCAAATCTGAGAAGGAGGCATCTTCTCTTCCATCTGCCTTGATTCCTTTTGTCACGGATGCCTATGCAACTTGGAGCATATCGTCTCTCCCCTGAAGAGAGAGACAGGAGGTGATCACAAGGCCTATGTCTTTATTGTGGCACTAAGGGCCACTTCTCCCGTTCCTGCCCTAATAAACCGGGAAAA
This sequence comes from Mixophyes fleayi, assembly GCF_038048845.1. Taxonomy (NCBI): domain Eukaryota; kingdom Metazoa; phylum Chordata; class Amphibia; order Anura; family Limnodynastidae; genus Mixophyes; species Mixophyes fleayi. Next base: position 48,380,828 of record NC_134413.1, on the reverse strand, counting down.
GAGCATGCCTAGGGAATGAGGGGAAGGTTCACCTAGGTCTGCAAATCGTTTCCTCAAAAAATGCTGTGTTAATCCCTGCACAACTCACGTCTAGTGCCGGCTCGGTGAACCTATCGGCCTTCATTGACAGTGGAGCTGCGGGCAACTTCCTTGACATTGAGTTTGACCGCTCTGCTGGGATTCCGCGGATTAAACTCCAATCTGCCATTATGGTATGTGGCTTAGGCGGTAGTCCATTGCCAGGTGGCAAGATTACCTGGGAGACCCCACCACTACAGTTGAACATTGGCGCTCTCCATTCGGAATCCATAGTCTTCCTCCTTATCGAATTTCCGTCAGTTCCTTTGATTCTGGGCCACCCCTGTCTATCCCGCCATAACCCTGTCATGGATTGGGTAAAAGGAGAAATTGTCCAGTGGAGCTCTCATTGTACACAGTCTTGCTTGACACTACCTCTGCGTGTGATTCAGCCTATTCTGGAACAGCTCCCTTCACAGTATCATGACTTCTGGGATGTTTTCTCCAAAAAGGCTGCTGACACTCTACCACCGCACCGGGATTTCGACTGTGCCATTGAGCTCATTCAGGGTTCTAAATTACCCAAGGGACGCTTGTACTCTCTCTCCGGTCCAGAGACCAAATCCATGCAAGAATATATTGACGAAAACCTGGAGAAAGGCTTCATCAGCCCATCCAAATCCCCAGTAGGAGCAGGGTGCTTCTTTGCATCCAAGAAGGACGGTGGACTCAGACCCTGTATCGATTACCGAGGGCTGAATCTTATTACGGTTAAAAACACCTATCCCCTTCCTCTCATCTCCGTACTTTTTGACCAATTAAGAGGGGCAACTATCTTCACAAAAATTGATCTTCGTGGTGCCTATAACCTCATACGTATTAGAGCAGGTGATGAGTGGAAGACGGCATTCAACACGCTCTCGGGTCACTATGAATATCTGGTCATGCCGTTTGGCCTTAGTAATGCCCCTGCAGTATTCCAGGATTTGATTAATGAGGTGTTACATGAGTTTCTGGGACTCTTTGTTGTTGTCTACTTGGACGACATCCTCATTTATTCAGAATCGTTGTCAGTGCACCAGGGTCATGTCAGACAAGTCCTACAGAAATTGCGGGAACATCATCTCTACGCTAAACTCGAGAAATGCGAGTTCGAGGTCCAGAATGTATCCTTCCTAGGTTACATAATCTCCTCAGAAGGTTTCTCCATGGATCCAACCAAGGTCCAAGCAATCCTGGATTGGGTACAACCGAATAACCTCAAGGCGGTCCAGAGATTCCTGGGATTCGCCAATTATTACAGGAGATTTATTGGCGGCTTTGCTGATATCGTGGCTCCTATCATCACCTTTACCCGCAAGGGAAGTGATCCAGCTGATTGGTCACCACAGGCAATAACTGCATTTGAAACTCTGAAGAAAGCTTTTGTGTCTGCTCAGGTCCTCAGACACCCGGATCCTAAGGTACCATTTATTCTTGAAGTAGATGCCTCTGACGTCGGTGCTGGGGCCATCTTGTCACAAAAAGATACCCAGACCCACCGTTTACATCCATGTGCCTTTTCTTTCCCGTCAGTTCTCTTTAGCGGAAACCAACTATGACGTGGGAAACCGAGAACTGTTGGCAATTAAATGGGCCTTTGAGGAATGGCGACATTGGTTGGAAGGCGCTTCATACCAGATCTCCGTTATAACAGATCATAAGAACCTACAGTATATACAGTCAGCCAAATGACTGAACCCCCGACAGGCTCGTTGGTCACTGTTCTTCACTCGGTTTAACTTTATAATCACCTACCGTCCTGGTTCTAAAAATGTCCAAGCAGACGCCCTGTGCAGAAGTTTCCTGGCCCATCATACTCCGATTACTAGCCCAGAGCCTATTGTTCCCATGTCCGTGATTCATGCTGGGTTAACCCAAGACCTAAGCTGCACCCTACAAAGATTTCAGAAATTGGCTCCTGATAATACTCCAGTAGGATGCTTGTTTGTCCCAGTGCATCTTAGGAAGGCAGTCCTTGCGGAAGCACACAATAATCAGACCGCTGGACATCCTGGAGTCTTCAAACCGTTGGAAATTCTTTCACGTACGGTATGGTGGCCATCTTTGTCTGCTGACGTCAAGGATCACGTCCTGTCTTGTGAGGTTTGTGCCAGAAACACAATTCCCAGGACTCGTCCGGTAGGCCAGTTGGTTCCTTTGGCCATTCCTGCAAAACAATGGACGCACTTGTCCATGGACTTTATAGTGGATCTGCCATTCTCTACAGGACACAATACCATTTGGGTCGTGGTAGACTAGTTTAGTAGAATGTCTCATTTCATTCCATTAACCAGACTCCCTTCTGCTCGAGATTTGGCCGTCTTATTTATTCAGCACATTTTCCGGCTCCATGGACTTTCTACTGACATCGTCTCTGATCGGGGGTCTCAGTTCATAGCACTGTTTTGGAAATCCTTCTGTACCCTTCTCGGAATCAAGGTCAGTTTGTCATCCGCATATCACCCTCAATCAAATGGGCAAACCGAGAGGGTTAACCAGTCCTTGGAGAAGTTTTTACGTTGCTACACATCAGAGTTCCATGACAACTGGTCCTCCTTGTTACCCTGGGCGGAATTTGCCTACAATAATTCCTGTCACTCATCCACCAAAACATCTCCGTTTTTTTGCAACTCTTTATACTCACTCAAGTCCGTTGGTACCCAGGAGATCCGCTCCACTGCCAGGGATCTCAGAGTTATCTGGAAGAAGGTCCAGTCATCATTAAGTCAAGCCTCATTTGTGGCAAAAAAAAATTCAGACCGCCATCGTACCATCTGCTCCCTCAAGGTGGGCCAGAAAGTTTGGTTGTCTACAAAAAATATCAGGCTTAGACAGCCTTGCAAGAAGTTGGGCCCTAAGTTCAACGGGCCGTTTTCTATCGTCAAGCAGGTTAATTCTGTTGCGTTTAGGCTAAAAATTCCGAGCTCCTTAAGAATCCCCAACACATTTCATTGTTCGCTGTTGAAACCGGTACTATATCCTAGCCAAACTCAGTCGTCAAGTGTGCTTAGGGGAAATTCAAGCAAACCACCAAGATACGTGGTTCAAAGGATCCTGGATTCTAAAAGAGTGCAAGGACAGGTGCACTTCCTGGTGCAGTGGAGGAACCGCGGGTTAGAAGAACGGTCTTGGGTTCCGCGGAGACAACTTCATGCCCCTAAACAGTTGAAGGAGTTCTTTAAGAGATTCCCAAGAAAACCTGGATGTCGGGGTCCCTCCACCCCTCCTCAAGGGGGGGTACTGTTACGAGCCGCGGCGGTGCCCAGCCGCCGCGACTCACTCACCTGCGTCCCGGCCGTCGCTATGGCGATCGGGACGTAATTTCCAGCCATAACCCGACCGTTGCCAGGGCAACACACAGAAGCTTCAGCGCTGCATCCCGGCAATGAGGAAGCCGGGCGCATGCGCTCACCACAATCTCTAGCCTGCGGGCTGATTAATGCTGCACATTAGTTAGGCAGGGGGCTGTGTCTAATTCAGAGCCAGGCTCTGATTGGTGGTCACTGGTACTTAAGGCAATGAGGTCTGCTACCTCATTGCCGGTTATAGCTTCTGCTCTCCAGTCTGCTGACCTGCTTGTTCCCGTTCCTGTCTTCTGAACCTCTACTGATTTCCCGTGTATGACCCTTGGCTTTAAATTGGACTTTGCTTGTGTATCCTGTGACCCTGATCTCTGGCCTGTTTACCGTTTCTGCTATCCGCTTGTGACCCCTGACCTCGGCTTGTTTACTGGTACTGTTGTCTGCTGCCGGCCCTTGACCTCTGCGTGGACCTCACTCCGCTTGCCTGGGTTCTCCCCAGCCGGTACACACTTCACGACCCTCTGTCAGTCTGCGGCCCAGTCTGTCCCCACCATCAGGGACTCCAGTGAACACCTGATTGGCAGAGTAGATTCCGGGTTGTGTTGTGCCGGCTGGAGGGGTTCCTTACAGTAACAACTTTTGATTTCAAAAGTTTGCTCAGTATTCTATGCAAATATCAGCAAACAGTAGCCACAAATACAGCATGCTACCAGATTTATACCTGCCAAGCAAAATTACTGGCCTTGGTAAGGTTGAGAGAAGCTTGAATGTTGTTGTCTCTTTGATCCACCCATGGTTATGGAAAACAGTAAAGGTCACATTAAAAGTCTTATGTCTGATACCTTAACCCCTTTTCCTTCTTCATCTTATCACTATAACCTTAAAGTAATGACACGAGACTTGAAGTAGGGCACAAATAAAAAGATTTATTCATAAACATGGTGGAGGTGAAATAAGCAGTCAGACCGACGTGTGCCAGGCAAAACCCAGCTGTCCTAGCATATCCTTAGGACTACACACTAGAGAACAACCAAACCCCTGGGTTCAAGTGGGGGACCAACCAATCAAACCCCGGGCACACATATCTACCTGGACGGGGCACCACGTCCTGAATCTACCGAACCCGCCCCTCCTCTGGGCTATATGGGAAGCAACTACAGGGCAACCCACAAGGGCGGTGCCTGAAACCAAGACTAATAGCCGATTCACTCGAAGGGAGGCGGGTTCACCATGCCCAATACCGTAAATGTGCGCCCAAACCACTGGCCGTCGACTGTACTGCTTTTCCGGCCACGCCCGGATCCATAGGAGCCGTGGCCTGCCACCATACTAAAACCTTCTGACGCTAAAAACTCATAAATATCCCGAACAAAAATAACCATGCCCTCATCACTCAAATGCACTCCTTCCCCCCTATATAGCGAGGGGCTCTGATAACGAATACGCGGGTGTTCAATACGCCAACCACCTATGGAACGTATAAAACGTGTAACAACTGAATTAACTTTCCTCCTCACTACATCAGCAACACGTCCTTCAGGAAATGAACGCCAAATCCTCTTCGGTACAATATCCGACCAGCAAACGACAAGGGAAGGCCAAGATGCATGTACCCAAGCCAAGTCCTCCTGGATACGCAAAATCAACTCAACCGACTTGCAACCTCCTATGTCATTACCCCCCAGATGTATAACTAGGACATGTGGTACCCCTTGAATGTCAACATTACTGCTCAGGAGCTCTCGAAAACCAACCATCTAAAACCTCTACGACCTATCCACTGCACTACCATAGACCCCATAAACAGAGAAGTATCCCTAGCTGCCCTGTGCAAACCAGCCCAGTGAATATAGGAGTGTCCCAGCACCCAGATTCGCAGTGGGGTCCGATGGTCTGTAAGGTGGAGAAAACCAAACGTTAGCCACAAAGCAAACATACTTATTCATACACAGAAAAAACGGGACTCAGAGAGCCCCTTGATGTTGAAATTTTGAAATTGACAAAACTGGAGAAAAAAGGCACAAGGACCAAAACACCCAGCACACAACAGAGACACAAACTACTAAGAAACCACTGCACACAGACCAAGAAGGAAAAAAGGTTTTGGGCGGAAGTACAGACGAAGGTAAAACCATAAAACCTGGTGGGAAAAAAATTGACAAATCCCTTCGCGCCCGACCTCCAAAGGCCCAAGCAGTCTAAACCTGTGCCACCACCGCAGAAGATAGATAGATAGAAAGATAAGAAGATTAGGTAAGGAGAGCTGGACGAACATAATGCTTATATACCTTGGTTTTCCACCTACCAACACCCTGTATGGCCCAGCCCCAGCCAAAGCTGCAGACGTGGCAGCACCAATTCTGAATGAATGAGTGCCGAACTGGGATCCCTCCAAGCCCAGCTTAGACATTGTACGTTTAAACACTACCGTAAACTGGTACCGGGTGAGGGGGGTACCATCACCATGCACCAGCCACGAAATTGCAGTCACTGGTGGAATAACAGCAAATTCATTCATAATAACAACAGGGCAAACTGAGAAACCCACCTTTGGGGCCAATGTAACCCAATGACCTCTACCTAACTGGTCAGACTTCGATCTCCTGACTTTGCAACAGACTGAGGAAGGGGAAACTATAACATGCTGCACCAACATTCCTGACAAAGGACAAGACTTTGAAGAGGCAACTACTTCACTTACTCTAATCGCCCCAAAATATAGCATAACAAAAGCTGTGCGAAATAAAGAAGTCTCAAAGGCATTGCGTGCTACTCCCCCGATAGCACCCAGCAAATCAACCAAAAGAGCCTCACTAATGGGCCGTCTTCCATCCAGAAGCGCAGGGCGCTCCCTCGTCCAACCCTTTAATGCTCTGGCTTTTTGGTATAATCAACCTCGTTCCTAAGCCTGGCGAAAAAAGATATCCCTGCCAAAGCCCCTGACATTGCTGCTTTGGACTTACCGGACTTGAAACCAGCCCAAATATATGCTAGCATCAGCTTATGCCCTGTGGCTTCGGTCACGCGTCCTTGGTCCCGGAACGCACACCAGTCATACCAAGCCGAACGATATTTCTCCCTGGTAGCGGGTGCCAATGATGATTCAGCTAGACCCTTTATCCCGGCTTGACAATCAGCCAGATATAAGCGGGACATGGTGACCTCGACAGGGATGCCTGAGGTGCCAAGGCTCGAAATTTCTTCCATTCCCTTCTAGATAATGAATCCACCAGTGCATTATCCACCCCAGGAACATGCTGCGCCCTGAAGCTGATGTCATCGACTAAGCACCTCCATACTAATCTCCTCAACAGCGTGATGACCGGCTAAGAGGTAGTCTTCTGCCAGTTGATTACTTGCACGACACCCAAATTGTCGCACCAGAAGACTATCTGCTTCCCTACCAATCTGGGGGCCCACAATTCAAGAGCAACTATGATCGGGAAGATTTCTAACAGCAACAGGTTAGCAGTCCAGCTGGCCTGCACCCATTCTTCTGGCCACGGTGCAGCGCACCAGTCACCCGCGAAATATGCCCCGAAGCCAACACCCTCTGCCGCATCAGTATGCAGCTCAAGCTCCTGACTAGACACAGGGGAAGAAGGCTATAACCTAACCCCGTTAAAATTCCGCAGGAAAAGATCCCAGACTGCCAAATCCGTCCGGATTTCGGCAGATAGCTGTATCCGACAGTGAGGTCCCTTACGCCCAGCCATTGCCCTTTCCAACTTCCGACAGAACACCCGACCCATCGGAATCACCCGACAGGCGAAATTAAAAAGTCCCAGTATAGACTGAGTCCTTTTTAAAGACATCGCTACAGACCCTAGCGCCTCCCCTATAAGCTCCCGCAGTTTCTTTACCTTCTCGATTGGAAGCCTACAAAGACCCAAGACCGTATCGATCTCGATGCCTAAGTACGCCAACCGGGTCGTAGGACCCTCAGTTTTATCATGCGTGACCGGAACACCAAGTGAATGAAACAGAGCCCCTACTGAAAACAACACTTCCCTGCAAGTGGGTCCCTGGATTGGGCCCACCACAAGGAAATCGTCCAGATAATGCGCCACGCCCTGGTGACCGGCTTCGGAACAGACGCACCAGTGTAGAAACGTGCTAAAACACTCAAAGAAGGAGCAGGAAACTGCACACCCCATGGGAAGGCACCTATCTACATAGTATCCGTCACTCAGACGGAAACCCATGAACGGGAACGAGTCCGGGTGTAATGGAAGAAGCCAAAACGCCGACTCAATGTCGACCTTCGCCATCAAAGCCCCGGGCCCAAAAGACCTCACCATCTCCAACGCTTCCTCAAAAGACTGATACACTACCCTACAATATTTTTTCGGGATGGCATCATTAACAGATGCACCATTTGGAAAAGAGAGGTGCTGAATCAAGCGAAACTTCCCCGCAGCCTTTTTAGGAACCACCCCTACCAGTGACACAATCAGGTTCCGATAAGGAGGGTTCGTAAAAGGCCCGATCATCCGCCCTAGCGCCACCTCCTTACGCACCTTCTCCGCTAAGAGCTCAGGGAAAACACTTGCGGATTTTAGGTTAACCACCGAGGCTGTCTTAACAGACCCCTCAATAGGTAACCAAAAACCATGCATAAAACCATCCCGTAAAAATTCCGCAGCCCCTTTTATAGGGTAGCGGTCCAGCCAGCGGCCGAGGTTGACCATATTAATTGGTGACCCGGCTTTCCGCAGGTCCGGAAGCTGTTCAGCTTCCGTCACCTCCACCCCCTCGACCCGGCCTGTCACAATTCCTGGCGGGATGACCCCCCCGCAGCGGGTACAGGTGTGTGAAAACCTACATGCCGCTCCGCACAGGCAACCGGATTTGTTAAAAGGGAAGCAGCGGCCACCAAACCTCAACCCTCAACCCCTGTCGCTTCCCAACGGCCGTCGCCATCCTGACCCCTGGGTAGACTCTCCCCCACCATCCTGGGACACCTTTAACCATACCTCAACGTCCCTGAATCCCAACATGAGGCTCGCATGGCCATCATACTTCTCCCGAAACGCCTCATCATAAGCCAGCCACACCCCCGGGCGTGATGTTGCATACATCTCGTGGATCATGTGTAGATATTTCAACATGTCCATCTACTCTGAAGGGCGCGTTTCTAAATAACATGCCGCAAAAAGGTACGCCCTCGTAAGCCAATTCTTGTATGACTTGTAACTTGTCTCCCCAGCGCCACCCCGTGCAAGGGCTTGGGCCACCAATTTTTTCCCCTTATCTGTCATAGCGAACATGTCAATGAGTCTGCCCATACGAATTTGATCTCTGACAGACATTCTAACCCCCTGCAGTATCCCCGTACTAGCACAGCGCAACATCTCCCCCCCTGTAAGACGGGAACCTCTGATCTGACTAAACCTCCTATCTGCCGGCCTGGCCCCTTCGCGCAGAGCAAAATGCTTGCGCAATTTCCTAATCAGCTTCTTGGAACAAGCCCCTGACCTATCCGATCCTGAACTTGAACTATAACAATCAGACCACACAGATTGCACATCAGGTAAATCAAACAAAGCTTGCTCACCTGCAAACACCGAGCCAGCCTCCGAACCCTGCGCTCGACATTCGTCCCCGGACCAGGCCTGATGGCGCTCCACTTGCTCCTCCGCTCTGGCAAACCGATCCTCATCATACCCTCCGGCCTCTGCTGAGAAAAAAATATTACTGCCAGAAGCCTCAGACTGGGAACCACGGGACGCTGCTCTATGTTTGCGTCTATGATCTGAAACCGCACTCTGACCTAGGTCCAAGCCTGAGACTCCACCATAATTCTCTGCCCTCAGGGACTGACTAACAGAAACGCCAAATTCGCTAGACCTGCGCCGCTCGTCCGAGCCGCGCACACCTGACCCCTGCCCGGACTGGGTCCGCCGCCCCCTGCGACCCCGAAACACCATGAGCCTGACCCCCAAACTCCCCAGCGACAGAACGGCTGGACCCACTTCCCCCCGAGTTAGCCCTGACACCAGAGCCCACAAGAGCCGTTGATGTCTCCCCCCGAGCGGAAACACTGCCCCTGCTATAAGCCCCATGGCCCCCTCCCCTGTACCCTGACCCTGCAGGGATAATATTCTCCCCCACATTCTGAGCCCTTACCAAACTACTTCTGCTGCCCCTACTCACTGGGCTGCCCCCCGTTATGCCCACGGAGGAGGTATCTGCTGCCGGGACCCGGGATAGTTAAAGATGCCCGAAACAACATGGCCGCCTGATCTAAGATGGCCGCCGGGGACCCTCTGCCCACGGGACTGCCGAATTCTCCCCTCGGCGGGAGGAGGACCCCCTGCCGAAATACTGCCTCCAGCCACCCACCTGTCCCTCCTGGAAGCCCGCTGCCCGGGATTAATCAGACCCCCAGCCTCCGGGCGGACCGCCGCCTCCGATGACCGAGACCGGAAGCGACGGCCGTCAGATAGATACAGCAAAGCTTTTATTATCCTTCGCTCCTATGCAGTTCTCAGTTCTTAGTCTTGACAAATGGCAGCTGAGTTGTCTCCAAGGGGAGAATTAGTATAGAAGACATGAAAATAATGACCTTGGATTTGGTGTGATTATGTAGTCTAAATGACTCAGCCAAAACATGACTTTATCTGCTGGAATGTCAACACTTCTAATCTGAAATTCACATTACAGAGAACGCTGTAAAGCCTGCTATATTTTGTCTAGATATTTTCACAAACTCTGAATGCAAATATTTTAAGTAATTTTTACACTTTTATGGCTAGATTTACTAAACTGCGGGTTTGGAAAAGTGGAGATGTTGCATATAGCAACCAATCAGATTCTAGCTTTCATTTATTTAGTGCATTCTACAAATTGAGAGCTAGAATCTGATTGGTTGCTATAGGCAACATCTCTAATTGAAACCCGCAGTTTAGTAAATATACCCCTTAGTAGTTCTTAAATATTCATATAATTATACACTCATAGCTTGAATGTAGGGTCCACGATAGCTACGTGATTATATGCTTTAGTACATTTACTCTGCCAAACAAACTAAAGTTTCCTCTGAATGGTTCTAAAAGATGCCAAAGCAGTTTGTGCGGTAATTATGTGGTTCTTACTGTGAAAGCAAACTGCACTTGTAAACAAAATTGTATTTTCCCCCAAAGTTGTTTAAGTGAAAATATGTGATCAGTTAAATATTGTGAAAAGTTAAATCTGGCAGACAACTTTGCAAAAAACTCTCAGCAATTGTTTGGTGCACACTAAATAATTGAGTTACATACCACTAACATCTGTGCGACAAGCAAACTACACTTTGTGCCAAACGCTAATTCAGAATCAGTAAACATGGATGGAAAGCATTACATTGAATGAGGACACTCAGGAGCAAGACATTTTGGGCTCAGTTGAACAATGCACACTATTGTGCAATACTTTATGCAAACAATAAAAAGCTTAATCTGTACCAACAAAAATAAGAAGTTAGAACAAAGATTTTTCAGTATAACTATGTACAAAACATTTTTGCAGTGCATTCAAGGCTCACAAATCCAGTTTCTATACTTATCCAAAGTAAAAATAGAAATGTTCAGCTGAGAGATATCACAGAGAGCTCCATCATTCTCAATGCGGTTTGCTACTGTGTCAAATGAGTGAGAAGCTGCCTACATATGTTCAGGCAATATTAACACTAATTTGGCAGCCCAGAATCTTTCAGTTATACTTTCAGACAGAGTGGTCTATGCATCAACATGATGCGGTGCCCAGGGGAGGGCTGGCAAATCTTAGCCCGGAGGGCAAGAATGACTCAGCAGCCTATTTAAAAAAAAAAAAATGCAGGTGGCCCAGCCCAAGGTAGCCCACTATGGGACTGGCCCGGGGGGCAGATGTCCCCCAACCCAGACTGCCCCTGGCAGTGCCTGTAAATATGCATCGCTGCAAACTGCAGCGTTGCATATTTAGAGGAAAAAATGAGACTGTGATATTGGAAACTGTTAAGTGATTTGTACTGGATAGTCAGTGGGCAGATGTTCAAATATGGCTGAGATTTACATTGTTACACGGGATAAGTAAAGTTTTGCTGGTTAATTTGGCAGCAAGGTGATATAGAATGTGCTTAGAGCAGACACAATGACTGTTCAAAACACACACACCATAACTTCTATATTTATAAAACAAGCAAAGAATGTAATGTATTGTATGTACATCTGTGCTATACCATCCATGTTAATAGAGCATACGAAACATGTTGAGTTTGTATAAAATACTCTGTTATACTGTTTTATAATGTATATATTTATATTTTACAATTAGAATGTTAATTAAGAATTAGAGATGGGCGGGCTCGTTTCCCCGAATTCATCCGAATTTAGCCTATCCGAGTACCGAGCCGAGCACGCTAGGTACTGTCCGTTCGGATTCGAAATCGAGGCAAAACGTCATTGTGACGTATTCGTATTTCTGAGCTCGGTTCTCGCGAGATTTGAAAAGCATAAATACCAGCCTCCACAGTAATCCATTGCCATTTGACAGAGGGAGAAAGCAGGGTTAGGTCACACAGGCTATATCAGCGCAGGGACAGAGCAGTAATTGGACACATTATTGTTTCTATTCAATACCATTCTAATCGTAATACCAGTTGTTACAGCAGTAAGAGGAGGGTTTTTGTTCAGTTTCTGGCACTCCAAGTGCTTTTGGGGTGTCCCCTATTCTTTTGCATTAATTCCCATATTCCCCAGTGTTTTACTGTAATTTTTCTGGCTGTCAAAAATCATATTTGTCAGCAGTATAAAAAACAATTTGTAGCACTACAAGTGCTTTGGCCTCATTATAATGGATTCAAAGCAGTCCACATATGAGCAGAGTCAGCAACCAGGTTCTGTCACCAGTCCTGATGGTAGTGTTCCCAGTACGTCATCTGGGAAAGGTGATGTCAAACTACATAGTCTTTTGAAATCAGGCAAAAAAACACACACCCAAAAAAAATTGACTGTGTTGAAGCGAAAAAGAAGTGTAACTGAGGAAAAGTTAAGTGCCGATAAAATTTTTTTGACAACATGCCATTCTACACACGTAGTGGCAAAGAAAGAATGAGGCCTTCGCCTTTCTTTATTAGTGTCTGTTACCAAACCTTCTTCTTCTACGGTCACTCGTGAGCAATTAAGACCAAGTAATTTGCAGTCTAAAAGTGGTGCACTACTATTGTTACACGTCAAAGCCGAGCTGCAAGAAAACAGTAAGGCATTAGAGGGTAATGTATGCTCAGAATCAGAAATGACACCAATCCCTGTGGAGAGTACATCCACCAGTGGTATGTCTAATCGTGAGCATTCTGATAATGTACCCATAAAGAAGGACCCTTTCAGCAGTTCTGCTGATGTGTGCCTGAACAGCCCGAGTGTAACCGAACCGGTGATACACCAAGTGAGGATGACACTTTGGAATTAGAAGAGGATGAGGGGGAGATTTGGGTAGCCGACGAGGGCGCTGATGAGGATGCGGTTGATTGTCTAAGTCCTGCGCCAGTGGCAGCAGGGTGCCACCAGTGGCAGCAGTTCTGGCACCAATTTGCACTTTCCAAACACAAGCAGGGATGACGCAGGTGGCAGACCACAACAGTTTGACATCTGGGCTGGTTTGAAGGATTTGACAAAAAAATGTGTGACCTTGCCCATATCTGCAACCAATCCTACTATTAACATGCAAAGGATGGTGGAGGGCAGGCACGGCGCTCCCATTAGGCAAGGTTAGGCAGTTGCCTAGGGTGCCGGGCTCTGGTGGGCGCCACAGAATTAAAATTACTTTAAAACTGTGCGGCGACCGCTGACCATACCTTCTACGGCCGCCGCACAGCTTCAGATAGATCCACGGGGAGGGGGGAGTGGCTATGGATCACCACCGCTGCCCTCCCCTCCAACAGCTGATGGGCCACTCCGTCTCCTCCCCTCCACTCACTGACTGTCGGGCGTGACATCATCATCACGGCCCGACAGTGTCAGTGAGGGATGGGACCTGGCAGAGAGGAGCAGCTTTATGGAGCCAAGTTAAGGTAAGGAAAGACGTGGGGGGGGGGGGGCAGAATTTGAAAGTGTGCCTGGAAGGGGTGGGTGAATTTTGAAAGTCTGCCTAGGGCGCAAAGGACCCTAGCACTGTGTTCTATAGGTAACACCCAAAGAGAAGAGCTCCATTGCTCCATTGCTAATTGTAATTGCTGAAATAGAAATATATAGGGCTGACACTCTGCAGTTACATTTTATTGTACCATAGCTCACTCAGAAACAGGAGAGGTGGCAGGGTTCAGTGCTACTCTTCCTTAAACAATACTAATTCATCCCACCATCATAGAAGTCTGTGTACTATGATGTAATTGCTGATAATGTCCTTTGAAATGGAATTAGTAGTTCATTTTAGGGCAGAGCTGTCACGATTTTTGGCCAATTCTTTTACAGCAGAGCAAATATCTAAATGTTGTGCGGAATCATCTGCATCACCACTGGGTGTCCTGGGAAAGCATTTTTTTTGCACAACAAGCAGTTGCCTGAGAAACTGAAGGAGAAGACGTCTAAACAAGATGTCAATAGGTATTAGATCCTTGCGAAGCAAATTAAGTATTTTGTCTACAATTAAAATATAGTTAGCACATTTACTTTGTTTTATGTCACACGTTAAATTTCTGTAGCTCCTCGTCAAAATGTATTATTAAGGCAATCACTTGACTCAAGCTAACCGTGTCTGCACTCTCTTCACAGGTGACTACTTCACTGGACTAAAGTACATTCCCCTCAAATGCTAGTCTTCTTGCAGCTGCTGCATTCTCCTACATGCTGTTGCAGAAAACTGAAATTGCCCCTAAAATTTTACGGACAAAAACAGCATCTCCTGCATGTCATTTTTTAAAAGTTCTGTAACACCAAGTTGATTGTGTGTGCAAAACAGGAAATGTGATGGAATTCAACCCCGATGTAATGCTTGAACAATATTGGGGTCGTCATAAGAAATGACATATCCCCAGGAGAGTCCAAGCAGGATTAGCCATCTTTCAATGACATCCCTTAGTTTTTGGAACAGATTGTAAGCTGTATGCCTCTTAGTGAAGCTGCTGATACACAAAGTAGCCTACTTCTGAAAAATGTGACGTACTTGGGTACACGCTGCTGCTCTTCCTGCTGGTGAAGGCGAGTGACCAACCCAGTTGCCTGTCACAGTCATATAATCTATACTTTGCCCAGTTCCACTTGCCCACATATCTGTGGTTAAGTGTACAGTGGGTAGAATGTCATTTTGTAGCCCAATGATTACATTTTTAAGAACTTTCTAGTAGAGGTGAGGAATAGCTTTTCGAGTAAAATGGGGTCGTCATGGAATTTGGTAATAGGGACAGAAGACCTCAAGTAACTGTCTAATACCAGCTGCATTAATAGTGGACATTGGACGCAGATCTAATACAAGCATAGTCCCCATGGCGTCTGTGATCCGCTTTGCAACTGGGTGACAGTTTTCTTACTTTCTTCCTCTAGCAAAGGATTGTTTAACAGTCAATTGTTGTAAACTTCTAGTAGTATTCTTCTGGGTGGAAGATCCACCCCCAGCAGCAGCAGCAGTGGGACTAATGCTCAATAATTCTTCAGAGGAATCATGGTTAGTGGAGGAGTCATCTAGCCTTAGCAACTTGGATGCAGGACTAACTCCCATCACTTGTGAGGATATTGATAATGAAGGTGTTTGGGGTGTAGATTGCAGGTGCTGGGATCTAGATGAGAGAAGGGAGGTAGATGATGCTGGACTGCTTGTTGTTATTTTTGTAACATAAGTTTCTGATTTTCCCAACAGCTTTCCATGAACTCGCTTGAAATGCTGTAACATGGATGAGGATCCTAGATGGTTAAGGTCCCTACCTCTACTGAGTGTGACTTTAAAAATGCTACAAATGGCTAGACAACTGTTGTCAGGATATGTGTAAAAATTATTCCACACATAAGACATGGATTTTTGGTCTTATGCCTAAGCATGACAATGGCCTTTTTGTTATCACTGGCAAGAACTGCTGCAATCTTTGTTTGAAAGTGTATGAAAATAATATTGTGACCTGTGAGGTGGTCAAAATTGACTGCAAATGACTTGAAATTAGTGTTATTGAGGTTAATAATAATGTAGGATCAATAAAAAAGCAAAATTATGTAATTTTTAGCATATTTTAGCAATTTTTTTAAAGAAAAATACATATCCAAAACCAAAACCAAAACACACAAGGATGGTTTTGCCAAAACCAAAACACAAATCTAATTCAGATCCAAAACCAAAACCTCTTCACGGGGGTCAGTGAGCATCTCTAGTTTAATGTCACTCCCCCCACTAAACAAATGGACATGTCACTGTATGATATTGCTAAGGTACATTCACATATAAGGTGTATTTTATATATATATATATATATATATATATATATATATATATATATATATATATATATATAAAAGTCGCCAACGACTTTTGAGCTAGGCCCCTTATCTCCAGTGATGGGCAATCTTAATGCTTCAGCATGTCAAGTCATTTTGGACAATGCTATGCTTCCAAATTTGTGGCAACAGTTTGGGGAAGGCCCTTTTCTATAGCAACATGACTGTGCCCCAGTACACAAAGCAAGGAATACAAAGATATGGTTTGATGAGTTTGGTGTGGAAGAACTTGACTGGCCCGCACACAGCCCTGACCTCAACCCCATCGAACACCTTTAGGATGAATCTGAACGGAGACTGCGAGCCAGGCCTTCTCGCCCAACATCAGAGCCTGACCTCATAAATGCTCTACAGCATGAATGCGCACAAATTCCCACAGAAACACGCCAACATCTTGTGGAAAGCCTTCCAAAAAGAGTGGCCCATATTTCAACCCTGGGCCTGCTATGCCTGCTTTTCGTACTCAAATGAAAAAACACCCCAAGCAAAATCCATTTTCTAACCAACAAATGTACCATTACAAGTAATCTTTATGACCTCTGTGAAGTCGTAATGTCATGCTAGCAAACTCTGATGTAAAGAAAGAAAAACCTCAGTTTATTACGTCCATTACTATAGTCTAATAAAATGTATTTGATCATGGGTAGAGCTCAATAAAGAAATATACTGATAAATGCGTTTAGCATGCAGAATAACAAATTATACCATGCAGCTGTCTATTTATACAGAATATAGACAGATAAAGATAAGTACATCAACCATACAACAGAAATGGTATTGGGTAGCGGTGAGTAAATATTCTAAACTAAGGCACAATGGTATAGCTAAAAACATCTTCTGCAAATTCATTAACAGCAAGGGACAATGAAATATTTGGTTTTCGGTGGAGTTCATTAACAGCACTTCAAAAAGGTTGTTTTAGGAGAACTTCACCCAAAACAAAACTGTTAGCTTAGAATAGAGTTATTCTTTGAAACAACACAAAAATGCCCAATTATACCTCATACACAGTAAAAATACACAGTGCTGCTTAAGCCATTGTTTTGGTCAGGGGTTTATCGGAGGTGTACAGCATATGTTCTTTACAGCTCATTAAAATGATACACTTTAGATAAGTCGCTTGCATGAGTTCCCATAATTCAAGGCATTCTCCTTACATATAAAGTAATCCTCTGCAATGGGAAATTGTTAGTATTTTCATTTCAAGACCTTTGTCATCCCTGTGCACCCTCCATCCCAATAGCACTCTGCCAACATAAACCTATCTCACTAACTGCACCTTACTGTCAGCTGTTTAAGTCTAAACTAAAACATTGCTTTTCAGATTGTTAACACTGTTGTATGAGTGCACTTACTGTACTTTAAATTGTACCCATCACCTACGCACAGCGGGTCTGATTCATCAAGGCATGCATATTGAGCGCAATGTGCGTTTCTTTTAAAACGCATCTAATTTGGCTCTGCACACTCTTGAATTCAACAAGGAACAGATCTTAAGATATGTTGCTAGATGAATTCGGATGTAGGTCTGCTGTGCTCTAGTACTCAAGACACTGCAGAATACGTCCAATACCTATGTGGATTATAAACTCGCAAAAGAAGACAGAGAAAAATATATACAATTATCATTAATACCTATATTATTAGCAGGTGACATTAAAACAGTAAAAAAAGGTATTTTTTTAAAAAAAAATCTCCACTTAAAATACATTTATTAGGATGTTCTTAATGTCTTCTGAACATGAAATACATTTTTATAGTTGCTTCTGATGTTATAGCATGCATACAAGACTGTCATCACTTGTAATCAGGACTTAGAGTACCCCTGTAGCTAGAGCAAGAGATAGTGCAGAAAAACAAGTAACGTTGTGATGCCCAGAGCTTGATTGGGACATGGCTACATGCGCTTGAGTTTGGCACGCCCTTGTTGTAAATTGACTACAGTCAAATACCCCTTCCCCGTACCGTTCACTCCACAAAATTGTAGGCTGTAGTAAGTGTCCTTTGCTCTCGCAGACGGAGCAGACATGGCTGTGTTTGCTGGTGTATTGTCCTGTTCCGGTCATACGCTGAGTGATTTTGCATATAATAGGCTCAACATTGGCAGATACATCCCTTGATGACCCAGTGAAGGTAGCTATTTTGTCCACTGTAATAACGTTCAAACTGCAGTCTATTCACTTAGAGCTGGCAACATCATTGAAACACTGCCTCATATCTATGAGATACTGGTTTCTAGCAGGGAAAGATCTAGAGGACTTCCTTCGGCCACACACTATGTGCAGAATAGGATTGTGTTTAAAACTTAATCAGAGTGGCCGGGCTGTATTGTCTGTCTGCCTGTCGACACTATTAAAGTAATTCTATTGTTTTCAAATAAGCATTGCATAAGCGATTGTATTGTGTTTCCAAAGCACAAAGTAATTTATTTTAGCAGATGTAAAATTCAACAATTCAATACATGATTATAATACAGTATAGCCAATAACAAAAGATAAATACATACCGCTGCGCTCATTGCGTTAGCTGGTACCGTTGAACAGTACTTCACTCCAGAATACTGTGGTCAGAGAAGACTGACGCCAGTGCCAGCATAGCTATATTATATACACTCAGTGTTACAGAGAAAACAATGCAGATGACGTGGCTTGCTTCTATCGGTCCAGACTTTAGGTGGGTCCAGTGTAAACAGGTCATAGACTAGTTCAAACAACCCTTTCCAAGGCTAAGGGTCAACATTCCGGATGATTCTCCCGCCCAGAAACCAGTTTAACCTAGTCTATTTACACATTACAGTCAGTATCACTTTAAGTATCACTAACTATAGTATGCAATGTGCGATCTCTTTGGTGAAAAAAACAGACAACTGCTGATGAATAGGGGATTAAAATGATACCAGACATGACACATTTTCTATAACCTGGACCTTAAATAACACTAAAGTGTACGTATAATCATAATATATAAACTAATAATAAACTAAATACTATCTGCTCATAAATCACTGTGGAATGGAATCAATATAAATATGAAATATATAAATAACTAAATGTTGTAGTGCGAGTGTGTGCGTGCGTATTTTACCGCGTGATCGTGCCATGCCACGTGTAGCGTGGCATACTGAGTGTAATCGCACAATAAAACAATATTAACTAATATACTTTCGCTCATCCAATTATACGACTTCCACAACACGGACCTGCACAAAGTGTGCAGCTGCAGGCAGCGCGGCCCTGCTCGGGGGAGAAGCGGACGATTGCGCTAATCCCACCCCCATGGATCTGCCACTGGTTCCTTGTGACTTTACTACCTTATTATGAATATTAGTTCAGCCTACAAAATGTGAACGATACAATGTAAATAATGATCAGAATTTTTAAGTGTTTATGCCCATTACGCATCTACCCACATACCTACTTTCTAATTTGATTGTAACCTCTCTGAGACAAATTCCTATTGTATTTCTACATTTGAGGTTGCTGTTTCACCCAATAACTTTGGGGTGACAAAGCTATTAAAGGTCATTTTGGCACTGGACAACATTTTTATCCACAATGGCGTCCTATTTTATGGTAAAACATGCTCCTATTTTCTCAAATTAAAATAGAATGTGTTTGTAAATTAGTTTCTATAAAAAGTAGTAGACATAAAGGGCCTGAGTCATTAAGGTGAGTAAGGCAAA
This sequence comes from Mixophyes fleayi, assembly GCF_038048845.1. Lineage (NCBI taxonomy): Eukaryota > Metazoa > Chordata > Amphibia > Anura > Limnodynastidae > Mixophyes > Mixophyes fleayi. The sequence goes on along the minus strand of NC_134413.1, from coordinate 48,361,350 downwards.
AAAATGGAGTAAATATGCTCCTGTACAAACCATGTTTCAATGCAAGGGGTGCCAATGAGTTTATTATTTTACATGTAAGGCTTTTTCATGTAGAACACAAATACTTAATAGCTTTACATCTACACTGAAATTTAAAGTTGACGTAGGGCAAGCCCTAACCCAACTATAAATCTGTCCACACATTATAAATTTACCTCCCCTCCAGTGCAATATGGTTTTGCCAAGGTGCAAAGTTACTCCTTTTTTTGCTTTGCTCTTCTTAATAACTTGGTTAAGAAGTGTTATTCAGCCCAGGAAAGTGTATTTTCCCTCCTATTTGCATTTATGTATATGAGATGCTGCTGTCATATTGTTTGATAGACTGAAAATGAAATACTGTAGTATCCACAGAGGGTATAACTGGGCACCTTATATATAAAATAGCATACAATCTGCTTGTTGTTATCATGCCATAACCTATTAACAAATCGTCAAGAAGAGCCATTCAAGCCATATAATTAAAATAGTATTTTTTCAATGCTCCTCTCCATATAAAATGCAATCTCATTAAATTTAAATGTGTTTTTTTTTTAGTAGATATAGAGAATTGGTATTATCAAATCATGGATTGTGAAGGATTTAACCTGACAAATGCATCTGTAACTTGATGGCATTATAGGTAACACTGTATTTTAAATTTCAAAAAATCTTTTAAGATCTTGGTAATAAAGGTAAGAATAATTCAAACTAAGATCCAGTATCAGAGAATGAGACGTGAACAGGCATGAATGTTATAAATAAGTAGAAATAAAAGTAAATATCCACACTTGGACAGTATGTCAGTTCTGAGATCATTACATCAATAATTAGAAACCACAGCTAGGGTTACTGATGGTGTAACCTGTAAACCAATTAATACTGGCAGTATATCCAATTCCCTGGTTTGTGATTACATTTACCCCCTCGGCCATTTAACACAGTAGGCTTTTTGTCTAGAATATAGCTGCTAACTTCTTCTTGGTTTCCAGATGCAAAAACAATTGACAACTATATTTGTTTCTCAAAAAATAAGAAACACCTATTGTTCTAACTTGTTATGTCTGTCCATATATATCTATAAATGAGCCCTGCCAAATCTAACGAACTGTGCAAAATGATTTTGCTCAGATTAAATACTTTAATTTTTGTTCCTGATATATAGCGTGCAAACGTGAACATTAATCACATATTGCACTTGCACTTAAACCAAAAATGGATGCTAGCTGAGCAGAATTAACAAAGAGTGAAGGCAAAACATGTTTTTATGTAGGAAGTAACATGGTGTTAGAGAAAAAGCAAGAGGAGAGAGAAAACTAAAGAAAGCGCGAGAACCCAGAGAGAGGTTGAACATGAGATCCTAAATGACAATAGTTTGCACCTGTAGATGACTACTTTCCTTCATTAAGTATGTCTGCAATCAGCATGTTGAGATGTTTATTGAGGTGCTTAATAGGCGTATTCACTAGTAAAGTGCACTTTTCAGATTTGTAACTGCTCAATTAAATTAAGGACCAACATTAAGCACGTATTAGATATTCCCACCAGAACTGCCCATTGCTCTGTAGCTATTACAATGGGTGGGGTACATTATTCCGACGCTTCTAATACCGACAAAGAGTATATAGACAAAAAAAAAATCAGATTAGTATAAAAGCAACATGATTTAAATGCAGAATTACATTAATACAGACAAAGGACATTTCCGAAGACATTGCGATCCAGACTGGTAGAAATTGTGACGATACTGCATGCCAGCACTTCACTTTGAAGTTGGAAAACTGAGCGATATTGAGATTTCTGAATTTAAAGAGGCTATGGTAGGACCTGGCGCCTAATCCTAACCCTAACCATAACCATAACCCTAACCCTTAGATTAAACTGTCCAGTTGCTGGGTCCTGCCATTGCCGCTTTAAATTCAGAATTCTCAATGTTGATATTAGAAGCATCAGAATAACGAGTACCACCGATTACTACAATGATCGGAGGCTTGGGTGTACAAGTTATGGAATCTAGAAGAGACTAGATACCACCCTTAAAATGGAGAACCCTAGATAAAAATTGCAAAGAAATCAGGAATCAAATGTCCTGAGCAAAGTGACCGTGAGAGAAGATACAGCCTACAGGAAGTCTGAGATCTTGGAGAGCCTATACCCATAACCAGATAATACTTCTAGCAATGAAAGTAATAAAACACACGACTATAAAACAATGAGACATTATTTGTTGATCTTACTTGTACAGACAAGCATGGGATAAAACAAATGCATTACTTGAAACTGAGAACCTTACAGCTTGGCACATGGTCCAGTGCCAACAGATAAATCATCATAACGGGTGGTATCAGACAAGGCAGACAGATCAGAATCATGGATGAGGGAGATCCAGAGTGCATTATACTCACTATGAATGTATATCACCCTGGCACCATAATGATAAAATAAAATGAGGCCAGACTGAAAGATTTTCCATTTCTATTAAAAAGCAGACCATAATTTATGGAAAAAATTTACCTTCATGAAATAGTAACTGTGACACTAACATGAACATTTTCAAAACTGGCAAAAAAATGAGACAGCCACCACCTTGTACCTTTATCACTATACAGCTGACTTGATGCTTGCCCAATTTGAAAGAGATTTAATTCAGTTGAATGAAAAGATTCAAAGAAGTCACAGTCAACAAAAGGCAAAGTTTAAGCTAATAAAAAACCTATCTAGCGAAAACGGAACTCATTACATCTCTAAAAGAAATACAAAGTGCCTCAGATCGTTTACTGCAGCTCTGAACAACCAGTTTAAAGAGAACATCTCAAATCCTGTATAATATGTCAAGACCGTACAGTAAAAAAACACCCTTAAAACCCATTCAGTACAATCTCCAAACAATAATATCAGCACTTCTAGCAAATCACAGCGCACAGTTATAGTCTTAATTATAGACATAAATGGGAAATAGCTCAACACCAGGTAGTGGGTGCTCAAATTACCAGCCCACATGACTGAAAGATGTCATACATAGACATTATCAGTGGCAGTACAAATATGGGGGTTGCTCAAGCACCAACAGAGCTGGTACTTATGCCACCTAGCATACTAACAGACAACATGAATCCATAAAGCTCAATCACCAGTATAACCCCATGCACCTTTATAAACAAGGAGTTAGCTGTCTTGCAAGAGAAATGAAAGATGTTGTATGGGACAGATATTAGAAGGACCTGGTCCTCTAAATACCATAACCAAACTGATAGGCTCCTAAACAATATAAAAGACCTGAAACTTTATCAAAACTAAATCAAAGAAATAAAATGTTTTATCCACAACAGGAGCCATGTAAGTGGCAACACCAAAGGAAACCACCAGTCCTGCAATAGACACTCAAAGCGACACAGAGTAATGAAATGGAAGAGGTCAGAATCATGTGATAAACTAATGTAAACCAATATAAGACAAAGAACTACAATACCTCTTCCCAAATCTAATCCTAACACCAAACCTGGCGCACAGAGAAATGATAGTTAAATATGGAAATATGCGTGATAACAGGGTCTGCAGCTGTAGAGATCAATGAGATTTCAAAATGGAGGGCAATAAAAAAAAAACAGTAAAAACAGCGCTGACCACTGAAAGAAACACACCCACTACTTGATCCGTGAAAATAAAAACTCAAGTAGTGGGTGTGTGTGTTTCAGTGGTCAGCGCTGTTTTTCCAAATCTAATCCTGCTGTGTTTTGCAACGTCAGTCCGTTTTAAGGTATTTGATGTCAAAATTAGCTCACTTGTAATAAGTAGCTGGAACTACCAGGGTTTAAATGCAATTTTTGGAATGAATCTAAAATAAATGATTCCGACTTTAAGCGATGATTGCATAGCATTAATCTACACATTTTCCTTGGACCCAGGAACAGGACAAGTCTTTGGTACCTGGAAATTTCTATCTCTGCAAAAATAATAATAATTATATATAAATATATATATATATATATATATATATATATATATATATATATATATACCACATGTTACCACTCAGGGTGAATTTAATAACCTGCAAAGATGAACTTAAAGAATTCACTGTATGAAATAAACAGAACTGAAATGTAGGCACCAGTGTAGCGGACATGCTATTGCCAAATAGACCTTTCACATTCACCCTGAAAAACACACTTATTAGATTTCAACCAAATATTGCTGTGAATAAAAGTCATAAACAAACCAATTACACAACACTATAAGAATGGTCTCTATAACCTGCATCCCTTAACTATTATAACCGCCTGCTATTAAATACAGAGAAATGTCAAACAGCACAGAAATCATAGAGCTGCTTGAATACTTACGTTACCAAAGCAGTAAATCAAGCAGTGAAAGATCTAAATGAAATATTTCACACCATAGCAAAAATGTTAAACATATAAAAGACCATACAAAAGAGACAACTAGATATTCTATGGAATATAAGGCATTAGGATATATGCTATGGTCAATTTCTAAGCAAAAACACAAAGACCAAAACAACACAGAAATGAGGATAACCTATGACATTATAAATGAATCATCATAAATAAATAAAATGAAATGACATTACTCACAAACTGGAACAATGGACAATGAGCAAACTGTTCAATGGTATCTTGAACAAGACAATCCTTACCTTACAGAGCAGAATGTTCTAAATAAAATCCAAGCAGGGATTCATTCCAAACCATTGCACCACAAATCACATCTACACCCTTCACACCCTGATGAAAAATCAACATAATAATATAAAGACATTTCCATGTTGGCATGCCGCTCATTGTGGCATCCAGGCCTATTCCTCAAGAAACTGTGAAAAAAAAATAGGAAAAACAATCAGAATAGGAGGGAAAACAGGATATCATCAAAAGTTCATATTCTGAGAATAAATGATTTGCAAAAATGAATGGTAAAAGGACAGCATACTTTCTTCTGGGCCGATGAGTCTGATTCCAGCTGTTTTCAACATATAAATAATTAAACTGGCCATGGTCCTGAAATCCTCCTCAGTCCCATCCCAAAAATAAAGAGATCAAGTTCCTGCTATATGCAGGTTACTTTATACTAAGATCACCAACAGAAAGAGTCCCCAAAAACAGCTTGCTGTCTTGGAAAAAACGATGTATCAATGAAAACTGAATTAATGTTGTTCCAAAAAAAGTCCAAAAACAAACTGAAATACCCATTTCCAAATTAAAAGGCAGTTTGCTGGAAAAAAAGTGATTTAATAGCTTTACAATCTCATGGTCCATGGCGGTCTGAATAAACATCTGTGGCCACATTATAACCCCGTATGTTATGGCTATAAAATAAGATTACCTATCAAGCATAGTCTTACCCACCTGGGCACAAGGTCCCTCAGCTGCCAGTTACCATGTACCTACCACACATGCTGCTTTGGACTGACCCTCCCTTGCCACCACCAAGAAGAGTAACAGTATCCATGATCAGCAAGGAGTGTAATGAGCTCTCTGCTGTGTGACAAACAACACCACAAGGTATTTGAAGAAAATAAGCATAGTCGGACTGACTTAGAGTTGGACAGGTAGTACTTGGAAATGAAAAATAGATTAAGCACTATTGTGGAAGCAAAAATATTTGTGCATGCTGGCTCTTTTAGAACTTGTCGAGGCAAAATATTCTTAAATAGCTCTGATTTATTGATTTAATAAAACATATTTGAAAATAACTAGAACCGACATATAAAAGGGTGTCTTTTTTCTGGGAGGGGGGGCGGGGAGGGCTAAGTGGCCATCATGAGCGGACGCAACTCTGCAGAGCTCCTGATGATTCTCATGCTAATCCTCATATATCGAAACTCCCCTTTCCCCCATGGTGTGCCCCACCCACACTCTCTAGTTGAGGAACACCAAGTGTGTGCCTACTCTTTTCCGCAACCATTGGGCAAGATTATTGATAGGGCCTGCCTGACACCTAGACTCCAACGCTGACAGTGGTGGTTCCTTGAAAGCAGCAGCAATTCTAGTGAACTTCAGACCTCCTCTGCATTCCTGATCAGCCGAGATGGAAATCTCCACTACCACCTACGCCCTGGAACTCTCATTGGGCTCGTCGGCCCCACCTGCACCTTCAGACTACATCCATAGCACTGACATAAAATATAATTAACATACACTTAGCGCGCACCTTTTCACATTTCACAGGAGACAGAGCTCCTGTACTCCCTTCACTGGATAGATGACCCTTATCTTTCTCCTCAATTGGAATTCCTATAGCCTGAAAATCAGACTCATGGAAATATAAAACAAAATGGAGCATATAAAAGTCCACAAAATTCCCGGAAGAGAGAGTGTGTAAATTCTTCAACCTTGTGATGAAACGAAGGGATATCACCGTATATCTTGTGACTTTTTACACCATCTCCCCCAAAGGTATATGCTTACAAGATGTTGGCTTTAATAAAGCATCTCTAGTAATCCTTCCTGTGTATCACTTTCAAATTCCTCCACAAAGTAGTAACATGATGTGCCAGATAAAAAGAAAATAAAAACCAATCTGGTGCATTATCATAAAACACCATTTAATAAATTTATATAAAATATTTTGTCTCCAAACAGAGACTGGTACATATCAAACATGACATCAAGAATATCCCAAAATGGTAATGTGTGTACTCATACCAGATCAATTCAGGATATTCGCATGAAAAAACTCCTCCACAGTATCAGTCCACAATGTGACGAAATCCCGCTCACACTTATCAGCGCCACATCAGATCAATCACTTTTTATTGTAATACATCCATAGCACTGGTAAGCGACTTCTTTCTCAGACCTACCCAAACAAATTCTGCACCTTCTGCCGCGCACTGAGGCTCTGTGCACATCCGTGGTGCATTCCTCGGTACTGTATTTATAAAAATATCCATGTAATAGAGTTTGGTCAGGTACATTCGGCCCTATGACTGTCCTTGATAGAAGCTGGCTAACAGGAGGGGTTGTATTGTTGGAAAGACACCATTCATCTGTTGCTGTACTTTTGTCCCACTCTCTGACTATATTTCAGATGCTAACCTGCTGTTATATTGGGGGATCCCTCGCTCTATGATCACTACTAGACTGTGAATACATATGAGTGCACCTCCATGGGAATTGGGTTCTGAACGCAAACATCACTACCACAACAACACTTACCCCAACATTTTCTCAGCAAATCTCGGAACCCCGGGATGCTGTTAATATCGATTGTTAAAACAACTGACTTGCATTAACTGCGATCACTTAACATGGCGCAAGCACAGAATGACGTTACTTTGAACGCCGCCACTATTATTCTTGGTCTTAAGGGTGCAATCGATATTAAGAGCATGTCGGGGTTCGAGATTTACTGTGAAGATGTTGGGGTAAGTGTTGTTCGGAAACATGACTACCACCGCTCCATGGTCTGTGCACCTACACACATCTTCAATCACCGCTGTAGTCCTTAATGCCTCCCCGCTTCCTACATCATGTCTCACAGGATGAAGAAACTCGATCTTACTTCACTAAACCTAAGGGGAAGATCAGCTATTGAGCTTCTACTACATCTCCGCCCCGTCATCTGATTCTGAGAGTACTCTTGCACTTCTGAATGTGCTACCATCTACTCAGAATTGAGGGATATCATTAAACTTGACTATTCAATATGAAGTCAGGACTGTTATACAGGAAGAAATAAAAATAAAACTGACGGCCAAGTTTAAACTGGAATTAGCTGCTTTGGGCTCCAGGATTGCTGCATTGGAGCAAATAGTCAATGATATCTGCCATTTTCAGGAATTTGTTTGAATCTGAACTAACGGAGGTTCTCACCAAAATGGAATCTTATAAAGAACACTTGGAAGATATGGAAAACAGAACACATTGCAATATTATCTGTATTCGAAATATCCCTGATTCCGTGGACACTGAGTTACTACCTAAATACTTGGAAGAACTGTTTTGTCATTGTCTCACAGATGCATCAGTTGAGGATGTACACCTAGATCAAGCTCACAGAGCACAGTGGTCTAATCTTCCTAAACAATTCCTCTCAATGGTTCACAATTCCTCTCTCTGCTTACATTTGAAGGAACTGACGCCCAAGTCTTTCAGGATCTAGCTTCCACCACTTTCCATAAATTCTGGGACTACTCTCACACAATGCCAATGCAACAAGCTCATAAAATCAGCTATCGATGGGACATCCCTTCCTAACTTCTGGTCATGCATGAGGGCCAAGCTCTCAAGATCAAGATGCTGGACTAAGGTCTCACTTTCCTCTGGACCCTTGAGCTTGCTCAACCCTTTTCTTCCCCCATAACCTCCCCAAATGTCCTCTATCATCTCCCTGAAAGCCAGCTGTTCCCGTGCTTAACTAATGATATTTATCACTCATATGTACATTTTGGTTTTTACTTATTTTTTGTTTCTTGCTCTTTTCTCTTCCTGATAGGTCATCATCAACATCATCAACATTTATTTATATAGCGCCAGCAAATTCCGTAGTGGTTTACAATTGGGAACAAACATTAATAATACAATACTGGGTAATACATACAGACAGAGAGGTAAGAGAACCCTGCTCGAAAGCTTACAATCTATAGGACAATGGGAGTTAGAAACACAAGGGCATGTGCTACATCATATTGCACCATGGAGCAGCCAGACTGCAAAGGCAAAAGTACTGAGTGGGCTGTGTGTGTTGCAATGTTGGTCAGAAGGTTGTTGTCTTGCATTAGCAGTGTAGAGGATGGCAATAGGGTAATCTAGGGAAATTAAGATGATGGTTGAGGAATATCATAACCTTGTCTGAAGAGGTGGGTTTTCAGTGAACGCTTGAAGGTTTGAAGACTAGAGGAAAGTCTTACTGTGCGAGGGAGGGAATTCCACAAAGTAGGTGCAGCCCGGAAAAAATCCTGTAACCGAGAATGGGAGGATGTGATGAGAGTGGAGGAGAGATGTAGATCTTGTGCAGAACGGAAGTGTCGAGTAGGGAGATATTTCGAGACAAGTGAGGAAATGTATGTCGGTGCAATTTTGTTGATGGCCTTGCATGTTAGTAGAAGAATTTTATATTGGATTCGTTGAAATACAGGCAGCCAATATAGAGACTGACAGATTGGCTCAGCAGAGGAATAACGGTTTCTAAGGAAAATCAGTCTAGCCGCTGCATGCAAAATAGATTGTAGGGGTTCAAGTCTGACTTTGGGAAGACCAGTAAGGAGGGAATTGCAGTAGTCGATGCGGGAGATGATGAGTGCATGAATTAATGTTTTTGCGGTGTCTTGTGTCAGATATGTGCGTATTCTGGAAATGTTCTTTAGGTGTATGTAACATGATTTGGATATAGAGTTGATGTGGGGAATAAACGACAGTTGTGAATCAAGGATTACACCTAGGCAACGAGCTTGCGGGGTGGGATTTATGGTCATGTTATCGACAGAAATAGAAATGTCAGGCAGGAAGCTTCTGTTCTTAGGTGGGAATATTATTAATTCAGTTTGTGAAAGATTAAGTTTGAGTTGGCGAGAAGACATCCAAGATGAAATGGCAGAAAGACAGTCAGTAACGCGAGACAACACAGATGGTGAAAGATCAGGAGAGGATAGATAAATTTGTGTATCATCCGCATAGAGATGATACTGAAATCCAAAGGAGCTTATTAGTTTTCCAAGAGAAGTGGTGTAGATAGAGACTAACAGAGGACCTAGGACTGAGCCTTGTGGAACTCCAACTGATAAAGGAAATTAACACTGAAAGAGCGATTAGATAGGTAGGATGAGAACCAGGATAGGACAGTGCCTTCAAGACCTAGGGATTGCAGCGTTTGTATGAGGAGAGAGTGGTCAACAGTGTGAAATGCAGCAGAGAGATCCAGGAGAATTAGAAGAGAGTATTGGTTATTATCTTTTGCTGTGATCAAATCATGGACAACTTTGGTCAGCGCAGTCTCTGTGGAGTGTTGAGAGCGAAAGCCTGACTGAAGAGGATCCAATAGATTGTTTGCTGTAAGAAAGTGTGTGAGGCGTGTGTAGGCAATTCTCTCGAGAAGCTTGGAGGGGCATGGGAGCTGGGAGATGGGGCGATATTTTATGAGAGAGTTAGGGTCAGAATTCTGTTTTTTAAAATGGGAGTAATCACTGCATGCTTGAATATAGATGGAAAAATACCAGTAGAAAGAAATAGATTACAGATTTTAGTTAGAGGGGGAATGAGCACAGGAGACAGGGACATACCCATTTGTGAGGGAATGGGATCAAGAAGACAGGAGGTAGAGTAGGAAGATGAGAAGAGAGTAGAAACTTCCTCTTCATTTGTGGGATCAAATGAAGAGAGTGTCAGAGGGTGCTACAAAGGAATTGAGCAGATTGCTTGTCAAGGGAGATACCATTTCAAGCCTGATCTTATCAATTTTGTCCTTGAAATAGGAAGCAAGATCCAGTGCACTGATGTTAGTTGAAGGATTTGGGGCAGGAGGATTCAGAAGAGAGTTAAATGTGTTAAAGAGGCGTTTGGGGTTAAAAGCCTGAGCATAGATGAGAGATCGGTAGTATGCTTGTTTAGCAGCGTCCAGAGCATTTCTGTAGGAGTGGTAGATATCAGTATATGTGATGAAATCATTAGAGGCACAAGATTTACGCCAGTGACGTTCTGCTTTACGAGAAAGTTTTTGTAGAGTTCGTGTTACTGTAGTGTGCCATGGTTGGCAACGAATTCTATGCGAAGTATGTAGTGTCGCTGGAGCCACTTGATCCAGGGCATTTGCTAGGGTTTGATGAAAATGGGGTACTGCCCGATCAGGGGAGGAGAATGTAGAAATTGGGGAGAGAAGGTGTTGGAGAGAGGTGGAAAACTGTTGAAAATCAATAGCGTTGATATTCCTGCGGGTACGAGGAGGCTTGGAAGATTTTGACACTAAGGAGGGTAAAGAACTAGGGGTGAGCGCGTAGCTAATAAGGTGATAATCCGAGAAGGGGAAAGAAGTGTTAAGGAAATTAGAAACTGAGCATAGTCTAGAGAAAACAAGATCAAGACAGTGGCCATCCTGATGAGTAGCAGATTCAATCCACTGGGAGAGGTCAAGTGAGGAGGTTAGAGAGAGTAGTTTGGAAGCAGCATTAGAACGTGGATTAGAAATAGGGATGTTGAAATCACCCATGATGATGGTGGGGATATCAGTAGATAAGAAGTGAGGGAGCCATGCAGAGAAGTGTTCAAGAAATTGTTGGTGTGAACCAGGGGGGCGATAGATGACAGCAACACGCATAGAGAATGGGTTAAAAATCCTAACAGCATGTACTTCAAAAGATGTGAATGTGAGTGAAGGGACACTTGGTAGAACTGTGAATGTGCACTGTGGGGAGAGAAGTAGTCCAACCCCCCCTCCTTGTCTGCCTCCTGGTCTGGGGGTGTGGGTGAAATGGAGACCACCATGTGAAATTGCTGCAGGTGAGACAGTGTCTGAATGCGTGAGCCATGTTTCTGTTATTGCTAGGAGGTTGAGGTTGTATGAGAGGAAGAGATCATGTACGGAGGTAAGTTTGTTACAAACAGAGCGTGCATTCCAAAGGGCACATCTAAAGGACTTTGGAAGAGAGGGGAGACAGGTTATGTGTTTGAGGTTTGCCAGATTTCTGTAGTGTTCAGATATATGTGTGTGGGAGAAGTGAGGGAGACCTGGATTAGGTGATATATCACCAGCTAATAGAAGCAGGGAGGAAGAAAGGTAGGAAAGATGATTGTAAGATGTGTGTCCTTTTAGTTTTTGGCGGCAGGGTGAGGCTGTTAAAGTTATTGAATTTAAATTGCAAAAGAGTTCATGAGTGTTCACTAGAGGTGAGTGAAGTAATGAAGGGGCAATGTGGGCAGAGGTGTGTGTTGCAGGATGGGTGAGGGATGATATAGTCCTAAAGATAATGCCATGAAAAGAGAGAAAGAAAAATATTTTGGTAAGTATTGGGACTAGTAGTCAAATAGCCAGTACATTGCAGACTGGCCTCTCCACAAGACATCAGAGACTATTAGCAGTTTTACTTTGCATTTCTATACCTGCCCCTGGGGTCCTCCACTGATTATAAATATCATGGATTTCCCTTTGTTGTATACTTGATACCTATTGTGTTTTCAATACTTACAGCACATGAATGTATTATGCTTCTTTAGTATCCCCAGGTGTGCACCTTGCCTCTGGAGATCTCCCTGCTATTACAACTAACATTCTTATTTATGGAACTGTGATTAACAAAGCCCACAGAAACAGTTGCAAATTCTAAATGGGATTGACAGGAACACAATTACACACCTACATACACCGATCAGCCAAAACATTAAAACCAACTGCCTAATATTGTAGGTCCCACTCGTGCCACCAAGATAGCTCTGACCCATCAAGGCATGGACTGCACAAGACCTCTGAAGATGTCCTGTGGTATCCGACACCAAGACGTTAGCAGAAGATCCTTTAAGTCCTGTATGTTGTGAGGTGGAGCCTCCATGGCTCTGATGATTTTCCAGCACATCCCACAAATGCTCGATTAGATTGAGATCTGGGGAATTTGGAAGCCAAGTCAAAACCTTAAACTCTTTGTCATGATCCCATTCCTGAAAATTTTTTGCAGTGTGGCAGGACACATTATGCTGCTGAAAGAGGCCACTGTCATCAGGAAATATAGTTGAAATGAAGGTGTGTACTTGGTCTGCAACAATGTTTAGGTAGGTTGTATGTGTCAAGTAATATCAACATGAATGCCAGGACCCAAGGTTTTCCAGAAGAACTTTGACCAGAGCTTCACACTGTTTCCTCTGGCTTGTCTTCTTCCCATAGTGCATCCTGGTTACATCTCTTCCCCAGGTAAATGAGGCAAATGTACCTGGTCATTCATAGGATTTAAAAGAAAATGTGATATATATCAGATCAGGCCACCTTCTTACATTGCTCCATAGTCCAGTTCTTACGTGCCCACTGAAGGCGCTTTCGGCGGTGTACAGGTGTCTCACTGGTTGCCCTTCCTTGGACCACTTTTGGCAGGTAATAACCACTGCATACCGGGAGCACCCCACAAGACCTGCCGGTTTAGAGATGCTCTGACCCAGTTGTCTAACTACCACAATTTGGCCCTTGTCAAAGTCGCTCAGATGCTCACATGCCTATTTTTCTTGCTACAAATACATCAACTTCAAGAACTGGCTGTTCACTTGGTGCCTAATATGTCCCACCCCTTGACAGGTGCAATTGTAAGGGATAATCAATATTATTCACTTCACTTCTCAGTGGTTTTAATGTTGTGGCTGATCGGTGTATGCACAAAAATGAAATGGAGCAAAAGCCAGTGGAGTCTTTCTACTACAAAAGGGTTAAATAATAGTACAAGCCTGAGAAGTAGGTCTTCCTGATTTGATGGATGAGTAATCTTCCAAGGCCAAAGCCGTTTCCTCCAGACATTCTGAAATATAAAATAATTTCAGGAAGTCAGAAAAATGTAATGGAACACACATGGATTCACTGGATTTGGTCACTATGTCTAAAGTTGAAAGAAATTTCAAAACTCAAGCATACCAACATCCTCCTCAATAATTTAATGAAACACAGTCATCTTCACACATGCAATCTTTACCATAGTCTTAAAAAACTGAAACTGCCAGGACAAAGCACAGAAGTAGACCCAGACCACAGCCAAATTTCAAGAGACATATATAACAAATGTACCTTCAAAAAAGCTCTTCTCGATCACTGACCACTGGCATGACAGATGTTGGAACTTTTATCTGGTGGGACAAAACCTGACTGGCTTCTCCTTTAGATCTAATTTGGACCACATCTATGGACAGAGAAAGACGAGGATGAGGGGAAAACAGAGAGACTGGATGCATCTCAGACATGGACATCTCAGTAGTGGCAGCCAGAGACATCTTTGTCATCACGGAGGAACATTGTGCAATAACTGCGACCATTTTTTTTTATTTTGAGGCAGATGGTTCAAGTCTCTCCTCCTTATTAGATTCTAAGGTAAGATTTTTCAGCCTTTCAGAAATTGCTTTTTCTTTTTGGTAAATAGTGGACATGGAAATTGATTCATTATTATCCTCCTTATTAGACTCTGCAGACAGTTTTAAAAGATGCATAGTTATTTACAAAATTTACATTGGTGGAAATTCAGTTTGTGACATTATTAGCAGGGCAGCAGCAAATGGATGCTGTAACTAGGAAGTAGATGAAGATACCACTACCAAAGGAGTTTCTACCACACTATAATGATCTTGTATGGATTTTGGGATTTCATTAGGCAACAGCACCCAAGCCCATTTTAAGGATCGATCCACAGACTACTGTTTGGAAAATTCCAGATTCCTCTTTAGGAGGATCCAGAGCCTTAACTGGTGAGTTTGAAAGTATTGTACATGGCTTGATGACAACATCCTCCTGAGTAAGGTTACATTTTACAACAGCAGGTGTCTTGTTGAGTAAGCAACTAACCCTCAGGTGTAGGTGTCCCATAGGTGGAGATGTCTTCTGATTCTGGTAACTGAGTGTCCAGATTTTTACTGGTGGGTTCCAGCTCTGCTACCGGAAAGATGAATTATAGGTTATTCTAAAAAATATTTTGCTCTGAATTCCTCAACAGCTTCTCCAGTCTAGTTGTATTCTTCAAAATTATATGTCCTGCTATATTCTTTGTCATGACTATAATGAAGCTTAATTTTTATGTCCAGATGAGGTTCAACTATACTAGACAGGGTCAGAGGATTGAGTTCCTGTGAAAACATGGCACCATTTGGTTAACTTCCCTTTACAATGCAGCGCCGCTTGAAATTTAATTGCGGAAGAGGCTGAACACGCGGGTGTTGAAGAACCCGCATATTGATACATTTACCCCCAGGACTGGACTCTGGTCTCTGGGTCTGAGTACATAGCTGCAATAGAGTAGAACAATGATTTCTGGTAGCTGGGTACAAACAGGACACTTAGGCATATAGACAACTATAGATGTTTGAATTGGAGGCTGTGATTCAAATAATCTTCAATGGCACATTCTTTTTTAAATTTACAGTTAAAAATGTTTTTGTCATTGCTTCTTTAAGCATATTCCGGAAGACTTCTGTCTTTCTATAGAGATTGGTAAACAATAGAAAAAGAAAGCTGGAATGGACTTACTATAAAATATTTGTTCAATTATTAACTCCAAAACTGACAAGCCTATCTAATGACAAGGGGGAAGCTTTCAACTCAGTGACTACTTTAGCCAACATAGTTGTGATCCTTAAACAAGGTTTAGACCCCATTTTATGGTCAAATTATATACCCACATTGATACTAAATGTTGACTTAAAAAGGTAATGCTAAGGTGTTAGCTATCCACTTGAACCAAATTCACCCCTCCTTAGTGCACCCTAACTAACTCATATTTGTTCTGGGCCATCAATCCCCAGATAATACGCAATGAGCCATTGATTTGGTCCAGGAAATAAAGTAACAAAAATACCACTCTTTAGTACTTTTACTAAACACAGAGAATGTGTGACATCTCTTGGCCCTTCATGTTTGGTGTCTTCTCTGCTATGGGCTTCAGTGGTCAATTTATGATGGGGTTCTCAGCCCTATAATATATCCCCTTAGCCACTGTGTCAGAAAATGTGAACACTTCCACCCCATTTAACATCCCTAACATTCCTTTTTCACCACTAATCTTCACGTTAATAATTGAGCCATTGAAATTCAAAATCCATACAAACTCATATATTCCTGGCATATAAAAGGACACTTGGAGCATAAATTTCACTGTATGCTGCTGATATTTTGCTAATGATAACACAGCCCCAAGCTTTCCTCCTTGCATCACTTAAGAAGATTTAGCTCTACAGTTCAATAACAGGATTTTAAATTAATACTCAAAGAACAGAATTACTAGATTTCTGCCACATCCTCACATGAGAGCTGATCTTGAGTAAAACTTCTTATTAAAGAGGCATTTGCAAAAGCTTAATTATCTTAGTGTACAGATAAAGCAATATCACCAGCTCTTTTAAGCTAACTACCATCAAATAATATACAAAACTTCGGATCCTGGGAGCAGCAATTTATCACTTGGACAGGGCATATTAATGCTTTTAAGTTGAAAATTTCACAGAGGTTATCATATATTTTTGCAGACTCTCCAAGCACAAATCCTACTTTCTTCTGAATATTTAGTATTGCTTCATTTGGGCAAAAATGTACAAGATTTAGATGCGCATCTTACAGCAGTTTACACACAGTGGAGGACTAGGAATCTCAAATTTGATAGGTACTATTTTGGTGGTGTCAGATCACCAAGTGTGTTCAATGGAACATGGGATGATTCCTTAAGGTCTGTGAGTCTATTAAAGTGGAGGCCAGAAAAATTATCAATTTATCTTCTCTATGTCAAGATTAGTCAAAGCCCATCCTGGGGTAGCCCTGTTCTTAGCAGTGTGGAGCCACAAAAACAAGCTATATGCTCTCACTCCCTCCCACTTTCCAATCATACTGTTATGCACGTCTAGTCGCTATCCAATAATTCAATTCAGATGATTTGGCATGTTTCCATAGGTCCAGGTTTCCGGAATTTCCAGTGTAATGCTAGTCATTGGACAGTTTGAACGATGCCATCCAAGGGTGGGGGTCAGTTCTCCAGAAGATGCATACTAATCTTCCCACCAAGAACTAGTTCAAACTGGTCTATTAGCATTACACACACAACACCATACATGATCATTTATTCTCTAAAATCCATATCTAGCATACGCAAGGTGCGATCCTTTCGGCAATTGAACCGGACGTCTGCGGATATATAGGGGATTAGAATGATATACGACATGATTTGTTTCCTGTGACCTGAACCTTAGATCTCACTAACATGTATATAGCATTATAATATTTCACTATCAACTCTGCTACATTTCATTACAAATAACTATGTGTTCAACTAATTTTAATATTAGCTAATTACATGTGCATATGTTCATATGTGTAAATGTTCATATGTGTAAATGCGTATATAACTGTTTGCATGTGTTGTTGTTAGATACGCTCCTCCACGCCGTAGCATACTAGTCGCATAACTTCAGACATAGACAATGGGATTGTTAGATATTAATTTGAAATGACCATATCCAATTAGCTGACTTCGACAATACCTTTACTTGATGGCCCAGAAATTTAACCAGGCCAGCTTTTCCCATGTTTTGGCTTGTGGTTGGCAGGTGGCGTCAGATTCCGAAATTATTTGTTGCACTCCAGGGAGTTTCCATTGTTCAAAGATCTCCAAATAAAATTACATCTGGAAGATCTTTACCAGTTGCTGCAGCTCAAGCACCTTCACACTGCACTCAAAGAACGCATTGTTGGGAGACCTCTCACCACTTTTGAATCATGCTGTCTAAGGCAGACTTCTACCAAGGGTCTTGTTTCAGCAATATATGTGGAGCTAGTAAACCCTTGCGCATCAATGAGAGATCTGTATATCTGGGAGACCAATATCAGTAAAAAGCCTAAATGAGGAGGAATGCATTGACATATAGGAGCACACCTCCTTCAGTTTATCTGTAGTAAGATTAAATAGAAAATGCATAAACTATAATACTAGTATTATAAATACATAAACTATAATACTAGTATTATATAATGCTAGTATTATGTGGCAGTCAAACTACATATCAGATTTCCAGACATGTCAGATGGATGCTGGAGAGGTATGTTAACCCCAGGGTTCATCCTCCACATTTGATGAATCTGTGCAAAGCTGCAAGAATTTTGAGGCTACGTAAAAGATCTAATTCATACAATAATCCAAACTGACATCACTCTGATTCATACAGAAGTGAAAGTTGCTCGATCAATTTATAGGCTCATAGCAGGTGCTTGAAAGGGTGGGGTTATCCTGAAAGGAACAAACAGATGAAGATCCCCCAGCACACTGCTATAGCCAGCAAAGGAGCTGCCATTTCTACTTGTACATAAAAATGCAAAAGTTTCAGTTGCACACATTTGCAAATGTATGTTAAGCCACCCGCCACTTCTGAGGGGAAGTGCTGGCACTGTATTGCCATTAGGAGGTTTCTGGGGTACCTCTTGGTAAGTTAGCTCTCAATTAAAAAACACATATATCTATGGCCCAAATATATGGGACTCTCACTGTTTAGCGTTAGGACCACCGTATTAGCAAAAGCGCCATGGATTGGTTGGTGGCTTAACATACATTTGTAAATATGTGCAACTAAGACTTTTGCATTTTTATGTATAAGTAGAAATGGCAGCTCCCTTGCTGGCTATAACAGTGTGCTGGGGAATCTTTTTCTGTTTGATCCCTCTGATTTATTCATTCTTTGTTCTCACTCTCTTCCTCCTCCAGTAGTTAATCTACACCAATCTAAACTAATATCATTGCTGCTGCCACCATTCAATTAGCAGCAGAGTGGAATTGTTACAATCTCACCTTCTAGAGACCCAGAGTATGCTCAGTAGGTATAGGAAGAAATAACTTCCAGACACCAAAGTCCATCAGCACACTCAGTAGATACTCCTGGTTTTCACAACAGCCCTGACTACAAACTTGTATATAGGGGCAATTTGCATTTCAGCTTTGCTAGATCATTATTTATTACCACACTACAATCTCTGAGCCCTGCTGCTGCACCCTCTGACTATTAAAATTGGATAGTAATCTTTGGCAAAACCCCTGATGTTATGGACTTCCATTGTCTCTGACCTTGGCTTGCTATTTGGACTATGCTTGTGTATGAAAGTCAGCTAGTCTAGCTGTGTTTTCTGATCTGCATATTTGCAAGTATTCCCAGTGTCTTCCTGTTTTCATTCTTTATGCTCTTGCCACTACAGTATGTTTCTAGTCCTGCTATTGCTCAGCCTGGTGACATGCATCAGTGACTCTTGCCTTTTTTCATAGTGTGTTCCTGTGTAGCCATCTAGTAGATCTTGTGGTAAAGATGTCTTTAGTCATGCGATTGCTCAGCCTGGCATTGTTCCCTGCTCAGCGCATTTACAGTGTGTAGCCCCTGAACTTACTTTATGTATCTTCATTTTGTGTCTAGGGTCACTGTGATCACCTAAGTATTTTGTGAAATTATTAGCCTCCTAATAAATAAATCCTATTAAAAAAAGGCTAGAGTTAAACCCTGTGACTCACTGAAGACATGGTGGTTGCTGAAACCTTGAGCCTTCCTCTGTATCTCAGGATAGCCTATCTCCCAGAAACAGCTTGATACCCCTATAGTCACGTGGTAGGCGAGTATTCTCTCTCCACTTAAGTATTGGAAGAGTCAAGGTCATCACAAATGGTCTTGGAACTGGACGTGAAAGTTAACAGGTCTTGGACATAAGCAGTTGAGGGGAATGGAACAGACAACTCGACAGGAAATCAAACACATTCTAACTTTCCCTGACATAATGTTGGGTGGAACAAAGCAGGTATTTAAATCCTCTGATCCTGCCAAAGTTCACGCAACGTTCCACCTGGCACTTTTATAAAAGCCAACAATGGGTCCCCTATCTACTAAACAGTGATCAGTTAAGTGGACAATACAAAAAAAGATTAAAAACCAAAATGTTTCTCACCTCTCAGGAGTTCCTGATTATTTTTGCTATATTATTATAAGAAGCTGAAAGTGCTAGCCATGTTGTTTTCCATCAGTTTATCTCAAGAACCCTGTGGCATCCTCAGTTATGTGCTTTGCTAGCATTATAAAGGTTAAAATAATATATCTAACCACTAGAAAATACTGTACTTGACTGTGAGTACATATGAGAATGTGGGATTTGTGTTTTGTTTTTACCAGGGCCACATTACAATACGAACTCCACAGTTTAAAACATCCACCTGCTGAAAATACCTACACCCCAAGATGCAATGGGATTCAAAGGGCTAGATTTACTAAGCTGCGGGTTTGAAAAAGTGGGGATGCCCTGTAAAATAATCAAACACTTCATAGAGTTAAAACTCCACCTCTACTAGCTCATTTAAATATCCGGGCATGCAAAACAAGATTTAATGTTTGCAGAAAAAACAGCAGACTAGCTGATTCTCTAAATAGCCAATCCTCCTAAATTCACCTATCAACTTATGCAAAATGTACTTACTTCTCATTCCACTGTTGAAATCTATATACTTAAGGGTATATTTACTAAAATGGGGGATTGAAAAATTGGAGATGTTGCCTATAGCAATCAATAAGATTCTAGCTGTGATTTATGTAGTACATTCTACAAAATGACAGCTAGAATCTGATTGGTTGCTATAGGCAACATCCGCACTTTTTCAAACCCACAACTTAGTAAATCTAGCCCCAAGAGTCGATCTGCTGAGGCTCACAGTGTATGCTTAAAAATAGCATGCTATATAAGCTCTTGAAAACTGCAACCCAGTTAGTTAAAGTCAGGTAGAGGGTCTTGTAGATACAAGGACTGACAAGTTGTTTAGCCACTCAATGTCTCATTAAAAGTATAAGACAAGAGCCGATCTCCAACTAGGAGCTGGTGCAGAATTCAAGTTCTTATATGGAGGAAGGCTGTGAGCAGTAAGGACTGCCCTTAAAACCAGCCCCTCCACCACTATATCGCAATACAATACTCTAGCGCTAAAAAAATAAAATCTTGTTTCTGCACTACTCCAGAAAAGGAGGCATACTACTCCATACATTGCTAAGAACTCCTTGACTTTGCCCACCATCTCCCCTCTGCTTGTGCAAACAGCAGTGTTTCTGTAAATGCAGCCACCTTGCTTCATAAACCTACATGATCTGGTAGAAGCTATATTCAGGGCCGCCATCAGGGGGGTATGGGGTCCGGGCTCACCAGGGGGCCCGTGGCCCAGACTTACCAGGGTTCCAGCTCTCCTCTAACCCCGGCGTCCCCACTGCTGCATTGATCCTGCAGCTTTCAAACGCAATCGCAGGGGAATGATCGTTCCACCCTTGCGATCATGTGATCCACCCCCTCTTCCTGTCAGCTGCTTGTGTGGCCTGACGTCACACTGAAGTTCCTGCCGATGCTATAGTTTGAAGCAACAGAGAGGCTGCAGCCAGCAGGAATCAACATGTAGGTAAGTATTTTTATTTTAAAAGAGATATAGGTACTTTAAGGGAAAAGGCACATAATGGAGGGATAAAGACAGCTAGGATTTACACAGAGAGAGAACTGGATTAAGGGCTGAGCACACAAAGTGAGATTTATTGTTCATTTAACACATACTTGCCAACTCTCCCAGAAAGTCCCGGGGGAGATGGCATTTGTCCCGCATCCCGGATTTCACCGAGAATCGCGTCATTTGACGCGATTCTCGGTGAATCACGCCATTTTGGAGGGCGGGAGGGGGAGGGACGAGGCCAATCGCGTCATTTTGGCCTCGCCCCCCGCGACACAAATTACGTTTTCGCGCGGGGGGGGGGGGCAAAATGACGCGATTGGCCTCGTCCCGCCCCCTCCCGCCCTCCAGTCTCGCCCCCTCCCGCCCTCCAGTCTCGCCCCCTCTCCTGGAAACAAGTTTCCGGGAGTTGGCAACTATGATTTAACATCTATGCAAACCCAGGACAGACTAAGACACCACTTCCATCTGTTAGTGAGGTTATTTCTGGGTAGGAACAGGAGTATGTACACCACCGAAAAATCATCCACACCACTGCCTGATAAATGTGTCATTATTAATCAGAAGTGTAGTTATCCAGAGGGTCGGGTGTGAGAGTAGTTTATAAGTGATTCATACTGTATACTGAATTTAACACAATTAGAGTAAGGTACATTACTGTGATCAGCCACCTATACCACTTAGGAACTGCATGAAAATATCTGAATTAAGTAGTAATTATGTTATTAAAGTTAATTGCCTGTTACTGTGATTTATATTGTATGCTCCTATTCCAATCTTCAACTGAACTGTGTGTATTACATTGTTGTCTAAGTTTGCATCCATTTATCTGCTATTTTACCCAAGCCACTGCACCTCTGCTTATTAACAACCATGCTGTGGTAGTTTGCTCCTATTTACAGGGTGTGTGGGTCGACATCTGTATATATACACGCAAATTAACCATACCCCCCAACCCTACATCTATTACCAATCAGGCCAGGGGGTGTGACCATTCCTGATAGCCAAGCTTATATCCATAATCCAAGCAAAATAAATCCCTTTGCATTTTATATTCCACTACATTTTACATCCATATAAACCCATTATCACTAATAGGAGAGAGATATATATATTTTGTGTGATCTATACCTGCTAACAAGGTTCCTTGTCATAGTGTGATAAAAGCTGACTCTGCTTTTCCCACTTATTAGGATTTAGCAATAACCTAGGCTAATGCTTAGGATGTCTTGAAGGATTGATATCATTTGAGATGGAGGTATAGTTTTTAATAAATACAATATTGAACAAAATTCAAAAATTGTACTTTATTACAAGAGAGTCCCCTATAGACGAACACAATTAAATAGTGACAGTGTGGCACTCGAGCTTGCACTTACCTGAAGGGGTTAACATGTGATGTAGACCCGACCAAGAATGTGGAGGGGAGGGTCTTGTGATCTGTATAGTATGCTGCACTTCCTGGTTTGAGTCACTCTGCTGGCAAAATCCTGGGAGAGAGCACGTGGAGACAGATAAGGATTAGTTTTTTCTTTCCTTGAACTGTATTTTATTTGCTATTTTTCTAACTTTTGCCTTATTATCATTGTTTTATTTCCTTTCTTTACCATCTCTATTTGTTGCTAGTTTTTTGTGATTTTTGTTTGTGAGGTTTCTTTTGTCTTTCTTTTTATCTGTCTCCCCTCCTTTTTCTCCCCTTTCTCTTCACCTGTCCTTGTGTGTTATCCCCGCCGCGTCCCAGGAGGGTAGTGGCCAGGCCTGCCCGTCTTCGCTCCCCCTCCCCAGGCCCTTCTCGGTGCCATCTTGGGAATAGGTGGGCGATGGCGGGGGAGAGCGGCGGCTCCAGCGGGGGCATGGGCAGTGCCCCCCGCCGGCGAGGGGGCCAACGAGGCTCCTACCTGTGTGGGTGCGAGAGGCAGGAAGAGGTCAGACGGGCACGGCTCGGCGGGTCAGTCTGAACCGCTGGGCAGCGCGCGCATGCGCAGACCACTCTCCCCAGTGCGGGAGTCCACTCTTGTCGCTGGAGCTGGGTCTGCAGCGGGGAGGGGGCGCAGATTAGCAGCAAGGAACCAGTCAGCCCTGTGGAGGGGGGAATATGTAGAAGGGGCGCAGGGGGCAATCACCCCTCCCCCCTCAGTGGCAAGTGGAGAGCACAGTCTCCAGAGTGGGAGCTAGGCCACCAGGGGGGGGGCAAGTGAGAGAGGTTTTAGCAGCACAGGGGTGGTATTGCCATTAACCCCATCTGTGCTGGCAGCGAGGAAGAGAGAGAGGGAAGTTTGTGGCCAGGCTCCACATCAATTATATTTTCCACCCAGCCCTTTTTTGTCTAGCAGAGC
The DNA here is from genome assembly GCF_038048845.1 of Mixophyes fleayi. Classification (NCBI taxonomy): domain Eukaryota; kingdom Metazoa; phylum Chordata; class Amphibia; order Anura; family Limnodynastidae; genus Mixophyes; species Mixophyes fleayi. The sequence continues at coordinate 48,337,887 of NC_134413.1, read as the reverse complement.
CAGAGGGTCAGCATGGGGGGCACAGTTTCAGGCCCATCCCTTGTCCGCCCACAGGTCACTTTAACCGTCCACGGCGGGCAGGGAGGAGGCAGGGTTAGAGCGCAGAGCCTTTTTTGCCCGCAACAGGGATGAGGACAGGGGGGGTGGAGTCAGGACCTGGTCAGGGCACGGAGGGAGGGTAGAGGAAGTATTTCATTCTGGAGGCCAGACAGGGCAGACTGCAAGCAGGGGGCAACATCACCAGTTATCCCCCTGTATTATAGACAGGCAATGGAGAGCAGTTACCAGAGGTCCTCAGGACAAGGAGATATGGGGGACAATAATTTTGAGTACGGTCCTCGTTCTGAGCGGGTGAGCGACAGAGTTTTTGATTATTATCATGGGGCAGTGATGTAGGAGCGCAGCGGTTCCCACCGGCAGGCTTTAGCGAGTCAAGGAGCCAATGGCATAGTGGGCAAAACGCGCTAAGGGGTGTCACGCCAGTAGCAGGGGGGGTTGGGGCTTCCGGGCTGAGAGTGATCAGCCCAAGTACCGCGCTGCGGCCCGAGGTAGGCCTGTCACCTCTTCGTCATTCGTGTCAACTAGCGTAACCCCGTCAGACACAGGGGTTTTGGGGAATGTCACCTATGGTGTGCCAGGAGCTCACGACTATGTCTCTTCGGTTTCACAGAACCAGCAGCCGGTGCCTCAAGGGACGAGAGTACTTTTGGAGGAGACAGGAGCAGCAGCTGGTGGGTCTTCGACAGCGTGGCAGATCGTTCAATGGGGAAGCAACAGCGAGGACGGAGGAATGGCCAGCGGTCGGGTTTGCGGCGGGAGCTGGGCCAGAGGTGGAGACCACTGAGGATAGAGGTGAGAACATTCCTTCTGTTACACACAAATCACGTGGTGTTAGCCCCCCGGTGTCTACAACTAGCGAAGAATCCTCGGGGTCAGGTCACAGGCCCCGATAGCTGATTAAACTTTTGCAGACAAAGCTAGTAGGAAAACTAACCACTAGGCCCCTGCAGGTGTTAGGGCCCGATATAGTTGCGCGAGCTGGGGACTCGCGGAGAGTGGAGAACGAGGCGTTGCTTTATGGCATTAGGCCGAGTGTCAGGGATAAAATAAAAAAGGGATTCTACGTGGACATGTTCACCCTGACGGATGAGGGCAAGAAGGGCTTGGAAGCAGCGGTGGATAGGTAGGCAGGAGGTGACCCAAACGAGGCGGTCTCCTGGGGCGGGGAGGGCGCAGCAGCCCCTCCCCGGCAAAGGAAAGTGTTTCGCGTTTAACTCAGGGACGTGTCAGAGGGGGGCGTTGTGTAGATTTCAGCACTCCTGTTCCAACTGTAATGGGTTCCACCCTGCATCAGAATGTGGTAGAGCCAGACCTGGGGGGGGACGGGGATGTGGAATTGCGCCAGCAGCTCCTGGTCAAGGCCAAATCCCCAATTAAGCTAGAGGAGTTGGACAAGTGGCTTAAACTTTATAGTGACACCGATGCTGCAGCCACGATTCGAGAAGGTTTTCAGTTTGGGTTCAGATTAGATTTACCATGGCCCCGTAATTTGAAATCGGCCTTTACATTCCCAGAGATATTGGACGAGAAAATAGCTGAGGAAGTCCGGCTGGGGCGGATGTTAGGGTCTTTTGCAAATGTATCTATCCCCAATTTGGTAGTGTCCCCTGTAGGGGTAGTGCCCAAGAAGGCAGAGGGTAAGTTCAGACTTATTCAGCACCTTTCTTACCCATTAGGCGAATCAGTAAATGACGCCATAGTCCCGGCGGTTAGTACCGTACAATACCAGTCTTTTGAAGACGCTCTTTCCCTGATGCAGGAGTGCGGGGAGGGGGCCCTTATGGCCAAAATCGACATAGTCAGCTTTTCGCCTGTTGCCACGCCATCCTGAATCGTTCCAGTTTATGGGTTTTAGACACCGCGGCAGTTTCTATGTGGACCGTTGTCTACCCATGGGCTGCTCAATATCATGTGCCTTGTTTGAGAAGTTTAGCAGCTTCCTTCACTGGTGCATTCAGGCCGGAACCGGGCAAAGGGGGATAGATCACTACTTGGATGACTTTTTGATCATAGGTCTAGCTAAGTCCCATGCATGCTTGGAAGTGTTAAAATCAGCACAGGCCCTATTTACAGTTATGCGGGTGCCCATTGCGCACGATAAGACAGAAGGCCCCACCCAGCGCTTATCTATTCTGTGTATTGAAATCGACTCGGAAGCAGGCTGTTGTAGGCTCCCGGAAGATAAGTTAAAAAAGTTAGCAGAGGCGATTGCGACCACACTAGTCTCCACTTCTATTTCGTTAAAGAAAGTGCAGTCCCTACTGGGGCTGTTCAACTTTGCGTGCAGGGTGATTCCCACCGGCAAGGTTTTCTGTCGGAAGCTTCAAAGAGCCATAGCGGGAAGGAGTAGGCCTCATGCGGCGGTACGCCTGTCACGAGAAATAAAAGATGATCTTCTAAATATGGCAGAGGTTTTTGAAAGAATTTAACGGGAAAAGGATATGGCCCACCCCTCCTGTAAACAATGCTACGCTGGATCTTTACACTGATGCCTCGGGTGCGCAGGGTTTTGGAGCCTATCTGGGCGGGCAGTGGTGTGCGGAGGCGTGGCCAGAGTCATGGCGTAAAAGTGGATTGGTTAGGAATATGGTCATGTTAGAGCTATTTCCAATTATTGTTGCCTTCGAGCTGTGAGCTGTTTCACTACGAGGCATCCACGTTGTATTTTGGTGTGATAACCTAGGGATAGTCCAGTCCATAAATAAACAGAGCGCGTCTTCCACGCAGGCCATAGCACTGCTGCGCCACCTGATCCTTCGCTGCTTAGAGCACAAAATAACATTTAATGCTCGTCATGTCCCAGGGATTAAAAATGACATAGCGGATGCTTTGTCGCGTTTTCAGTGGAGGAGATTCAGAGAACTAGCCCCGCATGCCAATAGCATAGGCATTCCCTGTCCCTCTTGTGTTTGGCAAAATCATCACGCCGGCATAAGGGGTCTGGTGGAACGCGGCCTAGCACAGTCCATGCTGCGGGTGTATCGAGCGGCTTGGCTGCAGTGAGTCAAGTTCAGCAGCACAAAGGACCAGTCAGAGGCAGGTCAGAGGGACGCGGTCATGGAATTTTCGTGCCTGAAGTATAACGAGGGCGCCTCCAAAGCAAGTATGTCATCTACCCTGGCGGGTATTTCGTTTATGGCACGGCTGAATGGCACGGTGGATGATGTCACTAATGGTTTTTTGATATCCAAAGCACTTAAAGGTTGGGCGAAAGAGAAGCCAGTCACAACGGACACACGACATCCGATCACTTTACAAACGTTACCTCAACTTATGCGGGCCCTGGCGGACGTAGCAAGGGATGATTATGAAGTCCTTCTGTTTCAGACAGCATTTAGCCTGGCGTTTTTTGGGGCATTAAGGGTCTCGGAATTGGTTGAGGAGTCCAAGACACATATCCCCGCGGGGTTGCTTGCTAAAGACATAGTCATACGGGAAGATCATCTAAGCTGTAAAATAGCCAGATCTAAAACGGATCAGGGAGGGAAAGGTTGCTGGTTGCAGATGCAGGCCCAGAAAGATAAAGAAATATGTCCGGTCAAATTAACCACCCAGTTCATGCAAATCAGGCCTGTTATCCCAATTTTTCTTGTACACAGAAGTGGGGTGCAGCTCACAAGATATCAGGTCAACGCGGTGTTGAAACATGCAATTACGTTTTTGGGTCAAGATCCATCTTTTTACAGCACTCACTCTTTTAGAATCGGAGCAGCCACCTCTGCGGCCTTGGCAGGGTCATCGGTGGAGGCTATAAAGTCGCTTGGTAGATGGAAATCCGCGGCCTACCAAGGTTACATTAGGCCTAAAGTTTAAAGTTTGAACAATTGTATTGTGAATTTGTTATGGTTGTCTTGTTTCAATTTTCCTTTTGGCTTTTTCTTGATTATTGTTTGTCGCTGTCATGTATATCCTTACCTCTTACCCTCCAGTACCTTTTGTTGGTTCCTTCTACCCCCTTCCCGGTTACTCAAGGCTTATCTGCTCGTCGTGTTGAGCGAGGGCGCGAAGGAATTTCTACCGTTTTTTCCCCGGAAGGCCTGATTAGTGGTGTGTTTGATCGGGTTTTACCTTCGTGTGAGTAACCGACCCGTTCCTGAATCCGTTTTTCCCCATTTCCCGTTTCCTTCGCCAGCTATGCTCCATGCTCATCTGATGGGCTGCCTATGTCACCCTCTATGTGCACCATGGTGCTGTGTGTGATGGTCAGGTAATTATTGCAGTGCTTAACACTTTATCTCTGGTGGTGTGGTAGCTGCGAGAAATATTTGGATCACCGGGCACTCATACATATTTTGGGCAGCTAACCAGATGGGGGTTCAGACAAAGCTTAACAGTATGGGGAACAGCCGGATCTATTGGTTAGGTAAACGGGGTTTGGTTTGCGGGGATCTTTTGCCTTGGCTAAGAAAGCTGATAGAGTGGTGGGGAGCCCCCGATATACTAGTTATCCATTTAGGAGGGAATGATTTGAAAAAAGGTAAATCCATAGACCTGATTATTCAGATGAGAGAGGGCTTGCATTGTATTAAAGCTACATGGCCAACAATCATACTCGGCTGGTCCGCTATGCTCCCAAGGCTGTCTTGGAGATCTGCAATCCCGTTAAAACAGATCCTTATAATGGGGCGGAAGCTTAATAGTGCATTTCGGAAGGTAACTAAATCCCTCGGTGGATTTGTGGTGGATCACCCAGCTATAACAGCAGATAGGGTGAGTCTCTATAGGAGAGACGGTGTGCAACTCTCGGACGAGGGGTTGCAGATTTTTATGGAGAGCATTTGGTTGGAGCTAAGGAAGGTGCTTGATTTGGATGGTGGCGGGCTGCTTTGCCCCTAGGGCAGCAGCGTGGGAGGAAGGCACTGTGATCAGCGGCAGATATATATGGCTCTATCGTGATTGGCCGCAGGTATCTGCCCCATTTCGTTGTAACGGTAACTCTTGTCCCTTCAGTGGGAAGGGGCTTCGTCCGGCTCAGTGAGGGAGGGTGAGTGAGTAGTGAGGTGAGTGCAGTTTACTCTGACGCCAGGCTAGGGCCGGCCAAGCAGTTGGGGTTATGTGAGAAGTGGGTGGACTTAAGGCTATATTGCCATGTCCACGCTTGGTTATGGGGATCGCTGGAGCTGATCTGCAGTGCTCTTTCTCCGCCACCAAGATAATTAGGTTATAATAAAATACTTTAGTTTGCCACTTTATCCAGGTCTCTGTGTCTTTATTTTATATAAGTTGGTTATTTTATGTAAGGTATTGTGAAGGTGATGAAGGGCATACACAGTGAACTATTTAAGGGAAAAGACGCATAAGGGAGCAATAAAGAGAGCAAGGAAATGATGTTGGTGGATATAAATACAAATCTGGTTGCCTAAAACTATGTTAAATTTTAGATTAAATAATATTCCTCTCCACACTACTTGATGCACAATCACAAATCAATAATTGAGATGTAGTTCAAGTAATTCAATTTCACAGCTATATGGCAAATCCAATATAACAATAAGTTTATATCTGTGATTCAGTCCTACAGTCCAAAATAAATCCCACTTCCAATAGCGATTCAGAGCACACAAAGTTCAAATATGTTGCTCTTAGTAATTAATGTAGATTTTTATCAGTAATTGATGATAATGCAGTCCAGCGTAGTTCGGCCACATTTACATCTGCCTCCAAATACATAAGCTGGGACAGCGGTTGGGGGGGTGCAGTTGGTTATCGCTGGGGGGAGGGGGGGCTTCGGGAAGGGGGGTGTCGGGGAGGGTGTTGTGCTAGAGGGGCCCCTGCCCATTTCGTTTGTACTGGGCCCCACAATTTCTGATGGCAACCCTGGCTATATTTACACATATCGAGGCAATTCGAGGTTTGAAAGCTGTTTCTTATTTATTATGAGGAGCAACTATTTTGGACTTTATAAATAACCTTCTCTTTGTGTGTAGTTTTGGACATATGTTGGCTCTTAAGAAAAACTATGAATTACAGTGCAGGAAAATACGTATGAAAATACGTGAAATTAAAGCAAAAATAATTGAGTAACTTTGCACCTTGGCAAAACCATGTTGCATTGGAGGGGGAGGTAAATGGTAAATTTAAAATGTGTGGACAGATTTATATTTAGGGTAGGGCATGTCCTAGCTCAACTTCAAATGTCAGTGTAAAAATAGAGCTATCAAGTATTGTGCCCTACATGAAAAAACAGACAGTATTTAACTTATGTGCAAAATAATAAACTAATTTGCACCCCTGGAATTGTAGCATGGTTTTGTCCAGAAGAAAACATTTTTTTGCCTTGCGTTCCTTAATGAATCAGGTCCATTGTCTTCAGCCTTTACCATGAGAATACGTCAAGATTAAAACCTTCTACATTTTTCTTTCATGTCTTCTTTTTACTTTGGAGAACAACTATTCTCTTTTATATTTTAAAATTAATTTTAGTTTTTACCTCTCCCTATCCCAATTCTGCGCCCCCAATAAACCTTGCGCCCTAGGCCACAGCCTAGTCAGCCTATAAAATAATCAGCCTTGTTAAACCTGTTCAAACAGGCTCCAACAGTGGTTTAAGCTTTCTTTTACGTAGTTTTGATGAATAGTTCAAGCATCTCTATATCATATTTCACAATACTATGCTTTCAAGCGGCTGCAGTAGAACATAGAGCTTGAGCATAATTTCTTGTGACACAAAAAAACCTAAAATAAAAACAAAATAAAACAATAAACAAAAGCAAAAAAAATAAAGCAAAACCTCCATATGAATGTTATTTTGTGCTTTAATGTCTAAGACTGAAGTTAGCTAAATTAAAAACAATTCGACTTTTTTAAAAGTATATGGTCTTTATTCCATCAAACTAATCTTCACAGAATATACATTCAATCTGGATCACTGACAGGTTTTCAAGGAACATTCCTGCTTCCATTGTCACTATTTATAAGCGCAATTTAGAACCAATTTTCATATTGACCTTTTTTTATGTCGTGCTTATAAGAACAAGTCTGGATTAGTTTCAACTGAAATTCTTTTCATGATGTCTAAAAGGTCTGTATCCACTTTATATTTCCATCAATGATGAAAGATACCTTTGTGGTATGCAAGGTTATTAAGGTTCCCTTCCATCCCATTTAGAGACATAAAGCACATATTATATACATTGTGTATAATTCCTAGAAATCAAATAGCTCATTAGTAGCGTTTCTGAAAATAACAACACACAAGGAAGTCAGGTTTATTAAAATGTTAGAAGCAGAAGTCCACAGCAAAATGTTGCAAAAATGGTAAAACGCAGAACAGTGTATAACACTGAACCACTTCACTGGCTTGAGAGTGAGGGAGATTTTCTAAGCTATTAAAGGTGTTTACAAACAAGAGACTCAGCATAAGTGTCCATTTCAGACTATGGGGTATATTTACTAAATGGCAGGTTTGAAAAAGTGGAGATGTTGCCTATAGCAACCAATCAGATTCCAGCTGTCATTTTGTAGAATGTACTACATAAATCACAGCTAGAATCTTATTGGTTGCTATAGGCAACATCTCCAATTTTTCAATCCCGCATTTTAGTAAATATACCCTTACGTATATAGATTTCAACAGTGGAATGAGAAGTAAGTACATGTTGCATAAGTTGATAGGTGAATTTAGGAGGATTGGCTATTTAGAGAATCAGCTAGTCTGCTGTTTTTTCTGCAAACATTAAATCTTGTTTTGCATGCCCGGATATTTAAATGAGCTAGTAGGGGTGGAGTTTTACCTCTTTGAAGTGTTTGATTATTTTACAGGGCCTTTTTCAATCATACTTGCCAACTTGTTTTTATTGGCCTACGGGAGATCCACAGGGAGGTGGGCATGTGGGTGCGGGGGAATTGCATCACCCCCCCCCCCAAATACTGACATCACCACGCTAGCCTATTACAATATGGGGCGGGGCCTCGGAGATGAGTGAATCGCATTACTAAGCCCCGCCCCCACTCACTTTACAAATGAAGTCACCAGGATTTGGGAGGTTGACCTGCTCCTCGGGAGTCTGTGAGGAATCAGAAATTTGGGAGGCAGGAATTCCTCTGTAAGTTATGTAGCTTTTCTAGGGTGCTGTGTTGAGAACCACTGGTTTAGAAGATCATTTCTATAACCCTATGAGCTGTTATAAACGGGTCATGACCAGATGTAAAAATAGGGCTCCTTTAAATTGTAAATGAAATATAATCATGTTTAACATTTCATATATTCTAATTGTGTTGCTAGAGAAAGGCAAAGCAAACACCACCCCATCTCCAGCGAAAAGATTGTCAATTTAACCTCACAGGGAGAACAAATTCTTCCTGATACCTAAAATTGCATAATTCCTTAGATTTTTCAGCCCCACTAGTCTAGCAGAAGCCAACAACTCCAACAAATGGGCACTCCAACATATGGGCAGACCAACACAGCAACCTCAATGCTCTATTTTTCCTTTTCTACTCTTTCTTTACTATCAGCTGCAGTACCTCTTTACTACTGTGTGGCTGGTTCCTCCTGACCACTTACTTAGGTTTAAGACTGTAGGGTAGCAAGCAGAGCATTGAATCAGGCCATTGGGTTCAACACAGGACAGCCAAGGAACAGAGTAGAGGTTTAGCTCTGTAGGCCGCAGGATTACAGCTGATAATGGGCATTGTGCAGGTTATTGTCTCGCTTCCTGTCTGCCCCAACATCCCGGCAGTCACCATGACGACCGGGACGTCACTTCCCTCCAACTCCCGGCCGTTGCCATGGCAACGGTCGGACGCCTCCTCAGCGCCGCGTCCCGGCAGCCGGGCGCGCATGCGCTTTAGGGACAGTTAATCAAGATTCAGCCTGTGGCTGAATTAGCAGGCATTAGCCTGCAAGTGTGATTTCAGGGCTAAGTCCTGATTGGTCCTTGTAGGGTCTGGCAATTAACCTGCAAGTGTGGCTCTGCCTAGGGGCAGGTTTCTGATTGGCTGTGGGTTGTATTTAAGGCAATGAGGTCTGCTGCCTCATTGCCGGTTATAGCTTCTGTGCTCCAGTCTGCTAACCTGCTTGTTCCTGTTCTAGTCTTCTGAGACCGCTACTGATTTCCCGTGTATGACCCCTGGCTTTGAATTGGACTTCGCTCGTGTTTCCTGTGACCCTGATCTCTGGCCTGTTTACCGGTTCTGCTATTCGCCTGTGACCCCTGACCTCAGCTTGTTTACCGATACTGTTGTCTGCTGCCGGCCCTTGACCTCTGCGTGGACCTGACTCTTCTTGCCTGGGTTCTCCCCAGGTGGTACACACTTCACGACTCTCTGTCAGTCTGCGGCCCAGTCTGTCCCCACCATCAGGGGCTCCGGTTCCAGTGAACTCCTGATTTGCAGAGTAGATTCCGGGTTGTGTTGTGCCGGATGGAGGGGTTCCTAACAGTTATTACCAAAAAAGTGATGTTCTGCCCTTTTTATGCAGTTTTACACATTGGTGGCAGGGAGTAATCCAGGCCCCTTCCCCTTTAACCAATTAATATTGATTCACAAGATTGAATTTTCTTTGACCTCAGGATGTCTGCAAGATAATAAAGTGCAAGTGGAAGTTGATATGCAAACATAAATTCAATACTCATTCGGTTTTAAAGTACCTCTGTTGAACACTATCATCATCAAATCCAAAATATCTCAAAGACATAAAAAAGCATCCCAGACATACACAGCTAACTTCTTTAAAAAGAAGAAGAAACCAGATCAGAGCTCACAATTGCTTTGTGAGTCATCTACTCAGACTATGAAACCTTGGATAAAGAAATTTACTGTGCTTGGAGTTTGGAGAACATCTTGAAGACTTGGAGAACTGCACTAGAAGAAACAGTGGGGATGATGCTGAGATGGACACAGGGCCTGATTAAGGGTTCTGGCCGCACTAGGCTAATACGGCCGCAGCGCCCCTACCCCCCTCCTCCGAATATATAGGTGTATAGGAACACTCCTGAATATGAATGTTCAGGTGTATTCTCCAGCATTCAAATTTAGATAGTGCCATTGTCTCTTACCTGTCCTTGCTCTTCTCTCTTGCAACTTTGTTATCCTCTCGCTGGCTTCTGGAAAGTTGGCGTCCTTTTTTGAAAATGCAAAAATGTATTATAATGCAAACCCTGAATGATTAGGCCCTTTAGTTAAAACAAAATACTCCATTATGGCCAGCTAAAAGTATCCCATTGGACAGGCATATATAAGCAATATCTGAATATTTATTGTCAATCAAATACAAACCTCTACCAGCCCCATCTCACTAATATTTAGTATTCTAGTGATTGCTGAGACCACCCATGTGACCACCACACAATCATGAGATTCTGCCCGCCAAAGCTGCTCTATTTTTTAAAATACCCCCTGCAGCCATTTTCCTTAACCACAACCCTCCCCCCCCCCCACAGCCATTTTCCTTAACCCCTGCTGCAGCCATTTTCTTTACCTCCCACCCTGCATCCATCCCCCTTGCAGCTATTTTCCTTACCTCCACTCTGCTAGCTAGCTATCCCCCCCGTCACATCAAAACTCCCCCAGTCACATATATCAGCCCCCCTCCTCTGCCCTCCTTCATACATATCAACCTCTCTCCCTCCCTATAGATTTTCATGGCAGCCCCCCCCCTCCCACCCTATAGATTTGTATGACAGTCCCCCTCTCCCTCCCTATACATATGCATGACAGTCCCCCCTCTCCCTCCCTATAGATATGCAGGATAGTCCCCCCCTCCCTATAGATATGCAGGGTAGTTACCCCCCCTCTCTATAGATATGCAGTGTAGTTCCCCCCCTCCCTATAGATATGCAGAGTAGTTCCCCCCCTCCCTATAGATATGCAGGGTAGTTTCCCTGCCCCCTTCCTATAGATATGCAGGGCAGTTCCCCCTCCCTATAGATATGCAGGGCAGTTCCCCCCCTCCTTATAGATATGCAGGGCAGTTCCCCCCCTCCCTATAGATATGCAGGGCAGTTCCCCCCCTCCCTATAGATATGCAGGGCAGTTCCCCCCCCCCCTCCCTATAGGTATGCAGGGCATTTCCCCCCCCTATAGATATGCAGGGCAGTTCCCCCCCTCCCTATAGATATGCAGGGCAGTTCCCCCCCTCCCTATAGATATGCAGGGCAGTTCCCCCCCCTCCCTATAGATATGCAGGGCAGTTCCCCCCCCTCTCCCTATAGATATGAAGGGCAGTTCCCCCCTCCCTATAGATATGAAGGGCAGTTCCCCTCCCTCCCTATAGATATGCAGGGCAGTTCCCCCCCCCCTCCCTATAGATATGCAGGGGAGTTCCCCCCCCCCTCCCTATAGATATTCAGGGCAGTTCTCCCCTTCACTTACCTGTAGTTGTGCCAGCATCGCTCCTCTCCTCAGATCAGCAGATAGGAAGTGAAGATGTCCTGTTTCCTGTCTGCTGCACAGCAACAGGCAGCCTGGCGATTGGCTGTGTGTTGCTAACCACTGACCACCAATGCTTTTGATCGTCGAGCCCTCCACCCCCCCGCGGCAACCCCCACCCCCCGCGGCGACCCCCAGTGGCGACCCCCCCCCCTCTCCCCCACCCCGAAAAAAAAAATGAATGAAGAAAAAAAAAAAATTAGAAAAAAAAAAAAAAAATTAGAAAAAAAAAAAAATACCCACAGTGCCGCGCCCCTCGGGACCCAGCGCCCCAGGCTGCAGCCTGGTCAGCCTAGTGGTTGATCAGGCCCTGGATGGACACATATGCGACCCAAAAAAAATGTCTAAAAACACACTCTAAAAATAACGGTTTTATGCCCATGTGCTGAGTCGGAGCATCATGTGTCCAGCTCTGCACCAGTAGTGTGCCAGGTGTATGTAAGGCATACACAATAGACAAACTAAGTCATAGGCACAATCATTTTTTTTTACATTTGTTTTGATATAGCGAAAAAAATCCAAGACATTTGCTACTAGGTTTGAGTTAAATGAAAACCCTCTATAATACAGCTGGTATAATCTTCCTTCTTGTGTATGAATGGAAGCAGCAACATTTTCAAGCTAAAATACACCCACAAAAAAAAAATATAATATAGTCACAAGCAATGAAGAAAGGAATATCAATTTCAGAGGTGAATCTGCAATCAGTCAACCGGAAGCAGCTACCTGGCGCTGGCAACCATCATCATCATTGTGTGCTTGCCTTTAGGCATCCACAGGCATCATCTCCATGCAGGTCTGCCTCAATTGCAATTATGAGAACCGCACTGTATTTAGACTGCAAATTGGACTGAGCCCATCGTGCCTTGCAATTTAAAACAACCTTTACACAAGGTGGTAATCTACTTCCACTACTAGAATCAAAGAAAAAAATAATGGCAGCTAGTAGTAAAGTCCCTGACATTCCTTATTCAAGCTTTAGCCTACAAATTTATCTAGCACCAGATTCCCCTAAAAAAAATATTTTATCTAGTTAATATAATGAAAGATTTCTGAAATCATCATCATCATTATCATCATCACCATTTATTTATATAGCGCCACTGATTCTGCAGTGCTGTACAGAGAACTCATTCACATCAGTCCCTGTCCCATTGGAGCTTACAGTCTAAATTTCCTAACATACACACACAGACAGACAGAACAACAGACAGCCAAATAACCTACTAGTATGATTTTAGAGTGTGGGAGGAAACCGAGGCACCCGGAGGAAACCCACGCAACCATGGGGAGAACATACAAACTCCACACAGATAAGGCCATGGTCGGGAATTGAACTCTAGACCCCAGCGCTCTGAGGCAGAAGTGCTTCCCATTCCAACATATTGTAACTCATCACTCCATCAAGACACATAGTGAGGACATCGGCTTCTGCAAAAATTCGGCATTACTCCTGAGACACCTACCACCTCCTCGCCTACTGATCAGAAAAAGTAAAAGCTCCCCTCCTACAGTTCCAAATTATTTGATGCCTCACACATTTACGGCATAATTGTTTTGAGCCTCCTGCATGAGGAACAAGTTTAGTCTGCCACTTAGAATACTCAAATTTTAATTTTTTGTTACTCACATGAACCATAAGCCTTGAGGACTTCTCAGGGAAGTCCTCATGTTAGAGGAGACTGATTGAGATCACATATTTAATATGTTAATTGAATTCACAAATTTGAATCTGTGACCCCCAGATTTGGTCCTGCCCTCTCATTCTAGCATCAACCTATCATCTGCTGTAGTTCCACGTCAATATTTCCACGTAAATCTTTTCTGTCCACATAAGTCATACAGGGTTTGTGTTGAGTTGGACGTAAGTGTCATTTTTGCATAAAATACATAAGTCCCTATGTAGACTCACATCTTACATTTACGATTCCGTTTGGAGAGGTGGACTGTGGGAAGGAAGGGGCGGTACAATGTAGAGCAAGTGTAATACAGACACTTAATGCAATTAGCGCAGCATGAAGAGATGGAAGCACCAGCAGACATACTTGTCAAGAGACATATCTGTTGTGGGTACTCAACCTCTGGCGCAAGATGTGTGCTGCTGATAATGGTCATCAGCATGGACCTTGCAATTGTGTACAAATGAAAAAATGTAATATTATATTATATTATAATAAAATATTATTAATAAAAAACAAGTGTGCTCACCCAAGAAATGCCAACCAACACTAGAACTCATAGTGAAATAGGGGGACAAGCATTGTGGGATCCCCCAAAGAAGTTGTTACCAGCACTAAACTATAACTGGCTGGGCTGGTGACAATTTAGCAGGGTAACCCACAGTGTGGGGTACACCTGCCATAAAGTCAACCAGTCCTAGTCCATTAATCACGTTGCTAAATTACCTATAAATTGTATGAATAAATACATTGTATCAAGGTACTTCCTATAGACTAAACCCCACATAGATTTAACTGCTTCTAACTTTGGCTTTACCAGCTTTGACCAATCAGAGAAAAGCCACTATGTTTGACAGACTTCAAAGGCATACATGGCAAATTACTTGGCTGCTGACTAAAATGGGCCCTAGTATTTATTTGTGTGTTTGGTATGGAATTTAGACTGTAAGGTTCAATAGTGCAGGGACTGATGTGAATGACAAATATTCTCTGTATGGCGCTACATAATATTTGCTGGCGATGTACTGTATAAATAAATAATACAATAATAAATTATTGATAAAATGTATCAATTAACCTAATTTTTCTAGTGTATTTCACATTAAAAAAAAACAGACGAGTGTCAAACTCTGCATCAGGCCCTTACAGACTGATTAGGCATTGAGACAGGGTTGTCCAACTTGCTCTCCACTTAATACACTTTTTTGGATTATGCCACAAAATAGGAACTTTGGCAACTTTGCTACCCAACTAGTCTTTCCCTATAAGTGTAGAATCAGTCTTCACAAGACTCTACCCAGCAAACTGGCCAGTAATAATCCCTTTATGAAACAACCCAGCCTCAATCTGAGTTTTCATAACATACAGCTCCAAATGGACATTGCCCCCCACATTATTTTTCTGAATGCTCAGCGCTCCACACTTGATTCTCTCTCCCTCCCTAAGAGTTGTTTTTTTTTAGTATCTTCCAATAAGGAATCTATACTCTTCGTCGTATACCCCTGGTCCCATCATGTATCCTTCCACTCTAGAATTCGTATGTCTTTGCCATTAATCACCTAAAGGCCACATTTCAACTGTCTACTGCCTCCTGTTAATACAAATCCAACCGAATAAAGACTCCCATGAATAGAAATAGGAGAAATACACAAAGGATACCCTTGACTCTGTGGAGTGGTCATTCATCAGGAATAATAATGCCAGAAGCATGTATCACATAAATTCTTTTCTAGATGGTATTTGGTCCAGACATGCCTAGTCACTACCCGAGTTCTTACAATCAGTGATGAAGTCCTGTGCACAGGAGGGCACGCTTTCCCATATTTGGTAGAGCTATTCACCTTATTGATACTATTACATGTATTCAAATTTGGGCAACTGCTTTCTTCTTTATTATTGCCTAGATGTTTAAGGAATACCAGCATGCACCCATTAATGTATATTTTCAATAAGGCTAAATGTCAAATTACCTCTCATAAGAAAAATACAGACCCACCCTCTATCACCAAAAAGGTGTGATAACATACATTATTGATGATAACAGCCATAATGTACAATATCACCAATAACTTTACAAGCATGTGGACCTCCTTGGATTATACACTTGAGTTATCCCTTACTCTTCAACTACACTAGTTCCTTCATTTAAACAACATGGTAGATCGGCAGGCCAACTCCAGTACCTCTTCCTTCTGTTTGTTCCCTTGTTTCCTCAGCTCCCCTTTTCATCCAACCAGATTCCTACCCCTAAATCAGCACAGTCTATTTCATCCTCCCTCCTCTTTTCCTCATAGTGATGCAGCCCAACTTTCACCTGGGCTGAATTAATTATTTATTTATAAGCACATTCTTAGTTAAAATAATGATGTCCAGAATTATTCACAATATTGGATATGTATGCTACAATAATTGTTGAATGTCTAATGGCTGCCACTTTTACTGTTCTCATGTATCAGTGCTCCTCCCCCCTTCCCCTAACCTTCTAATCTGTACTCCCATTTGGCTGCCACCTTCCCCCCATCCCCGCCTTATTGGATCATTTTCAAAAACTCAATAAAAGGGTTAATTTACCCCCCTTTTAATGCATTCAAGGCTATTATTTGCCTTTACAGCTGCTAACTGGCACTGTGTGCTTCCACTCAGCTTTCTTAAGTCACTTTCCCAGTCATAGTCCATTTAATGTGCAAGTAGCATAGTTATAATCTTAGCCTAGGCACATAATCCTGCACATATCCACATTAAATTATACTTTTCCCAATGTGCATTTTCATCTAAATATTTCTGTAATAAGTTACGAACCTGATTATCTGTTAACATATTTTACTACATTCTTGGTATATTCCTAATTAATTTTCAATATCTTGGATTATTAGCAATTTAACTGCTATTTTATTTCCTTTATTACCTCCAATACTTTCTTCTGTAATGTCGCGAACACGCTCCCAGCTGCCGTGACTTTGAGATGTTCGCTGTATGAGGTCACACACGATTTCAGCCCGCAGTCTCTCTCTACCTATCACACAGGTTATAGACCTACGGAATCGCCCCCAACACAGCGCTCTCACACCCAGACACTTCAGGTTCTGCCATCACCTATTGAGTACGGGCAATAGGACCCCAATATACTGTCCCACACTGGCACACAGGCTTCTAGTTATCCACAAACTAACAAGACCCACACCAGCACGCACAGGGTTAACTCTTCACACCTCCAGACTGTTACACAAATGTAAATACAAGCACACACAGCTTGTTAATGAAATGTATCAACAAATCACACACTGGCATTCCAAGGGTTAACCTGGTCGAGCAATCTCTTCTAATAGGCTAATGGATTCGTTAGAGTATCAAGGACGCAACTTATTAAATTATTGATTTAATATACAAAAAATACAGGGCATTCAGATATAAAGAAAAATAATGAATAAACAATTAATATATTTATATAACAAGTAAAACAGTTTAAAATAAAAGAGATAAACGTACAGAGTATAACTTACTTATAATCTGTATGCCTGGGGCAGGCAGAAAAGATGGACAGTCCTTCAATTAGATTGATTCCCCAAGAAGATGACAGTTTGTTTCTTCAAAACACAGGTTTTTAAGCAAACTCAAATGGGACAGCATTCACAAGGGCAGTGTGAATGCTAATGTCGGGGCGGAAATGTCCCCTGGGTGTCACCTCAGGTTTGTTCAAACTATTCCTAAGTTTTGATCAGTCTTAGCTTTCCTCAGATATCTCCCAGAGACATAACTTTCCCTTCAATAAACCGATCATAATTTTCCGCACATTTAAATACCAAATATGATGAGACTACAACAATATCCAATCTCATCCTGAAATACATGTGACTATGGCTGTTCCCTGTGTAGTTGGTAACTATGTTTTAAGACCCTTGTGTGGTTTTTGCCCCTCAGTACGGAGTGCATCCAGATTTCCCAAAATATGAACTATGACAACATTTTCCTTTGAAGGTCATATTTCTGTATAGGCTTTCACATGCTGCCTACCAGGATCTCCAGCTTTGATTGGCCCCACAAAGTCTATTCAAGTGTCTAAAGCTAACAGTGAGACATCCTGGAAGCTGCTAAAAGTAGCAGGCTTATCTCCTCACACGGGGATGTAAAAAGCCATGAAACACAATTACATCAGACTCTCTGTCTTTAACTTTTATACTAATTTATCAATGGATTCATTTGATACAACCTATTTACACTGCAGTTATGAATTATCCCTTATAAATAACTGCCAGCTCTCTATGTTCACAAAATGTAATAACATTATTTGTTGTTTACTCCTAGAAATTTTGCATGCAATATGTACAGTATGTACTGGCATAATATTTATTTTAAATCTTTAACCTTGACAATAAATTTGGTCAATAAAACTAGTGGTTCTGACAAAGGAAGATTATTTTTTATCAATTTGAAAGGACAACTATCTTTCATAAGTGGGAGAAAACCCCCACAAGAGAGGGAGATCTTCTGGACTTGGTACTATCTAATAAAACATATATCTAATGTACAGGTCAAGGGGAATTTAGGGAATAGTGATCAAAAAATGGTACCATTTCACTTTTATTTAAATTAAATCGTTTTTAGTATAGCTAGCAGAGTACGACATGCATTAAAATTGACATTCCAAAAAAGCTGCAATTAAAAAGAACTTATTTTCGCCCATATGATGAGGTGTACATGTCGCAAGAATCTTATATCTCTGCACCAACAACAAATGCACTAGGTTTCTGTCAGGTGTACATCAGGTATACTTACACCTAAATCAACCCTAAATGTCGAGGTCCAACTCGTTGAAAGATTGTAGAGTGCAGCATTTCTGAATTTACACTGCTAGCAATTAACAAAGGGCACCTTATATCATATTCTCCTTAATACAGCAATGTTACATGAACACTGCATGTTTCTGGTGTTCTGACTGGAAGTGTTTGGGTTTATTTAGAACATGATTATTGCTACCTTATTATGTTGATTGTATATGTATTGGCCATTGACAATGTTATGTGACTGCCCTCATTTGTAACCAATAAACGCTTTTTGACCTTCACTACTAACAACTTATTAGATGTATTTTGTATTGTCACTGCAACACTAATAGCTCCCACTAATAACACTGTTTATTGCTAATGCATTCACTTCATTTCAATAAAGCTCTCCAAATTATGTTCAATAAAATAGAAAGATTTGAACAAAAATATTATTTATTTACTATTATTATTATTATTATTATTATTATTATTATTTTTATACATATTTTTAAGAAGCTATTACAGTTTTTTTCTCAAGCAAATCAACATATTCAAGTAGATAGTCCAGGCAAACCTGCTAACAGGTACGCCTGGATCATCTCCCTTTCTCCTGGAAAGAGTATTTCCTCAACAGCAGCATATGTGGATAAGAGAAACTATTAGTGTCACAATAATAATTTATTTTCACTAATTAAACATTCTATAAATACATAGTACATATGTCAACTTGAGGTTTATTAATTAGTCTTATATTTTTGTAAAAATAATTAACTGTCTATATACTTTTGGATTATGTAATTGTCAATTATAGGCTTATGCACAAGAGCAACAATTATACCAACTTTAAAGAGCAGAATGTGCTTAGAATGTTTTTAAGCCTCTTTAAACTTTATTTTTATACTGAAATTTAAAGTTGATCTAGGAAATGCCCTAAACTAAATATAATTCTGTCCCCACATTTTAAATTTACCTCCCCCTCCAATGCAACATGGTTTTGCCAAGGCGCAAAGTAAGTACTTTTTTTGGCTTTGCCCAATATCTCATAATGCTCAATGTATAAAAACATATAATAATGGGACACACTGTGATATACGAAATGGAAGAAAGTTTCTTCAAATAAAATTAAGTTATAGAAAAACTAGCACTCACATATAGTCATGTGATCTTTTAGCCTGGGGTACTGACATATTAGACCCTACAAAGACTAACAATGGATAACGGTTTTTCATGGTTTTTCTTTTCCCATGTCCAATACACTCGTCGTGATCTGACTGGAAGGAGTCTATGTCTATGTTAACAGGGATTTACAACTCTTTAATGACCTGTACTCAAAGCACATTTATATTCAGGAATCTTAGAAATGAAAAATATTTTTACTAGAACACCATAGAAACATAATAAGGCATTCATAATAATAATACAACAGGTCTTCTCTTCCTAAGATCCATGATTTAGGGAGACACCTGATTGCTAAAGTTTCCCTCCATTTAAGTTCAACATATTTGATGTATCTATGTGCCCTGATTATACAAATAAATAGTGAACATCTTGATTATATTATGAATACTATTGCTTTGATGTACACATATATGAAACATAAGTGCTTAAGTGACTTAGAATGTAGACACCATTTGCTCTGCTGTATCTTAAAGGCTGTCAGGAAAGATGTTCAGTCTCTCTAAGTGAAAGCAATCTCTTTATAACAGGACACAGGATACAGCAGGGTGCCTAGGTATGGCAAATGGACACTTAATATGTCAGCAAACTTTAAATTCACCTTGCTTGGATCACACACAGGGGACTTGATTCATCTTCAAACACAATGTGAACGAAACTTGTGTTTTAAAAAAGCGGGGTGTAACTTTCAAATATGAGCAGATCTCAGTAGATGTTTCATTTGAATATGGGTATAATTATACTCTGGCTATATGTTGCTTACTGTATCCACACATACAGAATACACTGCAGTATATGTACAATGCATATGTGAAATACAAAGTCCCATGAAAACGCATAGAAAAAAAATATATCTTAGCCCCTTTTAATACTTTAATCATTAATAAAAATATACTTAAATAATTATTTTTAATTTTTTAAGTAATATATTTTTTTTTTTTTTACATTTTACATGAAATACATATATCAGTATGTTCTTAATGCCTACTGTACGTAAAATGCATTTTTACAATTGCTCTTAATTGTAAACACATGTTCTGGACATGCATACGCAACAGTCTTCACTATAAATTGGCACTTACACCTGCCCTGTAGCTGGTGCAAGTGATGCAACAGGAAAATACATTCCTTTGAGATGCCCAGAGCTTGAATCAGGTGAATGTGCATGTGCTCGACCTCGGCTTCGCGCTTCATGCCGTAGGCAGTTGGACATGTCTTTTGTATTTAGAAATGAATTGGATGCAACTGTATTCACTTGCATTAAGTCCGTTTATGAGCATGACCCGAGCAATTTAATGCAAAATTTGGCACGCAGTGGGACTTACGTCCTAAGGTGAATCACGCCCTGGGTGTTCAGAAACAGCACACATGTCACTCTTGATATTTTAACCCCTGATCATGTAATAGCCATAACAAACATGTAATAACCACAGCAAACACTTATGTCCAAGATAATATTGTGAGGTTTTTTTTAAAGAATTTTAATCAATATATAATTTACTACACTTTTTACAGTGTGCCTTTTTTCATCATCATCATTATCATCATCAACATTTATTTATATAGCGCCAGTAAATTCCGTAGCGCTTTACAATTTGGAACAAATACTGATAAGACAATACTGGGTAATACATACAGACAGAGAGGTAAGAGAACCCTGCTCGCAAGCTTACAATCTATAGGACAATGGGGAGTTAGAAACATAAGGGCATATGCTACATCATATTGCACAATGGACTAGCTAGAATGCAAAGGTAAAAGTATTGAGTGGGCTGTGTGTGTTGCAATGTTGGTCAGAGGGTTGTTGTCTTGCGTTAGCAGTGTAGAGGATGGTAGTAGGATAATCTAGGGAGATTAAGATGGTGGTTGAGGAAAATCATAACCTTGTCTGAAGAGGTGGGTTTTCAGTGAACGCTTGAAGGTTTGAAGACTAGAGGAGAGTCTTACTGTGCGAGGGAGGGAATTCCACAAAGTAGGTGCAGCCCGGAAAAAAATCCTGTAACCGAGAATGGGAGGATGTGATGAGAGTGGAGGAGAGATGTAGATCTTGTGCAGAACGGAGGTGTCGAGTAGGGAGATATTTTGAGATAAGTGAGGAGATGTATGTCGGTGCAATTTTGTTGATGGCCTTGTACGTTAGTACAGAAAAAGTGTAGGGATAACAGCGCTGCTCTAAAGATGTGTAAAGCTGCCAGAGTGGGTCTGTGTGGGACGAATTCCAAACTCCCCAATATAGGTCAATGTAAACATAATATTGACCCACGGCGCTATGAATAAAAATGTATATTAACGGAAATACAGTAGGGCTATATGGCAAGGATGAATGCTAATAGATATAATAACAACAACAGGAGGCACTTGAAAAATAACCAGAAGGGTTTATTGAATATCCTATAACTCAACGATAATGTTGAGATGAAGCTATAAAATAAAAAAAATAAAAAAAAAAAAGGTAAATTAAAATAAAAAATAAAAAATAAAAGGTTGAAAAATGAAAAAATAAATAAAAATAAAAATAAAAATAAAAATAAAAATATGTATAAGGTCAAAATGGATGAAAAAAAGAAAATTCAAAATAACCATATAAACAAATCCAAAGTATGTACAACGAGGAGGGAAAATATCGTTTTACCCTCTGACAGAATGGTCAGAAAAAAACAACAGTCATGTATACTACTGAAAAACACAGTTCCAGCGGTAAATATAAAAGATGAAGATTACCTCTGTAAAGATCTTATAGGAGGTTCATAGGAGGTTCAATACCAGTGTCAGAGTCCGCAAAGCCCTCCAAAGCTATGAATGGGGGCTCTCTCCTTCCGGAGACGGTGCACCGCCGACTGTAGCTGGATTTCAGTGAGCTCACCTTCTCTTCCTGTATGTTGGAACGCAAGCCTGCGTTCCAAACGCCGCACTTCCGGTATCGGACAGCCTGGATATGGCTCAGCGCTGTATGATGTGTAGATAAATGAGACAGGAGTAAAACCTGTTTTGATAGAGATTAATAAAAACTAGTAACTAACGCTTTTCACCCCTCCATCGGGGGCTTCTTCAGGGATAAAAATATAATGTGTAGATCCATTCCAAAAAAGGGGCGGTGTTTATATACAGAGCATCCGCTTTAGACACCTCCCTAATAATATTTTAATTGGTGGAAATGAACATGCCTCAAAGATAGGCTGGGTCTAAGTAAAAAAGAGAACTTTGGTTTCTTTTATGTCACCTAGGTGGTAATGTATAATACGTATACCAAAAATAATAATATAAATGAAGTATAAAAATCAAATAACTCTTGTAGAGTATAATAGAGAAAAAAAATAAAAAAATATATAGCAATGAAAATGAAAATGAAAATAAAAATATAAATAAAAATAAATATAAAAATAAAAATAAAAAATAAAAAAATTTAAAATAAATATAAAACCATATTGTATCGTGATAAAGAACAACTCGGAGACCGTACTATAAATGCAGAGGTATATGAAGCAGATATTATTAGGGAGGTGTCTAAAGCGGATGCTCTGTATATAAACACCGCCCCTTTTTTGGAATGGATCTACACATTATATTTTTATCCCTGAAGAAGCCCCCGATGGAGGGGTGAAACGCGTTGGTTACTAGTTTTTATTAATCTCTATCAAAACAGGTTTTACTCCTGTCTCATTTATCTACACATCATACAGCGCTGAGCCATATCCAGGCTGTCCGATACCGGAAGTGCGGCGTTTGGAACGCAGGCTTGCGTTCCAACATACAGGAAGAGAAGGTGAGCTCACTGAAATCCAGCTACAGTCGGTGGTGCACCGTCTCCGGAAGGAGAGAGCCCCCATTCATAGCTTTGGAGGGCTTTACGGACTCTGACACTGGTATTGAACCTCCTATAAGATCTTTACAGAGGTAATCTTCATCTTTTATATTTATCGCTGGAACTGTGTTTTTCAGTAGTATACATGACTGTTGTTTTTTTCTGACCATTCTGTCAGAGGGTAAAACGATATTTTCCCTCCTCGTTGTACATACTTTGGATTTGTTTATATGGTTATTTTGAATTTTCTTTTTTTCATCCATTTTGACCTTATACATATTTTTATTTTTATTTTTATTTTTATTTTTATTTATTTTTTCATTTTTCAACCTTTTATTTTTTATTTTTTATTTTACTTTACCTTTTTTTTTTTTTTTTTATTTTATAGCTTCATCTCAACATTATCGTTGAGTTATAGGATATTCAATAAACCCTTCTGGTTATTTTTCAAGTGCCTCCTGTTGTTGTTATTATATCTATTAGCATTCATCCTTGCCATATAGCCCTACTGTATTTCCGTTAATATACATTTTTATTCTTAGCGCCGTGGGTCAATATTATGTTTACATTGACCTATATTGGGGAGTTTGGAATTCGTCCCACACAGACCCACTCTGGCAGCTTTACACATCTTTAGAGCAGCGCTGTTATCCCTACACTTTTTCTGTACTTTGTATGAGGAATTCCATTGGGTACTAGCTGCGATCTAAGCTTATATACACCATCACACTATCCACCAGTGTATCTGTTTAGAAATTATCCGGATATTCTTTCCTAATGTGGGACATTTCCTTCTGAAATATAAATATGATCTTAGCACAGAGAAAGGAGAGACTGTCCAGGTTGGACGAGATCTTCTCTAATTCAGAAAAAAAGGAAGTTAGAGTGGAAGTTGATGAGGATAATTTTTGTGGTTTATTTCTGAGGTATGAAAAATTATTGAATACTGAGGTTAGAAAATGGTGGGAAGCCACCACTTTAAGAAAATACATTGAAAATAATATCATCCCAAGAGGTCTGAGGATCATCAAAAAACCCACTTTCCAGTCTAGAAATGAACTTTTTCTCAAAAAATGGAATACAACACTGGACGCATGTTCAGTCCAATTTATGGAATTAATTATAGAAGATAGAGAGGCTGACCTCGCAGTCTGTGATGCAGAAATTGAAGTTATCCAGAAAAAACTCAAACCTATTGAACATATGGAGGACTTTCAAAATTTAGAGAAAATCACCCGCAGTAGGTTACAAAAGATGGAAGAAGAACTTATACGCAATAAAGAAAATAAATATGTTAGGTACATCAAGGACTATAAAGGAGATTATCGTAATTGGAACATTAGAAAACATCCCCTTTCTTTACATAAGAAACCATACTACAAATATTCGGGTCAGACTCAACAGGAACCTTTTGCTCAACAACAACAACGAAAAAACAGATTCCATCCATGGATGGGTGAACCCAATTCCAACACTGCCTCCACTGACAGTGACTATCAAGCCCATCGACCTGTTGGAGAAAACAAGACTTATGGGGGACATAGATCCCCCTTGATTAAGCAGACTCCACCTCCTAATCAGAGGAGAAGGAATTATAAACCGTGGAATTCTAGCTATTCTCGTCACCCCAGAGAAACTGAGGGACACAATTGGAGGAAGGATAAGATAGCAAGAACTTACTACTCCAAAGGTGCCAAAAAAGTTTCAGATGAAAGCTAACAAGAGAGGTTGAACTTGCTTGAAAATATATCCAACACAAGAGAAAATATACCCAACACACAAGAATTCTCTATACATGTTACTCCGCCAGACATCAGCTTTAATGAGAAAACCAGATCTGATTTTTTAGGAGGACGCCTAGGGGATCTTGCACCCCACCAAGTACCACCTATGAATTTGATGAAAAACAACAAGAGGAAGGAAAGACTAGACCCACAAGAGGAAGAAGAGGAGGTCGAAAAGTTAGGAGCAAGTCCGAAAATCAGAAAATGAATGTTGCTGAACAACACAATACAGAAATGGAAGGAGTTTTCAATTTGAGCAAGCAGCCGTTGAAGAATACAGAGATCAAGCTACTCAATAGAGGTCTAAAATTTGCTCCTAGCAATCACTTCGATAAATTTAATACATATATAGATTTGCATAAGTTTATTAGAAAACTTACATTGAAGAAATTCTTTCAGAGAGAAAAAATCCAGGGACTAGAGGATGTAAGAAGCTCTGAATATATTCACACCGACCTAAAAAAAAGGTCTACCTGTTATCCCAGCTACATCAAAGGACCCTACGTTGAGACTTTCCAGAAATTGGTGGAGGAAGATCTGAGGAATATGCCTAATATCGGCACAAGGGTGGGAAAGAATCCCAACTTGTCCAAAAAGGAACGTTTGGCTATCAACCAATTAAAAAATGATTGTCAACGTGTCATTAAACCAGCAGACAAGGGAGGAGGGGTTACCATCCTTGATAAAGAAGAATATCTGATAGAACTACAAGGGCAGATCAACGATAGGACTACCTATGCACCCTTAGAGAGTGACCCCACCTCGATGTTTAATACGGAGTTGGAGAAATTACTGAAGAATGCCTTTACCAAAGGAATTTTAAATAAATCTGAATATGAATATTTATATAACCAACATCCTAGAATTCCTGTAATTTATACTCTTCCGAAAATACACAAAAGTCTCACTGCTCCACCTGGAAGGCCTATTGTGTCCGGCATTGGCTCTATTACGTCTAACATCTCTGAATATATTGACCAATATCTACAACCTGTGGTCATGAAACAGCGCAGCTATCTAAGGGACACTACACAGGTCCTTGAGATGATTCATAATATCTCCTGGAAGAAAGGTTACATACTAATGACCTGTGATATCACATCCCTATATACCATCATTGCCCATTCTAGTGGATGTGAACACACAAGAAATTTACTGCTGGAAGAAAACACTATTCCTCTTGAACAAATTGAATTCATTATCCAAGCTATCTCCTTTACCTTGGAACACAATTATTTCTGGCTTCAGGGCAATTTCTACAAACAAATTAGAGGGACCGCTATGGGTAGTAAATTTGCTCCCAGTTACGCAAATTTGTTTTTGGCATACTGGGAGAATACCCACATTTGGAACAACAATCCATTTAAGAAACACCTGTTGGAATGGCGAAGGTACATAGATGATATTATATGTATCTGGGATGGCCCTCTATCAGACTTGTATGAGTTTGTTACTTACATCAACAACAATAGCCTTAACATCAAATTTACTGAGCACATTAGCCAAATAAAGATAGAATTCCTAGATCTGGAAATATATGTGGAAAATGACCAACTGAAGACTAAAACTTTTTTGAAACCCGTTGACAGAAACACTTTCATACCTTCAACAAGTAATCACCATAAAAGATGGCTGAATAACGTACCCAAAAGCCAGATGATGAGGGTCAGAAGAAACTGCTCTGACATTTCCACCTTTGAACAGCAGGCTGAGGCTTTGAAGGAAAGATTCAGAGAAAGAAACTACGATGATGAAGTCATAGAAACAGCTTACTTGGAAACTAAACAAATGAAGAGAGAGGATCTCCTTGCATCAAAAGTTGGGAAGAAGAATACCAAAACAGATGACATCCTCTTCATTACTCAGTACAGTGATGGGGTTAAAACATTTGAAAACTCTGTGAGAAAACACTGGCATGTCCTTCTAATGGATGAAAAGCTATCTACCATACTTCCAAAACAACCAAGGATGGTTTATAGAAAAGCTGCCAATCTTAAGGACATTTTGACTAACAGCTATGTCCCATTGGCTAATTCTGACTCTAAGGAAACATGGCTAAAGGAACAAGGAAAGGGATTCTTTTACTGCAACCGATGCAAGGCTTGTAAAGAGACTAAAATGAACACCACGAAACCTAAGATGACCTTTGCTTCACATACTAATGGAAGCAACCATGAAATAAAAGAACGTATCACCTGTGTCACGGTAGGCATTATCTATTTATTAGAATGCCCATGTGGCCTACAATATGTAGGCAGGACAGTGAGAAGCTTAAAAGTCAGAATTCTGGAACATCTACGTAATATTAGAAATGAACTTGAATCACACAGTGTATCTGCCCACTTCTCAAAAGTACATAACCATGATCCCACTCTACTTAAGTTTGTTGGAATTAAAAAAAATGATAAAATCCTGGAGAGGGGGGGATTTTATAGCATCCATATCTAAAGAGGAGGCTAAATGGATTTTTAACCTAGAAACTTTAACCCCTAAGGGCTTGAACATTGATTTCGACCTAGGTTCCTTTTTATAGCAAACCCAGAATTAACCCCCCCCCTTTTTTCCTTTTTTCCTTGTTATCTGCTTCATATACCTCTGCATTTATAGTACGGTCTCCGAGTTGTTCTTTATCACGATACAATAGGGTTTTATATTTATTTTAAAAAATTTTATTTTTTATTTTTATTTTTATTTTTATTTTTATTTTTATATTTATTTTTATTTATATTTTTATTTTCATTTTCATTTTCATTGCTATATATTTTTTTTTTTTCCTCTATTATACTCTACAAGAGTTATTTGATTTTTATACTTCATTTATATTATTATTTTTGGTATACGTATTATACATTACCACCTAGGTGACATAAAAGAAACCTAAGTTCTCTTTTTTACTTAGACCCAGCCTATCTTTGAGGCATGTTCATTTCCACCAATTAAAATATTATTAGGGAGGTGTCTAAAGCGGATGCTCTGTATATAAACACCGCCCCTTTTTTGGAATGGATCTACACATTATATTTTTATCCCTGAAGAAGCCCCCGATGGAGGGGTGAAACGCGTTGGTTACTAGTTTTTATTAATCTCTATCAAAACAGGTTTTACTCCTGTCTCATTTATCTACACATCATACAGCGCTGAGCCATATCCAGGCTGTCCGATACCGGAAGTGCGGCGTTTGGAACGCAGGCTTGCGTTCCAACATACAGGAAGAGAAGGTGAGCTCACTGAAATCCAGCTACAGTCGGCGGTGCACCGTCTCCGGAAGGAGAGAGCCCCCATTCATAGCTTTGGAGGGCTTTACGGACTCTGACACTGGTATTGAACCTCCTATAAGATCTTTACAGAGGTAATCTTCATCTTTTATATTTATCGCTGGAACTGTGTTTTTCAGTAGTATACATGACTGTTGTTTTTTTCTGACCATTCTGTCAGAGGGTAAAACGATCTTACCGACTGTAGCTGGATTTCAGTGAGCTCACCTTCTCTTCCTGTATGTTGGAACGCAAGCCTGCGTTCCAAACGCCGCACTTCCGGTATCGGACAGCCTGGATATGGCTCAGCGCTGTATGATGTGTAGATAAATGAGACAGGAGTAAAACCTGTTTTGATAGAGATTAATAAAAACTAGTACCTAACGCGTTTCACCCCTCCATCGGGGGCTTCTTCAGGGATAAAAATATAATGTGTAGATCCATTCCAAAAAAGGGGCGGTGTTTATATACAGAGCATCCGCTTTAGACACCTCCCTAATAATATTTTAATTGGTGGAAATGAACATGCCTCAAAGATAGGCTGGGTCTAAGTAAAAAAGAGAACTTTGGTTTCTTTTATGTCACCTAGGTGGTAATGTATAATACGTATACCAAAAATAATAATATAAATGAAGTATAAAAATCAAATAACTCTTGTAGAGTATAATAGAGAAAAAAAATAAAAAAATATATAGCAATGAAAATGAAAATGAAAATAAAAATATAAATAAAAATAAATATAAAAATAAAAATAAAAATAAAAATAAAAAATAAAAAAATTTAAAATAAATATAAAACCATATTGTATCGTGATAAAGAACAACTCGGAGACCGTACTATAAATGCAGAGGTATATGAAGCAGATATTATTAGGGAGGTGTCTAAAGCGGATGCTCTGTATATAAACACCGCCCCTTTTTTGGAATGGATCTACACATTATATTTTTATCCCTGAAGAAGCCCCCGATGGAGGGGTGAAACGCGTTGGTTACTAGTTTTTATTAATCTCTATCAAAACAGGTTTTACTCCTGTCTCATTTATCTACACATCATACAGCGCTGAGCCATATCCAGGCTGTCCGATACCGGAAGTGCGGCGTTTGGAACGCAGGCTTGCGTTCCAACATACAGGAAGAGAAGGTGAGCTCACTGAAATCCAGCTACAGTCGGTGGTGCACCGTCTCCGGAAGGAGAGAGCCCCCATTCATAGCTTTGGAGGGCTTTACGGACTCTGACACTGGTATTGAACCTCCTATAAGATCTTTACAGAGGTAATCTTCATCTTTTATATTTATCGCTGGAACTGTGTTTTTCAGTAGTATACATGACTGTTGTTTTTTTCTGACCATTCTGTCAGAGGGTAAAACGATATTTTCCCTCCTCGTTGTACATACTTTGGATTTGTTTATATGGTTATTTTGAATTTTCTTTTTTTCATCCATTTTGACCTTATACATATTTTTATTTTTATTTTTATTTATTTTTTCATTTTTCAACCTTTTATTTTTTATTTTTTATTTTAATTTACCTTTTTTTTTTTTTTTTTTTATTTTATAGCTTCATCTCAACATTATCGTTGAGTTATAGGATATTCAATAAACCCTTCTGGTTATTTTTCAAGTGCCTCCTGTTGTTGTTATTATATCTATTAGCATTCATCCTTGCCATATAGCCCTACTGTATTTCCGTTAATATACATTTTTATTCATAGCGCCATGGGTCAATATTATGTTTACATTGGCCTTGTACGTTAGTAGAAGAATTTTATATTGGATTTGTTGATATACAGGCAGCCAATGTAGAAACTGACAGAGTGGCTCAGCAGAGGAATAACGGTTAGTAAGGAAAATCAATCTAGTCGCTGCGTGCAAAATAGATTGTAGGGGTTCAAGTCTGACTTTGGGAAGACCAGTAAGGAGGGAATTGCAATAGTCGATGTGGGAGATGATGAGTGCATGAATTAATGTTTTTGCGGTGTCTTGTGTCAGATATGTGCGTATTCTGGAAATGTTCTTTAGGTGTATGTAACATGATTTAGATATAGAGTTGATGTGGGGAATAAATGACAGTTGTGAATCAAGGATTACACCTAGGCAACGAGCTTGCGGGGTGGGATTTATGGGCATGTTATCAACAGAAATAGAAATGTCAGGCAGGAAGCTTCTGTTTTTGGGTGGGAATATTATTAATTCAGTTTTTGAAAGATTGAGTTTGAGTTGGCGAGAAGACATCCAAGATGAAATGGCAGAAAGACAGTCAGTAACGCGAGACAACACAGATGGTGAAAGATCAGGAGAGGATAGATAAATTTGTGTATCATCCGCATAGAGATGATACTGAAATCCAAAGGAGCTTATTAGTTTTCCAAGAGAAGTGGTGTAGATAGAGAATAGCAGAGGACCTAGGACTGAGCCTTGTGGTACTCCAACTGATAAGGGAAGCGGAGCAGAGGTGGATCCAGAGAAATTAACACTGAAATGGATGAGAACCAGGATAGGACAATGCCTTCAAGACCTAGGGATTGTAGCGTTTGTATGAGGAAAGAGTATTCAACATTGTCAAATGCAGCAGAGAGAACCAGGAGAATTAGAAGAGAGTAATAGTTGTTATTTTTTGATGTGATCAAATCATTGACAACCTTGGTCAACGCAGTCTCTGTGGAGTGTTGAGAGCGAAAGCTTGACTGAAGAGGATCCAATAGGTTGTTTGCTGTAAGAAAGTGTGTGAGGCGAGTGTAGGCAATTCTCTCGAGAAGCTTGGAGGGGCATGGGAGTTGGGAGATGGGGCGGTAATTTACGAGAGAGTTAGGGTCAGAGTTCTGTTTTTTTAAAATGGGATTAATCACTGCATGCTTGAATAGGGATGGAAAAATACCAGTAGATAGAGATAGATTAAGATTTTAGTTAGAGGGGGAATGAGCACAGGAGACCGGGACATACCAATTTGTGAGGGAATGGGATCAAGAGGACAGGAGGTAGAGTAGGAAGATGAGAAGAGAGTAGAAACTTCCTCTTCATTTGTGGGATCAAATGAAGAGAGAGTGTCAGAGGGTGCTACAAAGGAATTGAGCCGATTGCTTGTCAAGGGAGATGATACCATTTCAAGTCTGATCTTATCAATTTTGTCCTTGAAATAGGAAGCAAGATCCTGTGCACTGATGTTAGTTGGAGAATTTGGGGCAGGAGGATTCAGAAGAGAGTTAAATGTGTTAAAGAGGCGTTTGGGGCTAGAAGCCTGAGCATAGATGAGAGATTGGAAGTATGTTTGTTTTGCAGTGTCCAGAGCATTTCTATAGGAGTGGTAGATATCAGTATATGTGATGAAATCGTTAGAGGCACAAGATTTACGCCACTGACGTTCTGCTTTACGAGAACGTTTTTGTAGAGTTCGTGTTACTGTTGTGTGCCACGGTTGGCAACGAATTCTACGTGAAGTATGTAGTGTCGCTGGAGCCACTTGATCCAGGGCAGTTGCTAGGGTTTGATGAAAATGGGGTACTGCCCGATCAGGGGAGGAGAATGTAGAAATTGGGGAGAGAAGGTGTTGGAGAGAGGTGGAAAACTGTTAAAAATCAATAGAGTTGAAATTCCTGCAGTTGTGAGGAGGCTTGGAAGATTTTGACACTAGGGAGAGTAAAGAACTGGGGGTGAGCGAGTAGCTAATAAGGTGATAATCCGAGAAGGGGAAAGGAGTGTTAAGGAAATTAGAAACTGAGCATAGTCTAGAGAAAACAAGATCAAGACAGTGGCCATCCTGATGAGTAGCAGATTCAATCCACTGGGAGAGGTCAAGTGAGGAGGTTAGAGAGAGTAGTTTGGAAGCAGCATCGGAACGTGGATTAGAAATAGGGATGTTGAAATCACCCATGATGATGGTGGGGATATTAGTAGATAAAAAGTGAGGGAGCCATGCAGAGAAGTGTTCAAGAAATTGTTGGTGTGGACCGGGGGGCGATAGATGACAGCAACACGCTTAGAGAATGGGTTAAAAATCCTAACAGCATGTACTTCAAAAGATGTGAACGTGAGTGATGGGACACTTGCTAGAACTGTGAATGTGCACTGTGGGGAGAGAAGTAGTCCAACCCCCCCTCCTTGTCTGCCTCCTGGTCTGGCGGTGTGGGTGAAATGGAGACCACCATGTGAAAGGGCTGCAGGTGAGGCAGTGTCTGATTGCGTGAGCCATGTTTCTGTTATTGCTAGAAGGTTTAGGTTGTTTGAGAGAAGGAGATCGTGTACGGAGGTAAGTTTGTTACACGCAGAACGTGCATTCCAAAGGGCACATTTTAAGGACTTTGGAAGAGAGGGGAGACAGGTGATGCGTTTAAGGTTTGCTGGATTTCTGTAGTGTTCAGATATGTGCGTGTGGGAGAATTGAGGGGGACCTGGATTAGGTGATATATCACAGCTAATAGAAGCAGGGAGGAAGAAAGTTTGGAAAGATGAATATAAGATGTGTGTTTTTTTAGTTTCTGGTGGCAGGGTGCAGCTGTTAAAGTTATTGAATTTAAATTGGAAAAGAGTTCATGAGTGTTCACTAGAGTTGAGTGAAGTAATGAAGGGGCAATGTGGACAGAGGTGTGTGTTGCAGGATGAGTGAGGGATGATATAGTCCTAAAGATAATGCCATGAAAAGAGAGAAAAAAAAATATTTTGGCAAGCATTGGGATTTATGAGTCAAATAGCAAAAATGAGGGAATTTAGGGTTTACCTAATTACAATGTCCAGTGTAATCAGATAAGTAGTTTAGAGCTATGCTGCAGCAAATGTAGTTTATCCATGGATGTCTGGATATTATAGAGTAATGATGTGGGAGTCATGTGGGGGAATAGGTGGAAGTGTTGAATGGAGAGTAATAAAGAGCAGGTGATTGAATAGCTGAGTTTTTGCAGAGTCATGAGAGAGGAGAGTGGTTCAAATTCAGTATCAATTCTTCCTGCTTGTGATGGCAGACAAAGAATTTAGTAGAACTGAGAGCACAGTGATGAGATAGGGGACTGAAATAAATGTAGCATGGGTAGGGAGTGGTTGAGCAAGTAGTACACCAGGCTGATTAAACATAGTGGATTTTGCAATGAAAACAAACTGACAGATCAAACAAACTTTCATGAGATGAGAAGAAAATAAGATCTGAGTCCAAAATAGTCCTCATGCTGCATGGAGTTTGTAATCAGGGTGAGTTGAAGACATCTGTAGTGCATGCGGGGAACAGGACAGACGCAACCCTAAAGAACTTTCCCTGTAAACGATGGTCACCTCCAGTCCGCCTCCGATATCCCAGCTACAATCCGATCCCAGCAGATCCGCAGCCGCAACCCTTTTCACCTCCAACCACGTCCCTCTAAGAAAGAGACAGAGTTTACGGCCGTGCCTACCAGGTAAGGGCTGTCCGAGAATACGGCAATGAACAAGAACACTCTCAGTCCAAGCTCCCTTGCCGCCTCCTCACTTTGCTCTTGCCAAGGTACGGAGACTACAGGCACTTGAGACCAGGACTAGTCCCGCCTCTAGTACCTCGCACACCTGCCGGTGAGGGCCTAACCGAAAGGGGGAATCGAGCGTGATACTCACCGGGACACTCGCACTTCCGATCCGGTTCTCCTGCACCTCCCCGACACCTGCTGATGACAAGGAACACACAGCCTCCCTCTGCGCTGTCAGTGAGACTAAGATGGGCACCCACAAATGCTAAGCTGTCTGCAACAGCGATCCGACCCTAACAACACTTTAATGGTCAGCAACGCAACTAAACTATACAGCTACAACTAACTAGGTGTGGTGCACTATCGGAACTGCTCACTAACCACTACGGGGAACACCAGCCGGTGTTCACGGACTAAACCGGAGGGCGGTTCCTAACCCCTTCACCCAGGTCATACTAAGAAGCTGCCTTCTTGCTATGGGGTCACCCACGGATCCTAAGGACCGGCTGCACCAGGCCCGACTGAGGCTCACTGGAACAGCCCACTAACCCGCGTACAGACCGCCGCCCGGAACAGCCGATCGAACTGAACCGCCCGACTGCCTGCACCCGGGTATCGAACACGTGTCCCACTCCGGAACCGCCAGGGAACCTTTACGGAACTGAGGACTGGGACACTCAACCTGAACCACGGGACGCCCCTGGAACTGCGTTGAGCTGTGCTGCACTGCCACTGACTCACTCAGTCACCCCCTCTGGAAACTAGTGCGACCCCAGGGACCTAAGGGACGGGAAAAACTACGTGTGTTCTTCCCTGACTATGTGTACGCTGGTAACTACACTTGTCCCCACAGCACGGGTTAGTACAGGAAAACACAGGGAACAAGAGCCTACCTTTAATGGGGGCCTGACGTCTTGCCTCTGGACACAGTTATGTAGCACACCCCAAAATACCGTAATACAAACAATGCTCGCCGCACAGACAGAATAAATACAGTATACAGTACTTTGCGCACTACTCACCAGAGCACACCACTGCTAGCCAACCAGCCGATTGCTACAGCACCACAGGAGTCTCCGCTCTACTGTACCTCCTAACTCCGTGTGCTCACCTCACACAGGATCGCGCCTACGCTCACGAGGCTCTCACGCCTCTACCACACACCACCAGGGCCTTATGCCCTACACACCATGGGCGTTAGCCCCCTCTCTAACTCAGGGCTCTGAGCCCACTAACTAGGGCCTTGTGCCCTGCTACCTGGGGCACTAGCCCCTGCCTACTGAGGCCTGTGGCCTCCGCCGACGTTCTCTGCTCCGGCGGCTTGTAGTCTTCTTCTTCCGCCGACGCTCCAGACGTCTGCTTCCTTCCTCCGCCGACGGACTTCTGCCAAAATGGCGCCACCCGGCGACTTATATAGTCGCCGGCGTGACTTCATTAGCCGGCGCGAGCACTGATTGGCTCGCGTCGGTGCCAATCTTTTAAACGGCCGGGCGCGAGCCGCGATTGGCTCGCGTATCCGGCCGCTGATTGGCCAGCGGGGAAAGATGAGCCCTGATTGGCTAATCCGTCCTCCGCTGCCAGGTCCTGAAAGAAAGACACGATACTCACCGCTGGATCGCTGGACGGGTGAGTAACCTTCTTTCTTCACCCGCTTGTAGGGCTCAGCTACCCAGGGAGTCTTCAGCCCCTCCAGGGGCACAGCGACAGCCGGAATCTTCGCCCTCTTCACGGGCACCGGCTCCGGAAGCATCTTCTGTCCCTCCAGGGACACGGCAGTAGTGGAAGTCTTCGCCCTCTTCACGGGCACCGGGCACATCTCTACACATCAGAGGTGGAATATGGAGTTTCAAGTGAATACTGACTGTAATCCTTGTGTAGATGAGTTAATAGGCAGAATGTTCCTCTCCTGTTTCCTCCTGTGTTACTCCGGTATAACTCTGAATTATGCTGTTCAAATTTTTTGTTTTACACTTGTATCTATACACTTTGATATATACACACTAACTATGCAGCCATCACTGGCTTTGCAGCCATTCTACAATGAATATATCTGGTTAACAGACACATGTGATCAGTGTTTTTCAATAAAGCCCTCAATAAATCCCCCCCCCCCCTCAAACAAACTTTAGCAATAAAAGGTTTAAACAAACAAACAAACAGTGAAAGGACAACTTGCAATAAGGCTGTAGTAATTACCATTAAAAATAAAATTGCACTTTCTTAATTTCAGATCATACTCTGTTGCAAAAGGCTGTAGTAATTACTTTTTTTTATTACGTAGCTTATATAAAACGTATATATAAAAACGTTTAGCAAAATTTATAAGGGCTTTGGAATAATACATTAGTCACAATGATTAATCCTAGCATTGTAATCAATTGTATGTTGTTTTGTTTGATTACAGCTTTTATTGTTAAAATTACCAATAATAGTTACATAGCAATAAAAATTTTCACTTGCATGTTAGTGGCATATTTACGACTCCTAATTACCCTCCAAAGCCTTTGAAGATGAACGGCTCCTTCTTTGGTTGTTCCATGGAGCACCTTGTGGCCAGCTGATGGGGTATATGCCCTTTATCGGCTTACAGGCACATGTCCATGTTTTCGTTTAGGAGTAGCAGCTCCTGCTCGGTAAACCCAGCTGCTTGCATGTTTGCAACTGACTGAAGCTTTTCAATAATTGCTATGTTGATGGGTTTAGTGGCATCATTAAAGATGTCATTGTCAATATATTCTTGCTGATGTGCACCCAGTGAATGCAAAAATTCCTTAACTACAAAAGTATGCAAGCAAACATTTATTTTTTATTTAAAGGTACACAATGGCTAAATCAATCTAATGGGCTAGAAAATACATGTTTTATAATTACACAGCATCTATATAAATATTGTATAGATATGGAGATATGATTACTTCATATGTGTTAGAGGACACACTCTGAACTGTCTCATAAATACAGCAATGCAAGTGTTAAATATCCTGCAGATATTAGGCAACAATTGCCATAGTTACTTAAAATAGTTTTTCTATACCAACGCCGACCCACCATAGATGACCATAGGTGATCTCTTTTGATCTATCATCTCTCAAGCAGAGAGTGTTCTATTTGGGCGGAGTCAATTTGTGTGAAAAGAAATCTGAGAGATAAGTGGGGGAAGCAGGAGGTGAGGGAGGAAGACACTAAGTTTGTGAGAGGAGAGTAAACATAGTTGAAGCAGAGAGAGAGAGAGAGATAACAGCAAAGCAGTGAAAGAGAGATACTGTGAAGAGAGAAAAAACAGAAGCCTGAAGCTGCCATTTGGGACTGAGTGGAAAACAAGTGTCAATGAAGGGGAGCTTAAACAAGTAGCTTTGGATGAAAGGAATTCCAGAATAGTTTAACTTGTTCTATTACTTATTTGCTGGTGGCCTGAGATACTACTCTTCAAAGGTTTAGGGATAGTGTGGGGAGTCCTGAATATGTGGATTTATGTTATGCCCTTTTGCTAGTGTTGGACTGAGATATCCTTTGTTACACCAATATAGATTAGGGAGAGATTGTGGTTAGGTTTGAGAGTTTGACCTTCTTAATGTGTATAGATATTTACTGAGCTAACAAATTGCTACTCCTGTCAAAAGTAATAGGACTACAGGGGAAAAAAAGCTGCTGAACAAAGAGAGTTTGCCACCCACCTCTTGAAGCCATTTTGAAGTTACAGAGAAAGTTGTTGTATGTGCTATGGAAATCCGTAGGATTTACTACCCAGTGGTCTAGAGGTTGTAAACGCAAACAACTATCGATGTGTGGCGGATTGAAGACCACAAGACCGTTTTTCAAATGATTCTTTTTTTTTGATTGTCTGGTTCGTCTTGGCACTAAAATCCTGTGGGGTTTTTAAACTCACATGCACTATAAAAAACAACAACTTCCTTATTACCCTTGATAGGCTTGTGAGGAGCTGGGCTAGATAGCGGGGAGAGGTATAAAGCAGTTTTGTGAGTAGATGACTTTACATTGGTGATTTCTAAGAGTCTTGTTAATTATGTGTTTACGTATGTGGCTACTTTGTGATTTTTTCTTTCAGTCCTGTCTGTATTGTTATTGTGTATGTGGTGTGATTGTAATTGTAGTTAGTAGGTTTTGTTCTTGGCGCTCGTTGTGTCATTTTTGTTGGACAATATGTCTAGAGAATGGAGATGGGGTGATGGTGTGGACAGTATGGAGGAAGAAGATATCCAGCTTTGCCAGGAAGTGGTAGAGGAGGCAGAGGGGGGGTGGCGAAGTGATAGAGCCAAAGGAAGGTAGATGGGTAGATGGGCAGGCATGACAAAAGCAGGAAGGAATGTAAAATTCTGCCCCAACTGCCCCAGATGAAAGGCCAGCATCTCCACATCCAGAGCTTGAACACATTACTCTAGCACTTATGAAACAGGAATGGCAGCAGCCATAGAGAGGTTTAGGGTGTTGCAAGAAAATTTGCAATGCTAAATTCCAT
Organism: Mixophyes fleayi; assembly: GCF_038048845.1. Lineage (NCBI taxonomy): Eukaryota > Metazoa > Chordata > Amphibia > Anura > Limnodynastidae > Mixophyes > Mixophyes fleayi. Next base: position 48,300,100 of record NC_134413.1, on the reverse strand, counting down.
GGCCATCAACTAAAAACTATTTGCTTTGCTCACACAATGTACGGCATTGACAATAATCTAGTTCAAAGGACTTAAATCGTAGTAACAGCTGATGAGTTACAGAGAGAGTAGCGGCTCTGAGCGGTAGCGATGAGAGAACTGAAGCTTCACGATGAAGTACACTGGAGATGATATTAGAGGTACTGGAGCAGCGATAGTTCAACATGGCCAGAGACTGAGAGCAGACTGGAGTAGCGGAGGTAACCAGTGGTAACAGCTGATGAGTCACAGATGTAGTAGTGGCTCTGAGTGGTAGCAATGAGAGAACCGAAGCTGTTGCGATGAAGTACACTGGAGATGGTAGTAGCAGTGCTGGAGCAGCAATAGTTCAACACAGCAGGAGACTGAGAGCAGACTGGAACACAGGCAAACCACAAGGAGAACAGGAACCAGAACCACAGGCTGCAGGAAGTGAGCTTGAAGAACAGGCATCAGACAGGTGAATCCAGGAGGTTTAAATAGTGCTCCAGAAGTGCTTAGCCAATGAAAAAGAGGGAGGAGGTCCTGAAGCGCAATAGGCATGCACCTGCACAGATCTGAATATAGCTGAATGAATGAACTGGAGAATGTCTGATGCTGGAACATGGCATTTTCAATTTGGCCGTTGGATTGTGGTTGGTAGGCCGAGGAAAATCTGAGTTATATACCAAGGGATTTACAGAGAGCACGCCAGAATTTAGAGGTGAATTGAATCCCTCTGTCAGATACAATTTCCAAGGGACAACCGTGCAGACGAAAGATTTCTTTTATGAAGAGTTGAGCGAGGACTGATGAAGACGGCAGACCTGTGAGAGGAAGAAAGTGGGCCATCTTAGAGAAGCGGTCCACAATGACCCAGATGGTATTGCATCCTTTACTGTGTAGAAGGTCAGTAACGAAGTCCATACTGATATGAGTCCAGGGCTTGGTGGTTATGGACAAGGGTTGTAATGGACCAATAGGACTCGCACAAGGACTTTTGTGTTGGGCACATACGTTACAAGCAGCTACAAAATCTTTGACGTCTGATCGAATAGTAGGCCACAAATAGGAGCGGGATATCAACTCATAAGTCTTGAGAAACCCAGCGTGTCCAGAGAATTTGGAGGCATGACACCAGCAGAGTATTTTTTTCCGAAGAGAAGCAGGGACAAATGTTTTCCCAGGAGGAGGAGAATTGGTCGTAGTGAGTCCTACCAAAAATTTAGGATCCAAGATGAGACGACTGAGAGGTAGATCAGAGTTCAGGTCTGAGTTGAAGGCCCTGGAAAGTGCATCTGCTCTCTTGTTAAGATGACCTGGCTTGAAGGTCACACAGAGGTTAAAACAAGAGAAGAACAGTGACCAACGGGCCTGGCGAGGGTTGAGGCACTGAGCGGACTGTAGGTATTACAAATTTTTATGGTCAGTAAATATGGTAACCACATGCTGAGCCCCCTCCAAAAGATAACTCCATTCTGACAGAGCAAACTTCATGGCCAACAGCTCCCTGTCTCCAATCGTGTAATTCCGTTCTGCAGGTAGAAACTTGCAGGAGAAAAAGGCACAAGGAAGAAGTTTGTTAGGAGGAGACTTTTGGGCGAGTACTGCTCCTACTCCAATAGCAGAGGTGTCCACTTCTAGAAAAAATGCGTTACGAGAGATTGGGTTGTCTGAGGATGGGTGCAGAAGAGAAGGCCCGTTTCAGAAATGTGAATGCCTCCAAGGCTTCCTCCGTCCAATACTTGGTATTGGCCCCTTTTTTCGGGAGGGCTGTAATGATGGCAACAATGGTGGAATACCCCTGGATAAATTGTCTGTAGTAGTTTGAGAACCCTAAGAAGCGTTGCACCGCTTTGAGGGTGGCGGGAAGAGGCCAATCCAAGATTGCTCGAACTTTCTCAGAGTCCATCTGTAGCCCAGAGCTGGAGATGATATACCCTAGAAATGGCATGGAATATTCAAAGGAGCACTTCTCTAACTTACAATACAGTTGGTTTTTCCGGAGCCTAGACAGAACCTCAATGACATGTTGGTGATGTGAATGAACATCCTGGGAGAAGATGAGGATGTCGGCCAGGTAGACGACCACAGATGAATAGAGCAGGTCTCTGAAGATCTTGTTAATGAAACTTTGGAAGACAGCTGGAGCATTACAAAGTCCGAAGGGCATAATTAAGTACTCGTAATGATCGTCACGGGTATTAAATGCTGTCTTCCATTCATCTCCGGAGCGTATGCAGATCAGGTTGTAGGCCCCTCGTAGGTCTAGTTTAGAGAAGACTTTGGCCCCCTTGATGCGGTCAAACAACTCGGTGATGAGAAGTATAGGATACCGATTTTTTACTGTGACCACATTGAGACCTCGGTAATCAATGCAGGGGCGGAGAGACCCGTCCTTTTTTTGATAAAAAAGAAGCCCGCTCCAGCTGGAGAGACAGACAGCCTGATGAAGCCCCTCTGTAGATTTTCTTTGACATATACTGACATGGCCGAGGTTTCAGGCTGGGAAAGTGGAAAGACTCTTCCGCTGGAAGGATCCTTCCCCGCGAGCAATTCTATCGGACAATCCCAAGGGCAGTGGGGAGGAAAAAGCTCAGCTTGGACCTTATCGAATACATCCACATAGTCTTAATACTGAGGAGGTTATCCTGGGAGAAACGTTTTGGTAGCGGAAGATAGAATCTTAACTGGCTTGACTTGAGCTAGGCAATTGGACCGACAATGAGATCCCCAGGCCAGAATTTCAGAGGTATTCCAATCCAAGCTGGGAGAATGTATACGAAGCTAGGGCAGACCTAAGATAATGGGAGTGGTAGAGTGTGGCAAAACAAAGAATGAGATTGTTTCGGAATGCAGAACCCCAATACGGAGAGTAAGTGGTTTAGTTTGGTAGCGAACCATACTTCCTGGGAGTTGAGACCCATCAATGGCAGTGATGGTAACAGCTGCCTCTAAGGGTAACACAGGAATAGAACACTGAGATACTAGAGACCAGGAAATAAAATTCCCTGCAGCACTCGAATCCACTAGTGCTTGAGAGAATTCTTCAGAGAAACCCCATAATACGGAGACTGTGAGAAAACAAGCGGAGGATGGGAAAGATTTACATGTCCCCAGTCTGACCTCCCCGGAGCAGACTAGGGCCTGGCATTTCCCGACCTCTTTGGACAGGAATTCAGAAAGTGGCCCAGCTCTCCACAATAAATACATAACTTGTTAAGACGTCTCCTATCCCTCTCTTTGGATGTTGAGCGGGTCCTCCCGATCTGCATAGGCTCTTCAGGTGTAGGAGAGGTTGAGTGGGAACGAAGAGCGAATTTGCAGGATGAGCAGTTAGGCTGTGCTTTCTCTGCTGACCTTTCACGGAAGCGAAGGTCCACTTTATTACAAAGAGAGATTATCGCATCCAGAGTGGTAGGAAGTTCTTGGGGTGCCAGTACATCCTTAATTTTGTCCAATAGCCCTTGCCAGAATTCTGCTACCAAGGTGTCATTATTCCAGGACAGTTCTGAGGAAAGGGTACGAAATTCAATGACATACTGGGCGACTGTGTTACCACCTTGACGAAGCCTGAGAATGCTGGCAGAGGCTGAAGAAACTCATCCGGGCTCCTCAAAGATCCGCCGGAGAGTCGCTAAGAAGACTAAGTAGTTGCTGAGTAAAGGATCATCTCGCTCCCATAGGGGAGAGACCCATGCCAAGGCCTGACCGGACAACAAGGAGATAATGTAAGCTATTTTAGACCTATCGGAAGGAAAATTTTGGGGCTGTAGTTCAAACTGTATGGAGCATTAGTTAATGAAACCACAACAGAGTTTGGGGTCCCCATCAAATTTTGCCGGTGTAGGTAGTCTCAGAGAAGAGGACGGACTCTGCGGAGTAGAGCACTGGTCTTGAGGAGAGACAGCAACAGATGGCTGAGCAGCCTGTAGAATGTCCAGGCGACTGGTCAGAGGCTTCACCGGGGGACCAGACATTTGGCCTGTTCATACTGTCACGGATGGCTTACAGGAAATTGATCCCTAGGCTCTGCTGAACATGGCTAAGCCCACCCACGGGCGCGGAGTCTAACAGACAGGTGGTTTTCACCAGTAACACCCGCAAGGAGGTATGGTCTTGGCTGCACCAAGTCTGCAGGTCGCGGTCCCGTGAGTGAATGTACAGCAGAACGATGTGGGGGAGCCAGATGAAGTGGATGGAGACGATGGAGTCCACAGATGAGTGGTATAAATACAGGCACAACAATAATATAGGCTGATGGTCAGCAGCCAATGAGTCACTAGGAGAATAGGTGCTCTGTGGTATACAACGAGAGGACAGAGGCTGTCACAATGAAGTACTTTGGAGATGTTAATGGAAGTACTGGAGCAGCAATAGTTCAACACAGCCAGAGGCTGAAGGCTGACTGGAGTGGTGGAGGTAACTCGTAGTAACAGCTGATGAGTCCCAGATAAAATAGCAGCTCTGAGTGGTAGTGATGTGAGAACTGAAGCTGTCATGATGAAGTTCACTGGAGATGATATTAGAGGTACTGGAGCAGCGATAGTTCAACACGGCCAGAGACTGAGAGCAGGCTGGAGTAGCGGAGGTAACCCGTGGTAACAGCTGATGAGTCACAGATGTAGTAGCGGCTCTGAGTGGTAGCGATGAGAGAACTGAAGCTGTCGCGATGAAGTATACTGGAGATGGTAGTAGCAGTGCTGGAGCAGCAATAGTTCAACATAGCAGGAGACTGAGAGCAGACTGGAACGCAGGCAAACCACAGGAGAATAGGAACCAGAACCACAGGCTGCAGGAAGTAAACTTGAAGAACAGGCATCAGACAGGTGAATCCAGGAGGTTTAAATAGTGCTCCAGAAGTGCTTAGCCAATGAAAAAGAGGGAGGAGGTCCTGAAGTGCAATAGGCATGCACCTGCACAGATCTGAATATAGCTGAATGAATGAACTGGAGAATGTCTGATGCTGGAACATGGCAGTTTCCAGATGAATAGACTGCAGGTAACGAGACAGGTACTATCTGTGGGACTGGAGCGTTACAAGACCATTCTACTGGGTGAATTTAAAAAAGTGGCTGAGATAACCTGCCACTATCCTGTTTTGCCAGTTACATGAAGATCTGAAAGAGACCTTATGTTTGCTTTCTGCCCAAGTCATGATTTGTGTTAACTGTACTTCTGGTTGTCTGAGAATACCTTGAGTTTTGCATGATGTAAGAAAAGTTGAAAATGCAAAATAGCTTTGATATTTATGTTTCTTTTGTATTGATTCTATATACCTTGTACCATGTGGAAATTCAATTCAAATGCGCCTCTCAGCTGTTGGAATTTGTTGTTAATATGAGCCATACTGTTTTTGAGATGGGTGTTTTTTGGATTCTTCTTATGTGTTCCTTCCATCAATTGAGAGATTCTCTGACTACTCTGTTAACTTGATTTCTTGGTTCTGAGACTCTTTTCTGTGATCCCAACATTGAGTAATTCTAGTTGCACAGTTCTCATGTGCTATCTTGTCCATGGTATAAGTGCTGTTCTGGATGCAGACATAGTTAGAAGACTGAGGCAATCTCTTATTGAAGGATTTTGTTGACTCATGATGTAATAATGTAATAGACATCCAACCGCAAAAAAAACGTAATTCACTATCCCCTTATTTATTAATTTTATATTGACTACGTTATATTCTTTATCATATTAAATTTTGGCACCCACACATTTTAATTTGAATATAATTTTAGAACACAAGTAGGGGCGTGATTAATACCTATAAAAGGCCCAGATAAAAAGCGTTTGGCCCATCTAGTCTGCCCATTTTTTAAATTATGGTAACCTCCAACCCTATTTAATCCTTGTATCTTTTTAAGGATAACCTTATGTCTATCCCAATCATGATACACGACCATCCCCTAGAAGAGCAGCAGTTATCATTACCAAGTTTATTGATTTGTCTTTTTTTTTATAACTATTTTATATATATTTTGATTTGCTGAAACGATTATAATAAATTATAAATTAATTCCCCAAATAAGATCCCACAGAAGGGCCCAATACTATCCATCCTTTTGGATAGGATAAAACATGTTTTTTTTTTATCTACCTTACCTTTGTGATCTGTGAACCCAGGTAGTGGGGTTTATATTGTGAGATATGGCTCTAGAACCCCATGTCCTCACACAAGTCATCTTATTTCCATCAAACAAATATATTCAAATTTGGGCTGTGTCATAAAAATATGTGTAGGGTGGGTGTGGCTTGGACGCCATCACGAGCGGTCACTGCATGGTAGATCTCTGCTCTATGCAGCCCGTCTCCTGCGCTGTACTGGCCAGTTTTTATCTGCCTAATCGCACTGCTCCTGTGCATTAGACCTAGGGGCATCCGTGGAGCCACTCGGGACTGAGGAGGATTTACCTCCGCTCGACCATCCAGCATTGCCCCAGCCACTGATCCTGGGGCTGGTCCCCGCCACCTCACGGACACCTCCCGCTGCCACTGGCTTCTTACCTGTGCTCCAGCGCGTTTTCACCCTCAAGGGCCCCTCCTCTGCAGCAGGTTTGCAAAAGCTCTGGCTCTGCTGCTGTCGCCGCCCGCGGCCTCCACTCAGCACTTCAGCCGCGGTCTCCACTGCCATCTGTACCGAATAGCCGAACTTACGGTTTTCGGCAAGGGACTTCCGGTTTGCGCGGCTCCACTAAAATCAATCTGAGGGGGTAAGCTGAACATCCCAAGAGAAGTAGTCCAGAAACAGATGGTGGTACACACTGCATTTACAGGATAAAAAGGGCATAACTGGGGCGTGGCTTGGACGCCATAGTGAGAAGAGCACATATAGTGGAGCTTTTGTGACCCAGCATCAATTCTGGCACCCTCCCTGGGACAAGGAAGAAAGGCCCTAGCAGTTGAGAGGTTAATCACAATCAAAAGCAGCACTCTATCATCCTTCCTACCTCAGATTTGCTGCCCTCTGCTGGTCCCTCTGAAAACTACAGCTGAAATTACTATCTAACTCAGCACGCCTGGTCATAGACCATGTATCAAAAGATAGGGCCCTGTCTACCTACAAAGAACTTTAACATAGTGCTAAGAATCGGTTAGATGGCAAAATAGTCCACCCACTAGGGGGAGGCGACATGTGACAAAGCAGATCATTGTTTTAAAGCTAGGCTATATATAACCTCTGTACTTATATTCTATACTGGGAGACTTCGGTATGTACCTCTAATGGGCAAAGATAAGAAGAATCAGTCAAAGCGGAAACCTACGGAAACACCTAGGCGTCAGGATCTACGGAAATACCTTCATTCTGCAACTACTCCTTCAGAACAAGATAATAGCTCGCCGTCCTCACCAGAAGTGGCTAAGGCTGCAGAAATGGCCAACTCAACTGAATCCGCCTCCACTGATTGCTCGACGAGTACAAATCAAGACATCGGGGCGATTCTACAATTAGTAAAATCCTTACCTACAAAGGCGGAGCTCCCCTCTAAGAAAGACTTTGAACAACTGGAGTCCAGACTTAAGGAGACAGTTAAGAAGGAGGTAGCCACTCTACAAGCAGATCTGGCCCGACTGTCATCTAGAATGTCTAAACTAGAGGATTTCAGAGAGGAATTTGCGGCACGTCATGATACTCTTAGCGACACAGTAGCTCAACAAGCTCAAGAGTTACAACTGATCAACAGCAGAGTTGATGATCTCGACAATAGAGGACGCAGGAACAACCTACGAATTTGGGGTATTCCTGAGGACATACCCACTCAAGACCTAATTGTCTTCCTCACTAAGGTCTTCAATGAGATCTTAGAACAAGACCCTACCTCCAGTATCCAATTTGACAGAGCCCATAGGGCCCTCAAACCACGAGGGTCCCCGTCTGATCGCACAAGAGATGGGATCTGCCGCCTGCATTACTATGTACAGAAAGTAGCTATTCTCCAGAAATCTAGGAAACTGGATACTATTGACTACGATGGCAATAGACTTCAGATCTTCCAAGACCTCTCATGGCAAACCTTGCAGTTACGCCGGATGCATAGACCTTTGACAGACATACTGCGTTCTAAGAACATTAAATACCGCTGAGGGTTTCCTCTTAGCTTACAAGTGTCTAACAACAGAAGGATGGAGATCTTGAGAACACCTCAAGACATTAAACCATTCTGCTCACACTTGGGCCTACAGGAGGTAGCACTTCCGGACTGGCATCAACATTCCGTCCGATTACATTCAACTAGCAGTGAAACCTGGCAAACAGTTGGAACCCCCAGAAATGCGACGAGGAGACGCCGAGACCCACTGGAAATCCTGGACCCTTAATCTTACTCTTGCTTTAGGTCCTCTTACAAATTTCTACACTATGCAACTGAAAATTCTTAGTGACCTTTGGACTATCTCACTTCACTTGGACGTTCGCTACAGAGGGGTTCATGCCCGTCCCTGTATCCCTCTATTCTGGCAAGGCCAGAGAAGTTGAACATTTAAACTAAGTTTCAGGTCAACAATAGCCTTATACGCTGACTGTTCTTTGTAGTCACTCAAGTCCTTTATAGTTAGAAGATATAAATCCTAATGTGACGCCACAAGCGGATATGATAGTTCAGTATTTCTGTTGTTGACCCAGATCTCTCTGGTTTACACCTGCTGGAGGTCTTTCCACTAACCATGAGACTTGCTAAGTTGTTATTGTTATTGTCATTACCCCTTCTACTGGTCTTGCTGTTCAGGCCATTAAAATTTTCTGATATACTGCTAAGATGACTCTGTTAGTCACTGTCGTTAACCCCCCCTTTATCCCCCACTGCTGGAAGACACCCGAGAGATGGCTGTGGCTCCTCCACACCCGTCTCCCTGGAGCGGTTTGATGGTATACTATTTGTTGTGTTTCTTTCTGTTTGTTTGTTGGTGTCTGTCAGTGTCGTGTCCTCCCTCATGTGGCTTCCCTACCCCCCCCTTCCCGCTAGTCTCAACTCATATAACACTTTACTTATTTGCAAGGTTCAAGGTCATTTATTGCTTACAAATGCCAACCCAACTCCTCAGCTATGAGATTGATAGAAGCGCGTTTCTGAGATACTTAGACCCACCATGACAGATAAATTTAAATAGGTCTCAATTAATGCCAAGGGTCTTAACCTCCCTGAAAAAAGATCACGGGCATTGAGAGAAATGAGACATCTGGGAGCAGATGTTGTCTTTTTTCAAGAAACTCACTTTAAGCAGGAATCCGCCCCACGGCTCTCGGATGGCTTTTACACTTCCTCATATCAAAGTAACAATAGAGAGGGCAAGACGCTGGGAGTGGCTACCCTGTTCTCTAAGAGATTGCCCTTCTCAGATTTTCAGAAAATTTGTCTGGTAGAAGGAAGAGCACTTCTGATAAAATGTCGATTATTTGAGGTTATATATACTTTTGTGAACTTATATCTGCCTAACCAAGGTCAACCACTGTTTATTTCACAGGTATTAGATAAAGTCGCAGAATATGCGGAGGGAATTCTGCTTGTGGGAGGCGATCTCAATTGGACCCTTCACCCAGAAATTGACACCTCTAATAGCCGGACAGGGGTGCGCAGATCGCAACATTGTAAGGTTAGACGTACACTTCATGAACACCAACTGGTCGACACATGGCGCCTGCAACAACCAGGGGAGAGGGACTATTCCTTTTTCTCCCACCCCCATGAGGTATACTCACGGATTGACTATCTGCTCCTTCCACAACGGTTCCTCCCTAACCTCCTAACAACATCTATTGGCCAAATAACTTGGTCAGATCACGCCCCCATTTCATTGACTTTTCAACTCTCTCATCTAAAGAAAAAATGCACTTGGCGCCTAAACGAGCTTCTCCTTTAAAATACATATTGTAGGGACCAACTGACTGCTGCATTAGATGACTATATATCTGACAATGTTACTCCAGACGTCTCGAGAATTACTATCTGGGAGGCACATAAATGCGTTATCAGAGGGAAACTTATCGAGTTAGGCTCTCGTATGAAGAAAGAAAACATCGCATATCGAAATCACTTACTTCAGCAGATTAGGGACTTAGAGACGACGCATAAATCCAACATGTCTAGGGACCTGTTGAACAAGCTTACAGAGACGTAGGGCGGCACTTAACAAATTACTTTATGATAAAGTGAAGCTTGACTTCCAGAGGTGTCGCCATCGCTTCTTTCGCTGGGGAACAGGCCGGGAACAATGTTGGCTAGGGCTCTGCGTAAACAGCGAGCTAAGCCCTACATTGCCATGATTAAGGACAACAATGATCGGGAGTGCAAATTAACTGATGACATAGCGGGTGCATTCCACACATACTACACCAAATTATATAATCTCAAAACTCAAGAACTTGACCCTATAGATGCTACACGCTCAGCTCAGATTGCGGCATATTTAAAGGAGATCAGTTTTCCCACTCTCTCAAGATCAGATAGGGATAAACTGGAACAACCTTTCACTGAAGGGGAGTTGAGGGAGGCAATTAAATCAACACCTTCGGGTAAAAGTCCGGGCCCTGATGGCTTTTCCATTGCATACTATAAGACCTTTAAAGATAGGTTGATACCCTTGATGGTGCCGGCCTTTAATGCGATCTCCAACGACTTCGCTTTCTCCCCACAGAGTTTGGAAGCCCATATAATGGTGATCTCCAAAGAAGGAAAGGACCCCTCTCAATGTGCAAGCTATAGGCCTATTTCCTTGCTGAATGTAGACGTTAAGTTGTACGCAAAACTTATCGCAAATAGATTAAAATACCTACTCCCAGATCTGATTCACTCAGATCAGGTGGGCTTTGTCCCGGATCGCGAGGCACGGGGCAACACCACCAAGGTGATAGATTTGATTTACTCTGCCTCATGCTCAACAACGGCTTCAATGCTCTTGTCTACAGATGCAGAAAAGGACTTTGACCGTGTGAGTTGGCCGTTTATGAGAAGGCTCCTGGAGCATCTTGGATTAGGCCCATTGGGACTTCATAAAATCTTAGCACTTTATCGACAACCCAGGGCTAGAATTAAAATTAACGGCGATCTGTCGGAACCGGTGATGATTAATAATGGCACTAGGCAGGGGTGTCCGCTGTCTCCACTCATATTTGTGCTGTGCATGGAGGCGTTGGCAAGGGCAATCAGGGCCAATCCGAATATATCTGGTGTCCAGGTGGGTGAGAGGGAACATAAACTCGCTTTATTCACGGACGACCTTTTGGCCGTTATTACCAACCCGGTTGTTTCCCTACCCAACTTAGTTAAGGAATTCCGAAGGTTTGGCTTACTATCTAACTTCAAAATTAATTATGGCAAGTCAGTAGCTCTGAACATTAATACCCCGGCCCCGGTGGTGGAGGGTTTAAAATGTGCCTTTCCTTTTATTTGGCATCCCACCCAATTGAAATATTTAGGCGTGGTACTTTCTAACGATCTCTCACGCCTATAAGACCTCAACTTTAAACCACTTCTTGGGAATCTCCGGGCTGATTTGAGAGAGTGGCAGAGCAAGAATTTCACATGGATAGGTAGGGTTAACATTATAAAAATGAATGTCCTGCCCCGACTTCTCTACCTTATACAGACGTTACCTATTTTAATTCCCGACTCCTGGTTTCAGGGCATCCAGCGTCTGGTGCGGGACTTTGTGTGGAGTGGGAGGCGCCCAAGATTCAAGCACGAAACTTTATTTAGACGAAGACACTTGGGGGGTCTCCAGCTTCCCCATATACCCTCATACTATGATGCTGCAATCTTAACCAGAATAATGGAGATGTCAGTTCAAGAGGGAGGGAAACAATGGGTAGCGATCGAATGATCATACCTCGACTCTTCTAGTACTACAGTAATTTGGTTAACCAAATTACCCAAGGTCTCGCACCCTACCCTGGGGCCCACTCTTGTTAAATGGTCTAAGTTAAGAACTCTTACTCATATTTCATCTTTAATATCCCCACTAACGCCATTGTTTAATAACCCTAAGTTCCCCCCCGGAACTACTCCATTAGCGTTTAACCTGTGGTCACGGGCAGGAATCCATCGTGTCAGCCAGTTGGTGGGAGCTACTGGGGTCCTCTCATTTGTAGAGATTCAATCTAAGTGGAAACTACCGAATATAGAGATCTGGCGATATCTTCAGCTTAAACATTTTCTCGCTTTTAGTCTCCCAAAACAGGATATTAAAAGGAATTTGACAGTCTTTGAATCCCTTTGTAGCAGACCTCATCACACCCCACACTCCTTATCGACTATCTACAAACTCCTAATCGAGTTCCGCTTTAGATCTCCCCTGAAATTTCTCTTGGAGTGGGAAAGGGATCTAGGAATAGAATTAAGAGAGACTGATTGGTCGAAAATTTTCCAAGCACTCCATGCTTGCTCACCTAACGTCTGAATTTTAGAGACTCACTTTAAGGTTCTTACCAGGTGGTACAGATGCCCGGTACATCTTGCAAAAATGTTTCGCGGACTGTCTAGTGCCTGTTGGAGGTGTAGTTCAGGATCAGGGTCTTTATTACATATCTGGTGGGACTGCCCCGTGCTACAACCCTTTTGGTCGCAGGTTATACACATCACACGGAAGTTGCTTGGCCAGGCTATTCCCGGTACCCCGGTGTACTGGCTCCTCAATAAAGTAGATATGCCTAGTTCCTGCTTTAAAAAATCTCTATTAAAATTTGTGATATCAGCCGCCAAGGCAGTCATACCTGTGAGATGGAAAACAACCACGCCACCAAATATTCGGGACTGGAATAGGAGATTAGAATATTACAGGTCCATGGACGAATTATATTTGTCAGATAAGGACTCTTTTGTAACATATTATACTATATGGGGACCTTGGTTAAAATTTATAAATTCGCCAGAGTTTGCGGCCTTGGACACATCTGGCTGAAACATGTATCTTTAGGTTACAGGGGTGAACCAGCCACTTATGATTGTTGGATTAGGCTATGTTCTATATCTCCTCTGTATATGCTGTAGACCTTTTATTATGATGACTTGCATAATGCCTCCCCCATTCTTTCCTTATATTTCTTTGTTTTACCCCTCCCCCCCTGTCTGTCTTTGTGTTTTATATGTCAGGTCAGCTATACCCACCTTTCGTGGATGGGAATGTATGCATTCTTTGACACATCTGGTCTTCTTAGGCTTAGTGTTATGTTCCTATGATGTTATAATTTCTCTATCACTCGCCATCCAAAACGAATGCTGTTGAAAATACATATGTGTAAACCTGTGTTTGTTGCTAAAAACCTCAATAAAAACTTATTTAAAAAAAAAAAAAATATATGTGTAGGAGTAAAGCTATGCAGCTAACAAGGAAAGAAACACTTAACTGACCAAGCAGTCCAAATGTACTCGTTTATGCTCTGCTCACACAGAGCAAAACTACAATACATTTAAATGTAGATGAGCTCAAAGTTTCTTTTTGGAAGTCAAAGGTATACACTTAAACATTTCTTTATATTTTTTGATTGAACAAATAGTAAAATAATTGTGAATCAATTATCTGAAAAGCAGAACTATTGGTCAGGACAATTGTAAATGTTCCAATAAATTGAAGCATGGAAGATTTCCACATCTCTCTCTTAAACTAATATACTAGTCATCATTTATTATTATATATTTAGATATTTAGTATACTAATCAGGGGTGCACCCAGGGGGGTTTCCTGGTAACTGGAAATCCCCCGCCTATCCTGGGGCACTGTATGCTTAAGGTGGCTTGCCCCTTGTATATGATGGGGATAGGAAGAGTTGGAGAGCAGCCCAGTACTGTCTAAAATTATAGACATCCATCCATGCATACTGGTCATGCCCATTGGAGACATGCTGTGGAAACCCCTATCTAGAAATTCTGCGTTTGCCCCTGCTAATATACTACATCATTTATGATTTGGTACACAAAAGCACAGTCCTGAGAAAGCTAGAACAAACATATAGACCATATAATATCAATAACTTGGAGTTATTATTAGTGCAAAAACCACATAGGAATAGACTACCAGAATTGCAGAGGTGCATTTTTTTTTTAATTGACTTTCTTATTTTATGTGTATCTGTACTACTGCAGCAGTTAGGGTCATAGGCGCATGGGAAAACACATGCCTGCCAGCATAAGAAAAATCCATCATCATTTAACTTTTTTGACAAGACTCAATGGGATGTCTGCGGAGAGGGTGAAAAGGCAAGCTATGGTTTTTTGACATTATCCATTTAAGCTCTGGTAGGCTGACTTTAACTTCCAACAATGCTCTTTCATTAAGTCACATTATGATTAGCTTCCAAAACTTCCAAAACTTTTCAATATTTAAGTTTGAATGTTTTTACAATTGTATTATATTTTTTACATAAACCAACTTGCATTTTAGGTTTTTTAGTGACCCATTGAAAACAAGCAACACCTATTCAGGAGAATAATTTTCTCAGTCATGCTCATTGGAGTAGCTTACGTACCTTGCTAACGCTCTTTCATGTATCAGTGAGACTAAATTTATAGAGCATCAAATGCAGGCCAGAAGTTGGAAGGAAAGTTTGAGAGCTGGAACTTGTAACTTGGTCATAATCTAAAGAAGCTCTCAGGTGTAATGATATATCTGGCATCAGTAGCGGATGGGAAGTGCTTTTGCTGTATTGCAGGAGGCGTTAGGGGTAACTTTTGGAAAGATACCTCTCAATTTAAAAACACATATATGTATGGTCCAAAAATAGGGACTCTCACTGTTTAGCGTTAGGACCACCCTATTAGCAGAAGTGCCTTGATTCGGCTGGTGGTTTTCCATACATTTGCAAATGTGTGCAACTGAGATTTCTGCATTTTTATGTACAAATAGAAACAGCAGCTCCTTTGCTGGTTATAGCAGTGTGCTGGGGGATATTTCTATGTGTTTGTTCCTTGTTGAATAAACCCCGCCCTTTCAAGCACTTGCTATGACCTTATAAATTGATTGAGCAACTTTCCCTTCTGTATTATTTGCAATGATGTATCTGTATGCCTGGAGACGTGCACAGAGATATCGTGTGTGTTATGGTTAGTGTGTGTGTTTTGGGGAGGTCTGTGTCCCCAGCCAGTTCTATGCCCAAGACTTGCTAGGCCTGCTTCATCAAGGCACATATCTGCCGATTTGGGAGTGTATCATATGCAAAATCACTCTGTGCATGCCCAGAACCAGGACATATGCAACTGAATGCAGCCCTCTTTTGTGCAACTGTGAAGGCAAAGAGCACTTACTGCAGCATCCGACTTCGGGAGCTAAAGGAGGCGCGAAAGGGGTGGACACCTGTAAATAATACGCAATGAAGGCGGTTTCCTGCAGATACATGCAATTCATACTCTAGCGCACACAGAAGTTCACATATCTTAAGACAGAACGCATGCGTCACCTTGAGGGTCTACATAGCTTACCCGCATCATCTAAAGCAAGTTTGAAACACCCTCCAGCATACACTCATGTCATTATACACCACTATATATGACCCATAGCGTTTTGTGAAGAAATGGTGTCATTTATATAGAGACCTTCTCATTCTTAAGCATTATATTTGTTTTAAATATGTTTGTCAGGCACTGCTTGCTGATGTGAATGGTTTAAATTGTATTTGTTGCAAATTGTATGTTCATACATTTATTCCATAACAATGTGCCACATTGCCAATGCTTCTCTGTTTTAAAATGTTATGTGCCTGTTGAATAGTTTTTCACCTGCTTGGGTACATGGACATTGTGTTGTTTTATTATTTTTGTATATTTATCTAAGGATTGCCTGTGCATTCTACTATTATATGCCTATGTAACATACACATTGTTTTTTGTTTATTTGCAAGAAATTGTAATAAAATATTTTATGTAATATTTTATAAACTTTTTTTTTTTTACCAGATCTATAATGAGCCTGGCTAGGCCACTTGTAGGTGTGAGTATGTTTTAACTCTTTAATGTACACGCAGACTACAAAGGTTGTAAGGCATGAGGTCATTTATTTATTTGCACCCTTCACCCATCTTTCTCAGATATAGCCACTCATGGGCATGGAGAAGGTGCTGCAGGAAGAGGGCAACAGTTGTCAACCCCTCGAAATCAGCAACTGATCCATTGTCGCCTGCCCAGGGAGCGTATCTTCAGGCCACATCTCAGCCTCTTTGGGATGTCAGATGCTGAGGTGGTTGGTCACTATCAGCTCCCACCTCATGTCATCATGGTCACCCTGCGCATTGTGCAGAGTGTTCCTGGAGCTAATGCTCAACATCCCAACAGCAATACCACCATTGGTCAAACTGTTGGCAATATTGGATTTTTGCGCCACTGGCTCGCTCCAGACTACACTGTACTTAAGTTTGTGCTGAGGACATTCCTGTCGCGGCTCAGCCAATTTATCTATCTGCATTAAAATGAGGAGTCCCTTGTGCCCATAAAGCTGCAGTTTGCCACAATAGTCACCTTTCCGCATGTCATAGGGCTAGTAGATGGGACACATGTAACCCTGGTCTGATTGGGTGGGAATGCTTCCATTTTTTGGAATCGGAAGCATCTCCACTTCATAAATGTCTAGGCTATATGTGACTCATCTGTTCAGATTCAGAACCTGGTAGCTGTATGGGGGGGAGTACACGTGACTCCTTCGCCTTCAGACAATCAGTGAAGTGACACTGACTACAACTGAGGCAAGGGGGTACAAGTCCACATGGAGATATAGTGTTATTAGGTAAGTTAGGATGATGAACAGGAGTGAGGTATTGTGCTAATGGGACATTTGGCTAGGAAGGTTGGAAGTTACATAGCGGGAAATAAGGTCAGCGCGACAAGAAAGGATATTACGGATGTCTGTGAATGTGGTATCTATTGTGGGCAAATTTGAAAGAGCCTTCCCAAAAACAAAAACATTTCTAGCTTATGTAAATTTGTATAAATATTTTGTACTAGGGTTGCAGATAACAAATATGAATTATTGGACTACAAAAAGGATTACCATTTTTGTTTTGCGACAAATTGGAGCCATGGCATTGACCTGCATTGTTGTCTTATTACATATCCGGCCTTTGGATGGGGTGGTGAAGTGCAGACCCTCCACCAACAGCTGTACCAAAACCTCCGCCTCCTGTAAGGTGACATTGGGCTGCCGCCGCTTTGAGGCTGAAGGCAGGAACCTGAGGCCTGACTGGGGCCTGCCTGCTCATTGTCAGACATTTTTTATTCTAAAGAGAAGTAACAAGATAGTTATTAGTAACAATACTTAAATGACCTTTAAGCGGCTATTGTACTAACCAAGAATAAGTTGCACAAAGGTGGAGGGTGGCTGTTAAACTTGATTTTTTTGTAGTCTAAAGAGAAGTGACAAGACAGTCATTAGTAATAATACTTAAATGCCCTGTAAGTGCCTTATTTAGGACATGGTACTCACCAATGATTACAAAAATATTTAGTTCCCAAAATGTTGCACCTTGTTGTGATATACTAGTACTACAAGCACAAGCATACTCCATGGATGCAAGCCCATGCTGGGACCTGTAGTGTCCCAAAGAAACGTAAATTAATCACAGGCACAAGTGTAAACATCATTTTTATAAATACACCCCTACACAACCATTGACCATGTTTATTGGTCACCTACATGAAGGGTCTGTCATCTGTAATACATTGCGTAATTCAAACAAAACCAAAACCCTGGCAGATGATGCAAAGTCAGATCCTAAGAACTCCCCTGCAAAGTAAATTCTAGTGCCCTATTTATATCAAGCAAACAATCCAAATGCCACGCATACTTAAACGTACGTGTGCTGTGTATTCGGTAGCATGGCACGTCTGCAGTCAGACGCAGGGGTACACCATGCCAATTCTTGTCCTACGTTAATAACTTTGCTACCGAATTCATCTAACAATTTATCTTGAGAGCTGTGCCTTGATGAATTCGAGAGTACGCAGAGCCGAAATACGTGCGTATAAAACTGAACGTGGGTTTGCGCTAAGAATGCGTGACTTGATAATCCAGGCCCGCTATGTCATAGACTCTTCCACTTTGTTTCAGCTTTATGATTAGTGGTACACATTTTCTGCTGCATAAAATGCATAACATTTAGAGCAAGTCATTATGTAATTGCATTACCCAGAAATTTATTCTCTAAAGTACAAATTGCTTGCTTGCATATGGTTCCTCGGGACTAGCTGAAATATCTCCCAACCATTATTTTATTTTCAGTATAGCATTGTTTTAAAGTTCTTTTTGTTGTTTGCTAATTTTATATTTTGTTTTATATATATATATTTTTTAATCAATTGAACATTAGAGAGTACCAGCAGAATTGCAAACTTCTACACGAGTCTTCCAAAGGGATCCTCTCTCCCAACCTCCAGCAAGTGAATTAATCAGAAGACACCAAGTCATTGGAACAAGCTCGATATCTGGAAGTGTACCACCTGGACCATATTTTAGTGTAGAAGGGTCATGACCTTGACCTGCCAATATAATGTGTGAAATACACCAATTCTCCACGGCCTGTTTAGCTATTGGGGCCACCTGACTTGACATTTCCCCATAAGCAGTACACCCATAGGCAATAAAAGCGCATTACCAGAAGCATAGGACTCCGCCTGCTCACCAAGAAAACCCAACAAATCTATAGGAATTTAGTTTCCCACCCAGCTAATCAAATGAGTAAGTTGTGCTGCATAATAGGAGGTGCATAATAGGAGTTGTGCTGCATAATGCAGGTTTGGAAGGGCTAGTCCTCCATCAGCCTTAGACCTACATAGTGTAGGCAACCAGATACGGGCCCTACCCTCTCCCCACACAAACAAAGAGATGAGCCTATCTATCTTATGTAATATCACCCTTGGGAGATTGTGACTGGATCACTGATAAATAACTTCTAGTATAAATTTATTTAAAGAAAATAGCGCAGGGCGCTTATTTATATAATTGCACATGCACTTATTTTTGATATTGTGTATATTTTGAGATAGAAAATCGTTATTTCTGAGACCAGGGTTGAAAATTAGTTTTTCTGTTTTAACCTTTCTAAAGGAAATGCCTTATTTCTGATGCATATATCATCATCATCATCATCATCAACATTTATTTATATAGCGCCAGCAAATTCCGTAGTGCTTTACAATTGGGAACAAACATTAATAAGACAATACTGGGTAATACATACAGACAGAGAGGTAAGAGAACCCTGCTCGAAAGCTTACAATCTATAGGACAATGGGAGTTAGAAACACAAGGGCATGTGCTACATCATATTGCACAATGGACCAGCCAGACTGCAAAGGGAAAAGTACTGAGTGGGCTGTGTGTGTTGCAATGTTGGTCAGAAGGTTGTTGTCTTGCGTTAGCAGTGTAGAGGATGGCAATAGGGTAATCTAGGGAAATTAAGATGATGGTTGAGGAATATCATAACCTTGTCTGAAGAGGTGGGTTTTCAGTGAACGCTTGAAGCTTTGAAGACTAGAGGAAAGTCTTACTGTGCGAGGGAGGGAATTCCACAAAGTAGGTGCAGCCCGGAAAAAAATCCTGTAACCGAGAATGGGAGGATGTGAGGAGAGACATAGATCTTGTGCAGAACGGAGGTGTCGAGTAGGGAGATATTTCGAGACAAGTGAGGAAATGTATGTCGGTGCAATTTTGTTGATGGCCTTGTATGTTAGTAGAAGAATTTTATATTGGATTCGTTGAAATACAGGCAGCCAATGTAGAGACTGACAGAGTGGCTCAGCAGAGGAATAACGGTTTGTAAGGAAAATCAGTCTAGCCGCTGCGTGAAAAATAGATTGTAGGGGTTCAAGTCTGCCTTTCGGAAGACCAGTAAGGAGGGAATTGCAATAGTCGATGCGGGAGATGATGAGTGCATGAATTAATGTTTTTGCGGTGTCTTGAGTCAGATATGTGCGTATTCTGGAAATGTTCTTTAGGTGTATGTAACATGATTTAGATA
This sequence comes from Mixophyes fleayi, assembly GCF_038048845.1. Taxonomy (NCBI): domain Eukaryota; kingdom Metazoa; phylum Chordata; class Amphibia; order Anura; family Limnodynastidae; genus Mixophyes; species Mixophyes fleayi. The sequence continues at coordinate 48,280,173 of NC_134413.1, read as the reverse complement.
TAGAGTTGATGTGGGGAATATATCTGATAAAATGATCCTTTGTGGATGGAGGTCTTTTGTGTATTGGGATGTGTTTTGTATGTAAGTGTCATTGTTTGGGGTTTGTAAGGTTGCTAGTGGAAACCTCCAATTAGGCATATGGGGAGGGAGTCTGATAGAAGGATTTGCTAACTAAGTTTTGTGATGAAGTGTCAAATACCTGCTCTGGCCAAAGGCCCAGCAGGGGGTCGTTACTGTGTTGCCTTTTGTCAGTGTACTCAAACCTTTCTGAACATTGTAAACAGGATGTGATGCAGGGCATCACAGCCTCTCTAGAATTTCATAAATAAGTGTAAATATTGTTGGCTTTGCAATGCATGTAAATCCATGTTTGTGTAAACACATTGTTTCCTGATTATAAAAATAGCCTGTGCCCAAATGGTATAAAAGGCACTGGCTTGTATTGAAAAGTTGTTCTTCTTGTTTCATCTGACCTGATCACTGTTACCTCCAACCAGTGTGAGAGCAACATCACTTGCTTCAAAGACCTGCTTGAAAACATCTTCAATATTGCTATATTCCTGTGTCCTGCAGATTAGACCCTAAATCTAATCCGTTTTCCGGCTGTTTCTGAGGTTGAACCCAGCTTTTCTGGTACCACCACTCTGCCTGCTACCCTGCAGCCCTGGTCAGTGTGATGGCCTTGGCAGCATCCAAAGATGCCACCACTGCCCTCTCCTCAGCCAGGTGGGGCAACTGGATGTGAGTGTAAAGACGGCTTAAATTTGAAATGGTGGATTTACTGGGCATAAATCCCATCTCAGAAATAACAGAATTTAGTCTGGAAGCAAGGATTTTGGCTAATATTTTAACATCAGTACAAAGGAGAGAGATGGGTCTACAGGATTCGGGATAAAGAGGATCCTTTCCTGGCTTCGGCAAGACCATTATCAGTACCTCCGACACTGAGGATGGCAAAGAACCCAAGTCAAATAAATCATTAAACGCATCTAATAATTGTGGAACAAGAAAATTTCTAAATTTCTTATATCGCTCTATAGGAAGGCCATCAATTCCTTGAGCCTTATGATTGGGGAACTAAGATATAGCTGCATCTATTTCTTCAACTGCGAGAGGCGCATTTAAAAGGGAAACCGAATCCTGGGAAAGACACGGGAGTTTGATGGAATCTAAATACGTTGTTAATTGAGTATGTGAATATTGTACCCTAGAGGTGTAAACACCCTTATAGTATTGGAAAAACATATTGACAATATCACCTCCCCTAAAAATGTTCACATTTTGGTTATTGTAAATTGCTGGGATAATTCTACTAGATTGTTGCTCCCTTGCTAAGCACGCTAGGTAGCTTCCAACCATATCAGCCTCTAAGTCGGCATTTAGACTTGTCAAAGAGATAATCTCTCCATTCTAACTGAGCCTTTAACCATTTTGAAACGATCCTCGAGTGCATGTGAACTAATGTATAGACATTCCAAATCTCTACATCGCTGTTCCAATGTAGATTCTATTTTCCTATTAGAATTTTTGGTGTCAGAAATATTTTTAATCAGGGTCCCAAAGGACATCCGAGGATGATGACATAATATTATCAGTAAAATATCCTTTCCAAAGAGCAGTAAGGTCCAACCCAGTACCCATTGTATCCAATCAAAGTGGGTTTAACTTCCAGAATCTCAGTTCTCTGTCATTAGTCAGATCAATACATACAAGGACTGGAGAGTGATCCAAAATGCCCCTATCTATTCGCGACAAGGTGTGATAACTGGTAGAGTGGTAGGAGATTGCTGTTTGTCAGGGTTTCTACATCTCCACACATCAACCAGGCCCATCTCTTCCACAAGGCGAGAAAAAGGGGTGGGACTGCCAGGGAGAGGTGCATTTGACTCTCGCCATCTATCTAGTCCTGTGTGAAGAACGTTGTTAAAATCTCCCAAACACACCACCGGGGTGTCCGGTGAGAGTGCCATGAAAGTGGAAGCCTTAGACAAAATCTCACTGTTATAGAGGGTCGGAATATAAATTGCCAGGATCACAAGCGGTAGAAAGCAAACAAATGAATTGAGAAGAATCACTGGTTCAGGTTTATACTTATACCTATTATGGTTACCTTTTTATATTAAACATATTTTTATATATCGGTGATTCTGCGCAATTCATTTGTTTGCTTTCTATATCTATATAGAGACTTGACACTGTCTTTTTTTTTTGAATTGCTGCACCTGATACCGAATCTGTATTGATATTAGTAGCTGTTTTAACATCTATTAGCGCCAGAGATATTTGTGTGGTTTTTTTAGGCTCACAAGCGGGGCGAAGTTAGCAACCGCCCTGAGAAACACATATCTCCCATAAGGATCAATTTGCACATGTTCTATAGTAAAGGTTAGAGATTTCTTGGCTAATATAGAAACTCCTCTGAAGTTAGCGGAATGATACGCCCAGCCCACCCACTGACGCTTTAAAGCTAAGACTTTGCTACCGTAGAGATGTGTCTCAACTAAACAGGCTATATCTACATTGTATTTTTGAAACTGAGATAACACAAGTGATTGTTTAATCTTTTCGTTCAAACCTCTGGTGTTCCAGGCAAGCAAGCGAAGCCCCCCCCCCCATGGGAGGTTCTTACAGTCATGCAGAGTCATACCACAATGGAGAGCATCGGATATATGGTAGGAGGAAGGAGCAAAATGCTGTAGAGAGGAGTCTGGAGTCCAGCTCCGTGCATACTGAAAAGTAATCAATTACCTGGGTCATAAGTGTCACTCACCGGACCGTGAGTGCCTCTTCTCGGACATTTAGGAACCGTGGCCGTCCTCCATCCTGAGGGTCTGCGCATGCGCAGCCCTTTCCAAACCTTCAGTGTATGTTCCTTTAACTTAATTGGCAGATCAGGCAACCTCCCTATATTAAGCACCTGTGGTCAACACCACGTTGCCTGATCTTGGAGTCTCATTCCCTATGAGTCTCTGAAGGTGTTCCTGTGTTTCCTCGTTATTCAGCCCTGCTGATTCCTGTGGTTTCCAAACCACTTCTACCTCTGTGGTTTCCAAACCACTTCTACTCCTGTGGTTCCCATACCACTTCTACCATCAACTATATCATCGTGACTGTGAGCTGATTCCTATCCGCTGCCTCCGTGCACTACAGTCTTCTAACCACTTCAACTCTACTATGTATTATTGGGACTGTTAGCTGATTCCTATCCGCCGCCTCCGTGCACTTCAGTCTCCTATTCACTTCCATTCACCTGTTCCTGATTGTGACTGCCAGCTGATTCCTATCCGCTGCCTCCGTGCACTACAGTCTTCATCCTGCAACTCGTCTGTGTTTCATCATCGTGACTGCTGCTGATTCTTATCCGCTGCCTCTGTGCACTACAGTCTTCAACCTGCAACTCGTCTGTGTTTCATCATCGTGACTGCTGCTGATTCCTATCCGCTGCCTCCGTGCACTACAGTCTTCAACCTGCAACCCGTTTGTGTTTCATTGTGACTGTTTGGCTGATTCCTATCCGCTGCCTCTGGGCGCTTCAGTCTTCAGTTCTTGTCAACTCTCCCGTGTTTCCCTGAGTCTACTGCCTATGGTGCTACCCGCTATTCTCCGTGATCAACAGTTCCAGTTCAACTCTGCTCTCCTGTGTCCCATCGTTACTGCACCTGCTGGTTGCTATTGGCTACCTCCGTGTTCCCGCAGAGACCCGCTGTTACTACTCCTCAGCGCGACTTATTCATCTACTGCTGATCCGCTCTCCACGCTTTCCTGTGTTTCCCTGCTGGTCTACCTACCTGTGCGCTGCACCTACTAGACCACCGCTTCACCCATCCAGGGACTTCGCATCCTGCCGGCCTCCTGCCGTTCAGGTATCTCTGCACTCCTGTCTGACTGCCTTCTCCTGAACCACGGTATGCCTGCTTCTCATTGACTGTGCTGTGTATTGCATACCTTGCTGGACTGTGTTGGTTCTCCTCTGGAGTGTGCTATCCGCTGAGTCTATTGCCATCATTGACTGTGTTAACTTATGCTGGACTACTTCAAGAGACTTTTCTATATTGGCAGTATTGCTCAGTTATCTATACATTAATATTGTGCATATTACTGTGGTTCAAAGTCAAGGTGCCCGTGTATATCTTGTGTTGCAGTTTCTCCCCGTGCACCTCCTCACATATATATTCAGTGGTACAACTTGCTGAAGGCAGACCACTGATCCCTGTTTCCAGTATCACCTGTTCCATTATCCTCTCACTTAGCAGTGGTACAACTTGCTATCGCAGACCACTGACTACCCGGATACCTCCACTTGGATTCCATTCCTTCACTCAGACAGCGGTACAACTTGCTACCCGCAGACCGCTGACTCTCATCACTCCCTCGTTTCTGTTGGACATTCCTCCTCACTATAGCAGTGGTACAACTTGCTACCGCAGACCACTGACTACTTTCACGTGTCCTTTGTCCATACAGTTCCTCGTGTATTACCACTTCCATATTGCCAGTGCTGCTAGTCATAGACTTTCCTGAGCATCTCATCAGCCGCTATTTCCTGTTCCGTGATCACCCTGCTACCAGAGTACCATATTACCACCTATACTGCTCTGGTAAGCCTATCACCTGGTGATCCCTGGGTAAAGACTCCTAGTGCCCGTGACAGTAAGATCAGGCCATGACAGACCCAGATACGGAACCTACCGCTAAAGAGATGCTGCAGCATCTGGTCAGCCGTGTGGAGCAACAGGATGCTCGCCAACAGCTGTTACTTCAATGTTACCAATCGTTAACCTCCCAAGGAACATCTGGACAGACTGTTACAGCTAATATTGAAGCTCCTGTGCTTTCCTCCGTTTCCCCAGTGCCATCCCAGGTGTCTACAGCTCCTACGCTTCACCTGCCTACTCCGTCAAAATATGACGGGGACCCCAAAACTTGTAGAGGTTTCCTTAACCAATGTTCAGTCCATTTTGAACTCCAACCTCAAAATTTTTCTACCCATCGTTCCAGAGTGGCCTATCTTATCTCATTGTTTTCCGGACAAGCCCTGGCTTGGGCCTCCCCTCTGTGGGAAAGAAACGATCCAATTCTACAAGATAGTGCCAAATTCATTTCCACGTTCCGAAGTGTGTTCGATGAACCAGGTCGTGTGACCTCCGCTGCTTCCAGCATTCTTCGTTTACGACAAGGCTCCAATACAGTAGGACAGTATGTCATTCAATTTAGGATCTTAGCCTCTGAACTTCAGTGGAATACTGAAGCATTAGTTGCCGCCTTCTGGCAGGGGCTCTCCGATAAAATTAAAGATGCACTGACTACCCAAGAGCTTCCTTCGTCACTAGAAGATTTGATCTCTCTTTGCCACCGTGTAGATATGAGATTTCGTGAAAGAGAGTCTGAGAAAACAACGGCTGTTAAAGCACCTCTTCGTTCAAATCCTCAATTTCGTCCAGCTCCATCCTCTGTGATTCCCATGGAGATAGGACGTTCCAAATTATCTTCAGAGGAGAGGAAACGAAGAGTAAAGAATAGACTCTGTATCTATTGTGCTGATTCCACGCATACGCTCAGCTCTTGCCCTAAGAGATCGGGAAATGCCAGGCCCTAACTAGTTCTGGAGAGGTGAAGTTAGGGTCCCTGGAGTCCTCTCCATTGTCTATGAAATCTAAAGTCTGCGCCTTTGATGTGACTATCTCCCTTGCTACCAAATCCTTTGAGTCACAGGCATTGATTGATTCCGGAGCAGCAGGAAATTTCATTTCTAAATCACTAGTGAATCAATGGTCCCTACCAGTGATCACTTTAAAAACACCCATTACTGTGACGGCTATAGATGGATCACGTCTCATCAATGGTCTCATCACCCAGAGTACGTCTCCAGTAACCCTTCAGATTGGTGTACTACACCATGAAGAAATTTCGTTTTTAATTCTTCCAGTTACGACAAGTCCGATTGTCTTAGGCCTTCCATGGCTTCAGTGTCACTCTCCCCAGATTGACTGGCGCACTCCTCAAGTTACGTCTTGGGGGTCTGAATGTCACCATCGTTGTCTTTCTCAAGTGACTCCTCTTAAAGTACAGCAATCTTCCATCACATCTTCCTCCCCGGGACTCCCTCCTCAGTATGCTTTATTTGCCGATGTGTTTGATAAAGCTCAGTCTGAACGTCTTCCTCCTCATCGTTCTTGGGATTGTCCGATCGACCTTCTACCTGGCAAGACTCCTCCCAGGGGCCGGGTCTATCCTCTCTCGTTGCCTGAAACTCAAGCCACATCTGAGTACATACAGGAGAATCTCCAGCGTGGCTTCATTCGACCTTCCACCTCTCCCGCTGGAGCTGGGTTCTTCTTCGTCAAAAAGAAGGATGGATCATTACGCCCTTGTATAGATTTTCGTGGACTCAACGCCATTACTATCAAGAATCGGTATCCCATTCCGCTGATCACTGAGCTATTTGATCGCATCAAGGGAGCTCGGATATTTACTAAGTTGGATCTTCGTGGTGCCTACAATTTAATTAGAATCCGTTCCGGTGATGAATGGAAGACCGCGTTTAACACCAGAGATGGGCATTACGAATATTTAGTAATGCCCTTCGGGCTGTGTAATGCCCCCGCTGTTTTCCAAGGTTTCATCAATGAGATCTTTCGGGACTTATTATATGTATGTGTCGTTGTCTACCTGGACGACATATTGATCTTCTCACAGGACCTGCCTTCTCATCACCAACATGTGGCAGAGGTCCTCTCCAGACTGCGGAAAAACTCATTGTTCTGTAAATTGGAAAAATGTTCATTCGAATTACCCCAGATTCCATTCTTGGGGTATATAGTTTCCGGAGTTGGCCTGAAGATGGATCCAGACAAAGTAAATGCTGTACTACATTGGCCTCAGCCAACTACTCTTCGTGCCATCCAGCGTTTTTTAGGTTTTGCCAATTACTATAGACGCTTCATTCAAGACTTCTCGTCCATTGCATCTCCTATTGTGGCCCTGACTCGTAAAGGGGCTAATACTAAGCAATGGTCATCTGAGGCTCTCCAAGCCTTCCAAATTCTCAAAGAGTCCTTCTCGTCTGCTCCCATTCTTCGACAGCCTGATGTGACACTTCCCTTCTTCCTAGAAGTAGATGCCTCTAATGTGGGCTTAGGAGCCATTCTCTCCCAACGCTCGGAGCAACAAAAATTACATCCTTGTGCCTTCTACTCTCGGGGTCTTCTGCCCGCCGAGAGAAATTACACTATCGGGGACAAGGAGTTGCTGGCCATCAAAGCTGCATTAGAGGAATGGAGATACTTGTTGGAAGGAGCTCGTCATCCGGTGACGATCTTCACAGATCATAAGAACTTGTCATATTTGCAATCTGCTCAATGCTTGAACCCTCGTCAAGCAAGATGGTCTCTTTTCTTTTCCCGTTTTGAATTAATTATAACCTTCAAACCAGCCGCTAAGAACAAGAAAGCTGACGCTCTATCTCGAGCTTTTGTGACGTCCTCTGATGTAGAAGAGGTTCCCAACCATGCCATTCTAGACCCCAAATGTATTTCTCTGGCTGCTTCATCCACCAAAATGCTACCATTTGGGAAGACCCTCGTGCCTCCTACCCTGAGGAGGAAAATCCTTTCGTGGTACCATGCCTCTCGTTTTTCTGGACACGCCGGTGAACATAAGACCTTTGAGATGCTCTCTCGAAGTTACTGGTGGCCTTCAATGAGGAGAGACGTCAAAGAGTTTATTGCTTCCTGTGATTTATGTTCTCAGTTCAAATCCTCCCGCAGAACTCCAGCAGGGTTGCTGCGACCACTACCCATTCCGTCCAAACCTTGGACCCATATTAGTATGGATTTCGTTACTGATTTGCCACCAAGTAAGAATCACAATACTATTTGGGTAGTGGTAGACAGATTTTCGAAGATGGCTCATTTCGTCCCTCTGTCCGGTTTACCTTCTTCGTCTACTTTGGCTGAACACTTCATTAAAGAAATCTTCCGCATCCATGGATGTCCGTCTGAGATTGTGTCAGATAGAGGAGTACAATTCGTTTCCAGATTCTGGCGGGCCCTTTGTAAAACTTTGGGCATACGATTAGCTCTCTCATCGTCTTACCATCCGCAATCTAACGGACAAACGGAACGAGTCAATCAAGATCTTGAGACTTTTATTAGGATGTTTTCTTCAGCCAACCAAGACAACTGGGTAGAATTGCTCCCTTGGGCTGAATTCGCCCATAACAACATGTACCATGAGTCATCATCCAAAACTCCATTCTTTGTGGTCTACGGTCACCATCCGTCTTTTCCGGAATTTCCTGCCCTCCCACCCACCCAAGTTCCTGCTGTGGAGACTACTTGTCAGACCTTCAAAAATATCTGGTCTCAGGTCAAGACCTGTTTAAAGAAGACATCTAACAAATATAAGTCTTTCGCAGATAAGAAGAGGCGGGCTATTCCACCACTAAAAATTGGAGATCGGGTTTGGTTATCTACCAAAAATATTCGTTTGAAGGTTCCATCTATGAAATTCGCTCCTCGTTTTATTGGTCCATATAGGATCATTCAAGTTATCAATCCAGTATGCGTTAAACTTCTTCTTCCTAAGAATCTTCGGATTTCCAATGCCTTCCATGTGTCCTTACTCAAACCTCTCATTATCAACCGCTTCTCGACTCCTCCCTCAGCACCGCAGCCAGTTCAAGTTCATCAGGAGGAGGATTTCGAGATTACTGAGGTATTGGATGCAAAAATTTCGCGAGGAATCCTCCGTTTCCTCGTTCATTGGAAGGGCTTTGGTCCTGAAGAACGTTCATGGATCAAAGTTGAAGATCTTAATGCTCCTGCTCTTCTGAAGAAGTTTTATTCCAAAAATCCGGACAAGCCCGGTTCCAGGCGTTCTGTGCCCACCTTTAAAAGGGGGGGTACTGTCACTCACCGGACCGTGAGTGCCTCTTCTCGGACATTTAGGAACCGTGGCCGTCCTCCATCCTGAGGGTCTGCGCATGCGCAGCCCTTTCCAAACCTTCAGTGTATGTTCCTTTAACTTAATTGGCAGATCAGGCAACCTCCCTATATTAAGCACCTGTGGTCAACACCACGTTGCCTGATCTTGGAGTCTCATTCCCTATGAGTCTCTGAAGGTGTTCCTGTGTTTCCTCGTTATTCAGCCCTGCTGATTCCTGTGGTTTCCAAACCACTTCTACCTCTGTGGTTTCCAAACCACTTCTACTCCTGTGGTTCCCATACCACTTCTACCATCAACTATATCATCGTGACTGTGAGCTGATTCCTATCCGCTGCCTCCGTGCACTACAGTCTTCTAACCACTTCAACTCTACTATGTATTATTGGGACTGTTAGCTGATTCCTATCCGCCGCCTCCGTGCACTTCAGTCTCCTATTCACTTCCATTCACCTGTTCCTGATTGTGACTGCCAGCTGATTCCTATCCGCTGCCTCCGTGCACTACAGTCTTCATCCTGCAACTCGTCTGTGTTTCATCATCGTGACTGCTGCTGATTCTTATCCGCTGCCTCTGTGCACTACAGTCTTCAACCTGCAACTCGTCTGTGTTTCATCATCGTGACTGCTGCTGATTCCTATCCGCTGCCTCCGTGCACTACAGTCTTCAACCTGCAACCCGTTTGTGTTTCATTGTGACTGTTTGGCTGATTCCTATCCGCTGCCTCTGGGCGCTTCAGTCTTCAGTTCTTGTCAACTCTCCCGTGTTTCCCTGAGTCTACTGCCTATGGTGCTACCCGCTATTCTCCGTGATCAACAGTTCCAGTTCAACTCTGCTCTCCTGTGTCCCATCGTTACTGCACCTGCTGGTTGCTATTGGCTACCTCCGTGTTCCCGCAGAGACCCGCTGTTACTACTCCTCAGCGCGACTTATTCATCTACTGCTGATCCGCTCTCCACGCTTTCCTGTGTTTCCCTGCTGGTCTACCTACCTGTGCGCTGCACCTACTAGACCACCGCTTCACCCATCCAGGGACTTCGCATCCTGCCGGCCTCCTGCCGTTCAGGTATCTCTGCACTCCTGTCTGACTGCCTTCTCCTGAACCACGGTATGCCTGCTTCTCATTGACTGTGCTGTGTATTGCATACCTTGCTGGACTGTGTTGGTTCTCCTCTGGAGTGTGCTATCCGCTGAGTCTATTGCCATCATTGACTGTGTTAACTTATGCTGGACTACTTCAAGAGACTTTTCTATATTGGCAGTATTGCTCAGTTATCTATACATTAATATTGTGCATATTACTGTGGTTCAAAGTCAAGGTGCCCGTGTATATCTTGTGTTGCAGTTTCTCCCCGTGCACCTCCTCACATATATATTCAGTGGTACAACTTGCTGAAGGCAGACCACTGATCCCTGTTTCCAGTATCACCTGTTCCATTATCCTCTCACTTAGCAGTGGTACAACTTGCTATCGCAGACCACTGACTACCCGGATACCTCCACTTGGATTCCATTCCTTCACTCAGACAGCGGTACAACTTGCTACCCGCAGACCGCTGACTCTCATCACTCCCTCGTTTCTGTTGGACATTCCTCCTCACTATAGCAGTGGTACAACTTGCTACCGCAGACCACTGACTACTTTCACGTGTCCTTTGTCCATACAGTTCCTCGTGTATTACCACTTCCATATTGCCAGTGCTGCTAGTCATAGACTTTCCTGAGCATCTCATCAGCCGCTATTTCCTGTTCCGTGATCACCCTGCTACCAGAGTACCATATTACCACCTATACTGCTCTGGTAAGCCTATCACCTGGTGATCCCTGGGTAAAGACTCCTAGTGCCCGTGACAATAAGTAGATATAGAATATACAAGAATTGTGGTGAAAACAAAAAGACAACAAAAATACAAATTAAACTGAGTTGAGTACATTCTAAAAGCAAAACTGTTCTATACAGAAGGCTAGAATACAAAAATAATGTATCTTCTGAGAAAATAGCATAGATCCTCCTAAAATGAATTTGTAGCTGGTTCTCCACCACCAGTCCTGTAAAACAAAAAAGAGTAGGACACACTCTACAGCTACATTTAGTAAAACATAGTGGCATCAACTATTTCAAAGTTCCAGTCATGATAAGAACATTAACGCAAATTTCTTGCTCTCTCCAGAGGAGGTCTTTCTAACCACGCCATGGCCTCCTGCAGTGTAGAAAAGAAGTGGGGTCGGCCCTGCACCTCTACCCGAAGCCTAGACAGAAACAGCATAGAATATGGCAGATTTAGCTCACGTAGCTTTTGTTTAACTGAAGTGAAATGGGCTCTGGGCTTCTGTACATCCAACGCGAAGACCAGAAATTCTGAGACAGTGGTGTTATCAAACTCCAAAGGGCCTTTTTGGTGATTCAATCTAAGGACTGCATCACTATCCTTGAAATGCAGAAGTTTTGCTATAAAAGTCCTTGACGGCATCCCAGGTGCTTGAGGTGGAAGACGATGCGCCCTTTCTACTGCGAATTCGGGTGAAAAAGCCTCTTTTTCGAATTGTTCAATTAGCCAGGTTTCCAGAAACAGTTCTGGAGCAGATCCTTCTGCACATTCCGGCAGACCGACAAATCAGAGATTATTGCACCTCAGGCAGTCCTCTAGATCCATCAATTTCGTTTTGCATTGGGAAACTTGCGTAGCAAGGCTCTGCAGCTCCCCCTTTACCGGAGCCAAGGCATCTTCCATAGTAGAGATACAGTTTTTGGTTTCTCCAACTCTTTCTCGCATTTTTTGTCACTTACAGAACTCTTTATTTTGGCTACCCTCTGCTGTTTAACCTTGATGTGCACGTAAAAAGGTCAGTGATTGTAAGCTCAACAGGCAAGTACAAACAGGGAGCCACCGGCAGTAGTTATCAGGGGACAGGGAACCTAGTTAAAGTGCCTTTACTCACTGTTTACCAACTCGCAGAAAGTCAGACGATTCTTTGAGGATATTCACAGGGTTGAGCTTTTCTCTCCTGTTAAATAATTCAGAATTATGCTCCTAACTCCAAGCAGAGCCTGTGGTAGCAGCATATCCAAAGTCAAAATTGCTGCTGCCCCCCATTCAGAGCCCGTGAAACTTAATGTCAGCACAGTGTAGTCTACAGGGTGCAGCCACTCCTCGGACTGGCCCTAGAGGGCAGATAGGTAGATATTTTCTTTTAACCCCTTCTGCAAGCATTCATAATACGGTAATGCAGGTCGTGGTCGTAGGAAGGTTGTGCGATCCAGATAGTACGTGTTTCAATGGGAAGGGTGTTGTACACTGTGGGGTATCTCCGCAACTCCCCTGCACAATTGTTACTTCACTCCAGAGAAAGAGGAATTCTCCGGGACTGCCGAGCCGCCGGACCCTTAGAGCCAGGTTACAGCTCAAATTTAGCCCCCTGGCTTGTATGGTATTGTAGGCCCTGTTCAGCAGGCTGACAGGGAAGCCGCACGGCAGCCACCTCTGTCCTATATGGCTCCTCCGCAAGAGGTCCACTCTGTGTATTTTGTTCTTGTCGAATAGCAGGGAGAGACTGGACAGCGAGAATCAGCAGAATCAGGATATTTATTCGGATGGTGGAGGAGAGTAGGAAAAAGACGACCTATTCCATGCTATTCCAAGCCACGCCCCCTTGTTTTATATATTTTATTGTCAAGGGAAAGTAATGGAGTGGAGAATACTAATTTTAAAGATTGTTAAAAAAAATAAGGTGACACTGTTCTGCACAGAGAAACCTATTTGTTAATATGTTTTAGACCTTTGCATCTATAGACACCAATAAAATACTGTGGGCAGCCTAACATTAAAGAGACAGAATGCTTTGTTGGTTTTGCAAATTATAACTCTGAATAAAACATCTCTGACACATGTAATAAAATAAATGTCTAATAACATTCAATTTGTAACGGAATGTTTAACTGCAGGATACTTCATGTAAGTTTTGGCATTGCATGTAACATGCCACTGATTTATGTGCACCAATTATTATAGTATTTCCAAATAAAAGCAGATAAACTGGTAAAAAAATGCTTTTTTAACGCTCCTGTCAGGTAAAATAAGGTCAATGTTCAATTTGTAAAAACAAAATAAAATAGGAAAAAGTAAGAGAAAATAAGACTGTGACCTGGAATTTTTAGGTCAAGCTAGTTTACAAAAAATGGCCTTTGTGAGAAGTTCAGATACTTAGTAATGGAAAAGTCCCATCCATCAATTAATTTTCTCGAAGTGACTCATAGCTCTGTTTGAGCTCCACTGTTGGTATAGCATAGTTGCCAACATTGGCAGGTTAAGTTCCGGGAGGTCCGGGGGTCAGGTGGGTGTGTGGGGCGGGGCTCAAAGAATCGCGCTGTTAGCCCCGCCCCCAAAGCTCTCACCACTTTTTCCGTCCAATAAAACAAGGGGGCGGGGCCACAATGATGCGCCCGTGATGCAGATAAGCCCCGCCTCCCCCATTCAATTTCCACCATCGCCCGGGAATCGGGAGAATTGCCCTCTCTCCCGGGAGCACTGGAGACTGACCCAGTTTTTGGGAGTCTCCCGGATATTCCGGGAGAGTTGGCAAGTATGTGGTATAGTGGCTGTCATATGACATCATCTTAGTCTTGTTCCTATTGTCTGTGATATTACGCAGGGCAAGCAAGGAAAATACAAGCCTTTCATACGTTATCTGCCAACGTCTTTTTTTCTGGCAACATTTCTTATATTTGCAGTCCTGCCAGAAATGTAGTGTAAAAGATCTAGGCTTAGCTGGCAACCAACATTAAATATATCTATCTAATTTTTATCTATAAGTCTCAATATGCAACCTCCAGGTTAAGGAATATTTGCCTTTTGGAAAAGAAAAAGTCCTATATGGCTGTAAGATCCCACACAATAATCTGTTTGCAAATAGAATGTTGAAATGCAATTATGAAGATCTGAGTTTAAGACATCTTGGGACTCATGTAGAGATGGACGTATGAGTCTTTGTAATGTAAAATATGTATTCCGCGCACAAAATAAGATTTACGCTTATGGCCGTATGCAGATTCAGTAGAATATTCCACTTCCAACTCCATATGTTATGAGAGGCGTGCAAGCGAAGGCCGAATACAGTAAGTGTGTGTGCTCTCGTAAATGTGACTGTCAGACCAGGACACATGAGGAGTATCTCTTGGGGGTGCTCTATCCCTGTTACAAAATGCGATCTGATGATGGTGATGATCAGCATCATAAGCTAGACACTGTTCATCACCTGCCTCCTGATCGGCTGATTGTGGATTACCTGGTGGAAGCAATTTTGCTTAACTTATTTTCATTACAGCTTAAAAGTATTTATTACTTTTAAACCTCATAAATATTTTACTAAAGAAGCAGAAGATTCCGCTGGACTCAGACGTCAAAAGGCGACAGCTATTGGGATGTTTCTAACTAATCACTGTTTGATTGCTTAAGTCTCATTGGCAGGGACAGGCTGGGCCCGGGGTTTAGGGGGGTATCTGCCCTTGGGAAAGTCCCATAGTGTGCTACTTTGGGCTGGGACACTGGGCCATCTGCATTTTTTTTCTTTTAAAATCTTCCTAATGGGCTGCCGAATTGAGTCTTGCCCCACAGGCTAAAATTTGCCAGCCCTTCCTTGCTCATTGGCACATTTAATTAGTAACATTGCATGCTCAAACACTATGGGCCTGATTCATTAAGGAAAGTACAAAATTGAGTAAATAGTCTCCTGGACAAAACCATGTTACAGTGAAAGGGGTGCAAATTAGTTTTCTATTTTGCACATAAGTTAAATACTGTCTGTTTTTTCATGTAGCACACAAATACTTGATAGCTTATTTGTACACCGAAATTTAAAGTTGATATTTGTGTGCTACATAAAAAAAACAGCCAGTATTTAACTTATGTGCAAAATAATAAACTAATTTATACCCCTTGCATTGCAACATGGTTTTGTCCAGAAAACTTACTCAAATTCTTGCCTAAGGTCCTTAATAAATCAGGCCTATAGTCGCTAATGACAAAAAATTAAAAAAGTTGTTTTTTTAATATATATTTTGTTTTTCATTAAATACATTTATTAAGATGTTATTAATCACTACTGTCAGGGGCGGATTGGGAACTTAAAGTGGCCCAGGATTTTTTTTTTAAAGTGCCCTCATGTGGGCGGGTCCAAAACAACTTTAGGTGGGGCCAACACAAAAGTAGGCGGGATTTAGAACTATTGGAATTCGGTTGTAGTAACATTTAGGAAAACGTAGATGATGACACTGTGGGTCATTTCTAAAGTAAAGCAGGGAAAAAGTTGCTAGTCCTGTGCTATAAAAATACATGAATCCTTTTACATTATCTGCGACTGGTTTATGTCTCTGTGCTCAAACATCTTTAGTTGCCTACTAACACATCCTTCCAAAACATATCTGACTTAGTTTAATAAGTTTAACTATTACGAAACATGTTGGCTGAATCCTATTCGATCAGTCTGCCAGAGCAGCATATGAGCACCTCACCACACTGTTGCATCTTTCCCTGACATCATGAGCTGTAAACTACCAGCCAAATCTTTCTTTAATATATAAAAATGTGTACTGTGTGTTTAAAAAAAATGCATTAAAAATAATCCTTATAATAAATGGCTATCCAGTGCGATCACCAAAAAGGTTTTGTGTATTTTGTAACACTTGTGTATGAGTTCTAAATGTGCCCTGTGATTGGTGGTGGTGGTTTGATTTAATAACAGTGCAGGTTGGGTTGCAGACAATGGCATAAGTGAAGGGGAGAGCTATTCCTGACTAAGCGAGACAGTCACCCAAATTCTGGACTGCCCCAACAGATTCAGGACAGTTGGCAGATTGTCCTGCTCTCTCCTACCTGTTCTTGTCACTTTCACCACCTGTGGCTGCTGGATCAGTTGCTGCTTGTCTGGATCCTGGAATGTTCGAGGCCCTTTTTGGAAAAAAAATGGGTACATGAAATTTAGAAAACTCCAACCATCCCTGGCATTTATTCAATAGAACCCACATTTAATAATTAGGCCTCCCTCCAGCCCCAACATTAAATTAATAGTATATACATTTAATAAATATACATTTTTCCCCTCAACCAACCCAACATCAAAGTAATAGTATACCCATTTAATATATAAATCTATTTCCCTCCCTCCAAACAGCCCCAGTAAAAAATTTATAGCAGTTACGTTTAATATAACCATTTCCCACAAACATCACGGCATTATATAATTAATATTCACATTTAATAAATATCTCTCCTCTCCCCAAACTCAGCCCCACATTCAATTAATAGCCCCAAACCACCCCAGAATTAAATTAAAGGTCCCTTCACCCCATATTAATTTAATAGGCCCCAGTATTAAATGAAACTGCCACACCAATAAATTAAATTGCCCCACCATCACCCCACAAATAATAGCACCCATTAAATAATTAGCCCCAACCTAAACTCCACCATTAAATTAATACCCCCCTTCCCTCATATCACACAATATATTAAGACCCTCCCATTCCACCCTTTAGCAGCCCCCCCTCCTAATCTATGCACCCTTTAGCAGCCCCCCCCCTCCTATCCTACACTCCCTTTAGCAGCCCCCTCCTAACCTACACTCCCTTTAGCAGCCCCTTGCTATCCTACACACACTTTAGTAGCCCCCCTCACACACACACACACATACACACACACACACACACACACACACTTTAGCAGCCAAATACACACTTTAGCAATCACACACACTTTAGCAGCCACACACATATTTTAGCAGCCACACACATACTTTAGCAGACACACACACACATACATACATTTTAGCAGACACACACACAATTTAGCAGACACACACATACACACTTTAGCAGACATAGACACACACACTTTAGCAGTCACACAAAATTTAGCAGGTACACACTTACCTTGTTCCTGCTGCAGACTCCCCTCACTGAACACATGGGACGGCAGCTGTCATGTGACACGTCCCATGTGACCTGTGTATGGAGACTGCAGCCACAGAGATAGAAGGAAGGAGAGACAGATCAGCAGAGGGATCCACGACCACAATAAGGTGGGTGGCTGGTCCTGGAGGAGGGACCAGCCACCTAGTGCCACCCCCACACACACACCTGTCCTGGGGGAGGGGGCGCTACAAATCATTTTTTATTTTTTTAAAAAACCCCTCAAAAAACATACCAGTCGGCCTCCTGAGGCCATCAGCCTACTGGTACTTTTCCCAGGAGGTTACATAGCCAATCTGCCCCTGACTACTGTACAGAAAATGCCAGGGCTTGCTGGGACCAATAGCGCACAAGCGCCATTGGCCTGCATTGTTTTGTGGGCAATTTAGCCTTGAGCTAAACAAGCTAGGCCAATATGGCATTATTACAGGAGGACCCCATGCTGCAGGTGTCCCTGTTATAGTATCACCAGCCCAGCCTGTCACAACCTGGTGCTGGAAGTGGATTTCTCTGGATGACCCCATACCATTTGGCCCCCTGATGTTGCCTCTACCAGCCATGGCTATGAGTGGTGGTGGTGGCAACATTTGGGGGTGGGATGGTGCCATTCTTTTTTTAAAAGAAACTACATTAATACACCAATCAACATCATCAAGATGATGATGATAACTGGTCCAGTACCAACATACTTATATGCATGCATGAACTCCTATATGCCGATTCGCATGGATATTAAGGAATGTGAAACGCAGCGTACTGCAGTAGATGTGCCATTTTTGCTACTTTATTTACATAATGTCTGCCCATTATTCAGCCAATGTGCATCAGGCCCTTTATGTAACTTACATAATCTTATCCAGCAAAAATGAAATCTTGCTTTTTGATGTTGGTGCGAAATAGTGAGGCAAGTGAGACAATTCGGACCTAATCATTACTCCGCAAGAGTGCCTTGTGATCCACCCCAACTCCAGCATGGATGTTGCTATCCTACAGAACATTTGTACAGCAGGATAGCACTTTTGCTCTATCTTTTCTGTGTATTTTGAAAAATTTAGAGGACACTTGATTTGTAATGTTTCACATATTAACGCTCCATTGTCAACAACTGATGAATAAAGTCATAAAGCAAGTGCATAAAGTCAGAGGCATAGTTTACAACTCTAATTATTAAACAACTTTCCTGATGTGAATTATATGTCGCAGATCGAGAGCTGCAAGTGAGTCATAATAATTATCTTTGGTTTGTCTGTTGAATGTCCAAACATACAGACCTGAGGGAGTTCACGATTGTAATGTGATACATGTGATGGATACCTGAATATTAGTTGTGCTGCTCTAAAGTGATGTTCTCTACACAAGTATCAAGGCCAGATTTACCTAGATGCTCAGATAAATGTATTAGCAGCTCCATAGATTGGTTTCTGGTCTAGTAAACAGGAGAGGGGAAGACATATTGTTACATAGAGAGGTGAGAGCACAAAAGAAAGACACACTGTACTTTTCTTACCTTACCATGTAACAATATATTCAAGTAAAGGATATTTTCTAAACCATTTTACAAAAATCATGAGCCTGGAAGAAACGTTTCAATGTACATTGTTCGTTAAAATCACAGGTTTTACCATATTTTTAAAATAAGAAAAATGGACATAAAGCACAGCAAAACATGCAAAACATAGATTTTTTTCCCAAATGTTCCAATTTCGGGGAGGGACTTATACAAAAGTAGCCAAAGTTTCACCCAAAAGTGGACGGTACTGGACAGATTGGGCAAGGTTTTGGGTGGATTGGGTGCTGGGTATTAGATCTTGCCAAATTTGTTCTGTTTTACATTTGCCTATTCTTTACAAAACACTCATATTTGTTTATTTAAAGGATGATAACAGAGCAAGTCACTTTCTACACCAGAATTTTCAGATTCAATAAAAGCAGTGCAAAATCTCATTTTTCTAAGTGGTTTCTAGAATGCTCTACATATTGAACATTAGCCTTTAGAATGCTACCTGTAAGCTCTATTTGTCACTAGAATGCGCTCTGTATAGTTGTGACGGATCCTACTGGAAATCCGGATAAACTTTTAAAACGGGATGTGAGAGAGGTGTTCACATTTAGCAGGCAGCCTTTCTCATAGAAAGTGATATTCTCACAGGTACTAAGATGCCCCAGGACTTAAACTCAAAGTAGTAATAGTATATCTCAGGCACCAGGCAGTGATGAGGTATAGAGACTGGGAGAATAGTACACCAGGTGCTATACAGGGGATCACCAGTACCGATGCCAATGGCCAAGGGCAGGCAGCAAATAGGAATACCAACGTCAAGCCAGACAGTCAGGGTTGGCAGCGAGCATGGAAGGTCCAAAAACAAAGCCAAGGGTCAAGATGGGCAGCAGACAAGAAATTGGTGATTGCAGTCACGTAACTGCAATCACTGAACAGAGCATTCCAGCTGGAAGAGGAAGTATGCCCAGCAAAAACAGCGTCCTGGCTGCTTAGCAACAGCCGGGGCATAGAATCAATGCGAGCCATCGCGAGCAGTGCAGATTCTTTGAACAATTGTATATCAATCAGTATTATGGTCTCAGTATTGAAGCTAAATTGTTAATGCACTATAGTGTTTCACCATGCCTGACAGTGGAGAAAATAGAACATGCATAAAATAGGGAAATACAAGGAAGACTGTAAGACACCTGGTGATATTTTCTAGTGAATACCAATAACAGGAGGAAAAGCAGGAGTTTACATGAAAGTCATCATCATTATCATCATCATTTATTTATATAGCGCCAACATATTCCGCAGCGCTTTACAATTGGAGACAAATACAGTAAAAAACAAACTGGGTAAAAAAGACAAAGAGGTGAGAAGGCCCTGCTCGCAAATTTACTTCAGATCCTATAATGCAGTCTCAATAGTGTAAACGGATGCACAAAAGAAATATAAAGTCTTACACCTTGGTACTGTAATGTCCAAAAAAGTTGAACAGGATAACAAGGTCCACAGTAATGAATTTAGCGAAGTCAGAAGGATGAAGATCCAGGAAAAAAGTTGTGCAAGCCAAGGTCAACACACAAAAACAATCAAATAAATAATATATAAAGCGCTCAAGTCCAAGGCAACTAATTTAATAAACTGGCAATTGCTTGTGTCCAGGAAGCAGTTTATAAAGGGCTGAACCTGAGGTAACAGGATGCAGATGTTTGGGAATTATTACCAGCAGCAGATTGTTACATCCTTCCCTGATGCAGGTTTGTATAGATACATAAAAAAGATGCAGACACTTTGCTAATTAAGTCTGTGGCACACTGCACAAGGTCTCAGTCCTGGAGTGCAGAATTCAGCAATTCAAAACCCACAAGTACCAGTAGGATTGTTAGATGGACAAAATAATTGTAGACATGAAATTGTTTGGAGGGGTAGTAAGAAAAAGATATAGCCTTTTCACAAAAACAAGGGATTTTTAATTTATCAGATTATAAGATTTCAAATTCAGAAGCTTCACTCTTAATAAGGATTTATCTTTTACCCACTAATAAATATAACAATTTCCAAGTATTTGTGGACTTTTAAAAACATTTTTCTGAAAAAAATAGAGGAAGTTATACATTTGAATAATATCTATGAGTTTCATTTAAAATCTGGTCTTAGACCACCATCTCATTTTTTTTCTGGTAGTCAAAAGAGAGTCATGTTGAGATCATTTACCACATGGTGAAGAAAGAATTATGTTCCAACTCTACATCTACTAAAATTAAGAGCAACATTTCAATACAGGAACAGAAAGCTCTAAAAATTGTAATGGAAAAGAGAATGATCATTAATAAACAGGCTGATAAGGTATATTGTGATCTTAAATAAGACAGAATATATAAACGAGACCCTTACACTTGTACAGGATAATGTATCACTTGAGAAAATCCTACTCAATTACAATTACTGGAATTACAAAGCATGTTGATTCAATTGTATCACTGGTAAAAATGAGTTTCACTATCTGTTACAAAAGAATCCCACAATCTACCTTTTTATTTTCTTCCAAAGATACACAAATCATTGAAGAACCCATAGGAAGACCCATAATAACCAGTATAAATTCTCTCACATCACATGCCTTCGAATCTGTAGATGTCTTTCTTAAGAAGCATGCTACTCAACTTCCCTCTTGTTTGAAGGATACAACTTCACTTCCTCAGCTACTAGATGTTTCCAAGTGGAAAGATGTATATAAATGGGTTACAACTGACATTCAGTAATTGTATACTTTGATCAAGCATAAGAAAGGGGTCCAATCTGTCAGTTCCTTCTTTGAACAAGATGGTGATCTTCACAAGAATATTTTTTTTGTGATTTTATTTTATTTATCTAAACTCATAATTATTTCAAGTTTCTTGAAGTCTTCTGTTTACAAATTGTAACAGATTCTGGATACTTCTATTACTAATCTTGATTAGCGCTGGCTTACCTGAGGTGCGGAGTCTAACGATCTCCCCGGTGTTCACCAAGAACCGCCGCAAGGCGGGGTGGGCTTCGCTGTCAGGAGTCGCAGGTCGCGGTCCCCAGGTTCACCCCAAGATGTAGTACAGCAGAGTGAAGCGGAGGTAGCAGAGTCAAACAAGCCGGTTCGGTACACAGAAATGGAGTCAGGCAGAATCAGAAGGCAACTCGGAGTCAACAAGCCAGGTTCGGTACACGGGTCACAAGAATAGGAGAATGGTCAGCAAGCCGGGTCGGTACACAGGGATAGGAGAGCCAGGGAAGTCAAACAGGCAGAGATCAGCACACAGGAAGACACTGGAAACTGGAAGACACTGCAATCCACGAAGAACAGGAGCCAGGAACAGGTAAGTGTTGCTCTGACACTCAGTGAGTGTCAGAGTGAGGTTTTTGTGCTGAAGGGGATTCAAAATCCCCGCCTCTGGGTTGTGGTCATGTGACCGCCTCCGGGTGCGGTCACGTGGTCCTGGATGCGGAAGTGCAGCTTCTGGACGGAGCGGCGGGGATCAGGTAAGTCCGTTACACAAATATGAGGTATGGCTATGGGCACAATTTGTTAATGTGTACATGGGTAAATGGGAATCCCAATATATCTATAATCATAACCCATCCTATGAAAATATATTATTTATAGTAGGTATATAGACAATATCCGTATCGTTTGGGATGGCTCAGATTTTTTTTTCAAGTTTTTAAACTTTTAGATTTGCTTGCAAAACTGATGCTATTAAAATTGACTACTTATATCTAGTTTTAGAAAGAGATAGAAATTATGTGGCTACAAAAGACATTTATCAAAGAAGTAGATATGAGCAGTTATCTCCATTACAAGAGGGGTCACCTAAAAAAAGGAAGAATATTATCCCCGTCTCACAGTTTTGCTATATAAAAGGAACTGTAGTCAGTGAGGATACACTTAATATATACAGTCAAAGGTTTAGAGAGGGGGGGTAGTCTGAATCTATAATTTCTGAAGCACTGAATAAAACAAGGAATGTGGAACGGAGCAAATTTTTAATATATAAAGTGAAGGAACCAAAATAAAATATGATGCCATTTACCAGGTGATATAGTCAGAATGAGAGAAGAATAAAGAAGGCTCTCAATAAGCACTGGAATATTCTAACGAAGGACTTGATACTAGGTCCTAATCTTCCAAAAAAAAAAGTCAAGAATATAAAAGATATTGTGGCACCTACCATGTTGCAAGACAGGAGTGTTTCTGCTAAAACATTTTTGGATAACAAATGTAGGTTTCATTAAATGTTCTCACTGTATTGTTAGCAAGTTTGTTGACCCAATCACTATGACCTTTATGGATTCTTCAAGCATAACTCTAGCTAAACTGAGATACTTAATGAATTATCAAAGCCCCTCTGTGACATATTTATTGTGGTGCCCATGTGGGTTTAATTATGTTGGCAAGACTAAAATAGTATTAGAATTACGCATTCAGGAATATATTTTGGAACATTATGAATTAAATTGCTCCTTTTATAGAATAATAACTTTTTTTTATAGTTTGAGCCCTATGTTTTAGTGAAACCTCTTCACTAGTGCTATGCTTATATCTTTTTAGAAATTCCTTATCTGAAATATTCTTTTAAAATAATTCTAATAATTGTAAGATGTTATGTGTTTTATTTATATTATTTCATTTTTAATCTATGCTGGTAATTCCATTAATGAATTGCACGAATGTGGTGCTGGTCTTTCCAGTCCCATTTAATCCACTTTTTGCCTTATTCATGTATCCTATAAGAAGATGACAAGGCCTTTATTGAATAGTTTGACTACATAAAAATGTAGGGACCAATAAATTGATTGAACAACTTCCACTTCTGTATTGTTTGTTTGAGAGTCATGTTATGGTGTCAGTAGCTGATGGGGAGTGCTGGTCCTCTATTGCCATGGGAGGCTTTTTGGGGTATCTCTTGGTAAGTTAGCTCTCAATTTAAAAACACATATATGTATGACCCAAAGATAGGTACTCTCATTACAGTTAGGACCACCCTATTAGAGGAAGCGCCATGAAGGGTCGGGTGGCTTTCCATCCATTTGCAAATGTGTGCAACTGAGATTTCTGCATTTTTATGTACAAGTAGAAATAGCAGCTCCTTTGCTGGTTATAACAGTGTGCTGGGGGATTTTTCTCTGTGTTTGTTCCTTACAGGGGAATGTTGTTAGCTTTCTAAACAGTCTATGAGCCTCTTTTGATGGATATTGGGTCAGCCTTGATGTGATGCAAAGAAATGTCAGGCATTGATTTTATGTTCCAGAAGATGGCAGCACCCATGTTACTACAAGACAATGGTGTCCACTGTCTTCTTATTTTTGATATATATTCTTATTATTATTGATATGTATTCTAAGGGGGGAATTCAATTTGGCCACATTCAACGAGGAATTAATTATATTACCATTAATACAGTAAGTTTAACCCTGATTTCTGCTCACGGCTCCCTGAGCCGCGAGCAGAAACCAGTGTTAAATATTACCGTACTAATGGTAATTATACGTACTGTTTAGGGATGTGCACCGGCGACTTTTGGTGTCTTGTGTTTTGTGTTTTGGATTCGGATTTGCTTGAGGTTTTGGGTTCGGATTTGTTTCGCAAAACACCTGCCGAAAGGTTTTGGTTCGGATTTAAGGTTTTGGATTCGGATTTTTTTTGAAAAAAGCATAAAAAGTTCAAAAATCAAGTTTTTGGGCTTATTTTCACTCCTACGCTATTATTAACCTCAATAACATTCAATAACAATCATTTCCACTAATTTACAGTGCATTCTGAACACATCACAATATTGTTATCAGTCCAAAACGTTGCAACGAGGTATCTTTCAGGACTGCGTAGTGGAGTGGTCCCCACAATATAATAAAAAAAAACCATCAACTGGTCTTAATTACACCAAAAATTGTACCTGGACTGCATAGAGGAGTGGTCCCCACAATATAATAAAAAAAAACCTCAACTGGTCTGAATTTCACCAAACAAGTATCTGGACTGCGTAGTGGAGTGGCCCCGGTACCCAATTTTATACCGGGGCCACAATATAATAAAAAAAACCTCAACTGGTCTGAATTCCAGGGAACAGATGGCGGACACCGGATGGACGTCTAAAACCAACATAGCAGTTAAGGGCGCAGTTCCTCTTTTTTGTGACTGCACAAACAATTAATGTAGTAATAGAAATTACAGGGTTTTTTTTTAAATATAGAAATGGCAGTTATTTAGTTTCTTTTGAATACAGAAAGAAAGAAAGTAGTACTAGAAATGGCAGGTTTTTTTTTGTTTTAAATATAGAAAGAAAGAAGGTAGCAATAGAAATGGCAGTTCCTCTTTTTTGGAACTGCACAAACAGTGAAGAAAATGAAGGAGGAGCTGTTGGCATGTCACGGTCCTCTTCAGAGGACAATCTCCTGACCAGCAGGTCTTTGCACCGCTGTAGACTTGTGTCCGCCGGAAACAGAGACACAACATACGCTTTAAACCGAGGATCGAGAATGGTGGGCAGAATGTATTCCTCCGACTTTAAAAGACTGACCACCCTCGGATCCTGGCAAAGCGTACGAATGGCTTCATCCACAAGAGCTACATGCTTGGTGGAATCGCAATGGTGTACCAGCTCCTCGCTCACTTTCTCCAGCTGCTTCTGCAAAAGCCTGATCAGGGGAATCACCTGACTAAAGCTGGCAGTGTCGAAACTGACTTCTCGTGTGGCAAGTTCAAATGGCTGCAGAACCTTGCACAACATGGAAATCATTCTCCAATGCTCCTCCATCCTCTGCAGCATATAGAGGGTGGAGTTCTAGCACGTCACTACCTCTAGTTAATTTAGATTGCAAGGCTTGTAAATACTTTGAAGATAAAAAAAAGCAGGCTGCACAGACTGTGGAGCTAGAAAGTGAAATTAAATGGACCACGTTACTTTGGTGGCTATCTATGCCCCCCCCCCCCGCCCTACACTTGTAGTTGAATATAAAAAAAGCAGCCTGCATAGACTGTAGAACTAGAAATTCAAATATACAAAGAAACGGACAAAGGCTGTTTGGTATCTGTCTGCATCAGATCCCCTCTCCACTAGGAGTAAAATAGAAAACTATTCAGCCGTTATATAATCTAGAATATAAATAGAAATTGAGAAAGGCAATTTGGTATCTGTCTGCATCATAATCATCAACATCCTCCCCGCCAGCTACATCAATATCCTCCTCCCGGTGTACAACATTCACACCTTCATTAGCCAAATCTGTAACTGGACTGTGGGTGATCCTTCCAGCATATGCAGAGGGCATGCTGCAAATGCTGGATGGAGTCACCTCTTCCCGTACAGTGATGGGAAGGTCAGGCTTCACAACCACCAACACCCTTGGACTCGCCTTGGGGATTTGTGATGTCATCTGTTTAGAAGGCAGAGTTCTTTGCTGTTTTGTTGTTGTTGCTGAAAGCATAACTTTCTTACATTTTTTGTAGGGGGGGAGGAGAAGCGCTTAGATCCTTGGGTGAAGCTGGACCACTAGTCATGAACACGGGCCAGGGCCTAAGCCGTTCCTTGCCACTACGTGTCGTAAATGGCATAATGCCAACTTTACATTTCTCCTCAGATGATTTTAAGTTTCTCTTTTTGCTATTTTTTGAGAACTTGGGCTTTTTGGATTTTACATGCCCTGTACTAGAAGATTGGGCATCGGGCTTGCCAAACGACGTTTATGGCATTTCATCGTCTATGTCATGACTAGTGGCAGCAGCTTCAGCATTAGGAGGAAGTGGGTCTTGATCTTTCCCTACTTTATCCTCCAAATTTTGGTTTTCCATTATATGTAGCACAAGAGAGCGTACCCCTAAGCCACACACACTCGGCAAAGCCTTTAAAAATTATATGCGGCACAGGAGAGTACCACTGGACTTATACTGCTGAATCAGTGAACTTTGTAATAGCAGTACCACTGGACTTATACTGCTGAATCAGTGAACTTTGTAATATATCAGTACCACTGGACTTATACTGCTGAATCAGTGAACTATGTAATATATCAGTACCACTGGACTTATACTGCTGAATCAGTGAACTTTGTAATATATAAGTACCACTGGACTTATACTGCTGAATCAGTGAACTTTGTAATATATCAGTACCACTGGACTTATACTGCTGAATCAGTGAACTTTGTAATATATCAGTACCACTGGACTTATACTGCTGAATCAGTGAACTTTGTAATATATCAGTACCACTGGACTTATACTGCTGAATCAGTGAACTTTGTAATATAGCAGTATACCAATGGACTTATACTGCAGGATTGTTTTGGGATATTTTTTTATTTTTTTTTATAATTTCTTTTTTTGTAATTATTTTTATAACTTTTTTTGAAATTTTTTATAATTTGGGAATAATGGGGAAATAACAATGCCCTTAGAAGGACACAGCACAGGATACAGCACCACTGGACTGAACAGGACACAGCACAGGACCCAGCAGCACCACTGAACTCAGAAGGACAGAGCACAGGACACAGCACCACTGGACTGAGCAGAACACAGCACAGCACAGCACAGCACAGCACAGCACAGCACAGCACAGAACTGAACAGCACAGAACTGAACAGCACAGAACTGAACAGCACAGCACAGCATGAGATATAGCAGGACAGAGGACCACCTAACACAACCTCCCTCTACCCTGATCAATGCCCGAGTGAAGATGGCGGCGACTAGCGGGGAATTTATAGGATCCGAGTATCGCGAGATCCGACAGCGGGATTATGACTCAGAGCCTCGGTTTCAGTTTTGCAATTGGCGGGAATACCCGGATCTGTCTCGGATCCTGCTCGGATCGGCAACGTTCGGGTGGGCTCGGATTTCAGATGTCCGAGCCTGCTCATCTCTAGTACTGTTACCTGTAATAGCACGCAGGCTGCGTTACTTTCAGCAGTAAAGTGGCCAATTGAATATGTCCCTTAGTATTGATGTGCCAGCAGAGCGTATACTTCGCCATTTTGCATATGACACAATGCCACTTTCTCTATATGATGTACATAACTACAAATTTATGGGTAGAAATACAGTGCTTTTTGAATAGGTCTATGGGCGGAAGTACTGTGAATACCGGATGTCTGGTGCCCATTAGACCATTAGTTCTTCTTAGAATATTTAGACCAGCCCTTTGTTGATACATACCCCCTGAGAAAGTACACTGGATGGAATGTTCTTGGTCATCTCCTGAGACTTTCGAGTGACTGACTTGACTGTTTTCCTGGGAACATTTCAATTCCGTTGGCCAGAGATATCCTTCCAGAAACATCATCAGTCTTTAAGGATTTCATATAAGCTTTTCCTCATGTTTTTAATGTATGGGCATTATTGTATGTATTTGCTTATAAAGCTTGATCTAAAGATAATTTTACTGCTCCTGTTTTAATACTATGAACATGTATTGCTGCAGAACGCAGCGCTACATATTGATGTTCTGGCCGAATGCATTAAGCCTGCCTCCTTTTAAACTATTGTGCAAAACGCCTCAGAAGCGGAGTTTATTTCCTGCTTACCGGTAGCTAAGCACTGCTACGGAAAGGAGGAAGTGCTGTGCGCATGCATACTGCATTTCCACTGTAAAAGATTCTGCAAAGCCAAAGAGGCTTCAGCAGGATTCCATAGGAAAAGAAAGGTAACACCATCCTGAGATGGTGCAGAACATCACAGTCCCCATATTAATCTATGGGGGCTGTGAAGGCAAACTTAAATTGGGCTATGGCAGAAGAAATCTTTAACTTATCCTGCAATAAGCCTTTGATGCATTCTTCAATGACCATTTAATAGAGAAAACTGATGTTTTCACCATTTTAATGGCTCATCCTAGTTGGATGCATAGACCCCAGAGTGACAATTCAAAATTTAAAGTGTCCATAACAAAGTGCAAACTTGTGTCCTATCCAGTATTCTCAAGCAGACCTTGAATCGATAAATCTCAAAAAATGAAAACAAGTTGATATACTTAAGGTCTGTATTAAAGTTGAAAATCTCTCACATAAAGCATGTGGTATCACACTCACATAGT
The DNA here is from genome assembly GCF_038048845.1 of Mixophyes fleayi. Lineage (NCBI taxonomy): Eukaryota > Metazoa > Chordata > Amphibia > Anura > Limnodynastidae > Mixophyes > Mixophyes fleayi. Next base: position 48,251,717 of record NC_134413.1, on the reverse strand, counting down.
AATAAAAGGAAATAGGCCTTTCACAGGTATCTTACAATAGAATTCCTTACGAATCTCAGTAGACTTTTTAAGGATCGTCTATAGATGAGATCGCATTCTTGCTTGCACATATTTCTCCAGATGCCAAATTATAAAAGTAATTAAAATACTACATAGTGAAGTACTGTTAACAGGTGGTAGGATTACCCACCATACCCATTCAATGAAAAGTAAATGCAGATCAGAGAAAAACTGTTAAAATGGATAACATTTTTATTAAAACATATATCCCCAAAGAGAACAATTGGACTCGTACCAGAACCAGCTGACATAAAAGCCTTGCAAAGTCTCTAGAAGATATAAATCACTGGGTCAGTGATGCCAACTTGTCCACACTGTATAGAGGCCTTAGTTGACAACCATCCAACACGTTTTGGCCTTTTTGATGTCTTTCAACTTGACAAATATAAATTCTGGTTGGAAGACTTGCAACACCACAGGGGGGATTTATTTAAATGCATCCTTACCAGGGGAAGGCTGGGCTGGAGGGCATCTCCCCCTGGGTCAGTCCAATAGTGGGCTGCCTTGGGCTGGGTCACTGGGCCACCTGCATTTTTTTTTAACTTTAAAATGTTCTTAATAGGCTGCTGAGTCGAGTCTTGATCCCCCCTCCCCCTTGGCTAAAATTTTTCAGCCCTCCCCTGATTCTGACATTTATTGAAGTGAGTGTAATTTTTACAAATTCATTGGATTGAATGAATCTATTCGCATTGGATTGAATGACCCTATTCATAGGAAATTGTGATTGTCATTTTATTTGCACTTAAATTTATTTTCTGATAATACTTCACACGTATGACGTGGGGACCAGTATTTTTGTTTACTACACTATATTTTGATTTTACTTTTCTTTTATATGATATTGGCTGTATTCACCAAATCCATTTCCTCGCAAATTGGAATATAATTTTATTTACGGAAGAAGAGGAATGCTCTATATTCAATCGTTAACAATAAGTCTCTTAGTGTTGTCACATAATTATCATACACAGTATGTTTTGATTATTATTTTTTTGATTCAATGCTGCATGTTGAGTAAATATTGTTAGTGTGAGACAAGGGAAATACCAGTACTCATACTGTTCTGGTATTGGTTTTACAAATGTTATTAATGCATGTGAAATGCATTTAAAAATGCTATTGGAATAGAAAAATATATATTTTGTGCGTGATGTCCAGCAGGTCATAATTCAATATATCAGAGATTCTGCTCCTTCTATACCTCTTATTAGTTATCATACATAGTATAACTAAGGAAAAGGGAGCAATAATTTATTTTATGTATGTGGACCAGTGAAAATACAGAATTAACGGGACCTTTCATATGTAAGATCTGGATTGGTAAGAGATAACTGCCTATCATTTATACATGAGTGATTTCTGATTAGCCAATTCTGAGTGACATTACACTTGGGGATGGGCCCACACAATATCGTTCTTTGATTGGTTGGTCTTAAGTGATGCTACACTTTGGGGAATGCATGCATAATAGCGCTCTCTGATTAGTTGATTTTAAGTAAAGTCACGCTTTGGGGGAGTGTCCCTATAATATAAATAACCTGTCTGAATGGATCTCCAGTTTACCTTCAGACAGAAACCTTGCGAAATGCGCGTCGGTGTTGTTTCTAACTGACTCACTTGACTCCCTATGATCTAGCACAGAGCCAGAGTTTAGTTTGATTTTCAGGCAGCCAGCCATACACTTCCCTATAATATGTTCATTATCCGCTGTCTCGCATTGTTAGCATCTACAATGAATGCTTTATTAGAGAAATATATAGCAAGTTGAATGGATGGATTACCCATAGTGAATTTCTTATAAAGAATGCTTTCTCACATGTGTGCATGTGATTGAATGCTATATTATCAGTGGGGAAATATGAGCAATTTCTTTGGGGCACACAGCAAACTCCAAGAGTTACCAAATAAGGATTGAATCCATTTTGTCATCTCAGTATGCACTTTATGGCAACTAAAGATCACAGCTGACTATAATAGACAAATTTTTAGTGAAAAAGTGTATCCAGGGACCGTTAATTAAAATGAAGGATAGTAGTGGATATAGGGAAAAAATAGGACTGCAATATTGCATCTGGAGGGATTTTTCCCAATTGAAACAAACTGGCGGTTGCTTAATCTGGATCAATTTAAAAAATAAGTGAGGGATCGCAGGAGATCCAAAATAGTCTACTTTTGCTTAATATTTGAGAAGCTAAAGACTTAAATAGATATAACTACTTATTAACATTACTCTATATAGGCATGTACTAATTCTACAATTTGTTCAATAAGTGGAGTCAATAGAATATATACAAATAAAAGTGTACCAGTGGAACACAACAATTTTAAACCACATATGTATATTATGTAAAGTACTTTATTTTTAACCATTATTTCGCTACTTTCCATTAAAACCAGGTTAAGCCACTTTTTAATGCATATCAATCAAAATTAATCATTTTTATTCTTATTACATCCCAGAGTGCCCTGATATACACTTTCTTTCTGATCCTTTGCAACTCTATATGTGTTCAGGTGCACCTTTGAGGTAATGAATATCAAAATCCTGAATGTAATCTAATATTTTCTATATATTTAGGGGATGTATGAACTATCACCTAGTGTGGTTATCTTATTTTCTTTCCATATTTACAGCTTGGTGATGATGTCATAGGGAGAGATAAATAAAAGTTCTAATGTATTACATGCATCGGTATATACACCAATTAGCCACAACATTAAAACCACCAGCCTAATATTGTGTGATGGGTCAGAGCTATCATGCCAGCAAAACAGCTCTGACCCGTCGAGGCATGGACTCTACAAGACCTCTGAAGGTGTCCTGTTGTATCTGGCACCAATATGTTAGCAGCAGATCTATTAAGTCCTGTAAGTTGTGAAGTGGGGCTTCCGTGGCTGAGGCTTGTTTTTCCAACACATACAACCCATGCTCGATTGGCTTGAGATCTTTGGATTTTGGACATCAAATCAACACCTTAAACTTAGTCATGTTTCTCAAGCCATTTCTGAACAATTTTTGCAGTGTGACAGGGCACATTATTAAGATCAGTACAGACATGATTGGTCAAATTGTACAGGGTCTATCTCTTCAACCATTTGGTAGTCAGATACTTTTTAGCATCAGTGGGATCTGTTACGGCAGTTTTTAAGATGACCACACATAGGCCAATAGAGGCCATCTATTGACCACATTTAAAGCATGCCTAGGGCCAATCACTTTCATGTTAATGGTCATTAGTTGCTGTTTTGGGGCCTCAAGGGTGCTATATGGGGCCAATCACAGAGCATTGGACCAGTACTAACTTTTCCGTATATATCACAAGATTTCTTATTTCAGTGAAGAATATTTTTCTTTGATCTTAAACAGCTAGTGAATCTTTCCCAGTCCAATATTTTATCAATTGTAGTGCAGAGTATGTCATTTATATACTAGAATGGGAATGTGGTAGCATTTTAGACATTTTTAACCAGAAAAAATATTAGAATATTGCAGAACTTCCCATCACCGATTAAAGATTTGACAGTCTTAAAGTGACGTAAAGTGACTGGAATTCAATTTATTGTGAATTTTAGCAGAGGAGCAGGTGGTTTCAAATATTTCTGTATCAGGTAAGCCCTGTGTAATTTTTTTTGGGAACTATCCCAATGATTTGAATGAAACACTTTCATGGCATATTTATTTGGCCATTTTATTTTATTATTTTATTAGATTAATTTTCATTTTGGGTACATGAAAAGTCACTTTTTCATTAGGGGTTGGGGGGTTTGGGGATTGTTGGGCACTTCATTGCTTGATAATATCCCATGCCAATTGGTTAAAAATATATATAATTATACTTGTGGAGGATTTTGATTTTATATCCTTCGTATTAACAATACCCAAAGATTTGGAACATTTTAGCCTACAACTAATAGCTATTTTGTATCAACCAAAGCAAGGCTTTCATAATGCTATCAGAGACTATTGCAATATGCTTTGAAATATAGGGCTTGATTCTAGTCCGTACTCAACTTGCATTTTAAAAAAGAGTTTAGAACTTGAGCATAGTTCCCACCGCGTTCACAACCAAGAGGATCTCAAGATGCCCTTCGATTTGAATCTGGGCGCAAGTACACTCTGCCTAAACAGTTCTTGCCATATGTAGACACATATAACAGACTGCAGTATATGCACATGCATATGTACAATAAAAAGTCACATCAGAACGCATTCAAACTAAATTTGTAATATAAAATATAATATAACTGTGTAAAATAACAGTATAATCAGTTATATAAATATTTATTTGAACAAAAATTCTTTTTTTGTGTTTTTAACATGAAATTCATGAATAAAGATGCATTCAATGTGTACTGTACATGCAATGTATTTTGATTGTCTATATTGCTTGCATACACAGGTGGCAGTCAGTCATCACTATAAGTCAGCATTTTCACCTGACCTGTAGTCGGTGCAAATAATATGGGTGAAACCAAGAGTACTTATGAGAAACCCAGGACTGGAATCAGCCGCATCTTTGTCGGATCGCCTAACAGTACATGGCCTACTTTAGTCTGCCCCTTTCTCTGCCCGATTCCGCCTCTCAAGTTGTAGGCACTCATAAGTTGCATGCAATTGCGTTAACTGTCATACAGTCTGTTTCTGAGCATGCGCAGAGCTAGTTCACACTACGCAAATGGACATACATCCGAACGTGGATCAGTTCCATAGTGCACTTTTGTTTTAAAATATATATACATTAATACATGAACATTACTTGACATATTTATTATAGGGTATTTCTTTATTATACTCTAAAAGCCTGATTCATTAAGGAAAGTAAAGCAAAAAAAATTAGTAAACTTGGCAAAACCTTGTTGTATTGGAGGGTGAGCTAAATTTGAAATGTGAGGACACATTTGTAGTTGCAGTAGGGCATGACCTAGATTAGCTTTAAATTTCAGTGTACAAATAAGCTATCAAGTATTTGTGTGCTACATGACTTATGTGCAAAATAATAAACTAATTTGCACCCTTTGCATTGCAAAATGGTTTTGTCCAAGAGAAAACTTACTCATTTTTTTGCCTTACTTTCCTTAATGAATCAGGCGCTATGTATATTCATAATTTGTATTAGAAGGACATTTGTATTATAAATGTTTTTTATGATATTTAGCACTGAACATCAAATTCTTTTCATTTTCAGTGATAGTGTCTGACGCTACAACGTGTTTCATTAAGCAGGATTTCTGGAATATCTTTGTCACTGACCTTCAAATTTTCTATCACATTATTTGAATTATAACTCTCTGTTTTTGTGTAAATAAACAAAATGAGAATAAAAATCCTCTGTTTAAGAACATGCTCAGTAATTAGACTTTGCCACCTTTAAATCTAATGTGTCATATACTTTCCTCTCTATTCAATTCACATTAGTCTTTATCATAGTCTCCTTTTCCCTTATTTCATGCAGACATTAAGTCACCTTCTGTCTGACATTTCTCAGCGGGGTATCAGTTCCTCTCTTCCTATTTGCTGCTAGATATTGGATGGATATATTTGTCTGCTTGAGATATTGTTGCTATGTTTAGCTGATGTGATGACCACTTTCTGTCTGGTGACATTAGTAAGGGTGCACAAATATGTTTAATTTCCTTCTTTGCAGGAGGCACAAGGTCAGGTCAGATACAGTATATCCTTTTATTTCACGTGACTGGATGATTGTAGTGCTATGTTGCAATAAGTAATGAAACATAACTTAATAATGATTGTGAAAACTAAGTGTCTGGAACATATGTAAAACAGGCTGGGAGGCAGCCTTTTGTACTTCCACATTAGGTTTAAGAAAAATCAGGTAACACTGCTTTGACCATGGTAAAGTAGGACAGCATGTTTACAAGGAGAACAATATACATATGCTGTCATTGGAGACTGTAGCTAAACAATTTTCAGAGCACTAGAACATCCGTTTAACATATATAATTTTGTATACTTGCTGGTCCTGTCACAGAAAACAATGTTATGTAAATGTAGCCGCAGAATCCATAGTCTTTTCAGTTAAATTATGCGCCTCAGGTATAGTTTTTCCCCCATCTGGCTAATATAAAATTGCATGTTTCTTTCCATCCAAAATCAAGCTTTATACCTACTTGCCTACTTTTTAAATCTGTACTCCGGGATCATGTGACAGAGGGTAGGAGGGGCGTGATGGCGTCGTTATGTCATTATAGCCCCACCCCATATGAAAAACAAGATTTAGGCTAAATGCCTAATTCTATGCCTGTTTTTACAGAATTACTCATTACAGAGAGACTTTAAAGCAATCCAGAACATTGAAATAACAGATATAGCTTAAGCAGTGAATGGTTTACTAGTGGAAGGTGATTGAGCTATTCAGTTCCGAAAAGGGACCTCAGAAGAGGTATGTGGAAAGCAGACAGTGCATGGAATATTACATTTGAGTTGGAATCTAAACGCATTGTACATAGAGATGTTCACTGACCCCCGTGTTCTGGTTTTGGTTTTGGATCTGGATTAACTTTGTGTTATAGTTTTGGTTTTGGTTTTGGCAAAACCACCCTTGTGTGTTTTGGTTTTGGTTTTGGATCCTGATTTTTTTCTAAAATCCCCATTTTTTTCTTCCTAAAATCACATATTTTTGCTTTTTTTCCCCCTACATTGTTATTAACCTCAATAACACTAATTTCAAGTCATTTGCAGTCGAGTTTGACCATCTCACAGGCCACAATATTATTGTCATACACTTTCAAACAAAGACTGCCGCGACCTGGCTGGATGCTAAGCGACAGAGCAATGACTCAAACACACAGCAGTTCATAGCACATCTAGGAAACATTGGCACACAGCAGTGGCAGAAAAAAAAAGTGGTGCAAGATGAAATTGTTCTTGGATCATGAACCCAGTTATGGTTCATTTGATCGCTTCACCCGTTTCTTGGATAACTGTGGTAATTCTACAGCTAATACATGGTGACGACCGCTGACCCTGTCCACCACTAGATGCATGCTTTTATCAGACCCAGACCAATCCAGGCTGCCAGACAATGCACTAAAAAGAGCCATTGTAATTCCCGGCAAAAAGCAAATTCATCACTGAGCTTCGAATCAGCCCCAATTCCCTCAACATTATAATACAGTTAGGTGCCTTTGATGTAAAGTGCAGATTACAAACACTTGATGAAACAGCAGCAAAGTGGAAGGTAATACATATACAAGTCTATTTAGACATCCATGCTTACATTACTTCTGCAAGCAATGCTGTTCTTTGTTAATAAAACTGTTGTCTTTAAACCGTTCAAATTTTTTAAAAATAATCCTCCACCATTCTTTGGATGTTGATACTTGATAGTAGGATCAGGTGGAGTTACAGCAGAAGTGTCACTAATTCTGGTCAATTCTTTTGCAGTAGACAAGACCAGATGTCAAAATGTTGTGCTGAGTCATCTGCATCATCAATGGGTGTCTAAGATTTTTGCTAAGCACACAACAGTATATAGCACATGTAGGTAACATTGGCACACAGCGGTAGCTGAAAGGAAAAGTGGTGCAAGATGGAATTGTCCTTGGGCCCTCCCACCAACCCTTATGTTGGATCTTAAAAAGGACATGCACACTTTAACAAACCAAGCCTTTCAGCCACAAAAGTGCCACTCTTTGTGGCTGAAGTGCTTGGTTTATTTGGGCCCCCACAAAGCAACGTAACAATGGGCTTAAAGCACCTAAGGTAACACTGCTGTTAATGAACTCAACTGTGGCAAAATGTTGTTGCCATCAGCCTCAGCCTCATCTTAACTAGAGATGGGCAGGCTCGGTTCCCCGAGAACCGAACCCACCCGAACTTTGCCTATCCGAGTACCGAGCCTGCTCGGCTCAGTACTCTCCCACCCACTCGGATTCCAAATCGAGGCCAAACGTCATTGTGACGTCGCCGGATCTCGGGGTTCGGTTCTCGCGATAACTGAAAATTTTAAATACCTGCCTCCACAGAAATCCATCGCCATTTAACAGACGGACAGAGGAGGGTGTAGTCACAGGCTGATTAGAGCAGGGACAGAGAATATACCTTATTCTTCATCCAATTCTGATAACAATTCTGATAACAATTCTGATTACAATTCTGATAACAATTGATAGAAAAGAGAAGAGAGGAGGATAGAGGAGTCTTTTTTTCCAATATATGGCACTACAAGTGCTTTGGGGTGTCCCCCATTCTTTTGCAGTAATATTTCTGGCTGTCAAAAGTCCTATTTGTCAGCAGTCTCAAAAAATAATTATTAGCACTCCCAAGTGCTTTTGAGGTGCCCCCCATTCTTTTGCATTAATGTTTCTGGCTGTCAAAAGTCCTGTTTGTCAGCAGTCTCAAAAAATAATATTTAGCACTCCCAAGTGCTTTTTGGGTGTCCCCCATTCTTTTGCATTAATATTTCTGGCTGTCAAAAGTCATATTTGTCAGCAGTCTCAAAAAATAATATTTAGCACTCCCAAGTGCTTTTGGGGTGTCCCCCATTCTTTTCCATTAATATTTCTGGCTGTCAAAAGTCCTATTTGTCAGCAGTCTCAAAAAATAATATTTAGCACTCCCAAGTGCTTTTGGGGTGTCCCCCATTCTTCTGCATTAATATTTCTGGCTGCCAAAAGTCCTGTGTGTCAGCAATCTAAAAAAATAATATTTAGCACTACCAAGTGCTTTTGGGGTGTCCCCCATTCTTTTGCATTAATTTTTCTGGCTGTCAAAAGTCATATTTGTCAGCAGTATCTAAAAGAATTTGTAGCACTACAAGTGCTTTGGGCTCATAATGGATTTAAAGCAGTCCACATATGAGCAGTATGAGCAAACAGGTTCTGTCACCAGTCCTGATGGTAGTGTTCCCAGTACGTCATCTGGGAAAGGCGATATCAAATTACACAGTCTTTTGAAATCAGTCAAAAAAACACACACCCAAAAATTTTTTACTGTGTTGAAGCGAAAAAGAAGTGTAACTGAGGAAAAGTTAAGTGCCAATAAAAAAAAATTGCCAACATGCCATTCTACACACGCAGTGGCAAAGAGAGAATGAGGCCTTCACCTTTGTCTATTAGTGGCAAATGTGGCAAATGTTACCGAGCCTACAAGTGGTGCACAACTACTGTTACGCGTCAAAGCCGAGCTGCAAGATACAGTAAGGCAGTAGAGGATAATGTTTGCTCTGATTCACAAATGACACCAATCCCTGTGGAGAGTCCATCCAACAGTGGGATCATGAGCATTCTCTTAGTGTACCCATAAAGAGGGACCCTTTCAGCAGTTCTGCTAATGTGTGCCTGAACAGACCGAGTGTAGCCGGTGATACACAAATTGAGGATGCCACTTTGGAAATAGAAGAGGATGAGGGGGAGATTTGTGTAGGCGACGAGGGCACTAATGATGATGTTGATGATTATGATGCAGAGAGATACCAAATTGCCTTTCTCAGTTTCTATTTATATTCTAGACTCTATAACGGCTAAATAGTTCTCTATTTTACTCCTAGTGGAGAGGGGGTCTGATGCAGACAGATACCAAACTACCTTGGTCCATTTTTTTTTACATTATAATTCTACAGTTTATGCAGGCTGCTTTTTTTCTTTTCAACTACAAGTGGAGGGCGGGGGGGGGGGGGGGGGGGGCATAGATAGCCACCAAACTACATTGAGACATATGCGTTGCTCAATAATACTTTATAATGCTTGGAAGGCCCAGACCTCCAGCAGTTTGATGCTTAGAGAGAATTCACATTCGCACTCTAGCTTTACGCCCTGCCCATACAAATTTAGATATCATTTGTTGTAAATGTTTAAGAACATGCAAGGGAACCTGAATTGGGAGTGTTTGCCATAAATAAAGTTATCTGGGTAAAACATTCATTTTAACAGAAGTCATTCAGCTAATCCAGGAGATATGAAATTTATTCCATTGATTTAGATCACATCTGATTGCATTAATATGTCTAGGAAAGTTGACCGCGTATAGGGAGGAATAACTCTTAGTTAAGTAAATTCCCAAGTACTTAATCTTATTATGTTGCCATCGAAAATTATAATTGGTTTTAAGTGGTTGGGTAATATGTTGAGGAATATTAAGGTCTAAAATTTCAGATTTGTCCGCATTCATTTTGTAGTTCGAAAGGGAACTGTAGATCGAAATTTCTTTAAAGAGGTTGGATAGAGAAGTATGTGGACTAGATAATGTAAGTATAACATCATCAGCATATAGAGCTATTTTATCGTCTCTAGAACTTGTGGGGATGCCCGTGATGTCTGGATTGTTTCTAATCCTAGCCGCTAAAGCTTCCATAATTAGGGCGAAAAGTAGGGGAAATAAGGGGCATCCCTGACGGGTGCCATTATTTATTTTGAAAGGAGAGGATATAAGACCATTTGCTAGAACTGAGGCTGTGGGGTTATGATATAATGCCGAAATCCCTATGCAGAAAGCTCCCTGGATCTCCATGCTCACTAGTGTCTGCTACATAAAGTGCCAGGCCACTCTATCAAAAACCTTTCTCAGCATCTAATGCAACCACCAAAGCAGGAAGAGTTGTGCTGTTAACTATGTGAATTAGATCTATTATTCTTCTGGTGTTGTCTGAAGCCTGCCTTCCCGGGACGAATCCAACTTGGTTGGGGAGAACTAGCAAGGGGAGAACAGAGCCCATGAAGTTCATTTTTATGAACATCATCTTTTCCACATTTTGAGGAAGTAGCCTCCTACGCCGATCGCTGACAAGGTTGCTGGCTGTGCTGAAAACTCTTTCCGAATACACACTGGAGGGTGGGCAGCTTAGGCAGTGCAAAGCAAGTTGGTACATGGGTCTCCAAATTCCCTTTTTTTTCTCCCAGTATGTAAAGGGACTGTCTGATGTGTCTATTTCTATGCTGTCTTGAAAATAATCCTCCATTATCCTTTGGATGTTGATAGTAGGATCAGGTGGAGTTACGGCAGATGTTTTTACGTTTTTGGTCAATTCTTTTAGACCAGACCAGAGGTCAAAATGTTGTGCTGAGTCATCTGGATCATCCCTGGGTCTCTTGGGAAAGTTTTTTCCTAGCAGGAGTTGAGTGAGAAACTGAAGGCTCACCAGCAGCTCCTTGCATCTCTTTAGATCTGGGTCAGTTGGAAACAAAGAGAAGACATAGCTCTTAAACCGAGGATCAAGTACAGTCGCCAAAATGTAGTGATCTGATTTTTGAAGATTTTGATAACTCTTGGATCCTGGCGAAGCGAATAAAGTACTTGATCTACAAGTCCGACATACTTAGCGTAATTGCTTTGTTTAATCTCCTCCTTAAGTTTCTCAAGCTGCTTTTCCAAAAGACTAATTAAGGGAATCACTTGACTCAAGCTAGCAGTGTCTGAACTCACTTCACAGGTGACTACTTGGAATGGTTCCAGCATCTTGCACAACACGGAAAGTATTCTCCACTGCGCTTGAGTAAAATACATCCCCCTCCTTTCCCAAATTCATGGCTTGTGGAGTAAGCGTGGATGGCTTTTTGCTGTTCCTCCATCCGCAGAAGCATATAGAGGGTGGAATTCCACCTTGTCACCGCCTCTTGCTTCAGTTAGAGGAGAGGAAATTTCACAACCAGCAAAGGAAGGGGTTCTTTACAGTAAGGGCAGTCAAGATATGGAATTCATTGCCAGGGAAGGTTGTGATGGCAGATTCAATAGATATGTTTAAGAAAGGGTTAGACAAATTTTTAGCGGAAAGGTGTATCCAGGGATACGACCGTTAATTTAAAATAAAGGATAGTAGTGGATATAGGGTAAAATTGGATTGCAATATTGAGTCTGGGGGGATTTTCAAAATTGAAACAGATGGGCGGTTGCCTACTCTGGATTAATTTCAAATATAAGTGCAGGATCGCAGGAGATCCAAAATAGGTTGAACTTGATGGACTGGTGTCTTTTTTCAACCTCATCAACTATGTTACTATGTTACAGTTGGTGGCAGGGCAAATTAAATTGCTCTTGTAGCTGCTGCAATCTCCTAAATGCTGTTGCCGAATGCCGGAAATGTCAAAATATTTTACAGACCACAGACAGCATCTGCTGCACGTCCCTTTAATTTTTTAAAAAGCTCTGCACCACCAAGTTTATTGTGTGAGAAAAACAGGAAATGTGATGGAATACACTCAGTTGTAATGCTCTCACAATATTGGTGGTGTTATCAAAAATGACATATCCTGAGGAGAGTCCAAGCAGGATAAGCCATGTTGCAATGACATCTCTTAGTTTTTGTAACAGATTGTCAGCTGTATGCCTCTTAGTGAAGCCGGTGATACACAGAGTAGCCTGCCTCTGACAAATGTGACATACTTGGGTACATGCTGCTGCTGTTCCTGCGGGTGATGGAGAATCTGCAACCCAGTGGGCTGTCACAGTCATATAATCTTTAGTTTGCCCACTTCCGCTTGTCCACATATCTGTGTCAAGTGTACAGTGGGTAGAATGGCATTTTGTAGTCCAATAGTTACATTTTACGAACCTTCTGGTAGAGGTGAGGAACAGCTTTTCTAGCGAAATGGTGTTGTGATGGAGTTTGGTAACAGGGACACAAGACCTCAAGTAACTTTCTAAAACCAGCTGCATTAATAGTGGATATTGGACGCAGATCTAATGCTAGCATTGTGGTCTGTGATCCGGTTTTCCACTGGGTGACAGCTTTCTCACTTGCTTCCCCTTGCAAAGGATTGTTTAACAGTCAATTGTTGTAAACTACTAGTAGTCTACTTATTGGTCTGCTTCTGGGAGGAAGATTCACCCCCAACAGCAGCAGCAGCAGCAGTGGGACTAACGCTCAAGAATTCTTCTGAGGAATCCAGGATAGTGGTGGAGTCATCTAACCTTACCAACTTGGATGCAGGACTAACTCCAATCGCTACTGAGGATATTGATGAGGACGGTGCTGTGGGTGTAGATTGCAGGCGTCGGAATCTACCTGAGAGAAGGGACCTAATTGATGATGGAGTGCTTGTCGTTATTTTTTTTGCATAGGCTTCTGATTTTCCCAACAGCTTGCCATGAACTTGCTTCAAATGGCGTAACATGAATGAGGTTCTTATATGGTTATAGTCCCTACCTTTACTGACTGTGGCTTTTCAAACGCTACAAATGGCTAGACAACTGTTGTCAGGATTTGGGTAAAAATAATTCCACACAAAAGAGGTGGATTTTTGTTTTTTTTCTGCAGATAACTTTGCCTGGATTACAGGTCTTTTTTTCTTGACCAAGTGAAAGGTGTTCTTTTACATTTTTGTTACCCTGACTTACAAACACTATGCACTTTAATATAGGCTTTTCTAGATGACCTAGAGGGATTACTATCATCATGACTGGTGCCAGCAGCTGCTTGGTGCTCCTGCTCTTCTGTATACTGCTGTGAATCCATTTTGATAACACCGTACAATTTGACTGCAAATTCAGAAGACCAAGCCTGCCAGCCCTAGTATTTCAATTTCAGCAATGACAATTAGCAATGGAGCGCTCCTCTTTGTGTGTAACCTATATAACACAGTACAATGTGACTGCAGATTTACACCAAGACTGCCAGCCGTATTATTTGTATTTCAGCAATGGAGCAATGGAGTTCTCCTCTTTGTGTGTTACATATATAACACAGTACATTAAGTGACTGCAGATTTAGAAGACCAAGCCTGCCAGACCTATTAATTCTATTTCAGCAATGACATTTAGCAATGGAGCAATGGAGCTCGCCTGAATGTCACTGGAAATTTTGACTGCCAAGAACTGTGCTACCCCTTCTGTGTCCCTCTGTGAACTGGCGCTGGATCGCAGTGGAGGGCGGTATTTATAGAATCAAAAACTCGCAAGATCCGAGGACGTGACAATGACCTTTTGCCTCGTTTTCAATTCAGAGGGCGCTCGAAAGTTCTGAGTCGGCTCGACTCGGTACTCGGATCTGCTAGGTTTGGGTGTGTTTGGTTCTCGGGGAACCGAGCCTGAGCATCTTTAATTGTACAGCATCACAAGCTGCAAGAGAGTGTGATAATAATTCTTGAAATCTGAGAGCAGTTGAGAAGCATCAGAGCAGAAATTAAAGCCATTTAGCAGGTTTGAATCAGAACTCACTTTGGAGTTTGTCAAAGGCAAATAATTGATTTATACAACTGCATTTAGAAACTCAGAGCAGGTCACATGTCCTATGACAGCAGAACCAGCCATGAGAGTTGAAGAATTATAAACGTAAAAACAGAATGTAGAGTTTGTTTCTGCTGTAAGATACCCAGCTATTTAAGGAGACTGCTCCATTTATTATTTATACACAAATATACATAAAAACAAAACAAGTACATCATACATGCCCACTTTTAAGATTTCTCACCCGGGAGATCCGGGAGAGACGTCAAGTGAGGTAAGAGGAGGGCGTGGTGACATTTCGCGTCACCATAGCCCCCCCCCTGGTGATTTCTTCAGAGGAAATCACCAGGCAGGTGATGAAACGCGTCAGGTGATTTGGATGTTCACTGAGCCGCTGGATAGCACTAATCCATGACCCAGCTCATATCCCCAGTGGATTTTTGGAGGTTGCCTTTTTTTGAGCCATATCATCGCTATACAATTGGTGCCACGATTGTGCTAGCTGCTATTTTACTACTTACACGGATTTCCGTCTTCACCCACATATCTATTACGGAGGTCCCGGAGTTCGTTCTGGGTATGAGGTGCGTGCGCATACAGACCACAATACGGGACTGAGTATCGGACCAGGTCTGTATTGCGCTTTCTACTTTAGCAGTTTAGCGACTTTGATTTCCATTCAGGAGTGGAGGTTTTCTCATTGTGGCATTTATGGCATATTCTCCTCCATACTACATGTGTTAGAAGCATTGAAGTGGGGTTCACCATCATCGCGGTGACGTATACTTTCCACCATCAGTGTGGCCACACTTATTTTGAAGCTCCACTTCATGATCTTCAACGGGGTCATTGGACACTAGTATCTATTTGATGTGGGACATTTAGCTGGTTCTCTTTAGGAGTGATCGATTCCATGGTTCATCAGCCTTATTGATGGTTAACACAGTCGGTTCATCTGATTTTTTACATGTCAAGTTGTTATCCACTGGCCAGTGTTGTCTATTTTATGGTTCATTTTTAATAAAGTGTTTATATACATTTATTACCCACAGATGGTTGCATATTGATTGTGTTTATCAGTCATCAGCGCTGTTTTCTGTTGTGTTGTATATTTTTTACATTTGAGATCTCATTGATCTCTTCAGCTGCAGATACTGATTTACACCTGATCTCCATTTTTAAATCATCTCTCCGTGCGCCAGGTTTTTTTTTTTTTTTTTTCATAGTAGTATTTATGTTTTATATTATAAGTTATATGCACAATAGTGAAATATATGGAACAGGTTGAAGGAATGATATCATGTGTGGTATCATAATAAACCTCTTAACATTTGCTACTGTTTGGTTCAGTCTGCGAAGGAATCGCAGAGTGCATACACAAGTTATGAATGATAGGGAATTATGAACTACTTAAGACTGAGGAGTCTTGGCGGGAAGAGCAGAGCATACCCCCTGGAGAGATGACCCCCTCCTTTGGATTCTTTAGGATGAACTAGCCAATGATTGACAACCCCTTGGACCTTCCTGAAACCTGGACCAATAGAAGCAAGCTATACCATCTTCATTGTTTTACTGTATTCCTGTGTGCATATAAGCAGCAGCTTCTCATCTAGTGTCCAGACATCTTGTCCCCAGACTTCAGGATTGAATGACTGTACACTGGATCCAGAGCGCCTGCGATAAATAATGGCTGTACTTATTATCACTTCGCTTGAATATTATACTACTTTTTGCGAATAAATCGTTGTGCGTTGGAAACAAAAATCGTGGTTCGACAATCGTTATTGGTTAGCGACAATACGCACATAACAATTTGGGGGCTCGTGAGCTTTGGAGGTTTTGTTGCCGGACGTTACGCAAGACCAACGGATTTTGGTTCCGCAACAAAGGGTGGAGACGCGTCATATACGGGTAAGAACGCAATGTGTTAAAAACCTGAATTTTACTCTGTGTTGTGAAACTGAATGTCCATTTTGCATTGTCTAGGGCACGCTAACTAGAACCTAGGGACAAAAGAGAAAACTGTTTCTTTTTACTGTCATTGTGCGTTTTAACTGTATTGCATTGCTTAGCGTATGTGTATTTTCTGCTGTGCGTACGCAAACTTCCGGTAGATTTGCCACGTGGTTAAACAATCGTTTTGATAGTTATTATATGTGCATAGTATAATTACTTGTGAAAGCATCTGAGACATTATTACTATTGTTGGGATTTTTTAATTTTCTGCGCAGAAAAGGTGTATAGTGTGTGATTTTGTAACGTAGATACACTGTTTTATTGTTGATTGTGCTCAGTTGCTGTCTGACGAGGCGGGTTGCCCAACTTAAGGACGGTATACAGGGCAGGTATACCGAATGCGAAGACAAAGGGGGTTTTTGCAAAAGCGCTCCCAATAGATCGCAAGGTTTGCTAATAATTAGTATTAGTAGGTGGTGCGATCTAACCGCACGACAACTGTGAGTGCGAATTGGTGAAGCAGCTAGGAGGAATTATATTGGAAAGGCTGGCTGATTGTATCGACTTTGTTCTCCCAGTTATAATAAACTCAACAGATTTTTTGTGGTTTAGCCAGGGTATCGAGGAGCTGATAGCCCTTGGGTCCCACAGTGATATTGTCTGTGTTAGGGGTCCTTGTTTAGTACGAGAGGAAGCGAGTGGACGTGGCTTGAGCAAATACGTCCACGGCCAGTAAGAGATCTCTAACGGTAGAGTGTTTGTAGCAAAAGGTTGAAAGTATTTTTGGAAGTGTGGTCTGCATAGATTAGTGTTGTTCAACATGGGTGCTAAGCATACGCTAGAGATGGCCAGTATACTGCCTAAGGAAGGTCCTATTGGTTCAGCGAGATTTCTCATGTGTAATAAATATGGTGCATACGCAACTGCGTATTGCGACACGTGGGTCAAGATGACCAAAGATTGTGATAGGCCTTTCCCAACAATAGGGAGTTTTAATGCAGAGGTACTAAATACTGTAAAAGATAAAGTATGGTTGATTAAGTCAACGAAAGTGAGGAATAAACATAATGATTGTTTAAAATTGTGGCAAATGGAAGGTAACACGTGGCAGAGCAGCGAATGCACAGCGGAAGTAGGCGTGGCAAAAAGCACGCGCAGGGCAGAAGTAGCCGTTGAGAAGCGTGGCGAATTCAGCGCAAGCGCGCCCCCGCCACCTTATGTGGCGGGAGGGGTAAGTACAGCCGTTATTAAAACTGAAAAAAGAGAAATTGCTAAGTTGTATCCTGTTTTAAGCCAGTTTAAAAAGTGTATCAGAAGATGAAGATGAACCCACTGTGATTTCGGCTTTTGCTCATGCTGTTAATATGCTAGAGGTTCAGCGTAAGTATGGGAAAGGAGCAATGGCTGATATAGGTGAGAGTAGTGTGATCACTAGGAGTGATAGCGTTCTAAATCTTGAAACAGCAGATACGGTAGTGACTTCTGGAACCAGTGAACCAGTGTGTGCGTACCCAGTCTGCACAATATCAGTTCCCAATGGGAAACCGGATAAGGATGGTGTAGTTCCTTTAAGAAATGTTACAATGCATTGTCCCTGGACTAGATCAGAATTACGATCCATTATGACTGAATTTCCAGATCCTAGAAAGGAGTTGGCTAAATGTCAGAAATTTGTTAAAGACTTAGGAAATGCCCACGAACCAACCAATAAGGATTGCCGTGTAGTGTTGAGGGCGTGTCTTCCTCCCAATACTGACACCTTGACTGATGAGATTAACCAAGAAAATATAGAACAAATTGTCAAACATTTAGCCATCTATTTTCCAGTAGTGGTAAATTGGAGTAAGATTTTCACCATTAAGCAAAAGGATAGTGAAACAGCAGCTGACTATTTTTCTAGGGCTCTAGCATCAATGACACACTTTACCGGAGTAACTAACATAAGAGAGGATCCACATCACAGGGAAGTAGCTGTAAGAGTGTTAATGGATGGCCTCAGAGAAAATTTAAAAACCAGAGTACAAACCACAATACCTAATTGGAGAGGCATCACAGTAGATTCTCTTAGGGAGTCTGCTGTGGAGCATGACAAAAACCTTTTTAGAAAGAAGGAGGAGAAAAGTGATAGGTTAATGACGGTGAGTATACAGACTCTAGAGGGGATGCATACACGACCACCAGCATACAACCCACATAATAAGAAACATAGAGTGACCAGATGTTTCAATTGTAATGAAGAAGGACACTTTAGGAGGGATTGTAAAAAGGACAGATACAACCTTAGAGGTGGGACACATAGATATCCTCCACGGAAGAACTCACATAGACTAGAAGACTCACATCTACCCGCACATATTATAACAGCAAATGCTGTGCGGGAAAGCGATAGTCAGTGCTAGGGGTCAGGTCATACCTGTAGGCTACAGCCAGTGAGGTTAACTGAGAGTCAGATAGAAGAACCAACAATGATAGTTGACATAGCTGGTAGGAAGCAAACCTTTCTTGTAGATACAGGGGCGGCCCGATCTGTAATAACCTCTCCTTTCAATCTACAGGTGACCAGTAAAACTGTTCCAGCTATGGGGGTAACGGGAAGAGTGTTGCATTATCCAATAACTAAACCTGCTGAAGTTACTATCGGGCCCCTGCATACCAAGCATTCATTTCTCTTGGCTGCAGCAGCTCCTACTAACTTGCTAGGGAGAGACTTGCTATGTAAAATGGGATGTGCTATATACTGTACTTCAGATGGTGTGTTCCTAGATATACCCGAGAAGGTCGCTCATGAGGTACAGGACATATTGGAAAACCCTCAAAGGTTAATGTTACACTCTACTGTTATAGAACACAGTCCATCTCAAGTAAAGTGGATGTTGCTGGAAATACCAGGTTCACTATGGACCAGAGATGGACAGGACACTGGACTGATGGCAAACGTAACCCCTGTCATGGCCAATCTAAAAAGTGGTAGCATAGCTCCAAAAATCCCACAGTATACATTAAAACCGGAGGTGGAACTAGGGGTATATCCTATTATTGAGAGGCTGTTACAACAAGGGATTTTAATTCGTACAGCCAGTACAGCAAATAGTCCCATTTTCCCTGTGAAGAAGAGTGGGGGGAGGGGCTATAGATTAGTCCAGGACTTAAGGGGAATTAATAAAGTTGTTGATAGCCAATTCCCCGTAGTGCCGAATCCAGCTGTCATCCTTATGCAGATTCCACCGTCTGCTAGTCACTTTACTGTCATTGATCTATGTTCTGCTTTCTTCTCAGTCCCTCTTCACCCTGACTGCCAATACCTTTTTGCATTCTCCTACCGGGGAGTGCAATACACATTGACCAGACTGCTCCAGGGGTTCATTAACAGCCCCAGTATTTTCTCCCAAGCCTTACATGACTGTTTGCAATCTTTTCAACCCCACAATGGGTCTGTTCTAATTCAATATGTGAACGATTTGTTGCTGTGCTCTGATTCTTTTATGTCATGTTTACATGATACTAAATTGTTGTTGCTCCATCTCTCACAAACAGGGCACAAGGTGGCAAAGGACAAATTACAGCCATGTCAGACTAAGGTCAAATACTTAGGACACTGCCTCACTAAGGGGCTAAGACACCTGACAACCGACAGGATTGAGGCCATACAACACATGACTCTGCCGCAGAGCCAGAAGCAGATTCGTACTTTCCTGGGGATGTGTGGATACTGTAGATCCTGGATCCCAGGTTTTGATATTCTGGCATTACCATTGCAGGAGCTAGTCTCTTCCTCAAAACCAGAACGTGTCATACACACAGAAGAGTCAGAGCAAGCATTCTTTAATCTTAAAGATAGTCTGACTAGAGCACCTGCATTGGGAATACCTGATTATGAAAAGCCTTTTGAGCTATACTGTACGGAAGCTGATGGTTGTGCAGCAGGTGTCCTCGCACAGAAACATGGTGACGCTAGCAGACCAGTAGCATACTACAGTGCACAATTGGACAATGTGGCAAGATCACTCCCAACATGTCTCAGAAGTGTAGCAGCAACTGCTCTTCTGGTAAGTAAGAGCGAGGACGTAGTATTAGGACATAATTCAACTGTCTATACACCCCATGCTGTATCAGCTCTGTTAAACTAAGCCCAAACCAGACATGTTTCTTCAGCTAGATTCACAAAGTGGGAACTAGCCCTGACGGCACCCTCAAACATCACCATCAAACAATGTAGCACCTTAAATCCAGCTACATACCTTCCATATGTGTCTCTAGAGACAAAAAGGGTGGGAGGTGAGGAGACCCTGGTTGATGATGAGTTAGGCAAGAATACTGACACGCATGACTGTATGGAACACCTGAATCAGACCTTTACTGCAAGGCCCGACATACGTGACACCCCCTTAGAAAATGTAGATTTTACGTTTTATACAGACGGGAGTTGTCATAGACAGAGACGGGAGAGCTATGTACTGGTTACGCTGTTATTGATGATCAGGATGTGGTAGAAGCTAAACCCCTTAGTCCACCTCCCTCAGCCCAGGTGGCGGAACTAGTAGCATTAAGGAGAGCGTGTGAGTTGGAAGAGGGTAAATCAGCCAATATATATACTGACTCTACGTATGCCTTCGGGGTAGTGCACGATTTTGGGGCTTTTTGGCGTCTTAGAAACTTTACGACAGCAGCAGGTACGCCAGTGGCACACTCACAACACATAAAAGGACTTCTGACAGCGATACAGTTACCCAGAACAGTAGCCATCATAAAGGGCAAAGCCCATACCTTTGAAGAAGACCCAGTGTCATTGGGCAACAACAGGGCAGACGAAGCTGCTAAATGAGCAGCAGGGCAACCTATGACTGTATCGACCGAGACTATGATGGTTTTTCAGACATTAGACATGCAGAAACTAATTGAAATGCAAGATTTGTGTTCCCTGCAGGAAAAGGCGGTCTGGAAGGCGAAGGGATGTGGTCAAGAGTCCTCAGGACTCTGGAGAGATTGACAAGGTAAGCCTGTAGCTCCCCAAACGTACTATCCAAGCCTGGCTGAAGCAGCACACGGCCTGACTCACCTGGGTAAAGAAGGTATGTGCAAACTGGGGAGAGCATACTGGTGTGCTCCCGGATTTTCCTCTCAGGCTGGTAAGAAGGCAATGTCATGTCTTACTTGTTTGAGGAAACATGTTGGGAAAACTATTCCAACTGAGCCATCCCACATCCCTCCTACAGACGGACCTTTTCAGGTAATACAAATTGACTATATCCAATTACCATCGTGCAGGAATCTAAAGTATGTGTTAGTGTGTATTGATGTGTTTTCTGGTTGGGTAGAAGCATATCCGGCAGCCACTAATACAGCTGTGTTCACTGCAAAGAAAATTGTACAAAATTTTATATGTAGGTTCGGTATCCCTCGAATCATTGAAAGTGATAGGGGTACCCATGTTAGTGGTGATATCTTCCAAAATATGTGTAAACTCATGGGAATCGGTAGCAGACTCCACACCCCTTAACGACCACAAGCCAGTGGTAAGGTGGAGAGAGTAAATGGTACTATAAAGAACAAGCTTGGTAAGGTAATGGCTGAAACTGGGTTGACATGGCCTGAGGCTTTGCCATTGGTCCTCCATAGCATTCGGACCACTCCTAGACTTCCTCTTAATCTGTCCCCCTTTGAGATACTGTTCAGACGACAACCTCATTTGATCGTGAGTCCACAAGACGACTTGAAGTGTAATAATGAAGTGACTGTACAATATCTTATAAGAATGAGTAGACAGCTAAAGCAACAACAACAAAAACTAAAAATGCTGTCACCTGGTATGCCAGAAACGAACTGTCATGATGTTGAACCTGGAGACTATGTTATGATCCGCAATTTCTTATGTTCAGGTTGTTTAACAGACCGTTGGGAAGGCCCGTACCAAGTGCTGCTGACCAGTACTACATCGCTGAAAGTTGCAGAAAGAGACACTTGGGTTCATTCCACCCACTGCAGGAGAGTCCGTAACCCGGAGAAAGTACAAGATAAAACTGAAACCGACGACATAGATTTGTCACTTGTGAGTCTGTTCCGGGAGACCTAAAGCCTGCAGTCGAGACACCTAAACCAGAGACGTTGCCCCAGAGCTATCTTTCCAGAGATGGAGTGGCGGTTTTTGTTTTTCTTTTGTTCCAGGATTTTCCTTGTTTTTACTTTTTCTAGGACATTCTATTTTTGTGAAGGAGGATGGAGGTAGGAGGAGGGTTCTGGGAGTGATGCGGATGAGATGGAGGCAGAGGAAAAGTTATTAGAATACTCAGAGCAGCCCATTATCAAGCTTGGTCCGGGGGTTATGAAAAGGTCTGCTAGCTCAGGAACTCGGAGGCAGTGTGAGGGGCTATTGTCTGATGAGTATTGTATCTGCAAGTTCTGTGACTCCCTCGTTGAAGATAAATGCATCTAGCGATGTCAGTCCACCAGTAATCTGAAGGTGGGCGGGCATCCTTTGGAGGATTATCACTCCCTGGTGGGTAAGGTGCTAACCAAACCGAGTGCTGGGTGTGCATACACACACAGTATGAACACCGTGGCAAGAGAAATATGATTCCTGGTGAGGAACCCATAGCTACAAAATTGATTAGTGAAACTGCTGGTTTTCAAGTTATGGTTGCTCTAGATCTCACCAGGACCGCTCGGGGAACATTAAACTTTAAATATATCCAAGACCTAGCTAAATTAATAGATAATATCACCGAGATGTATGATGACACTTTCAGGTATACTGGAAGGGAGCTACAAGTGTACAAGAAGGAGTTGGTGCAACATAGGCTGGTACTAAATTATCTCACCTCTATTACTGGTGGGTACTGTGTCACACTGGCCACCCAGTTCGGTGTCAAATGTTGCACGTACATCACCAATAATACGGATGACCCTAAGGAGGTTATAGACCGGAAGATGGATGAAATTCTGCACCTGAAATGGGAATTTCGAAGGAACCATAACTCTTCGTTATATGAGGTCGGGGAAAGGGTGGCAGGTTGGTTCTCGTGGTTAAACCCTGTGAAATGGTTCTTCGGTCTGGGGGAGTGGGTACAGGAAATGGTTGCTAGTGTAGGTAAGCTCCTTCTCCTTATACTGGGTGTCATCTTAGCGATTGGTTTATGTGTCAAATGTGTTCCTACTGTGTTGAAGTGTGGAAAATGGTCTGAGAAAGAGACTGAAAGGGTGGTACCAGATACCGAGATCATGGTCTGTGAAGAAGTATTGTATAATCCTGAACTTCAAACGGTGATTGGGTGATAGTTTATTACACTATCAAAGGGTGGAGCTGTCGAAGTCAGCAAATTGGAAAAAGTCATTTCAATTAAAATCGAGCAAACTTGGTTGTCTTTGTCTGAAAAGATGCGTACGGTACGCTACAGCGTAAAAGGGCACGCTACGGTGTAAAAGGGCGTACGCAGCTGCAACACGTGGCAGCAACAGTATTTAGCCTTTTACATACATTCGCACAAACACGCATACTTGTAAAATAGTACACATTAATGGTAGTTGCAACACATAGTCATTTATGTCAAAATATAGTAGTATTTATGTTTTATATTATAAGTTATATGCACATTAGTGAAATATATGGAACAGGTTGAAGGAATCATATCATGTGTGGTATCATAATAAACCTATTAACATTTGCTACTGTTTGGTTCACTCTGCGAAGGAACCCCTTGGACCTTCCTGAAACCTGGACCAATAGAAGCAAGCTATACCATCTTCATTGTTTTACTGTATTCCTGTGTGCAGAGAAGCAGCAGCTTCTCATCTAGTGTTCAGACATCTTGTCCCCAGACTTCAGGATTGAATGACTGTACACTGGATCCAGAGCGCCTGCGATAAATAACGGCTGTACTTATTATCACTTCGCTTGAATATTATACTACTTTTTGCGAATAAATCGTTGTGCGTTGGAAACACAAATCGAGGTTCGACAATCGTTATTGGTTAGCGACAATACGCACATAACAAGGGGAAAAAATTGCTATTGCCCGTCCGTTATTGTCTTGCAATACAAGTGCATGTATGCACTGGTGCACCAGTGAATGCAAGCACTTGAAGTGCCACAAAGATGGGCACTATAGTTTAAAATATTTACCTTAGCACCCACTGATCAGGGGTGCCTGGAAGGGCCCAATGCAGCAGATCTTTGGACCGGACATCTCCATGGTTCTCTGAAAGGACAGAGACCAATGTTGAGTAGCACAGGTTTTTCACAGTATGACAGGCAAGATAGCTCAAACAGCAGTTTTGCCTTTAGTAAATCTGGCGGTTTGAAAAAAATGTAGTAAAATATTCACTAAACCACACTTTAGTAAGTGTCCTCCTGTGTCTCTTCTCTCCTGCGGCAAAGGGTATTATAAAAGAAACAGGTTGCAACTGAATTTTTAGTATCGGCATTTATACATTTATAGGCATCACCATTCCTTTATACATGGATAAAATTATACTTTATCTTTTGTGTTTTTGATCCCGGGCCTGGATTTGATGAAGACCACATTCATGTTGGGCAGAGTGTCACGAGCCACGCCGGTACGTTGCATCCTGGCGTGAGCTAGCATCCGGGCGCGTGCTCTAGTTTATATGCTCTGTTATTATTCTTTGGGATTATCCTTGTGGCATAGATGTAGGGGGCTGTAGGGAAATCCTCCAACTCCAGGGTGAGCTCTCATATGATTTAAACTGGTTCATTTATATTTTTATACATGCTTCCTGGTTTATGTTATTATCTAAGCCAGTTCTAGCTAGTAATTAATTAGCAGACTCCTGAGGCTGATTGTCAGCCCTGTCCTCCTCTGTCCTGATTGGCGCTTAGTACTATTTAAGGCAGTGAGGTCTGAGCCTCACTGCTGGTTATAGCGTTCTGTTCACAGTACTGCTGCCCGCTCCTGTTCTTGTTTGGTGTTTGGTGTTGAAACCTTGGATTGATTACCTGTGTATGACCTTTTGCCTGTACCCGGACTCTGAACCACTGCCTGTGACCCCGATTTTTTGCCTGTACCCAGACTCTGAACCACTGCCTTTGACCCTGACCTTTTTGCCTGTACCTGACATCCTCTCTG
Organism: Mixophyes fleayi; assembly: GCF_038048845.1. Taxonomy (NCBI): domain Eukaryota; kingdom Metazoa; phylum Chordata; class Amphibia; order Anura; family Limnodynastidae; genus Mixophyes; species Mixophyes fleayi. The sequence goes on along the minus strand of NC_134413.1, from coordinate 48,226,502 downwards.
GTGCTCTGTCCCGTCCGCTGATCTCTGGCCTGTCGCTACACTGTGTGCTACCTCCTGTACCTGTGCGCTGCCGTGTTAGCATAAACTTATACTACTCTGAGCACAAGACCTTGGGGCATATGAGTACCTGTGAGCATAACCAGTCTATGGGAAAGGCGGCTGCTAAAGGTGAAGACCTCTTCTTCCTGTTCTATGAGTTTATGCACATCAGTCTTTTCATTTTGTTTTGTACATTAATAATTCACTATGTGACATTTATTAACATTTGTTTTAGGTTGAATTAGTTATAAATTATTTTCATTTTCCTTATTTTTCTATATTAAATCCTGCAAAGGTTTAGACATTTTCACAAGTCGCCACAGCGGTGACTCATCTGTTTCCACTAGAGGCTGTATCCCAGCTGGGAAACTCTCTCCTTCATGGCCTCAGCTAATTTGTCAGCCAGGCTCATCCATATTGCAGTCTAATTCATTAACAGCCTAATGAGGCTGATTATTATCTCTGTGCCTCCCCTCTTCTGATTGGCCCATCTATGTATTTAAGGCAGGGTAGCATAGCCTCCCTGCCAATTATAGCATCCAGTATATTGCACCTTGCTGACCTGATCTGTTCTGTGGATACTCTGATATCTTTGACCTGATTTTCTGTTGAGGCTCATGGCTCGTTTTTTGACCTTGCTTGAATTCTTATTGCCTTTGACCTCTGCCTGTTTATTGGATTACCCGTGCTTGCAACCTGCCCTGACCTCTGGCCTGTCCCTGTACTTCTCTCCTGTATTCCGGCTACCCTCCACCTCTGTGCTATGGCAACCACTGATAAACTTTTACTACGCTAGAGTGAAGTCCTGGGGTCATCTGAATACCTCCCAATTTGGGAGGTAGCTGCTATAGGTGAAGATCTCTATCCTGTCTGTTCTAAAAGTTTATCTAGGTAGCCATTAGCCTTAACAGACAGTGGAGAGCTAGAACAATTGACGGACAGAAATATTGGGTGGAACAAAGAGAATGGCCTACGGTGATAGAAAAAGAAAAATCCAGCTCTGAATTCCCCTTTTAATACATGATAATATCCTGTTGGCTCTCTAGCAAATTGGTAATGCATGGTTTTATTAAGTTTATAATCTACATTTATACATTGATTATACTCCATCATAGATGAAGTGTTTGCATGCCACCCGAGGTGTGAACTCCAAATACATAAACTTACATCCACATTGATTTATAGTACCCTTACCCAATCTTCCTGTTCATCTAGGTCCACTTGTAATGATCTAGTGTAGGCTCTATTACACTACATAGTGTTGTGTCATCTAAAAACATAAATAAATTACTTTTCAATTTAAATTCAACGTAATTTATAAACATGTTAAACAGCATTGGTCCCAAAAGAGAATCTTAGAGTACACCACCTATAACCATAGTCTAGTTAGCATATCAACAGCTTATATCTACTCCTTGGACATTGCCTTTTAGCTGATTTTCTATCTAGTTATATATTGTATATTCTAGACCAATGAGAGCTAGTTTAAGACTCCATGTGGCCCTAAGAATTGCAAGATCCTGCTTCGGAGGCCCTCCTCCTACTAATGATGAAATAAGTAGGCAAATCCCCACAGTATTATTTAATCGAATTCCCAAGTTGTATTCAAATTGTATTGTAATTAATGCAAGCCCTACAATATATTAGTAGCACCCACATTTAATAAACAGCCACTACTTAACTCTGATAACCCCACCAACCCCTTTCTTTAAAAAAAGAGCCACCATCATACCACCACAGCTGCCACATAACATTAATACTCCCCCATGCCAGTCCCCACATAACATAAATGGATCCTGACATAGCATTAATACTCCCTCACCAGCTCCAATATAACATTAATACCCACATACACACACAAATACCCAACTTAAGAAAACCCCCTGATTTACTGTTTCAGTTCACTGTGTCCAGTCCTGCCTCGGGAACTCACATGCTATTGGGTGCCTTTCTCCCTGATGGCGTCCATTGCTGAGACCAAATGAAAGCACAGAAATGATCCCTCACAGCTCCCCCTCCTTACTACACTGCATAAGCTGGGGACCAATCACATCCAGTGAGGACATCAGTGTTACACACAAAAAAAAATGCACCACTATACCTAGTGGGTGGTCTGGCCCTTAGACCACTAGACTTGAACTTATACATTAAGTGCCTCTGTTGCTGATAAATCTTTTTAAATGATGGACACCCTCATGGGACCTTAAGTTGGATACAACAGAGATGTTGCTAGGTGTGTTTTTATCCATCAGCCTGCAGAATGTTCATGTGGACTGCAAGCCAATAATTGTTGTGTTCTACATATCACAGGACATTTGAATCTAGATAATTGGATGATGTGGTAAAAGCCTGTTGCATTCTTCACAATATAACAAGATACAATAATGGGTATATCTTTGTGGAGACATTGACCCAGCACTTGTCAGAAATAAATGGTACCTTTCACAGTTTCTTATAAGAGATATTTGACTTGGCAGCCTTTATGGGTATGTTACAGTGTTTTATTATGCATTTTGACAGCTGACTAAGATTTACTTTATAATAGGAAGGAAATGCTACATCATGGGATGTAGATGATCACAGGGTACCATTATATAGCATTTAGTATTGGCCCACCGTCTAAGAAAATTAATGCACCCAAACCAGCTTTAATACATGAATCAAAGTTTAAAACAAAGGTGATTGCACTATGATTAATATTCCCCGGATTCTCCTTAATTTGAACATTTATCATAAGGTTTGTATTACTTGATATGAGGTTCAACAGAACACCTTATTTTAATTGTGGTATTAACTAACTAAATAACACATGCAATTGTCCTGCAGAAAGTTTATTTTTTTGCAGTGCTAGCAGCCCCATTACACAATCAATTTAAATGAAGTTAAAATCTTTTATAATTACAAAATATCTCCGTTAGGAAGATCTTACTATCTGTCATTGGAGATAAGTCTCATCTTTAAAATATTTACAAGGGGGTATAGTATAATCCATACTGTAAGAGGCACAATTTCAATGTCTACTCCTTCATGTTCTGCTGTGTACATTCACTGAAGGCACATCATGAACAATATTCAAAACAATTCTAGGAAATTGTTATTGAAAAGTCGCAATCATGTAGGATATGTTAAGATTTCAGAGACTTTTAATATTCCCCAGAGCACTGTCAAGAAAATATGATACAACTGTGAAATTTCTCTGGAACAGACCATGCTGAAAATGTAGCAGCTGTGGAGGGAGGTAAATTTAAGGGAGGCCACAAAGAAGCCTATGGCAACTCTGACGGTTTCCAATTGTCAGACACCGTCCCCGTGCCTCCCCGCTGACCGGGGACGGACGTCTTCCTTTTCCCTGGCGTTGCCGGGCAACGGAGACGCCACTTCCGGGGTTCACTAGGCGCATGCGCGCCCGTTGCCACGGCAACGGGACGCACTGCGCGATTCCCTGTCTGTCCTCCGCCCCCGCTGTCCACCAATAAACTTCCTTGTCTCCCTATTTAAAGATGGCTCTGGCACCATTAGGGTGCCAGAGCAACTAGTTATCTAGCCTCCAGGGTCCCATGTTCCTATATTTATATAAGGATTACCCTTCTGCATTATACCGCACTCTCTGGATTGACCTACGGCTTGCTGACTATTCTTTGGCTCCTGATTCTGTACCTTGTTTGCCCGCACGTTGCCAGACCACAGCCTGTACGACTACGATCCACTGCCTCGCGGATAGCTTCCTGGGAGGGCCGCGACCTGCACGTCGCTCGCCGCAAAGTCCAAACTTCCTTGCGGGGGTCCCTGGTGAAAACCAGCAGCGTGTTAGACTCCGCGCCTCCTTGTGTTGCAGTGTCAATACCCGCAGGTAGCTGTATTCTCATCGTGATAGTTTGCTCTGGCCCAAAAATGTCTACAGAACCGCCTGGTGAACCTTCGGCCCGGGATCTGCTCCTCCATCTTGCTCACAGAGTAGAAAAGCAAGAGTCCGAACAGGCGCAGCTTCTCCAATGTATCCAAGGAGTCGCAGCACGACTTGAATACCTTCAGGCCTCAGTAACCTCCCCTCAGGCCACACCGGTAACGACTCTCGCCACCGGACAAGTTTGATGGAGAACCTAAGAAATGCAGGGGATTTCTAAACCAGTGTTTGATACATTTCGAGTGCAACCATGCTTCGTTTCCCTCTGAATGGGTAAAAGTGGCCTTCATCATCTCCCTTTTATCCGGACAAGCCCTAGCTTGGGCCTCTCCCCTGTGGGAACGGAATGATCCTCTCCTCTCTAATGTATCTTCGTTTATTGAGGCATTCCGGAGAGTTTTTGACGAGCCCGGTCGGGTATTCTCTGCCGCCTCCAGTCTTCTGAACCTCCGCCAGGGGTCTCTGACAGTCGGTCAATATGCGATTTAGTTTCGCACGCTCTCTTCCGAACTGAAATCGAACAACGAGGCATTGGTGGCGACATTTTGGCAAGGACTGGCAGACCGCATCAAGGAAGAATTAGTGTCACGCGAACTCCCTGCTGATCTGGATTCCTTGATTTCTTTATGCAATCGCATTGATTTGCGCTTCCGGGAGCGAACTCAAGAACGCTTTGCTACTAGACGAGTTTCTCCATGCCTTGCTCCCCTTTTCCAAAATCCTAGCCCTTCGGAGGAACCCATGCAGATTGGCCGTTCTCGGTTATCCCCTGAAGAACGTCAAAGACGTTTCAAGCAACATCTTTGTTTGTATTGCGGAGAACCCGGTCATGTTCTATCCTGCCCCAAGAGGCCGGGAACCGCTCTTTCCTAATCGGTACCCGGGAGGCCGACTTAGGAGTTAGATTGACAACTCCCTATACTAATTCCAGTTCTGACTTCCTCATGTCTATATCTCTGGATACTCCTGTCGGCCCCTTTGAGGCCTCTGCCTTTGTGGACTCCGGCTCTGCTGGGAATTTCATCTCTGCCACATTGGCATCGCAACTCCAATTACCGATCTGAAAATTGCCTCAGCCGCTTTTTCTGACCGCTGTGGATGGGAATCGTATTTCCTATGGTTCTGTTTCCCACGTTTCCTCTCCTATTCGGCTGATGGTAGGGGTGCTACATTCTGAAGAAATTGAGTTCCTGGTTCTTCCTCGGTCTGTGAGTTCTGTTATTTTAGGACTACCGTGGCTCAAGCTTCACTCCCCCCAGTTCGACTGGAGTTGCGCTATGGTTACCTCCCGATGTCTTGGATATTGCTTATCAGAAGTCAAGCCCAGAAAACGAACTCTTCCTTGTTGTTTGTTATCATCGCAGGCTGACTTGCCTTCTCCCTACATCGCCTTTCAAGACGTTTTCTGCAAGGCCTCTGCGGAGGATTTCCCTCCTCATCGCCCTTGGGATTGTGCTATCAAATTGCTGCCGGATAAACCATTACCTAAAGGCAGAATCTATCCGTTATCCCTTCTGGAGAATCTGGCGATGTCCACCTATATCTCTGCGAATCTCCAGCGAGGCTTCATCAGGAAGTCTGCGTCTCCCGCAGGTGCGGGTTTCTTTTTCGTCAAGAAGAAGGATGGGACCTTACGGCCCTGTATTGATTACCGGCGAATGAATATCATCACTGTCAAGAACAGGTATCCTCTACCACTTATTTCGGAGCTCTTTGACAGGATCAGTGTCACTAAGCTGGGTCTTCGGGGGGCATATAACCTCATATGTATACGTCCAGGGGATGAGTGGAAGACTGCATTTTGTACTCGAGAGGGTCACTTTCAATACCTTGTCATGCCCTTAGGCCTTTGCAATGCTCCAGCAGTTTTCCAATCCTTCATCAACGAAATCTTCCAAGATCTTCTCTACGTCTCTGTTGTTGATTACCTAGACGACATTCTTATATTCTCTCCTGACCTGACCTCCCACCGTTTGCATGTCAAAGAGGTCCTATCACGTCTACGTTTGAACCATCTATTCTGCAAACTCGAGAAGTGTGTGTTCGAGGTCTCACAGATTCCGTTTCTGGGCTACATTGTTTCTGGGTCTGGTCTCCGCATGGATCCTGAGAAACTATCCGCGATCCTCAAAAGGCCTAGACCGTTAGGATTAAAGTCTGTGCAAAGATTTATTGGCTTCGCCAATTATTACCGGCAATTTATTCCGCAGTTCTCCTCTATAATTGCTCCTATCACGGCCCTTACTCAGAAATCGACCGATCTCCGGAATTGGTCCTCAGAAGCCATTACTGCCTTTGAACTACTCAAGAAAGCCTTCCTTTCGGCTCCGGTGCTTGCTCAACCAGACCAAAACAGACCTTTTTTCTTAGAGATTGACGCATCCTCTCTTGGTGTTGGGGCAGTTTTATTTCAAGAATCCAGTTCTGGTAAACTCCTGCCCTGCTTTTTCTCGAGAAAATTTTCCTCCTCTGAAATTAATTATGGCATCGGTGATAAAGAATTACTCGCAATCAAATCTGCGTTGGAGGAATGGCGCCACCTCCTCGAGGGCGCTCTCTACACGGTTATTGTCTTCACCGATCATAAAAATCTTATTTATCTTAGAGATGCCCGTTGTTTGAATCCCCGCCAAGCCAGATGGTCTTCATTTTTTGCCAGGTTTGATCTTAAACTTACCTACCATTCTGGCTCTTTAAACTCCAAGGCTGATGCTCTCTCCAGGTCATTTGACAGTTCCGACGTTCCATCCATTGTGGAACCCCCACCTGTGATTGAACCTTCCTGCATCGTGGCAATCACTCGTACCCCCCCTGTCGGTTGTTCCTTCCTGGAACCCCACCTCCGTCTGAAGGCTCTTCGTTGGGCGCATTCTTCAAGTTCGTGGACATGCCGGGGTTGAGAAGACTCTCTCATTTCTGTCTTGATACTACTGGTGGCCTACCATTCGTATGAACACCCATTGATTCATAGCCTCTTGTTCCACGTGTGCCCAAAACAAAGTTCCTAGGCGACTCCCCGCTGGCTTACTACAAACTATTCCCATTTCCAACCAGCCCTGGTTAAGCATTTCTATGGACTTCATCACAGTTTTACCTCTTAGCTGTGGTTTCAACACCATCTGGGTAACAGTGGACAGGTTTTCGAAGATGGCCCATTTTGTTCCTCTGAAAGGGTTACCCTCTGCCTCCAAATTGGCTCAAGCCTTTGTCAAGCAGATTTTTCACCTCCACGGGTGCCCTCAGGAAATAATCTCTGACCGTGGTGTTCAGTTCATATCCCGATTTTGGAGGGCATTTTGCAAGGACCTTGGTGTTACCCTCAAATTCTCTTCAGGTTACCATCCACAAACCAACGGACAGACTGAACGGGTAAATCAAGATCTGGAACTGTTCCTCCCTTGTTTTTCGTCCCACAATCAGTCCAACTGGAGTCTCTTGTTGCCCTGGGCTGAATTTGCCCATAATAATCACAAGCATTCTTCCACTGGATCCTCCCCTTTCTTCATTGTTAACGGTATGCATCCTACTATTCCCACATTTTCCTCATCATCTCCCCTGGTTCTTGCCGCCCACTCTTTGACTCGTGATATGGCCAAACTTTGGAACTCCACCAGAGAAAATCTGCTAAAGTCTGGACTTCGATACAAATCCTCCGCTGATCTTCACAGAAGACTGGTACCCACTCTTCAGGTCAGAGATAAGGTGTGGCTGTCCACTAGGAACCTCAGACTTCGGGTCCATTCTATGAAGTTGGCACCTCAGTTCATTGGACCTTTTCCGATTATTCAAGTTATTAACCCTGTTACTTTTAAACTCCGGCTTCCTCCTACTCTTAAAGTCCATAATACATTTCACATCTCCTTACTCAAACCACTAGTACTTAACAAATTTTCTCACTCTACTCCTGTCCCTCAAGCCATTCCAACTACCACTGGGGATGAACATGAGGTCAGTCAAATCTTTCAGTATCTTGTTCATTGGAAAGGCTTCAGACCCGAGGAAAGGTTGTGGGTCTTTAAAGAGGGTTTGCATGCTCCACGATTATTGTCTGCCTTCTTGAAGAAACAGCGGTCTTGTGATTCGCCCATTAAAATGGGGGGGGGGTACTGTCAGACGCCATCCCCGTGCCTCATTGCTGGCCGGGGATGGACGTCTTCCTTCTCCCAGGCGCTCCGTTGGTAGGCAATGGAGACGCCACTTCCGGGGATCACTAGGCGCATGCGCGATTCCCTGTTGGCGGTCAGCGTGTCTGACCGCCGCCCCCGCTGTCCACCAATGAACTTCCTTGTCTCCCAACTTAAAGATGGCTCTGGCACCATTAGGGTGCCAGAGCAACTAGTTATCTAGCCTCCAGCGTCCCATGTTCCTATATACTCAGTTTGACTTCCTGTGTACCGACCCGGCTCCCATTGACCTAGTTTTGGATTACCCTACTGCATTATACCGCACTCTCTTGATTGACCTTTGGCTTGCTGACTATTCTTTGACTCCTGATTCTGTACCTTGTTTGCCCGCACGTTGCCAGACCACAGCCTGTACGACTACGATTCTCATCACTGCCTCGCGGATAGCTTCCTGGGAGGGCCGTGACCTGCACGTCGCTCGTCGCGAAGTCCAAACTTCCTTGCAGGGGGTCCCTGGTGAAAACCGGCGGCGGGTTAGACTCCGCGCCTCCTTGTGTTGCAGTGTCAATACCCACAGGTAGCTGTATTCTCATCGTGACACCAATGCAGATAGGAGAAACTGCCCATGGGGCAACAATATCCTCTACTTTATGGTAGAGTCGCAAAAGGAAAACCTTTATTCAAAAAAACCCACTTAAAATCTTGTCTAGAGTTCACTATAGAGCATGGGGGAGTCTCTGTCAAAAGTATATGAAGACTCCATTGTCTGGTATGAGACCATGACACATTATTTGGCCTACGCCTGCCATAAGCCTACACAGTGCTGCATTCCAGATCACTATCCCTACCATAAAGCAAGGTAGTAGGAGACTGCTTGAATGCTTTAGGGACTTTTTGCAGTAAAATCAGCTGCAGTATGCAAGAAATATAGGCACTGAGAACAATATGGGCATTTGGCTACCTTGTGGAATGTGAGACTACATTCTGGCTTTAAAATGGTATTTGAGGGGGCATATTGCCACCTTATTATTTGGTGGTAAATGAGGCTATTTTAAGTTATTGGCTGTATTGGGTTTATGAGGCAATATGAATAGTGTGTAAGAACATTTTGGTCTGATGGACATGAAATTTGCCGTACCATTACTTACAATATATACATTTTCACCATACTAAAAAAGTATATCATTTTTGTATTGTATTTTTAGTGCAAATGATTAATATTTACCTAGATGCTGCAACACAGTCTTCAGTGGGGTTTGAAATGTTCTGTAAAAACTTTGAATGCAAAATTTTGATGGTCGGCTGTGCGACCCATATTCTATTAGCAGATTGGGTCTATTAGATATATATTTTTTGCTCTAATAGCAGGTTTGTTTAAATAAGTAGAAATTTCCCAGAGCAACCCAATGCAATTACAGGAGCCTTGCTGCACCAGTTGGATGGCCACCAATACTACAGTATACTATGAAATATCTAAAAGAGAGGTTTAGTAGGTGGAGCTAGATCCTGTCAAACAGAGTGTTACAGTATTACTATTACATATAACATCCACATTACATATAACATCCACATAAAGTCCAATATAGAGATATATGGTCTTCTTTTTTTCTCTTTGACTTTGCACCAACACATCCAGGGTAATGACTCCACATAAAAAGGAAATAATATATAGTGAAGTAAATTGGGAACACTTTTCAAGTATTACCACCTTGAAAATGCTAAATCCCAATGTGTACACCTTTAAATTGTGGAAAGGTAATGAGTCTCCTTAGACCCCCAATGGTGACATGCTTACATCAAATAAAGGTCACTCAGCCTTATCGCATAGTCTTTCCATTCTTTCCACATTTTCTCTTACACTCCCCAATTTTTTTCTACAATAACTAAGAATGAACTTTCTCCACTCATCTCATCATGTCTTCCTACAACCTATCCCCTCACAAGTTCTCCACTCCCTGTACTCCACTGCATGCTGACCTCCAGTTTACCTCTTCAACCTGCCTCTCTCAACTGGAACACTTTCAGCATCTTTTAAACCACTGTTTCCCAACTCCAGTCCTCAGGGACCCCTAACAGTGCAGGGTTTTCCAGGTCACAAGTAAAATAATTAGTACCACCTGTAGATCTTTCAAATTGTGTCAGTTAGTAATGAATACACCTGTGTTCCAGCAAAGAGAAATGGAAAACATGCACTGTTAGGGGTCCATGAGGACTGGAGTTGGGAATGACTGTTTTAAATGCATGCTCCTCTCACCAATCTTAAACAAACTACCTCCCCACCCAGCCTTTCTCTCCAACTACTGCTCTAATAAACACATCTCTTTAACCTACCCTACTCCCACCTATACCACCCACACAAAAGCAACCTCACAAATGTCCCAATCTGTGCTCTGAGCTACACTCAGAAGTCTTTCAGCTGTGCCCTCTTCTAATTAGAATTGAAGCTCTTTCATGAGTATAGGAGTCTATTCCCTTTGTTTTCATGTCTACTTACATTTTGACTACCTTGTATGTCCCTATTTTATGTCTGTTCTGTTTTCCCCACTGTCCAGTGCTGCGGAGCACAGTGGCACCTTGCAAATCAATAATAATAGTGATATTGCTGCCTAAACAGGAAGTAACCTAAGTTTGCAATGCTCTATTAAACACATTGCTTCATACTTTTATTTTTCAAACTACATGTGTTCATTTAATCATGATGCCAAAAGGTGTAGGTAGCTCTCTATAAAAATTTAGAAAGCAATACTAATTTTGAGAGATACAATAAAGTACAATGGCCCAGGTGCTCTAAACTCTTTTACTTGAATTTAAGTAGATCTTAACAGTCTTTTAATTTCTTTAAGGTCTCCTTAGCCCTAGGAGGTTATGCTCTGAGATAAGCAAGGTACTCCTAACTCTGGTTTAGGTAGCGCTTTGGGTGTAACTAAAACTTAAGATACCATATGGATAAGAGGATATAAATGATATGAAAATCTAAGTCCTAAAACATTAGTAGCTATCCACTAACTAGGTGGGATACGAGATGACGATGACAATAATTATGACAAGAGTTATAGTGACAGGGTTATGATGATTGCTGTAATCCCATCATGTAGGAAATACACATTTACTGAATAAATGACAGACAACAATTCCACCAAGCCTGCTATAAACGTAGACAGGAGAACATGCCGGCACTAAGGTTGACGTTACTTAAAATGGCGACAGTTACATTGCTATTTTTAGGAATGCAAGGACCAGGTAACTGTATAATGTCCAACCCCTCATAAATAACATTATAGAGCCACCAGCTCCTGGTATTACTCCCTTAATAACAGCAATATAACTGTCCCCATTTTAAGTAATGTCAATCTTAGTGCTGACATGTTCTCCTGTCTGTTTTTATAGCAGGCTTGGCGGAATTGTTGTCTGTCATTTATTCACTAAGTTTGAATTTCCTACATGTCGGGTTTATAGCTATTGGCATTTTTCTGTCGCTCTAACTCTTATCGGAATTATCGTAATCGCAGTAACGACTACCACCAAAATGTAAGTATCACCTAAACCTGTCTTTACAGATAATTTTTAAGTTGTTTAGTTACACGCTTAGTGCAATAAGGTCACCTTATTACATCTTTAAGTGAACTTATTTCTCTAATGCATGTATGTATTGTGATGAATGCAGGCTAGTTGGCGATAGTTTTCCACCTGTTCAGGGTAGCAGAGAGACAAAACAGAGTGTATGATCCTCCACAGGATTTCAAGAAGTCTAAGCAAGGAGCTGTGAAGAGGATCCAGTTTATGGTCATTGTACAAAGGCAAGAGGTCTGACTGAGGCAATACTTTTTCAATTACAATTATATATTTTCATCAGACCAAATTTTTTTGTTCTGTGTCTTTGCTCAAATAAATATATTTTGTGGTCTAATAGTATGTCCATAGGTTTATTAAAGAAATATCCTATGTTTCTGTAATTAGTCACATTTCTCTTAGATTTACCATTGTAGAGTAGTGTATATATTTATAGGAAAGCGTTTGATAATATAAATATAAAAAGTTTGTAAGTAGAGTACAGCTTATGTATAGTGTTCTATTAATCTTCATTTTATATGCTGTTTAGTTTTAAGGTATTTCCAATGGGTCTGTTAAAAGAATTATTAATTTTATTAAATGCACAATGTACTAAAATGTACTTTCATAAGAATTGAGGAAAGATTTCTTGTTCAGAATTTCTAATCAAATAAGTATATTTAATGTTCCATCAATATAAGAAGCCTGATGATTTAAGTGGTGATGATGAAACGCCTTGTCTTGCCATTTTATTACAGTATATTTGTTACCACTAATAAATATACATTTGTCACTTATGAAGGTGTCGGAGTCGGCCAGTAGAAAAATTGAAGAGTCAGAATAAAAGTCTCAGGTTAAGTATACTGTCTCTACAGTCCCGGTGCTAGATGTTTGTTATATTGTCCCTTTTCTCTCAACATGTGCCCCCTACACCAAAAAAACAATTTATGCATGTATTGTTCTATCTATGGAAAAATAATGTTTGCATTTTGTATTTTGTTTGTATTTTCACTGAATATATTATACGTGTGTGTATTTGTATGCCTATACTTTGACGTGTTTACACACCAACGCTGTTGGGACCTCAGCCGTAGTGGGGACAAAAAAATTCCCCCCCCCCACGAAACCTACTAATGCTAGTCAATGCAGGAGACCTTGGCAGTATACTTGGTATCGAAAACTAGTCACTTTTGTCGGACCAAAAGTGTGTGTGTTTTTCTGATGTGGAGTGTGCACTCCACCACCGGATTTTGGTGAAACAGCAGGCTAATACATATGTTTGTCCACACGCTGGAAGTAAAGGAGATTGCAGCTTTCCTTCCCTTATACACATAATGAGGATCAACACAGTCTCATCCTTCTCCTGCCAAATGGAACATGAGGCATGACACAGGCCAATGGTGGCTTCGACTATAGCCTGGAGAGCAGTGGAGACCAGTATGTCCCAGACCACCAGAGGAGAGTGGTTCAGAAACCTGCAACAGCAGTGGTGATGTCTCATTGCGGGGTAGTGGAACAAGGCAAAGCTAACACAGATACATGCTCTATGCACAACGATTCTCAACATAATGGCAGCAGTGTTCAGTTTCTGGTTACTTTGCTCAGCCTGTTCCACCTGACATCAATGGTGGCTTTTGATGACCCCAGATTAAATTTTACTCACATTCATAAATGACAGCTGCATCTTGCAGAAGGGGCAACATCTTTTCAACCAGGTCAGGTCAGATGCTGGCAAACATGAGTACATCCACCAGAAGCTTCTAGAAATGAGAAGGCTACTGTTACATGCCAGAAGAGTTACCCCTATGGGGAAGATGGAAGACTTAACCATTCTATCAAACTTTCTGCATTTGGTAGATGCAGTGAAGCTGAAAGCTGGCTATGATGATGGAACTTTTAAAACACCCTCACTGGCGCTGAAGGTCGGATATGGCTAGCAAAAGACATTGAGCATTGTGGAATCCCGAGCAATGATGGAGAGCTTCACTGCTACATTTGGAAATGCTCGCAACATTAGGAAGATTTGTGAGGCAAGATGGAAATATCTGATCTCATTGGAATCCTTGAAATCTATTAAGGAGTCGAAGTAGATTGTGCCTCAGGTGTTACAAGATACAAATGCATCTTTTTCACATCTTCAGTGAATGGTAAGAAGATGTTGCCCTAGTACTTTCTGAGCTTGAGAACAAGCTCTGCCAGCCCTTCAAACAAATTGGAATCTGGAAAATAAGGTAGACAAGTTCAAAGCCTGCTGACACCAGCAATGCAAGACACAATGGAACGTGTTGCAGAGAAGTCTGAAGAATGGGAATTGGCTACACAAAATGTCTATATTCCAGACCAGCTGTGTTTTCACATTTCAGGGACTTTGATTGCATACACCTCTTTGCCAGAGAATGTGGAGCAAAAAAAACCCAAACACTGTCTTCCACAAAGCTTTGAAAACATGTTGCCACTCTTTCAAAGATTCTCAACCTAAACAACACAGAATTGGATCAATTGGCAGACTTTCTTGGGCATGACATCAAGGTGCACTAGCAGTATTAACACCTCTCAGAATGTGCTTGCCGATATCAGAAATTTTTAATGGATCTCAAGAGAAAGAGAGGAAGACTGCATTTAAAGGCAAGAATTTAGACGAAATGGACATTGATCCATATAGTAAGTTGGAAATCTTGTATCTGATGTATGATTCTGACTTTGACCTAGGTAATTTACATATCTAGAACAATACCAGAGTTTGTTTGGACATGTCCTTCGATTATGCGCTATTTCAGTCTGATTTTGAGTGGAGAAAGTAACGTTCCATATATGTGTGTTGTTACAAATAAGACTGTGGCTGACTTGTACTATTGTGACCACGAGAAAAACTGTATGTACCGGCAAGGGAATAAGAGGCTATAGCCCCGGAGAACTGCAAATGGGAATTGCTGCGATCTTCCGTCTGAGATAAAAGATCACTGATATGCTGGCACTTTGAGAGATCCTATGTGAAAGCTTGAAGGCTTCAGTGAGCTGCGGATGAGAACTGCAGCTATCTGCTGGCAACACGGAGTATTACACAAATAGACTTGGGTCTTGTGAATAAGAACTGACAACTATTGTTAATTTATTCATAAATGAACACATATTGAGAATTCTACTGCTGCTCAGCTGCTACCAGTTATAGAGTTTTGCAATTGCTACATTTGGAATGATACATAATGGAACTGATCTCCTTAACAGTGACTGATGTGTGCACCTCCGGTTTATAATGAATATAGTTTGGTTGTAATTATAAATAGTGTTTATCCAGTAATTAGGAGGATTGTTGATTTTTAAATTTATTTTTTGTGATGTAATGTGTGGTAATAAAAAATATTTGTTTTAAAATTGCAATTTTTGTTTGTGGTCCTCATTATAGGTAAGAGAAAAAGCGCCTTTTTGGTTTTTTTTGCTCAAGTTGCATATCTGTTCTCTTTTAGAACCAGTCAAGCTACAGACTGGTGAGTCAGAGGGTGAACAATCCCATGAAACAGTGAGACAAATGGGCCAGCATTCCCCTTCATAAGGGAGACATTGTATTGACCCAACAACATGGAGTTTATTATGCAATAGCATGTTGCTTTCTCTGTTTTTCATAGATGCGTAATGGACAATTCTGTTTCCTTTCAGGTCATAAAGAAATTAGGTAAAAAAAACCTGGAACAGAGATGAGATTGAAGCACAAGATTATGTTTATTTAGACATGCAGGGTACCTGGAAAGCATGATTGCATCACATATGTCATGGCTGAACCATCAGCACTGAAAGATCGAAACTGTTATACGTAAAGAACTGTATAACAGCTGTAATGAGAAATAAACTTTAGCTGAAATGATAGGCAGTGGTTGACCATGATTGTGACCATGACTGTAACACATTTGACTAGCCATGACTAGGGGCTAGATTTACTAAACTGCGGTTTTGACAAAGTGGAGATGTTGCCTATAGTAACCATTTAGATTCTAGTTGTTATTTGTTTAATACATTCTACAAAATGACAGCTAGAATCTGATTGGTTGCTATAGGCAACATCTCCACTTTGTCAGACCCGCAGTTTAGTAAATTCCGGCCACTTAGATGGCCGGAATACATGAAACCTTCCCCACCATGCAGTCGGTGTTAATTTTTTGATCAAAATCAATCTGAAAGTCTTAAGTAGTAACTGTGCTGACAAACCGCTCCTAAACATACCCTTATGATTGTCCTGTTGACAGGGCATTAGGAAGAGGTATTCCTTTGTGGCATGTTCCAGACATGGGTCCTCACAATGCAATAAAAACAAGCATGTGTGTATATATATGTATATTTGCAGATGTACATTTGTTTTTTTATTTTAAAACAAATATATGGAGTATTATATAAATATATGTATATAGAGAGAGAGAAAGTGTGAGAGAGAGAGTTATATGTTTTAAATTATTTCTACACTATTTTATTATTTAAATAATGGCAGTAAGATAATACATTTTTTCTTTTAGTACCATTGAACATCTCTCCCAATCTTCACCCTCTTTTTCCCCCATCACTATCCCCTTTCCCCCTCATAATTATCATTTTCAATTATCTTCTAATAATTATCAATTATCTATCTAATAATTATTCTCTTCCCTTTCAAACTTCATTCCCTCCTCTCTCATTCTTAGGCCTCACTCATCATCATCTTTCATTATTTAACCCGCGTTATCAATTGCCCCCTTCAGCATTCTGCCCGATGCCAGCATTCGTCCCCCTCCCTGTTAGGCTGCTGGTCTGATCACCAACCCACAGAACTAAATGGCGAAGGTTTTCACCTGTAGCAGCCGCCTTTCCCTTAGAACTTGATGCGCTCACCGGTACTCAGATGCCCCCAGGACTTAGCTGCAGATGTAGTGTGGGTTAGTAATGCAGAACCACAGCAGCAGGCCAGGAGACTGGGTAGAAAGCAGCGGATAGTCAAACGGTAGCCGAGGTCAAGGGTCACAGGCAAGCAGGGTAGTCAATAAACACGCCAGAGATCGGGGTCACAGGCAAAGTAGCAGAGTCCAAGGTACAGGACAAAAGGGTCAGGGTCACGAGCAAACAGGCAAAGTCCAAAGTCCAGGCAGGGGTATTACACAGAAAATCCAACAGAGTATTCACAGGACAGGGTACAGCAAACAGGAGCAGGTCAGCAAGACTGGGTCAGAAAAGCTATAACCGGCAGGGAGGCTAAGCCCTCCCTACCTTAAATACATAGAGCAACCAATCAGGGCTAAGCCTTGTAACAATACCTGGACTAATTAAACAAAGCCACATTAATCAGCCCACAGGCTGGGAAGATTTCAGAGCTTGCACCCGGCTGTCCTGTTTGACGGAGCGCGCTGTGCAGGGAATTGGCGTCCGGCCCCCTTCCTAGCAACGGTCGGACCAGCTGGCGGAAGTGATGTCCCGGTCACTAAGGAGACGGCTGGTACGGTCAGCGGGGTAATAGACGAGTCACGGCGGGGCCCGTGGTCGTGGCGGCTCCTAACACTGCCCCCCTGCAGCATTCTGTATTCACTTATACCCCCTGTGAATATATAACCCCCCTGTAGCATTATGTCACCTATCATATATGTTCCCTATAATTTATTCCTTAGCATTTTTGCCATTGATTCCCCCTTAGTATTATTCCCCATCTCAATAGTAATGGATCCCCTTGTAAAATGTCCATTTGTCTCACAACCTGTAGCATTATCTACTCCCATAACTGCTTTATTGCCCCTGTGCACATTTATCCCCCCCCCGTAGCATTAGCCTCTCTCCCCTTTGTAGCCATTGATCAACACTGACAATATGATGCCCCAATATCTGCAGAGTGTAGAGTAGTGTGACATCCTGTATTTACTGTATATAGTGCTAACAGTAAATTCAAGACTTGACAAGGTTTAATATACAGTATTATAGAAGTAAACGTAAGGCACTACTAGTTTATAAGCATATACATAAAAGTGATTTAATACTTAACTTAAAACACTGAAGTTATTTTTTTATTGCCAGTTTAGATAACTGTTGAAGACAGCCATCTCTCTTCATGTAAGTAATGATATCTTTATTGTCTTCATTTACAGTTTGTTGTCTTCCCTGCGGTGGTTCTGTGTTTTGACGTATCCAGCCTTGGGGGTATATTTATTCCAGTCAACCCAATAACTTCACCTCTTCTCAGAATCTCTAGCATCTTCTGGCTTTGAAAGAACAGGGCAAAATAAAATATTCCAGGAATCAACAGCTTACATCTGGTACTGTTGTTATAGGATATAAATATAGGCAAAATACACAGCCATCTGTGCTGAATAATCAATAAGTTTACTTTCTTATGGCTTCATAAGGATGTAATATCGTGTCTATTTTATCCGTATAAACTTTATGGACGTGTGTTATAATTTAAAGCATAAGGCGGGTTTTTGTTTTTGAGTGATTTACTATGCGTTACGTGGGAGATATTTGATAAAAGTTCGTGACAACAGTTTATTTTTTTGTCAGATGTTTTACATTTCTATATTATTTTAAAGAGGCATTTATGAAAGCCATTGTTTCCTCATTTTTGTGACCTTTTTCCCTAAAAGTAATATAACAGCACAATGTTTGGAAAAATGGAAGCAGAATAAAAAAAATGGGTAAATTAGATGTCATCATAGCCTGCGGGTGGTAAAATAAAATTTGATAGCAAGGATCACATAAGTGTAGTAGAATATAATCTAAAGGAAAGCCCCAGCAATAATGTAGTTTTTCTAGTCACAGGTGAGATGCTGAAGTCTCCTGCTTGATGTAGATCTGCTATACTGATAGTAATGCACGTTTTCTGACCTGGGGCACAGGGTATAAAGGGAACTTGATATTCACCAGGAACTCCCGTAAGGGAGTTATGGACGTTGCTGATGGGAATCCATAAATGTTAGCCTTGAGGCTAGTCTCACTGGCTATGGATGCCTAACAAAAGTATGGTCAGAAATGAGTCAAAGTTGGGACTGTTAATACAGTGTCAAGCCAGTAGATTGCCAAAAGTAAGGGTCAGGCAGCACAGGTTTAAAAACTGTCAGGGTCACAGGCATTCAAACATAGTCAGAAACACAGTAGGTAAGTCAAGGCATACGGAATAATGCTCAAGAAACTAAAAGCACCAAACTTTTTACTCAGGAGGACAGAAAGAATGGCATAAAATAGCTAGGCGAGAAACATACTGTGTGCCAAAATATGTGCTCCGACTTCACAAAATGTAGGAGCACCTACAAAATAAGTAGATATCCAGGGACGCATGCTAAAGGAGACTTCCTTATAGCCAGGTATTAGTGGTGATTATCACAATGAGATAAGCAGATATATGGTTTGTTACAGATACCTGCTGGGCATCAAAAACTGTAGAAATGTTCTTGTCCATAGGGGCTATTCTAAATTTCTTTGTTTCAACACTAGGGGGTAAATGTACCATACTCCGGTTTGTCAACTCGCGGGAGTTCGGCAAGATGACAGCTAAAATTTAAAGCGGCGCTGCCTTGTAAAGGCAAGTTTCCCTTTACAAGGCAGCGCCGCTTTAAAATTTAGCTGTCCTCTCGCCGAACTCCCGCGAGTTGACGAAACCGGAGTATGATACATTTACCCCCAGATTTCATGTTTATAGGAATATTAAGGAAGTGCAGAGTAGAAGTGACCTCATGCAACCAAGTCTTAGCTACTGCATCATCATCGTCAACATTTATTTATATAGAGGCAGCAAATTGCGTAGCACTTTACAATTGGGAACAAGCAGTAATAAAACAATACTGGGTAATACATACAGAGGTGTAAGAGGGCCCTGCTTGCAAGTTAACAAGTTTACAATCTTTGAACAATGGGGGTTTGATAGATGATGTTAAGTGATACATATTGCATATTGGTCCAACCAGAATACAAAGATGAAAAGTACTTAGTGGGCTATATGATCCAGTCACATAACAATTTGGCAGAGAAGTCAGAGGGTTGTCCTCTTGTGTGAACTGAAGGGTAACCTAGCAAGGTTAAGAGGGTGGTTGAAGAATAATAAAAGCTAGCCTGAAGAGGTGGGTTTTCAGAGAACGCTTGAAGGTTTGAAGACCAGAAGAAAGTCTTATTGTGCAAGGGAAGGAATTCAACAAAGTGGGAGCAGCCCAAAAGAAGTCCTGTAACTGGGAATGGGAGCATGTAAAGAGAGTGGATGAGAGACGCAGACCTTGCAGACTGGAGGTGTCAAGTTGGGACATATTTTGAGATAAGTGAGGAGATGCATGTTGGTGCAGTTTTATTGATGGCCTTATATAGTAGAATCATTTAATATTGGATTCAGAGATGATGAGTGCATGAATTATAGTTTTTGCAGTGTCTTGTATGAGATATGTGCGTATTTTGGAAATGTTTGTTTAGATGTATGCAACATAATTTCAATATATAGTTGATGTGGGGAACAAAGGATAGTTCTGAGTCAAGGATCACACCTAGGCAGCAATCTTGCAGGGTGGTATTTATTGTCATGTTGTCAACAGAAATAGAAATGTTAGGTAGGTAACTTCTGTTGGCTGGTGAGAATAGTATTAGCCATGTTTTTGAAAGATTGATTTTGAGATGGCGAGAGGACATCCAAGATGAAATGGCAGAAAGACAGTCAGTAATGCGAAACATCACAGATGGTGAGAAATCAGTAGAGGATGGAGGATCTAGTACTGTGTCTTGTGGTACTCCAACTGATAAGGGAAGCAGAGCATAAGTGAATCCAGAGAAATTAAGACTGAAAAAGCAATTAGCTAGATAGGATGATAACCAGGATAAGACAGTGTCTTGAAGACCTAGGGATTGTGGCGTTTGTATGAGAAGAGAGTGGTCAACTGTGTCAAATGCAGGAGAGAGATCCAGGAAAATTATAAGAGAGTAATGGCCTTTAGTTTTAGCTGGTATCAAATCATTGACAACCTTGGTCAACACAGTCTCTGTGGAGTGTTGAGAACGAAAGCCTGACTGAAGAGGATCCAATAGGCTGTTTGCAAAAATTGTGTGAGGCGAGTGTAAGCAATTCTCTCTAGGAGCTTGGAGGGACATGGTAGCTGAGAAATTGTTCAATAATTTTAGAGAGAGTTTGG
This sequence comes from Mixophyes fleayi, assembly GCF_038048845.1. Lineage (NCBI taxonomy): Eukaryota > Metazoa > Chordata > Amphibia > Anura > Limnodynastidae > Mixophyes > Mixophyes fleayi. The sequence goes on along the minus strand of NC_134413.1, from coordinate 48,205,779 downwards.
ACCAGAATTTTGTTTTTCAGAATAGGAGTAATCACTGCATGCTCGAATAATAACGGAAAGTTACCAGTAGAGAGAGAGAGAGAGAGAGAGATAACATATTTTAGTTAGAGGTGAAATGAGCACAGGAGACAGGGATCTATTCATTTGTGAGGGAATAGAATCAATAAGACAGAAGGTAGAGTAGGAAGATAAGAAGCGATTAGATACTTCATCTTCATTTGTGGGATCAAATGAAGAGAGGGTGTCATATGGAATTGAGCTGATTGCTTGTTGAGGAAGATGATGCCATTTCAAGTCGGATCTTATCAATCTTGTCCTTAAAGTAGGAAGCAAGATCCTGGGCATTGATAGTAGTTGGAGGGTTTGGGGTGGGAGCATTAAGAGATTTAAATGTGTTTAAAAGGTGTTAGGGGTTAGAAGCCTGAGCAGAGATGAGAGACTGAAAGTATGTTTGTTTTGTAGTGTCCAGAGCATTAGTGGTACATGATTTATGGAAGCGATGTTCTGCTTTATGGGAAAGCTTTTGAAGGTCTTGTCTTATTTTAGCGTGATTTAGCTGACATCGAAGTCGTCATGGAGTATGAAGAGTCGCTGGAGCCACTTGATCAAGGGCTGTTGCTAGGGTTTGGTGAAAATGAAGTACTGTCCTATCAGGAGAGGAGAATGTAGAAATTGGAGAGAGAAGGTGTTGGAGAGAGATGGAAAACTGTTGAAAATTAATTTTAAAGAGTTAAGATTTCTGCTGGTATGAGGAGGTAGAGTTTGACAGCAGAGTGGTTAAAGTACTGGGGTTGAGCGTGTAGCTGATAAGATGATGATAAGATACCTCACATTTGATTGTCAATAATAATTACATTTTTGTGGTAAGGAAACTGTGTTATGTTGCATAGTCTTAAATAAATGTAGTTATGTTTATAAAAGGTATACCTGCCTAGATGCCAACCATTGTTGCCAATACACTGCTGTCAATAAGCCATCAATATTTGATGTAACCTTTTGAAACATCTGCCAGTCTTTACTGCACCTACTAGTACACAGCATAGTGCCAACACCCACCATTTTTGGATTTAGTGATTATTAAATAATGCATCAAATGAAAGTCACCAAAGGCAGGAAGGATTTTAAATTTATAAGTTTAGAATACCACCAATAACATATAACTTTAATAGACCGATTGAGCTCTTTCCCAGCTTCTCTCTCACTAATCCTTCCCTGTTTGCGTCCATGTCCTTGTATTATAAATATATTACACCCAGATAGACTTACACTCAAGCAGCTCATAAGAAACGTTTTTTTAACATATGTTTTAATAGCGCAATACACATTTGCTATCAGGTTTGATTTAAATTTAAAAACAACTAAGATACAGCATGTATAATGTTGCTTCTCCTGTATGAATGAGAGTTGCAAAAAATGGATAAAAAAATATGCCTACAAAATCATATAGAATATGCGCGATCAATGAATAAAGCGCCTATCAACTTGAGAGGTGAATTAGTAAGCAGCCAATCATAATCATCTAGCTGGGGACCTTCATTATCATCAATGTGTATTTGTACCAACCCTCAGGCAACCTTAAGTGATACGACTAATGACAGGCATATATGCGTCTACACGCAGGTCTGCCTCAGTTCACAATAACGCAAATGCACCTTTACTGCGCTTGGTTTTATGTTTGCATGCCATTTCCCTCCCCTTTCTGCTTCTTCAAGCATAAGAGGTGGAAGTACCAAATGTGTATATGGACGTAGGCATGCACCTTTTTATGTGGCGTGTACAGTACAAGTTTGCGCATTTTACACTGTGCAAATGGAAATATGCCAAACTCAGCATGAGCCCCTAGGCCCCTACCCTATGCCCCATGTTGGTGACATCCCTTCCCATCTTCATATGCCAAATGTTGTAATGAAATGGTACCTGTTGTTGAAATTTTGCATTCACTTGTCTAATGCTTGATATGATTTTTACCACTGCTATGTTTAAGAATTTTACTGCAGGCATGTGCAATCTGAGGTTAGTGTGGAGGTGTCATTGATCACCTGTATCCATTTCCATTATAAAATTCCCTTATCTAAGGCAGAGCCACAGTTAGGGCAGAACATCAGTTGCAGTGTGTGTTGTTTTTCAGTGTGTTATTTTTTACAAGTAGGATATTAAGAAAAAACATGAAGGACCTAAATGCTCTTATCTGCCGATTTTTATGCGTTTTGTGCGCAAAATCATTCTGTGCATGCCCAGAACCAAGCTATGGGTAACTAAACGCAACATTTATCGTACGCAAAGCACACTTACTATAGTCTACAATTTCTGGGACAGAATGGGACAGAAAAAGGGTGTTCACCCATAGTCAATGTACAATAGGGGTGTGCCAAACTGGAGTAGGCCCAGCCATGTCCGAATCAAGCTTTGGACATCTCAGTTACTTGTTTTTCTGCCGTATCTCTTACTCTAGTTACAGGGCTAGTCTAAGTCCTAAACTGTGATGATAGTCTCATATGCATCCTATAACATGGGTTTGCAATCTGGAGCAACTGTAGAACTGTATTTTATGTTCAGTAGATATTAAGATAATCCTAATAAATGTATTTCGTGGGGAAAAAAAGATTTAAAAAAAACTTTTTTTTGTCATTGCCTGCTTTGTCATTAATGTGTATATTATTAATAGGTGACATTAATTCAATAGTTTTTATTTCTGTGCATTTTTTTGGTGATTGTATATTACACATGGGTATAAGACACATCCTGTAGTGTCTTGTGTAGTAGAGCAGAGCGCGTATCAGCTCACGCATCTTCAGATCCGTTCCTTGTTGAATTCGGGAGAGCTAATTTACGTGCGCTTTAAAACAGGCCTGTGCATGCCTTGATGAATCAGGCCCAAATAGAATAGTTATTCAGAGGGTAAACAGAAGGTGAAGACTAGGTGAAATCTCTACCTGGAAATTAAGCTACAAAAGGACACAAAACACTCCACTGAGTACTTTAAGATTCTGCTCTTGAAATCTTCATTGCACAGATGCTCCCTAATCTAGACTTTCATCCTTAAGTCTCCACTGATTTGTCAAACCTCTGGAAAGAAGTCTCACTTATTTGCCTGTTGATTCCGCTTCGTGAAAATATTACCAGTTTTACTTCTTACTGTCATCTTATTTTCTAACCACTATAGAGCTCATGTCATATTGAATGGAAGTTGTGTTCTTGCCATATAATATACCTTTTTACATCATAGTGCTTTGTGCACTTTCCCAGAAGTAAAAAAACGTATTATATGCCAAGAGCACAATTTGCGCTGAAATTTGAGCCCTTACATCTCAATTCAGAAAACACCTTTCCTCAGGTCTACACTTTCTGTAGTTATTTGCCCTTAACAGATTTCTACTTTCTAATGAGCTTTGGTTGAGATTGATAAAAATAATTCAGCATTCTAGCCACATGTTCAATAGATGTGAAACCTTACCTCTTTCATAAAGCATATACAATCATTAACATTTTTATTCAAAGTACTTTCCAACATAATAGTAAATAATACCACTAAGCTACTCCCAGAAGAGAGTTTCTAGTTTATATCCAGCTTACTATATCTAGAAATGTGTGATGTGGCACCCAGTGTTTTTTTGCCCATCTCTAGAATGTATATATATATATATATATATATATATATATATATATATATATATATATATATATATATATATATATATATATATAAATAGATAGATAGATAGATATATTAGAGATGAGCAATAATTTGGGTTAACAAGTAGATATAAAACGTAATTTCCAGGAAATTATGAATCCACAACGCTTGCTATGCAGGAAGTAAGTCATGACACTTCCAGCTAATGAATTCCAAGCTGCAGGTCTTAGGTACTCATGAGGAATATACACGTAGACAGGTGTCCCAGTTACTCACCCAATAATCGCTGTGTTTGGTTGTTATAGTGAAAACCCATTTCTGTACTTACGGTTTTGGCATTTCCAGTTTATGCGTGGAATACATATTGTTTGGATTGCCTCATAGAGAATACAAGGGAACCATTGCCTCATATATTTTGCAATGATATGCAAACTACCATCTTTGGATGAATCATGAGCTGCAGATGAAGACAATCTGGGATTGCATAAAAAGTCAGCTAACTACATGTGGTTTTTAATATCTGTCTTTTCTGTTGTTCTATGTGTTTATCTTGACAAAGGTCCAAATGTAGGACCGAAACATCAACTTATAATGTGAGATTAAAGCAGAAATGGTGATTTTTAACTTTTAGTAAGCTACCATATAATTTTGCCGCTACTCTGTCACTAGTTTTAGCCAGCCAGCCCCTGCAGACTTTAGTCAAAAGTAGTGAAAATTTGGAAAGTTGTGCAGAGATTATTAGAAAATAGACTGCAAATGACTGTTAATGCTATAAATAGTAATATAGTAGCAAAAACAGCTCAAAATCACATTATTTTACCTATTTTTAAAAAAAAAATTATTAAATCCAGATCCAAAACCAAAACATGTGTGTTGTGCAAGATAGAATTTATGGGAGTGAGTATGAGTAGTCAGTTTTCCTCTTTGTGTTTCTGTGTCTACATGCCTGTGTTAAAGTAGTAATCCAATGAGAAAATCAGATGTGTTTTTCAACATAAATCATTGTGGCAGGTTATTAGAAGTATGTTGATATTTATTATGTTCCTTTATGTTTGCTTCAGGCTGCTATTATATAGTGTGCAGAGAGGCTTTGGAACGCCTCTCTGACCTTTGCCTGCACTGTGAAATTCTCATTCTCCTCCGTCTGTCATCACAAGATATGGCTGCCAGTCATATTTGTTTGCCTATCAATGAAAAGGAAATAAAGATTTGTTCAGGGGGATATTGAAGAAAAATTGTGCATGCTTAAACAGGTTTTTAACTTGATATTTAAATACAAATATAAAAGCAATTTTACTATGTGGGATTGCTGCTTTATGAGAGAGAGAGAGAGTGAGAGAGAGAGATTTACACTCACTTGCCACTTTATTGGGGACACCTTCCTAGTACTGGGTGGGGCTCCCCTGAGCTCCAAGAACATCCAGAATTCAATAAGATACATTTTGACAAGATAGCGTCACGCACACACATTTATATTGCAAATGACCCATTCCACCACATCTCAACGACGCTCTATTGGATTGAGATCTGGTGAGTGTGGAGGCCATTGGAGTACACTGAACTCATTGTCATGTTTGCAGAACCAGCTTGAGATGACGTGTGCTTTGTGACATAGCTCTTTATCATGCTGGATGTAGCTATTTGAAACCGGGTAAACTGTGGCCATAAAGGGATGCACATGGTCAGCAACAATACTCAGGCAGGCTCAACTGATAATAAGGGACCTAATGTGTGCCAAGAATATATCCCCAAATCATTACAACACCACTACCAGCCTCCAATTTAAACAGATAGCAAGTTTAAATATGTGCTGAACTCCTTATGATAGAAATCTAATCAGGGGCTGGCAAATTTTAGCGTGGGGAAGAAGGTCGAGACTCGGCTCAGCAGCCTATTAGGAACATTTTAAAGGAAAAAATTGCAGGTTGTACTGCCCACTTTGGTACCCAGTCAGCCTCTGAATCTAATAAAGCCAAATAAAGATTTGTCCAAATTTTAACAGTGCCACTGTGACAATAATGTAGTATATCTAATGACTGATTGTTATTTTCTGTTGAATTCATGTTTAACAATGTATATTGTATGTAACCTTGTAATGTAATCTCAATGTGTGCTTTGCTAGATGATGAGTTTGAACCTATGCAAGTGTAAATAATCTTTTGAAATTAGCCAGAAAGAGATAGATAAGAATTTCTGAGGACTTTTTCTTTGGTATGCAGAGGATGTGGACCTGACCAGCCAAACCGAATGAGCAGAGGTGATAACTCAGGTCCTGTGAACATTCCCGATCTCAGTATATCCATAGCTCACTTCGAAAGCCCTGTGACATTTGGGAGATCAATCTGTCCTTATTGACAGCTAAACTCCAAAGGTGGGGGGTGAGAGCTATGTGGAAAAAGGTTTAAGATCTTCTGCCTTAGACAATAACGTGTGCATTTTCATAAGGGGGTATATCAAGACTGAAATGTCCCATATTTCTCAATTCCCTCACACACATTCCAAGTCTAGTAAGTAGTGACTATTTTATTTTCTGAAACGTATTTGTGCAACTTAATGAATGTCTTGTTTTAAACTTATTTGTAACTAAGCCTTGGATACATTTTTCAGATTAAATAAATTTAATCTAGTGTATTTTCCGTGATTCTTTGTGAGCTTACGAAAGCCAGGGATGTTTGTGCTACATGTGTATGTGATTTAAGTGTGAAACATTAATAAGTGGTTTTGGTGAGGGTAAGGACACCATAATAAATCATTTGTGCTGGCTGAAAAGGTGTATTCATTGCTAAGTGACTAAGGTGACACAAGGCACGGCCAGCTTTTCAGATTGTTGTATCTGGGATAGGCTGGGCGTATATGACAGCTACGTTACACAAATGGAAGGCAAATTGAGGCATTTCAATCTACAAAACTTGACATGACAAGTCATTTTAGTAATCTGTTCCAAGCATTCCATGTTTATTTATGCACATATTTATGCTATTAATTGCATTTTGTGTGGTTAAATTATAGTAACACACATTATAACTATGCCAAACAGTTGCCTGTATGATAAATGTCTCTTTTTCATTTAAATAAATACTGCAATATTTGTGGCTGAAATTCCTAAATACTTTATTCTAATTGAGGCATTAAATTGTTTTGACAGAAAATTGTAAATCTTATAAACAACTTTCTACTTAAATAAATAGCACAGAAGGTGTAGTTGAAACTACTTTTATACCAACTGTGCCCAAAGTAATCTAATTTGACTTAAAAGCTAGCTACTGTATGTAACTATTTAGGACACTCGGGGCCTGATTCATTAATGAAAGTAAAGCAAAAAAAATCAGCAACTTTGAACCTTGGCAAAACCATTTTGCAATTCTAGGTTTGAGTTTATTATTTTGCACATAAGGAAAATACTTGCTGTTTTTTCATGTAGCACACAAATACTTGATAGCTTTTTTTTACACTGAAATTTAAAGTTGATATAGAACATATCCTACCACAACTATAAATCCATCCCCGTATTTTAAATTTTTCTCCCCCCTCCAGTGCAACAATGTTTTGCCAAGGTTCAAAGTTACTCATTTTTTTTGCTTTACTTTTCTTAATGAATCAGGCCCATTATGCTGATGACTGTAGCTCACATTCACATTAGAGTAAATACAACTAGCTAAGCAGAAACTTTCTATAGGAAATGTTTTTTCAACCAGTGACTCACCAATACATTTACAAATTTCGGCATTATGCAAAATTCTGAAAATTAGTTGCACATTGAATATTGAAAGATTTACTTATATCGATAAAATATACATTTTGTCAATGTGTACATTGCATTATATTCTTTAAAAATGTAATTTTGGTCCAGATGAAAATTATATTAAAACATTCAACATTTTTAATTTTCAATTCAGATTGCTAAAATAAGAAATGCAGAATTAAATGTTCAGAAATTATTAGCTTTAATGTAATTTCTTACCACATAGCCCCTCTATATCTTCCAATTGATTTGTTTTATATTTACTGCATGTTTTCATAGCAACAAAGTGTAGCCAACAAATTGGGTCTGAAAGGTAAGGTCATCTCCAAAAATACACAGTAGAGTGGGGAAATCCATTTGTCGGATTCAGAAATTAAGCAAATTTCTGTGATTCACAAGTCAATTTGCGAATCAGTTCTGTAATGTTCGCTTTGTCACTACCAATAAACATTGTCCAATGCGATTATTGTGTTTTCAATGCACAAAGAGATTTAATAGCAAAAGATAGAATGATTTATATCAAGCCATGATGACGCATAAAAGGTTTAACAATAAACAGGTGTCGAAGTCAGCAAATTGGATGAAGTCATTTAAATTGATATTGAGCAAACTTGATCGTCTTTGTCTGAAATTATGCATAGAGCACGCTACGGCGTGGAATGGCGTATCCAGCCGCAACACGTGGCAATAACAGTTTTTACACTTTAGTATACATTCGCACCAACACACACATTTGTAAATAGTACACATTAATGGTAGTTGCACATAGTTATTTATGTCGAAATATAGTAGTGTTTATGTGTAATATTATAAGTTATATGCACATTAGTGATACATATGGTTCAGGTTAAAAGAAATGTGTCATGTCTAATATCATATTAATCCCCTTTACATCAGCAGCTGTTCGGTGCATTCGGTCGAAGAGATCGCACATTGCATACTCTAGTTATTGATGTTAGGGAATAAACCTTTAATATGATATTAACTGTCAAATGCTAATGGACTGATTGTAATTGGAGTTTGGCGGGAAGAACAGAGCAGTTTGGCGGGAAGAGCAGAGCAGTTTGGCGGGAAGAACAGAGCTCATCCCCTGGAGAGACCCACACCTTTAGATTCCTTAGATTGAATCAGCCTATGATGTGTAACCCCCTGGACCCTCCTGATGCCTGGACCAATAGAAGCAAGCTACACCACCTGCATTGTTTCACTGTATCTCTGTTTGCATATAAGCAGTAGCTCTCATGTAGTGTTCAGTCACCTTGACCACAGACTTCAGACCTGAATGACTGTTCACTGGATCCAGAGCGCTTGCGATAAGTAACGGCTGCACTTATTATTATTTCGCTTGAATATATTCTGCTACTTTTTGAGAATAAATCTTTGTGCGTTGGAAACGCAAATCGAGATTCGCCAATCGTTATTGGATAGTGACAAAACGCTCATAACAATTTGGGGGCTCATCAGCGGAGGTTTCATTACCGGACGCAAGACCAACGGATTTCGGTTCCGCAACAAAGGGTGGAGACGCGTCATATACGGGTAAGAACGCAATGTGTTCAAAACCTGAATTTTACTCTGTGTTGTGAAACCGAATGTCCATTTTGCATAATCTGAAGGTGTGCTAACTAGAATCTAGGGACAAAAGAGAAAACTGTTTCTTTTTCTGTCATATTGCGTTTTGATAAATTGTATTGGATAGCGTATGTGTAATTTCTGCTTAGCATATGTGAACTTCCGGTAAGATTTGCCACGTGGTTAAACAATCGTTTTGATAGTTATTATATGTGCATAGTATAATTACTTGTGAAAGCCTCTGAGACATTATTACTATTGTTGGGAACTTTTGATTTTCTGCGCAGAAAAGGTATATAGTGTGTGATTTTGTAACGTAGATACACTGTTTTATTGTAGATTGTGCTCAGTTGCTGTCTGACGAGGCAGGATGCCCAACTGAAGGGCGGTATACGGGGCAGGTATACCGAATGCGAAGACAAAGGGGGTTTTCACAAAAGCGCCACCAATAGATCACAAAGTTTACTGCTAGTTAGTATCAGTGGGCGGTGCGATCTAACCGCACTACAACCGTCAGTGCGAATTGGAGGAGCAGCTAGGCGGAATTATACTGGAAAGGCTGGTTGACTGTATCGACTTTGCGCTCCAAGCGATAATAAACTCAGCAGATTTTTGTGGTTGAGCCAGGGTATCGAGGAGCTGATAGCCCTTGGGGCCCACAGTGATATTTCTGTGTTAGGGGTCCTCGCCTGGTGCGGGAAAAAGCGAGTGGATGCGGCTAGTGGAAATGTTAATAAAAGTCACATAGTGAATTATTAATGTACAAAACAAAATGAAAAGACTGATGCGGTGATTGTAGCAACAGGGTGGAAATTGTTTGCTGGAAGGAACAGAGCATTGCGGTGTATCTGTGTTCCGCATAGAAGGTAATGTTCAACATGGGTGCTAAGCATACGCTAGAGATGGCCAGTGTACTGCCTAAGGAAGGGCCTATTGGTTCAGCACGGTTTCTTATGTGCAAGAAATATGGTGCATACGCAACTGTGTATTGTGACACGTGGGTCGAGATGACCAAAGAGTGTGTTAGGCATTTCCCAACAATAGGGAGTTTTAATGCAGAGGTACTAAATAACGTAAAAGATAAAGTGTGGTTGATTAAGTCGACAAAAGTGAGAAATAGACATAATGACTGTTTAAAATTGTGGCAAATGGAAGGCAACACGTGGCAGAGCAGCGAGTGCACAGCGGAAGTAGGCATGGCGAAAAGCGCGCACACAACGGAAGTAGCCGTTGAGAAGCGTGGAGAACTCAGCGCAAGCGCGCCCCTGCCGCCGTTATTAAAAATGAAAAAAAGGAAATTGCTAAGTTATATCCTGTTTTAAGTCAGTTTAAAGCAAGTGTTTCTGAAGAAGAGGATAAACCCACGGTAATTTCAGCCATTTCCCATGCTGTTAATATGTTAGAGGTTCAGTGTAAGTATGGAAAGGGGGCAATGGCTGAGATAGGTGAGAGTAGTGTGACCACTAGGAGAGACAATATTCAAAGTACTGAAGTAGCTAACCCTGAAGATAGTGAACCAGTGGGTACGTATCCAGTCCGCACAATATCAGTTCCCAATGGGAAGGCGGATAAGGATGGTGTAGTTCCTTTAAGAAATGTTACAATGCATTGTCCCTGTAGTAGATCAGAATTAAGTTCCATTATGACTGAATTCCCAGATCCTAGAAAAGAGTTGGCTAAGTGTCAGAAGTTTGTTAAAGACTTAGGAAATGCACACGAACCAACCGATAAGGATTGGCGTGTAGTGTTGAGGGCGTGTCTTCCTCCCAATACTAACGTACAACAATTTATTAAAGATTGTTCGTTGGAGGAAGACGACACCTTGACAGATGAGATTAATCAAGAGAATATAGAACAGATTGTCAAACATTTAGCCATCTTTTTTCCAGTAGTAGCGAATTGGAGTAAGATTTTCACCATTAAACAAAAAGATAGTGAAAAGGAGGTGGAACTAGGGGTATATCCTGTTATTGAGAGGCTGTTGCAACAAGAGATTTTAATTCGTACCTCCAGCACAGCAAATAGTCCCATTTTCCCTGTGAAGAAGAGTGGGGGGAGGGGCTATAGATTAGTCCAGGACTTAAGGGGAATTAATAAAGTTGTTGAGAGCCAATTCCCCGTAGTGCCGAATCCAGCTGTCATCCTTATGCAGATTCCACCGTCTGCTAGTCATTTCACTGTCATTGATTAATGTTCTGCTTTCTTCTCAGTCCCTCTTCACCCTGACTGCCAATACCCTTTTGCATTCTCCTACCGGGGAGTGCAATATACATGGACAGGACTTCCCCAGGGGTTCATTGCCAGCCCCAGTATTTTCCCCCAAGAATTACATGACTGTTTGCAATCCTTTCAAGCCTGCAACGGGTCTGTTCTAATTCAATATGTGGACGATTTGTTGCTGTGCTCTGATTCTTTTATGTCATGTTTACATGATACTAAATTATTGTTGCTCCATCTCTCACAAACAGAACACAAGGTGGCAAAGGACAAGTTACAGCCATGTAAGTCAATTACTTAGGGCACTGTCTCATCCAGGGGCTATGACATCTGACGACTGACAGAATTGAGGCCATACAACACATGACTCTGCCGCAGAGCCAGAAGCAAATCCGTACCTTCTTGGGGATGTGTGGATACTTTAGATCCTGGATCCCAGGTTTTTCTATTCTGGCATTACCATTGCAGGAGCTAGTCTCTTCCTCAAAACCAGAATGTGTCATACACACAGAAGAGTCAGAGCAAGCGTTCTTTAATCTCAAAGATAGTCTGACTAGAGCACCTGCATTGGGAATACCTGATTATGAAAAGCCTTTTGACCTATACTGTACGGAAGCTGATGGTTGTGCAGCAGGTGTTCTCACACAGAAACATGGTGACGCTAGCAGACCGGTAGCATACTACAGTGCACAATTGGACACTGTGGCACGATCACTCCCAACATGTCTCAGAAGTGTAGCAGCGACAGCTCTACTGGTAAGTAAGAGCGAGGATGTAGTATTAGGACATGATTCAACTGGCTATACACCCCATGCTGTATCAGCTCTGTTAAACTCAGCTCAAACCAGACATGTTTCCTCAGCTAGATTCACAAAATGGGAACTAGCTCTGATGGCACCCTCAAACATCACCATCAAATGATGTAGCACCTTAAATCCAGCTACATACCTTCCATATGTGTCTCGAGAGACACAAAGGGTGGGAGGTGAGGAGACCCTGGGTGATGATGAGTTTGGCAAGAGTACTGATACGCATGATTGTATGGAATACCTGAACCAGACGTTTACTGCCAGGCCCGACATACGTGACACCCCCTTAGAAAATGTAGATTTTACATTTTATACAGACGGGAGTTGTCATAGACAGACAGAGACGGGAGAACTATGTACTGGTTACGCTGTTGTAGACGATCAGGGTGTGGTAGAAGCTGAACCCCTTGGCCCACCTCACTCAGCCCAAGTGGCGGAACTAGTAGCATTAAGGAGAGCGTGTGAGTTGGCAGAAGGTAAATCAGCTAATATATATACTGACTCTAGGTACGCCTTCGGGGTAGTGCATGATTTTGGGGCCCTTTGGCGTCTTACAAACGTTACGACAGCAGCAGGTACGCCAGTGGCACACTCACAACACATAAAAGGACTCTTGACAGTGATACAGTTACCCAAGACGGTAGCCGTCATAAAGTGCAAAGCCCATACCTCTGAAGAAGACCCGGTGTCATTGGGCAATAATAGGGCGGACGAAGCTGCTAAATGGGCAGCAGGGCAACCTTTAGACTGTATCGACCGAGACTATGATGGTTTTTCAGACATTAGACATTAGACATTAGACATTAGCAGAAATTAATTGAAATGCAAGATTTGTGTTCCCTGCAGGAAAAGGCGGTCTGGAAGGCGAATGGATGTGGTCAAGAGTCCTCAGGACTCTGGAGGGATGGACAAGGTAAGCCTGTAGCTCCCCGAACGTACTATCCAAGCCTGGCTGAAGCAGCACACGGTCTGACTCACCTGGGTATGTGGGTAAGAAGGTATGAAGGTATGTGCAAACTGGTGAGAGCATACTGGTGTACTCCTGGATTTTCCTCTCATGCTGGTAAGAAAGCAATGTCATATCTTACTTGTTTTAAGAAAAATGTCGGGAAAACTATTCCAACTGAGCCATCCCACATCCCTCCTACAGACGGACCTTTTCAGGTAATACAAATTGACTATATCCAATTACCACCTTGCAGGAATCTAAAGTATGTGTTAGTATGTATTGATGTGTTTTCCGGATATGCAGAAGCTAATCCGGCAGCCACTAATACTGCTGTGTTCACTGCAAAGAAAATTGTACAAGATTTTGTGTGTAGGTTCGGTATCCCTAGAATTATTGAAAGTGATAGGGGTACCCACTTTACTGGTGATATCTTCCAAAATATGTGTAAACTCATGGGAATCAGTAGCAGACTCCACACCCCTTACCGACCACAAGCCAGTGGTAAGGTGGAGAGAGTAAATGGTACTATAAAGAACAAGCTTGGTAAGGTAATGGCTGAAACTGGGTTGGCATGGCCTGAAGCTTTGCCACTAGTCCTCCATAGCATCAGAACCACTCCTAGACCTCCTCTTAATCTGTCCCCCTTTGAGATACTGTTCGGCCGACAACCTCATTTGATTGTGAGTCCGCAAGACGACTTAAAGTGTAATAATGAAGTGACTGTGCAATATCTTATAAAAATGAGCAGACAGCTGAAACAACAACAACAAAAACTAAAAATGCTGTCACCTGGTATGCCAGAAACGAACTGTCATGATCTTGAACCTGGGGACTATGTTATGATCCCCAATTTCTTACGTTCAGGTTGTTTAACAGACCGTTGGGAAGGCCCGTGCCAAGTGCTGCTGATCAGTACTACATCACTGAAGGTTGCAGAGAGAGACACTTGGGTCCATTCCACCCACTGCAGGAGAGTCAGTAACCCGGAGAAAGTGCGAGATAAAACTGAGACCGACAACACAGATCTGTCACTCGTAAATCTGTTCCGGGAGACCTAAAGCCTGCAGTCAAGACACCTGAACCAGAGACGGTGCATCAGAACTATCTTTCCAGCGATGGAGTGGCGGTTTTTGTTTTTCGTTTGTTTCAGGATTTTCCTTGTTTTTACTTTTTCTAGGACATTCTATTTTTGTGAAGGAGGATGGAGGACAGAGAAGCTTCTGGCAGTGATACGGATGAGATGGGGATGTAGGAAAAATTACTAGAGTACTCAGAGCAGCCCATTATCAAGGGGTTATGAAAACGTCTGCTAGCTCAGGAACTCGGAGGCAGTGTGAGGGGCTATTGTCTGATGAGTATTGTATCTGCAAGTTCTGTGACTCCCTAGTTGAAAAGAGATGCATCCAGCGATGCCAGTCCACCGGTAATCTAAATGTGGGCGGGCATCCTCTGGAGAATTATCACTCCTTGGTGGGTAAGGTTCTAAACCAAACCGAGTGCTGGGTGTGCTCTCACGTGCCGCAGGGGCAGCATAACATAGGACTAGTGCCATTCCCTTTAAGCATCTCCGATGTACTCAAATTGAGGGGTGGGAGGCCCATAGAAGGGAGGTACAATAACACTAGGTCCCCTAGTCTGACGCTTCGACAATACTCTGTAGACAGATATTTGCTGTGCCTAAATATCTCTCATGCAAAGCATCTGGAGAATTGGGAAGCTGACCTATCAGATCAGACAATGGCTCGCAACGCTCATTTTGGAGGGAGACTTACAAGGTCACCAATAGGCAGGAATGTTGATGGAAGTCACAAATTAGGGCGTATAACCAAACATAAGAAAGTACCCATTGGAAAAGTCTCTATAGGTAATCGTAAGAATGTCATCCATGCTGACATGTGTCTTGAGCAAATGGAGACACTAGGCATGGGTAGTTTTATCAAAACCCTGTGTGATACAATTAATGGGCATACTGTTCCTTATGTTCTCCCTGATGATGTGTACTTTGTTTGTGGGAGAAAAGCTTATTCCTGGGTGACTCCGAGTTCCAAGGGTTTGTGTTTCTTAGTTAAACTGGTTCCTGAAATCATGACTATTACTCATGATGAAATGGTTGGTATTCACAAGACTACATCACCACCATACATACACACACAGTATGAACACCGTGGCAAGAGAAATATGATTCCTGGTGAGGAACCCATAGCTACAAAATTGATTAGTGAAACCGCGGGTTTCCAAGTTATGATTGTTCTAGATCTCACCAGGACCGCTCTGGGAACATTAAACTTTAAATATATTCAAGACCTAGCTAAATTGATAGATAATATCACCGATATGTATCATGACACTTTCAGGTATACTGGAAGGGAGCTACAAGCGTACAAAAAGGAGTTGGTGCAACATAGACTGGTACTCACCTCTATTACTAGTGTGTACTGTGTGACACTGGCCACCCAGTTCGGTGTCAAATGTTGCACGTACATCACCAATAATACGGATGACCCTAAGGAGGTTATAGACCGGAAGATGGATGAAATTCTGCAACTGAAATGGGAATTTCGAAAGAACCATAATTCTTCGTTATATGAGGTCGGGGAAAAGGTGGCAGGTTGGTTCTCATGGTTGAACCCGGTGAAATGGTTCTCTGGTTTGGGGGAGTGGGTACAGGAAATGGTTGCTAGTGTAGGTAAGCTCCTTCTCCTTATACTGGGTGTCATCTTAACAATTGGTTTATGTGTCAAATGTGTTCCTACTGTGTTGAAGTGTGGAAAACAGTTTTCTGGGAGAAACACTGAGAACAAGACTGAAAGGGTGGTGAGAGATACCGAGATCATGGTCTGTGAAGAGGTGTTGTATAATCCTGAACTTGAGACGATTATTAGGTGATAGTTCATAACACTATCAAAGGGTGGAGCTGTCAAAGTCAGCAAACTGGATAAAGTCATTTCAATAGCTATCGAGCAAACTTGATCGTCTTTGTCTGAAATTATACGTAGAGCACGCTATGGCGTGGAAGGGCATATCCAGCCGCAAAACGTGGCAATAACAGTTTTTACACTTTAGTATACATTCGCACCAACACACACATTTGTAAATAGTACACATTAATGGTAGTTGCAACACATAGTTATTTATGTCGAAATATAGTAGTGTTTATGTGTAATATTATAAGTTATATGCACATTAGTGATACATATGGTTCAGGTTAGACCACAGACTTCAGACCTGAATGACTGTTCACTGGATCCAGAGCACCTGCGATAAGTAACGGCTGTACTTATTATTATTTCGCTTGAATATATTCTGCTACTTTTTGAGAATAAATCTTTGTGCGTTGGAAACACCAATCGAGGTTCGACAATCGTTATTGGATAGCGACAAAACGCTCATAACACAGGAAAGCAGCGAACCAAATACATTACATTACGCAAGTGCGTACTGGGCCCAGGTCCCTGTTCAGTCTTGTAATCTGCAGTCAGGAAGAGAGATCTAACACTGGCCCAGGACTTGCTTATATGCAGTTTGAATTAACATAAGTAGTGATGATGTCACGGATATACACAGATAACACTAAGACAGGTTTTCATTGGTCCAGGTTAACAATGTTCCAGTAGACTGCTGGTCATAGGTCATTTCATTTTGATCTCTTCTCAAAGGGTGGGGGCAACTCACTCCAACTGGTACGTATCTTCCCGCAGAATAACCAGTTTAAACTGACCCACACACAAAGTAGTTTTGAGTATTAATCTCATATTGCTCATAACTTGCGACCGCTAGATGCGATCGCTACTCTGTCGAAACCGGGTTAATGCTGGTGAAAAAAGTTTTAATATGAGACCAAACTCTTTACCTTTTAGATGACCTGAACCATAAATGCCTTAATTATAGTTGTATCTATGTATAAATAATCTCTAATACATTTTACTAATAAATAAAAGTGTATTGGAACCTTAATAAATGTGTACTATTTATAAGTCTAAGTGTTAATGTAAATGTGTGTGTTGTTAATCCGTGCGATTGCTTCATTACACATGGAGTACTAATTGCAATCGCACAGTAAAACAATATTAATCAATTTAGCTTACTTCATACCCCTGTGAGTCGTCCCCCCCGTGAGGTCCCCCCTGTAAGCCGCCCACCGCCCCCCCCCAAGCGCTTACCTCCTTCTCCTGCCACTGTAGTCCTTCCGCTGCGTGCTATAAGCTCCTTACTGAGGAGATCTCGTGACACTCTCACGAGATCTTCTCAGTAAGGAGATTATTGAGCTCTGCAGAAGGACTACAGTAACAGGCTCAGCAGCATAGATCGGGCCAGGGGCGCCCCCGCACCAATCAATAATGCTGCTGAGCACCTTCAAGGGACCCCTGGATGCCAGAGGCCCCTGGGCTGTAGCCCAGTTAGACCATGGGTTAATCCAGCCCTTCCTATACCCAGATTCATATGGAGACATATCTCGAGATATACTTCGATTTGAATAGGTCAAAGTTATGCACAAAGTCTGTGCATTTTTTTCAAACGCAGCTTGATGTTCTTTTTATCAATGTACCACTGGTTAAAAAAATCAAACAAACTTTTCTCCACTTTAATTACCACTATTAGCTATCTAAGTCTAATAATACCACCTGTACACTTTCATCTTCAATTAACTTTTTGCAAAGTGCTATCCATCAAAAAGAAAACATATTTGTTTCTGCAATTGTCACTAGTGCCATTTGCTATATAAGTGATCAAAAACAGTCACGCAACTAGATGCTATCATTAAGTAGGCCTCAAATTATAGCCAATACATTGACAATCTCATAGCTTATTATTTTTATTTCATATAACTGTTGTGTTCATCAAACTTTACATTCATCAAAGAATTCTCCATTTGCAGCAATTACAGCTTTTCCGACAAGTGGCATTCTAGCTGTCAGTTTTTGAAGATATTTAGGGGAAATTTGTACCCACGACTGCTGTAGCTCCTCCCAAAGGTGCGACTGGCTTGTAGGTAATTTTTCCCTTACGGTCAAGCTCTTCTCGCAAGAGCTCAACAGGTTTGAGATCTGGTAATTGTGATGGCCAGTCCATCAGAGACAGTATTCTGGCTCCCTCATTCTTCCCTAAATATTTTTTGCATAGCTTAGAATTGTGCTTAGGATTGCTGACATTACTGCATGCTGAAATTTGCACCAACAAATCACTGACCACAGGAGCACTGACCAATGGGACCTGCTGCATGGCAAATGCAAAGGGTCGGGGGCCCCGGTACCCTCCTCCCCGCTTCCTGCCCTGGGGCCCCCGACTCGGTAGTTCCGCCTCTGTTCCATACCATTACATTTCCTCCGCCATGCTTGACATAAGGCATCAAACACTCTTCCAGCATCCTTCCATAGCTCTAGGCATCACATATGTTCTCCTCTTCGAGCCAAATACCTCAAACTTAGACTCATCTATCCATAGCTCTACGCTCCAATGTCAGACATCTACGTTCAATGTCTCTGATCGGCTTCCCATTTTAAACTTGGTTTCCTATTAGCTAAATTCCAATATGGCTTTTTTTTTTGCAATTCTGCCTATAAGCCCAGCATCCTAGAGTTATCTTTTTATTGTTGCAAATGACACTGGTATTTGGAGTGTACTATTTAAGGAAGCCACCAACTCAGGACCTGTAAGGCGTCTATTTCTCAAACTGCAGATTCTGATGTACTTATTGTTAGGGTTAAAGCTGTCTTTCAACCTGTTGGGTACTCAGATCTGCTAGGCAATTCAGCTGTGTCCTCCTCTGTGAGCTTATTGGAAGACATTACTTTTACTATTTAAACCCTCACCTATCATTCACTCATTGCCAGTGATAGTGTTGTTCAGGTTCCCTTTCTGGTTCCAGCACAGGTATTCAGTTTTTTCATGACCTTGCAACTGTTGTATCTGGCTCTGCATTCAATTGTCTCCTGTCACCTAGATTGCATCATACACATCTTTTGTTTCCAGGCTCTGCTTATATTAGTCTCCTGGCTACTGTTTTCTGGACTGCATTTGCACACTATTCATAAAGCTCAAGTCAGAATCCCCAGTCATGGATTGTGGAAACTATCTATTGCTCTGTTGTGGGGATTAGCAGTGATTATTATGCTCTGTGTAACTTTTCACCAGCATTGCTTAAGAAATATTGTTAATTATCTTGCATTGCCTGAAACTGTGTAAACCTGCTCCAACGTTTCTTCAGAGACTTTGTTCATATCTTGCATTGCCTCAGACTGTGCAAACCTGCACCACTATTTCTCCAGAGACATTGTTTATTATATCTATGTTGCAATAAAATACTGTAATACTACTGCGCTGCGGAATTAGTGGCACTATATAAATAAATGATGATGATGATGATTCCACAGTAAAGTTCGAAACCAACCATGGCTATTGACACCAAACTTTACTGCTGGAAGTATTAGACAGTAGGAAAAAGCACAGCAGGAAACATCTCAGAGCACTCTCCCAAAATGTGCACTTGAATGATAGTTTTGCACCTTTCAAGTTTATTGAATCTGCATAAATTTGGGAATTGGTAGTTTATGCAGAAACGGAATTGGCCAAGTCATTGTGATTCAGCGATAGACTGGTATTACTATGATAAATTCGCAGACTTTCACTGTGACAATTTGTATCAACTGTAAAATAACATCGAACACACTATGGTGTGGGACTAATTCATTAGTAAAGCTTGGATTGTGTTATTAGACTCTAACAAATAAAATTACACATCATCAGCACTTTTGTGAAACACAATACAAGGTCTGGAATATATAAGGGCAAGCTTTGCAATTTCTACATATTTGATAAAGACAGGATTATTGCCTCTGACACAGTCCTTTGGAGAGAAAGACTTACTGTCTAGTTTCAGGATACATTTATGCGGCATAATTTTCACCTGTCAACCTAGTTAATGTGGTGAATTCTATACAAAGTAAGAATCATTGAAGGATTATCATTTTTTTCTTTCTTGTTGACCAGTTTATTTACTAAACTGCGGGTTTGAAAAAGTGTAGATGTTACCTATAGCAACCAATCAGATTCTAACTGTCATTTTGTAGAATGCACTAAATAAATGATAGCTAGAATCTGATTGGTTGCAACATCACTTTTTCAAACCTGCACTTTAGTAAATATACCCCCGGATGTTAAAGTTGTTTCTGCACTGCCGCAGTGTTCATAAGATTCTACAATTTCATGTTTTTATTGTCTGTTTTGCAAAAAAAAGGCCTTTTTTGGTTTTGTTGTTCAGTATTTTTCAAACATAGCTCTACCCTCTTTACACGCAAATACTAAATAACCCCAAAATTTTAACCTTTAAGCAACCTGTTTCACATTTATTTGCTCTATTATACTGCCTGTTGTTCTCAAAGATTGCAGAAGGCTAATAAGAAGCGGGCGGGGTCAATCAAAACTGGTTTTGGAGTGAATCAAAGCATATCATGATTTTCTAGCAAAATTTAAAAGTTCTGAGCTAAAATTTACCAAATCACAACAAACAGAATTTCTTGGTCTTGATCCACTCTATTACCCAGTAGACATATTTAGAATTCTCCTAAAAGGCAGCAAAGCAAATTACAACAAACACATGAGTCTGTGAATATTTTAAAAGCAGTAGTTTCTGGACCTTTACTAGCTCTTCTAACACATGTTTTTGAATAAACAGTGATAGTGCTGGTACTCCGTAAATAAATAGTGGCCACTATTTGTGGTGATTTGAATATCCATGACTGGTCACCTCTTTTGATATGGTTTATAGGAATATGCAGGCACGATGAGCAAACAATATGCGTCAAATGATGGATATTTGCCCATTTGGTTGGAAAATATAAACTTGTGTTTCACAATCTGTACTTTCTCCTTACTTGACCTACTGGAATCTGAGCTGCAAAAATAATGAGTTCTAAGCATTATGCTTGTTATCATTTCAAGCTCAGAGACAGAAATATAGTAATTATTATAATATTTCCACAGCATCTGTGTTTCCAATACATTATGTAATAAACAAAATCCAGTGACTGAAAGTGCACATACATGATAAGTAATGTGTAATTGTGATGCTGTTATAGATTATAAAGTATTTCTGAACTGTACATTATATAGACAAAAGAAGTCACAGAGCTACATGGTGACTTCTAGTAATCTTACAAATAACCACACAGTATCCATTTTTCTTAATAAGACTGATTTGGCCGGATTCATTAAGCAGCTTAAGTCCCGTTGCATGATGTATTTTGTGTGAAATTGCTCTGCACATGCTCACAAACAGACTATATCATACTCGCCAACTTTTCCTCGTTGACTTCAGGGAGATCCCGGAAGAGGTGGGCGTGCGGGTGTGGGCCTTGATGAATCGCATCATTTTGGCCCGCCCCCTGAGCAATTGTGGGCCTTGATGAATCGCATCATTTTGCCCCCCTTCGCCACGTATCTATTGCAGGGGCGAGAACCAGGAGGTTGCCCTGCTTTCCCGGGAGATCTCCCAGAAATGCAGGAGTCTCCCGGAGTAGGCAACTATGCTTAAAATAAAAGCAGCTAATGAATCTCTAGTGACTGAAGTGTCTTTTACATTTCTGTCTCCATTACTGAAGTCATATTGTCTTACCTGTCAGTCTTTGATTAAATCTTGGTCTCCATGACTATGGCCAGCTCCGTAGGCATCAATACATGGACATAGGACACAATTTCTGAACTGTGTCATCATGCCACAGATGGCGAAGCAAACCACATCTTGTACTGGCTCAGCATTATGGTGAATGCCAGACTCTTCGGGGAGTGAGGGATGTCACCCTTATTTTAGGGAGTCTCCCTGACATTCAGGGAGAGTTAGCAAGTACAGACTATATGCCAGTGAACGCAATTAAATGCGATTTAAGTTTAAATGCAATTTGCACTTCTGATGGCCTACTATTTGAAGAGAGGAATGTGGAAGGGGAGGGGCACATGCAAGAAGGCAATGTACAGTAAGGGCCTGCACATTTGTCCTTGGCTATCTCATAGGTACGTGATTGTTGGCCATATCACTTACACCAGCTACAGGACAGGTGTAGGTGCCGATTGAAAGTGATGACTGACATGGATGCATACGGAACATGTGTTTGCAATTAAGGGCAATTGTAAAAAGGCATTTTATGTACTGTAGGCATTAAGAACATCCTGATATATGTATTTTATGTTAACAATGATTTAAAAAATGTATTTACATGTATTTTTATTAGTTATTATAGTATACCTATACTATATACTATAATAATATAGTAACTTATATCCGGATTGAAATGGAAATGTTTCTTCAGGTCCGCTTGTACTCGAACTCCATTTTTAAAAACCACAATTTGTGTTCATTTTGAACCCCTTGATTAATTAGACCCATGAAACACATTTCCACAGCATATTGAGTATCTAACTCTGTAGGGAACACTTAGTCATTCTTTTTCATATTCTATTTCTATATCTCCAACAGTTACAACAGCAGTCTAATAACAAAGCTTGTCAGTTACATTATGCAGAGCCACTAAAATGCAAGTTGTGAAGTACTGACAACATGCATTCCTGCGAAAGTGGCATAGTGTATGATAATTCTCTGTAGCCAATCATATTCATACAACAATGCTGCTTATTTATGTGTATTAATTTTTCAGCCAATGGGAGTACAGGGGCACTATTTTATAAAAATCACAAATACTGTATAGTGTTTTATGAACCGTGTTCTTCATTTTGAGTAGAATATGAAGATGCAAGCATTGGAAAGACTGACAAGCAATGATAAAAGGTGTGATACTGTTTTCCCTGTTGCATTGTATAGCTTTGGGAAGTGGGGCCATCAGCCTAAATGCAGTTAAAATCACGTGGGTGAGTGATTAGGTGTTTAGCCTATGGGCTGCTACTATCTGTTAACCAATAAGGCAGAGGAGGGGGGTGGTCTGGTTTTATATAGGTGAAAGTTCTCCACCATTTCCCCCTCTCTGCTTCCGGATTCTGTGGAGTCAGGCTGAGTATTTTTCGAGTGTCTAGTTAAAGTTTTATTGCTTTGTGGTTGTGTATTTCATTTTCTTTGCTGTTTCTTTTCGTTTTCCCTCTTTTATCCTTTAGTCTCCTGCTCTCTTTATCTTTCTTCTCTCTCTTCCTTCTCTTGTTTTCCCCAGTCTCCCTCTTCCCTCCCTCCCTCTCCCTCCCTCCCTCTACCTCCCTCTCCCTGGTCCGTTTTTCCTGGTAGTGTTAGCTCACCTTCCTCGGCGATGTCCCGTCCTAGCCGTGTGCGGAGCGCACCGGCTAGATTCAGAGATGAGGGCTCCGGCAGTAGGTCTGCCCCGTCGGCGTCCCCTGGATCCTCTGCGCCTGCGCGGTCCCTGCATGGTAGCGGTGTGTCCGCTAAGGGTACCCGCAGCGCATCCCTCTCTCCTGGACCACGTGTTTTCCCTCCTAGGGGTCGTCATGTGAGCGTCCCCGTGGGGAGTGTGGTAGGGGCGGCAGTGGTTTCAGATCACGTCGCTGGGGGGGGAGCGGGCGGGGGTGTCTTGGCAGGGGTTGGCCAGCAGGTTCTCATCCCTCCAACGGCAGCTCTTCCTCCCATTCAGTCCCCGACAGGAGGGGGTATTTTTAGGGCCTGGGAAGCAGACAGTCAGAGGGATCCCCTTCCAGCTAGGGGGCAGGGGGCGGTGTCTCCTTATAGGGGTTTGGGGCCAGTGCTGTGGGACCCTATTGTTCCTGAGGTTGGTGTAGGGCGGCAGCATGGGTCTCTGGGTAGGGGGGAAAGGGGGGTGGATTTTTCGGGCTGGGGCTAGGGGTTGCCACGGGGCCTGGGGGCAGCGGGGTAAGGGGGGTGCAGGGGGGTTTAGCGATAGGGGTCTGTCCTTCCCTATGGTTCCTCCAGCAAGAGACAGGGTGAGTATGGATTCCAGCAGTTTTTTGCCCCACCCGCCCCATGTTGTTAGGGTCTGAGTCGAGCGCTAGCGCCCCTTTTCAGGTAGGGGGAAGGGATTTGTCCAGTGGTTTTTGTTTCCCATTTCCTGGTCAGGGGTCAGCCTTTCCTGGGGTGGTTAGACCGCAGTCTGGGACCGGCGCGGTGGGAGTCATGGGGGTTACCCTATCCGCCTGCAGGGGGGAGTTTTATGTCAAATGCTCCAGGGGTAGTTTCACCTCCTTATCCCGTCCCGTCGGGGATTTATACTCATTATTACCCGGTACCTTTGAGGCAGGTAGGAGATCAAACAATGGATCACAGAGGTTCTGGCCGGGCTGGACCACCCGCTCCAGGTTTCATTGGGGCTGAGCTGGGGCGAGGGGGCTTTGGGCCAGGTGATGCTGGTGGAGGCCCTGCTAGGGATGCTAGGCAGACTGGTGTTGTTGCTAACGTGCCTCTGTTTTCAGATTCCCAAAGGCTTATGGACAGGTCATCATCACAGACATCGGGCATGATGGGGCATGGGGCAGAGGGCCGGACGGAGGTCCCGGCTGAGAGTCAGGAGTCGCCCGCAGTAGTTCCCGTCGGAGTGGTCAGGGGACCAGAACCGCAGCAATCAGGCATCATGGAGGCGGAGGCGGCGGCGGAACCAGGACCTTCCGGAACGGCTGGATCAGGGCAGCAGAAAGAGCAGACCGCTGGCGGTGAGTTGTTAGATGTTGGTCTGTCACACCATCTTACACATAGTCCGCAAATGTCTTCCACTGGCGAGGATTCTCCCTCTTCTTCGGGGGAGGGTCCTCGGAAGTTGATCAAAATACTCAACACGCATTTTAGCAGAGCTAGATCTCAGGGTGATAGGAGGGGAACGGCAGCGAAGTTGGCAGCATCTAGGGCCCCCATGGTGCAGTGTGAAAACACCGCCCTACTTGCAGGTATACGGGCCTGCATTAGGGATAGGATTAAGAAAGGATGGTTTGTGAGCATGTTTGAAATTACGAAAACGGCAAAGAAAGAGTTTGATGCGGCCTGTGCTAAAGGCGGCATAGGTGAAGATGCCTATAAAACTTTCCCCAAGTGGGTGGCCCGGTATTGTTCCTTCGCTGCATGCTACATTGACACTAGACCAGAGGCGTATGAGGAGGTTTGGAAATACTTGCACCTCATCAACGAGATGTTTAGTAATGACCGCCCGGGGACTTGGCTCAAATATGACGAGTTGTTCCGGGAGAGAGTTGACGGTCAGGTTAACATGCCTTTAGGGGTAAAAGACGTAGAGATTTGTATGCAGCTTAATCGGGCTAGTTTAGTTTTTGGTGCAGGGACGCAAGAGAATCGGTTTCTGCAAGGGGGGAGACGTGGGGCTCCCCAGTTTAATAAAAACAGATGCTTTGCATTTAACAACTCTGCGTGCGGGAGGGGGGAAGCGTGTCGCTATAGACATAATTGCACATTTTGCCGCGGACCACATTCTGCCAAAGAGTGTCCGAGGAGTGTCCCCGGTCTCAGCAGAGGCCGCGGAAGCGATGGTAATGTTGGTTAAAGCCCCTTCCCCTATTCGTAATGAAGTTCTAGAGCGATGGCTCAGGCTATACCCGGATGCAGAACAGGCTGCATTTCTACGCAAAGATTTTCGTCACGGCTTCAGGCTTCCGATTGGGTCAGCGATAGTTCCAAAAAAGGCCCCTGGTAAGCTCCGCTTAATTCAACACCTGTCACACCCAGTTGGCGGTTCAGTCAATGACGCGATCGATCAGGACATTAGCTCGGTGGTCTATCAGTCATTTGAAGAGGCCCTGGGGTTGGTTAGGCATTTTGGCGCGGGCGCCCTCATGGCAAAATTAGATATCGAATCCGCATTTAGATTACTTCCCCTTCACAATACATGGACATAGGACACAATTTCTGAACTGTGTCATCATGCCACAGATGGCGAAGCAAACCACATCTTGTACTGGCTCAGCATTATGGTGAATGCCAGACTCTTCGGGGAGTGAGGGATGTCACCCTTATTTTAGGGAGTCTCCCTGACATTCAGGGAGAGTTAGCAAGTACAGACTATATGCCAGTGAACGCAATTAAATGCGATTTAAGTTTAAATGCAATTTGCACTTCTGATGGCCTACTATTTGAAGAGAGGAATGTGGAAGGGGAGGGGCACATGCAAGAAGGCAATGTACAGTAAGGGCCTGCACATTTGTCCTTGGCTATCTCATAGGTACGTGATTGTTGGCCATATCACTTACACCAGCTACAGGACAGGTGTAGGTGCCGATTGAAAGTGATGACTGACATGGATGCATACGGAACATGTGTTTGCAATTAAGGGCAATTGTAAAAAGGCATTTTATGTACTGTAGGCATTAAGAACATCCTGATATATGTATTTTATGTTAACAATGATTTAAAAAATGTATTTACATGTATTTTTATTAGTTATTATAGTATACCTATACTATATACTATAATAATATAGTAACTTATATCCGGATTGAAATGGAAATGTTTCTTCAGGTCCGCTTGTACTCGAACTCCATTTTTAAAAACCACAATTTGTGTTCATTTTGAACCCCTTGATTAATTAGACCCATGAAACACATTTCCACAGCATATTGAGTATCTAACTCTGTAGGGAACACTTAGTCATTCTTTTTCATATTCTATTTCTATATCTCCAACAGTTACAACAGCAGTCTAATAACAAAGCTTGTCAGTTACATTATGCAGAGCCACTAAAATGCAAGTTGTGAAGTACTGACAACATGCATTCCTGCGAAAGTGGCATAGTGTATGATAATTCTCTGTAGCCAATCATATTCATACAACAATGCTGCTTATTTATGTGTATTAATTTTTCAGCCAATGGGAGTACAGGGGCACTATTTTATAAAAATCACAAATACTGTATAGTGTTTTATGAACCGTGTTCTTCATTTTGAGTAGAATATGAAGATGCAAGCATTGGAAAGACTGACAAGCAATGATAAAAGGTGTGATACTGTTTTCCCTGTTGCATTGTATAGCTTTGGGAAGTGGGGCCATCAGCCTAAATGCAGTTAAAATCACGTGGGTGAGTGATTAGGTGTTTAGCCTATGGGCTGCTACTATCTGTTAACCAATAAGGCAGAGGAGGGGGGTGGTCTGGTTTTATATAGGTGAAAGTTCTCCACCATTTCCCCCTCTCTGCTTCCGGATTCTGTGGAGTCAGGCTGAGTATTTTTCGAGTGTCTAGTTAAAGTTTTATTGCTTTGTGGTTGTGTATTTCATTTTCTTTGCTGTTTCTTTTCGTTTTCCCTCTTTTATCCTTTAGTCTCCTGCTCTCTTTATCTTTCTTCTCTCTCTTCCTTCTCTTGTTTTCCCCAGTCTCCCTCTTCCCTCCCTCCCTCTCCCTCCCTCCCTCTACCTCCCTCTCCCTGGTCCGTTTTTCCTGGTAGTGTTAGCTCACCTTCCTCGGCGATGTCCCGTCCTAGCCGTGTGCGGAGCGCACCGGCTAGATTCAGAGATGAGGGCTCCGGCAGTAGGTCTGCCCCGTCGGCGTCCCCTGGATCCTCTGCGCCTGCGCGGTCCCTGCATGGTAGCGGTGTGTCCGCTAAGGGTACCCGCAGCGCATCCCTCTCTCCTGGACCACGTGTTTTCCCTCCTAGGGGTCGTCATGTGAGCGTCCCCGTGGGGAGTGTGGTAGGGGCGGCAGTGGTTTCAGATCACGTCGCTGGGGGGGGAGCGGGCGGGGGTGTCTTGGCAGGGGTTGGCCAGCAGGTTCTCATCCCTCCAACGGCAGCTCTTCCTCCCATTCAGTCCCCGACAGGAGGGGGTATTTTTAGGGCCTGGGAAGCAGACAGTCAGAGGGATCCCCTTCCAGCTAGGGGGCAGGGGGCGGTGTCTCCTTATAGGGGTTTGGGGCCAGTGCTGTGGGACCCTATTGTTCCTGAGGTTGGTGTAGGGCGGCAGCATGGGTCTCTGGGTAGGGGGGAAAGGGGGGTGGATTTTTCGGGCTGGGGCTAGGGGTTGCCACGGGGCCTGG
Organism: Mixophyes fleayi; assembly: GCF_038048845.1. Taxonomy (NCBI): domain Eukaryota; kingdom Metazoa; phylum Chordata; class Amphibia; order Anura; family Limnodynastidae; genus Mixophyes; species Mixophyes fleayi. The sequence goes on along the minus strand of NC_134413.1, from coordinate 48,177,926 downwards.
GGGCAGCGGGGTAAGGGGGGTGCAGGGGGGTTTAGCGATAGGGGTCTGTCCTTCCCTATGGTTCCTCCAGCAAGAGACAGGGTGAGTATGGATTCCAGCAGTTTTTTGCCCCACCCGCCCCATGTTGTTAGGGTCTGAGTCGAGCGCTAGCGCCCCTTTTCAGGTAGGGGGAAGGGATTTGTCCAGCGGTTTTTGTTTCCCATTTCCTGGTCAGGGGTCAGCCTTTCCTGGGGTGGTTAGACCGCAGTCTGGGACCGGCGCGGTGGGAGTCATGGGGGTTACCCTATCCGCCTGCAGGGGGGAGTTTTATGTCAAATGCTCCAGGGGTAGTTTCACCTCCTTATCCCGTCCCGTCGGGGATTTATACTCATTATTACCCGGTACCTTTGAGGCAGGTAGGAGATCAAACAATGGATCACAGAGGTTCTGGCCGGGCTGGACCACCCGCTCCAGGTTTCATTGGGGCTGAGCTGGGGCGAGGGGGCTTTGGGCCAGGTGATGCTGGTGGAGGCCCTGCTAGGGATGCTAGGCAGACTGGTGTTGTTGCTAACGTGCCTCTGTTTTCAGATTCCCAAAGGCTTATGGACAGGTCATCATCACAGACATCGGGCATGATGGGGCATGGGGCAGAGGGCCGGACGGAGGTCCCGGCTGAGAGTCAGGAGTCGCCCGCAGTAGTTCCCGTCGGAGTGGTCAGGGGACCAGAACCGCAGCAATCAGGCATCATGGAGGCGGAGGCGGCGGCGGAACCAGGACCTTCCGGAACGGCTGGATCAGGGCAGCAGAAAGAGCAGACCGCTGGCGGTGAGTTGTTAGATGTTGGTCTGTCACACCATCTTACACATAGTCCGCAAATGTCTTCCACTGGCGAGGATTCTCCCTCTTCTTGGGGGGAGGGTCCTCGGAAGTTGATCAAAATACTCAACACGCATTTTAGCAGAGCTAGATCTCAGGGTGATAGGAGGGGAACGGCAGCGAAGTTGGCAGCATCTAGGGCCCCCATGGTGCAGTGTGAAAACACCGCCCTACTTGCAGGTATACGGGCCTGCATTAGGGATAGGATTAAGAAAGGATGGTTTGTGAGCATGTTTGAAATTACGAAAACGGCAAAGAAAGAGTTTGATGCGGCCTGTGCTAAAGGCGGCATAGGTGAAGATGCCTATAAAACTTTCCCCAAGTGGGTGGCCCGGTATTGTTCCTTCGCTGCATGCTACATTGACACTAGACCAGAGGCGTATGAGGAGGTTTGGAAATACTTGCACCTCATCAACGAGATGTTTAGTAATGACCGCCCGGGGACTTGGCTCAAATATGACGAGTTGTTCCGGGAGAGAGTTGACGGTCAGGTTAACATGCCTTTAGGGGTAAAAGACGTAGAGATTTGTATGCAGCTTAATCGGGCTAGTTTAGTTTTTGGTGCAGGGACGCAAGAGAATCGGTTTCTGCAAGGGGGGAGACGTGGGGCTCCCCAGTTTAATAAAAACAGATGCTTTGCATTTAACAACTCTGCGTGCGGGAGGGGGGAAGCGTGTCGCTATAGACATAATTGCACATTTTGCCGCGGACCACATTCTGCCAAAGAGTGTCCGAGGAGTGTCCCCGGTCTCAGCAGAGGCCGCGGAAGCGATGGTAATGTTGGTTAAAGCCCCTTCCCCTATTCGTAATGAAGTTCTAGAGCGATGGCTCAGGCTATACCCGGATGCAGAACAGGCTGCATTTCTACGCAAAGATTTTCGTCACGGCTTCAGGCTTCCGATTGGGTCAGCGATAGTTCCAAAAAAGGCCCCTGGTAAGCTCCGCTTAATTCAACACCTGTCACACCCAGTTGGCGGTTCAGTCAATGACGCGATCGATCAGGACATTAGCTCGGTGGTCTATCAGTCATTTGAAGAGGCCCTGGGGTTGGTTAGGCATTTTGGCGCGGGCGCCCTCATGGCAAAATTAGATATCGAATCCGCATTTAGATTACTTCCCCTTCACCCTGATTCTTTCAAGTACATGGGGTTCCAAATTAAAGGAGATTTTTTCATAGATGTCTGCCCATGGGTTGTTCTCTGTCATATGCTTACTTTGAATCATTTAGTTCTTTCCTTCACTGGGCGATTCAAGCGGGGACAAGACACGAGGGCATTGCTCATTACCTCAATGAATTTTTGTTTGTGGGCCCGGCTGAGTCCTCATCGTGTTCGGACACTTTGTTTTCCGCGTAGGCTCTTTTCTCTATCGTGGGGGTTCCGGTAGCGCAAGACAAGACGGAAGGTCCGACTACATTTTTGTCCTTCCTAGGGATAGAGATAGACACGGTGGCGGGCTGCTGTCGGTTGCCAGCGGATAAAATTGAAAAGCTGGGGGTGATAATATCGGAGGCTATGTCTGTTTCCTCCCTTAAATTGAAACAAGTCAAAGCGCTGTTAGGGCTGTTTAATTTTTCATGCAGGGTTATTCCGATGGGTAGGATTTTTTGTAGGAAGCTGCAGCTTTCCACAGCAGGTAGGAATAGGCCTCATGCTCTCATTAAACTAAAAGAGGAGATCAGGCAGGACTTGATGGTGTGGACATCTTTCCTGGGGAGATTTAACGGTATTAGAATTTGGCCTTCCCCCCCTATTTCCACGAGGGATTTAGAATTGTTCACAGACATAGCAGGGACCATGTCACGGGCACTAGGAGTCTTTACCCAGGGATCACCAGGTGGTAGGCTTACCAGAGCAATGTAGATGGTAATAGGGTACTCTGGTAGCTGGGTGATCACGGACCAGGAAGCAGCAGATGATGAGATGCTCAGGAAAGTCTAGGACCAGCAGCACTGGCAATATGGAGGCAATAGTACACGAGGAACTGTAGGACAAGGACACGTGAAGGTAGTCAGTGGTCTGCGGTAGCAAGTTGTACCACTGCTATAGTGATGAGGAATGTCCAACAGAAACGAGGAGGTGATGAGAGTCAGCGGTCTGCGGATAGCAAGTGGTACCGCTGTCTGAGTGAAGGAGTGGAATCCAAGTGGAGGTATCCAGGGAGTCAGTGGTCTGCGATAGCAAGTTGTACCACTGCTATGTGAAAGGATACTGGAACAGGTAATACAAGAAACAGGGATCAGTGGTCTGCTAGCAGCAAGTTGTACCACTGAATATATATGTGAGGAGGTGCACGGGAAGAGGCTGCAACACAGGATATACACAGGCACCTTATATACGATCCACAGTAACATGCACAATATATATATATAAATGACTGAACAGGTCTGCAAATATAGAAAGTCTCTTGAAGTAGTCCAGCACAAGTTAACACAGTCAATGATGGCAATAGACTCAGCGGTTAGCAGACTCCAGAGGAGAACCAACACAGTCCAGCAAGATATGCAATACACCAGCACAGTCAATGAGAAGTATGCATACCGTGGTTCAGAAGCAGGCAGTCAGAGAGGAGTGCAGGGATACCTGAGCGGCAGGAGGCCGGCTGGATGAGAAGTCCCAGGATAGCTGAGGCAGCGGTCAGTAGGTGCAGCGCACAGATAAGTAGACCAACAGGGACACGAATCCACAGGAATCAGTAACACGTGGAACTGGACTCAAGCAGGACCCAGGAGAGTGGAGATGATCCAGCAGAGGAGTAGTGATGAGATATAAATCCAATGCTGACAGGAGGGTAGACCTGCGGGACACGTGAAGGCGTGGAGAGCGGATCAGCAGTAGATGGGTGATAGCGCGGTCAGCAGCAGCAGGGCTCTGCGGTACACGGAGGTAACCAGTAGCAACCAATAGTTGTCAGTAGCGATGGAACACGGGAGAGCAGAGTAGACCAGGAGCTGTTGATCACGGAGAGTAGCAAATGGCAATGAGAGCAGCAGTCTCGAGGAAACACAGGAGAGCTGAGAAGAGACTGCAGTGCACAGGAGCAGCGGATAGAAATCAGCTAACTTGTCACGATGATGATCACAGGCGAGTTGTAGGCTGGAGGCTGTAGTGCACGGAAACAGCGGATAGGCATCAGCTAACAATCCCGATGATGAACACAGGCGAGTTGTAGGCTGGAGGCTGTAGTGCACGGAAGCAGCGGATAGACAACAGCTAACAATCCCGATGATGAACACAGGCGAGTTGTAGGCTGGAGGCTGTAGTGCACGGAAGCAGCGGATAGACAACAGCTAACCGTCACGGTAATGAACACAGGCGAGTTGCAGGCTGGAGGCTTGTAGTGCACGGAGGAAGCGGATAGGAATCAGCAAACAGTCACAATGATAAGTAATAGCGTTGAAGTGGTTTGGAAGACTGTAGTGCACGGAGGCAGCGGATAGGAATCAGCTAACAGTCACGATGATACAGTTGATGGTAGAAGTGGTATGGGAACCACAGTAGTAGAAGTGGTTTGGTAACCACAGGAATCAGCAGCGCTGAAAACACGAGGAATACAGGAACACCTTCAGAGACTTATAGGAAATGAGACTCCAAGATCAGGCAACGTGGTGTTGACCACAGGTGCTTAATATAGGGAGTGTTGCCTGATCTGCCAATTGAGTTAAAGGGACATACACTGAAGTATAGGAAAGGGCTGCGCATGCGCAGACCCTCAGGATGGAGGACGACCACGGTTCCTAAATGTCCGGGAAGAGGCACTCACGGTACGGTGAGTGACAGTACCCCCCCTTTTAAAGGTGGGCAGAGAACGCCTGGAACCGGGCTTGTCCGGATTTTTGGAGTAGAACTTCTTCAAAAGGGCAGGAGCATTAAGATCTTCAGCTTTGATCCAAGAGCGCTCCTCAGGACCAAAGCCCTTCCAATGAACGAGGAAACGGAGGACTCCTCGCGAAATTTTTGCGTCTAGTACCTCAGTAATCTCAAAATCCTCCTCCTGATGAACTTGAACTGGCTGCGGAGCTGAGGGAGGATTTGAGAAACGGTTGATAATAAGAGGTTTGAGTAAAGACACATGGAAGGCATTAGAAATCCGAAGATTCTTAGGAAGAAGAAGTTTCACACATACTGGATTGATTACTTGAATGATCCTATATGGACCAATAAAACGAGGGGCGAATTTCATAGATGGAACCTTCAAACGAATGTTTTTAGTAGATAACCAGACACGATCTCCAATTTTTAGTGGTGGAATAGCCCGCCTCTTCTTATCTGCGAAAGATTTATATTTGATAGATGTCTTCTTTAAACAGGTTTTGACCTGAGACCAGATGTTTTTAAAGGTCTGACAAGCCATCTCCACCGCAGGAACTTGGGTGGGCGGGAGGGCAGGAAATTCCGGAAAAGACGGATGGTGACCGTAGACCACAAAAAATGGAGTTTTGGATGATGACTCATGGAACATATTGTTATGGGCGAATTCAGCCCAAGGAAGCAACTCTACCCAGTTGTCTTGATTGGCTGAAGAGAACATCCTTATAAAAGTCTCAAGATCTTGATTGACACGTTCAGTTTGTCCGTTAGATTGCGGATGGTAAGAAGATGAGAGTGCTAATCGTATGCCCAAGGTTTTACAAAGGGCTCGCCAGAATCTGGAAACGAATTGTACTCCTCTATCCGACACAATCTCAGAAGGACATCCATGGATACGGAAGATCTCTTTAATGAAGTGTTCAGCCAGAGTAGACGAGGAAGGCAAACCAGCTAGAGGAATGAAATGAGCCATCTTCGAAAATCTGTCCACCACCACCCAAATAGTGTTATGATTCTTACTAGGTGGTAAGTCAGTAACGAAATCCATACTAATATGGGTCCACGGTTTGGACGGAATGGGTAGTGGTCGCAGCAACCCTGCTGGAGTTCTGCGGGAGGATTTGAACTGGGAACATAGCTCGCAGGAAGCAATGAACTCTTTGACGTCTCTCCTCATTGAGGGCCACCAGTAACTTCGAGAGAGAATCTCAAAGGTTTCGAGAGGCATGGAACCACGAAAGGATCTTCCTCCTTAGAGTAGGAGGCACGAGGGTCTTCCCAAATGGTAGCGTTTTAGTGGATGAAGCAGCCAGTGAGATACATTTGGGGTCTAGAATGGTATGGTTGGAAACCTCTTCTATATCAGAGGACGTCACAAAGGCTCTAGATAAAGCGTCAGCTTTTTTGTTCTTGGCAGCTGGTTTGAAGGTTATTATTAATTCAAAACGGGAAAAGAAAAGAGACCATCTTGCTTGACGAGGGTTCAAGCATTGGGCAGACTGGAGATATGACAAGTTCTTATGGTCCGTGAAGATCGTCACCGGATGGCGAGCTCCCTCCAATAAGTATCTCCATTCCTCTAATGCAGCTTTGATAGCTAGTAACTCCTTGTCCCCGATGGTATAATTCTTCTCTGCGGGCAGGAGGCCCCGAGAATAGAAGGCACAAGGGTGGAATTTTTGCTGTTCCGAGCGTTGAGAGAGAATAGCTCCTAAGCCCACATTAGAGGCATCTACTTCCAGGAAGAAGGGGAGTGTCACATCAGGCTGTCGAAGGATTGGAGCCGAAGAGAAGGACTCTTTTAGTGTTTGAAAGGCTTGAAGAGCCTCAGGTGACCATTGCTTAGGATTAGCCCCCTTCCTAGTCAGGGCCACAATAGGAGATGCAATGGAAGAAAAGTCTTGAATAAAGCGTCTATAGTAATTGGCAAAACCTAAAAAACGCTGGATAGCACGAAGAGTAGTTGGCTGGGGCCAATGTAGTACAGCATTCACCTTGTCTGGATCCATCTTCAGGCCAACTCCGGAAACTATATACCCCAAGAATGGAATCTGGGGTAATTCAAATGAACATTTTTCTAATTTACAAAACAATGAATTTTTCCGTAGCCTGGAAAGGACTTCTGCCACATGTTGGTGGTGAGAAGGCAGGTCCTGTGAAAAGATCAATATGTCGTCCAGATAGACGACGACACATACATATAATAAGTCCCGGAAGATCTCATTGATGAAACCTTGAAAAACAGCGGGGGCATTACACAGCCCGAAAGGCATTACCAGATATTCGTAATGCCCATCTCTGGTGTTAAACGCTGTCTTCCATTCGTCACCGGAACGGATTCTGATTAAATTGTAGGCACCACGAAGATCCAATTTAGTAAAGATACGGGCTCCCTTGATGCGATCGAATAGCTCAGTGATCAGCGGAATGGGATACCGATTCTTTATAGTAATGGCATTGAGTCCACGGAAATCTATGCAAGGGCGTAAAGATCCATCCTTCTTTTTAACGAAGAAGAACCCAGCTCCAGCGGGAGAGGTGGAAGGTCGAATAAACCCACGCTGGAGGTTCTCCTGTATATACTCAGATGTAGCTTGAGTTTCAGGTAACGAGAGTGGATAGACCCGGCCCCTGGGGGGAGTCTTGCCAGGTAGAAGATCGATCGGACAATCCCAAGAACGATGAGGAGGAAGACGTTCAGACTGAGCTTTATCAAAAACATCCGTAAATGAAGCATATTGAGGAGGAAGTCCCGGTGAGGTAGATGAGATGGAAGATTGCTGTACTTTGAGAGGAATGACTTGGGAAAGGCAACGATGGTGACATTCAGACCCCCAAGACGTGACTTGAGGGGTGCGCCAGTCAATCTGGGGAGAGTGACACTGAAGCCATGGAAGGCCTAAGACAATTGGACTAGTCGTAACAGGGAGGATTAAAAATGATATTTCTTCCTGATGCAGAGCACCAATCAGAAGGGTTACTGGAGACGTACTCTGGGTGATGAGACCGTTGATGAGACGTGATCCATCTATAGCCGTCACAGTAATGGGTGTTTTTAAGGTAATCACTGGTAGGGACCATTGATTTACTAATGATTTGGAGATAAAATTTCCTGCTGCTCCGGAATCAATCAATGCCTGTGACTCAAAGGTTTTGGTAGCACAGGAAATTGTAACATCAAAGGCGCAGACTTTAGATTTCATGGAAGATGGAGAGGACTCCAGGGACCCTAACTTCACCTCTCCAGAACTAGTTAGGGCCTGGCATTTCCCGATCTCTTAGGGCAAGAGCTGAGCATATGAGTGGAAATCAGCACAATAGATACAGAGTCTATTCTTTACTCTTCGTTTCCTCTCCTCTGAAGATAATTTGGAACGTCCTATCTCCATGGGAATCACAGAGGGTGAAACTGGACGAAATTGAGGGTTAGAACGAAGAGGTGCTTTAGCAGAAGTTGTTTTCTCAGCCTCTCTTTCACGAAATCTCATATCAACACGATGGCAAAGAGAGATCAGATCTTCAAGTGACGAAGGAAGCTCCAGGGTAGTCAGTGCATCTTTAATTTTATCGGAGAGCCCCTGCCAGAAGGCGGCAACTAGGGCTTCAGTGTTCCACTGAAGTTCAGAGGCTAAGATCCTAAATTGAATGACGTACTGTCCTACTGTATGAGATCCTTGTCGCAGACGGAGGATGCTGGAAGCAGCGGAGGTCACACGACCTGGTTCATCGAACACACTTCGGAATGTAGAAATGAATTTGGCACTATCTTGCAATATTGGGTCGTTTCTTTCCCACAGAGGGGAGGCCCAAGCCAGGGCTTGTCCAGAAAACAAAGAGATAAGATAGGCCACTCTGGAACGATGGGTAGAAAAATTTTGAGGTTGGAGCTCAAAATGGACTGAACATTGATTAAGGAAACCCCTACAAGTTTTGGGGTCCCCATCGTACTTTGACGGAATAGGCAGGTGAAGCGTAGAAGCTGTAGACACCTGGGATGGCACTGGGGAAACGGAGGAAAGCACAGGAGCTTCAATATTAGTTGTAACAGTCTGTCCAGATGTTCCTTGGGAGGTTAACGATTGATAACACTGAAGTAACAGCTGTTGGCGGGCATCCTGTTGCTCCACACGGCTGACCAGATGCTGCAGCATCTCTTTGGCTGTAGGTTCCGTATCTGGGTCTGTCATGGCCTGATCTTACTGTCACGGGCACTAGGAGTCTTTACCCAGGGATCACCAGGTGGTAGGCTTACCAGAGCAATGTAGATGGTAATAGGGTACTCTGGTAGCTGGGTGATCACGGACCAGGAAGCAGCAGATGATGAGATGCTCAGGAAAGTCTAGGACTAGCAGCACTGGCAATATGGAGGCAATAGTACACGAGGAACTGTAGGACAAGGACACGTGAAGGTAGTCAGTGGTCTGCGGTAGCAAGTTGTACCACTGCTATAGTGATGAGGAATGTCCAACAGAAACGAGGAGGTGATGAGAGTCAGCGGTCTGCGGATAGCAAGTGGTACCGCTGTCTGAGTGAAGGAGTGGAATCCAAGTGGAGGTATCCAGGGAGTCAGTGGTCTGCGATAGCAAGTTGTACCACTGCTATGTGAAAGGATACTGGAACAGGTAATACAAGAAACAGGGATCAGTGGTCTGCTAGCAGCAAGTTGTACCACTGAATATATATGTGAGGAGGTGCACGGGAAGAGGCTGCAACACAGGATATACACAGGCACCTTATATACGATCCACAGTAACATGCACAATATATATATATAAATGACTGAACAGGTCTGCAAATATAGAAAGTCTCTTGAAGTAGTCCAGCACAAGTTAACACAGTCAATGATGGCAATAGACTCAGCGGTTAGCAGACTCCAGAGGAGAACCAACACAGTCCAGCAAGATATGCAATACACCAGCACAGTCAATGAGAAGTATGCATACCGTGGTTCAGAAGCAGGCAGTCAGAGAGGAGTGCAGGGATACCTGAGCGGCAGGAGGCCGGCTGGATGAGAAGTCCCAGGATAGCTGAGGCAGCGGTCAGTAGGTGCAGCGCACAGATAAGTAGACCAACAGGGACACGAATCCACAGGAATCAGTAACACGTGGAACTGGACTCAAGCAGGACCCAGGAGAGTGGAGATGATCCAGCAGAGGAGTAGTGATGAGATATAAATCCAATGCTGACAGGAGGGTAGACCTGCGGGACACGTGAAGGCGTGGAGAGCGGATCAGCAGTAGATGGGTGATAGCGCGGTCAGCAGCAGCAGGGCTCTGCGGTACACGGAGGTAACCAGTAGCAACCAATAGTTGTCAGTAGCGATGGAACACGGGAGAGCAGAGTAGACCAGGAGCTGTTGATCACGGAGAGTAGCAAATGGCAATGAGAGCAGCAGTCTCGAGGAAACACAGGAGAGCTGAGAAGAGACTGCAGTGCACAGGAGCAGCGGATAGAAATCAGCTAACTTGTCACGATGATGATCACAGGCGAGTTGTAGGCTGGAGGCTGTAGTGCACGGAAACAGCGGATAGGCATCAGCTAACAATCCCGATGATGAACACAGGCGAGTTGTAGGCTGGAGGCTGTAGTGCACGGAAGCAGCGGATAGACAACAGCTAACAATCCCGATGATGAACACAGGCGAGTTGTAGGCTGGAGGCTGTAGTGCACGGAAGCAGCGGATAGACAACAGCTAACCGTCACGGTAATGAACACAGGCGAGTTGCAGGCTGGAGGCTTGTAGTGCACGGAGGAAGCGGATAGGAATCAGCAAACAGTCACAATGATAAGTAATAGCGTTGAAGTGGTTTGGAAGACTGTAGTGCACGGAGGCAGCGGATAGGAATCAGCTAACAGTCACGATGATACAGTTGATGGTAGAAGTGGTATGGGAACCACAGTAGTAGAAGTGGTTTGGTAACCACAGGAATCAGCAGCGCTGAAAACACGAGGAATACAGGAACACCTTCAGAGACTCATAGGAAATGAGACTCCAAGATCAGGCAACGTGGTGTTGACCACAGGTGCTTAATATAGGGAGTGTTGCCTGATCTGCCAATTGAGTTAAAGGGACATACACTGAAGTATAGGAAAGGGCTGCGCATGCGCAGACCCTCAGGATGGAGGACGACCACGGTTCCTAAATGTCCGGGAAGAGGAACTCACGGTACGGTGAGTGACAGACCAAGGGTTTTGGAGCATACTTTCAGGGTGAGTGGTGCGCATCTCCTTGGCCACGGGAGTGGGTGGAAGGAGAGTTGACAAAAAATTTGCTCGTTTTGGAGTTGTTTCCCATTATTGTGGCCTTGGAGTTGTGGGCTCCTCAGCTTAGGGGTCATAATGTTTCCTTTTGGTGCGACAATTTGGGAGTGGTTCAGGCAATTAATTGCCAGAGTGCATCGTCCAGACCAGCGGTGAACTTATTGCGGGTGCTGGTGCTTCGTTGCTTGGACCATGACATAAATTTTCGTGACAAACATGTCTCGGGGATAGAGAATTGCATTGCTGATGCTCTTTCTTGCTTTGATTGGGGGCAGTTTAGATTATTGGCTCTGGGGGCTAATCCTGTGGGTATAGCATGTCCATCTTTTATTTGGCAGATGGTCGGTCCGGCTTAAGGTTTTTGGCTGAAGCGGCACTAGCTCCCTCTACATTGAAAGCTTATCGGTTGGCGTGGAAGCGCTGGGAGAGTTATTTGACATCTTCTGACAGGAGGTTATCAGGCAATGGTTTGGACATGGAGGAGTTTATGTTTGGATGCTATCAGGATGGGCTTAGTAAAGCGTCCATGTCATCTACGATAGCAGGTATATCTTTTATGGCAAGGGTTCGGGGGCTAACTGATCCTACTAAATCTTTTCTGGTCAAGAAAGCTCTGAAAGGTTGGGTTAGGTTACACCCCGTACCAAGAGATCACAGGCGTCCTATAGATACCTTGTTGTTAGTCCGGTTGTTGGGAGTTTTGCCAGAGATAACGGTGGATGTTTTTGAGACTTCCCTTTTTAGTGCAGCTTTTTCCATGGCTTTTCACGGGGCTTTGAGAGTAGGGGAGTTGGTTGCGCAGTCCAAGAATCAGTTAGGGTCGGCCATTTTAGCAAAAAATGTCATTTTAAATTCAGATACTATTCAAATTAGGATTGCCCGGTCTAAAACAGATCAATTGGGAGTCGGTCACTGGTTAACGTTAGCAAGACAGGTGGACAGGATTATTTGTCCGGTCAGCCTTTGCCATGAGTTAGCGGAGTCACGCCCGCAGCAAGCGGAAGCTTGGTTAGTTCACAAGGACAGTTCCCCGGTTACCAAGTTTCAATTCCATGCCATTATGTGCAAAGCTTTGGAGGGTTTGCGTTTACCTTCCTCTGAATTCGGTACACATTCCTTTCGTATTGGCGCAGCGACAGCGGCAGCATCAGATGGAGCATCAAGTTTAGCTATAAAGGCATTGTGTAGATGGAAATCCAGTTGTTATAAGCGATACATTAGACCTGATGTTTAACCAATTTTGTTTGCTTCCTTTTTACGCAGTTTCTCCTTTTTCTTCGCTTTCTCTTCTCAGGTGGTAGACCCAGGGGCTAGCTGCTCGCCGCTATTTGCGGGTTTGTGAAGGGCTTTTTCCCACCAGGTTTTCACCTTCACCTGGGTCGCTGCCTTTCCTTTTCCCATTCTATTTAATGTTGGAAGTAAAATCACCCCTTTGTTATGTCAGTTTATCCAGGTATGCTTCCTTGGCGTTGTTATCAGGTTTTTTAAGAGGTTAGGCCTTTGGTCATGTTTAGTAGTTGTTTCACTTTTGTTTGTACTATTGTTACCCATCGTTAGTTTCAAATTGTTGATTTCTTTTAGGGGTGGATGCCAGAAAATTGTCGGTGTGGTTTTTGGGACACTCCTATGTCTATTGGGCCAGCAGGCATACGTTTATGCGTTCTTATCCGTGGTTTCTGGTGAATGCGGAGGTCATTTGGATAGGCCGCCAGGGTATGAGATGGATGGAGTTTATGTCGGTCCTATCAATGGAGATCGCTGTGCGTGGAGTTCCCGATATTCTTGTGGTCCACTTGGGTGGCAATGATGTTGGTCAAGTTAAATCTCTGGAAAAATTTGTGATGACATTTTGGCGGTCACTGTTAATTGGCCATCTATTATTCTAGTCTGGTCGTATATTGTTCCCCGCAGAAGATGGAGGTCTGATATTCCCCCTATGGCTATCGCTTCGGTTGTTAGAAAAATTTATCAGGTGGTCAATAAGTTTGTTCGTGAGTCGGGGGGTTTCTCCATTTCTCATCCATTATTGAGGGCAGAATGTATTTATCTGTTCAGAGACGATGGTGTTCATTTATCTGACATGGGTATTATCTTTTTCATAGACCAGTTATTTTGGAAGCTCAGAGTTATTTTTAGGGCTGTTGTTGGCGGGCCGCATTTATAGTCATCTCTGCGGCGTGGGTGGGAGAGCAGTGCAGTCGGTAAGTTTGCATATGGTGCTTGGGTTATCTTGTCATAGGTCACTACTCCCCCTTTGGATTGTGTTGTCATCACGAGTGTTGGGTCCAGTGAATGGGACTCTGGGCCAGTATGTTTAAGGTTTTACTGGCAGTTAAAAGGGGGTGTAGTCTTGCCGTTGGACAGATATTTAGCACCGACCAGTAGATAAGGTATGATCCTGGGTTGGTGGTACAATGGTCTGACCTTTCCACCGTTATTGGTTTTGTGTTTGCTGACTGCCCTGCTCTCGTCCGCCTTTCAGCCCCTTTAGTTTTAATATTAGTCATTTAATAAATAATATTTTATTCCAACGTTAATCTGGTGTCCGTGTCTTTATTGGTTTTATGTAGGGTGTTATGGTAAACACTAAGAACTTCCACACTGTGCATTTTAGGGAAGTTGGGCCATCAGCCTAAACGCAGTTAAAATCACGTGGGTGAGTGATTGGGTGTTTAGCCTATGGGCTGCATCTATCTGTTAACCAATAAGGCAGAGGAGGGGGGTGGTCTGGTTTTATATAGGTGAAAGTTCTCCACCATTTCCCCCTCTCTGCTTCCGGATTCCTCCCGCCCACCCAGCAATTATTGGGTTGTGTATATTTGGTTTCTTTTAGGTGGGAGAGCAGTGCAGTCGGTAAGTTTGTATATGGTGCTTGGGTTATCTCGTCATAGGTCACTACTCCCCCTTTGGATTGTGTTGTCATCACGTGTGTTGGGTCCAGTGAATGGGACTCTGGGCCAGTATGTTTAAGGTTTTACTGGTGGTTAAAAGGGGGGTGTAGTCTTGCCGTTGGACAGATATTTCGCACCGGCCAATAGATAAGGTATGATCCTGGGTTGGTGATACAATGGTCTGACCTTTCCACCGTTATTGGTTTTGTGTTTGCTGACTGCCCTGCTCTCGTCCACCTTTCAGCCCCTTTAGTTTTAATATTAGTCATTTAATAAATAATATTTTATTCCAACGTTAATCTGGTGTCCGTGTCTTTATTGGTTTTATGTAGGGTGTTATGGTAAACACTAAGAACTTCCACACTGTGCATTTTAGGGAAGTTGGGCCATCAGCCTAAACGCAGTTAAAATCACGTGGGTGAGTGATTGGGTGTTTAGCCTATGGGCTGCATTTATCTGTTAACCAATAAGGCAGAGGAGGGGGGTGGTCTGGTTTTATATAGGTGAAAGTTCTCCACCATTTCCCCCTCTCTGCTTCCGGATTCCTCCCGCCCACCCAGCAATTATTGGGTTGTGTATATTTGGTTTCTTTTAGGTGGGAGAGCAGTGCAGTCGGTAAGTTTGTATATGGTGCTTGGGTTATCTCGTCATAGGTCACTACTCCCCCTTTGGATTGTGTTGTCATCACGTGTGTTGGGTCCAGTGAATGGGACTCTGGGCCAGTATGTTTAAGGTTTTACTGGTGGTTAAAAGGGGGGTGTGGTCTTGCCGTTGGACAGATATTTCGCACCGGCCAATAGATAAGGTATGATCCTGGGTTGGTGATACAATGGTCTGACCTTTCCACCGTTATTGGTTTTGTGTTTGCTGACTGCCCTGCTCTCGTTCACCTTTCAGCCCCTTTAGTTTTAATATTAGTCATTTAATAAATAATATTTTATTCCAACGTTAATCTGGTGTCCGTGTCTTTATTGGTTTTATGTAGGGTGTTATGGTAAACACTAAGAACTTCCACACTGTGCATTTTAGGGAAGTTGGGCCATCAGCCTAAACGCAGTTAAAATCACGTGGGTGAGTGATTAGGTGTTTAGCCTATGGGCTGCATCTATCTGTTAACCAATAAGGCAGAGGAGGGGGGTGGTCTGGTTTTATATAGGTGAAAGTTCTCCACCATTTCCCCCTCTCTGCTTCCGGATTCCTCCCGCCCACCCAGCAATTATTGGGTTGTGTATATTTGGTTTCTTTTAGGTGGGAGAGCAGTGCAGTCGGTAAGTTTGTATATGGTGCTTGGGTTATCTCGTCGTAGGTCACTACTCCCCCATTGGATTGTGTTGTCATCACGTGTGTTGGGTCCAGTGAATGGGACTCTGGGCCAGTATGTTTAAGGTTTTACTGGTGGTTAAAAGGGGGGTGTAGTCTTGCCGTTGGACAGATATTTTGCACCGGTCAATAGATAAGGTATGATCCTGGGTTGGTGATACAATGGTCTGACCTTTCCACCGTTATTGGTTTTGTGTTTGCTGACTGCCCTGCTCTCGTCCACCTTTCAGCCCCTTTAGTTTTAATATTAGTCATTTAATAAATAATATTTTATTCCAACGTTAATCTGGTGTCCGTGTCTTTATTGGTTTTATGTAGGGTATTATGGTAAACACTAAGAACTTCCACACTGTGCATTTTATGTGTCCTGAGATTATGAAATGGTGATTTTATAAATGATTCCAAAAGGATTAATTGTTTTCACCCACATATATGGGTGAGAATTGAGTCAATTATTTTCTAATGTGATCACCCATATAAAGGGCTGGACTGGAACTAAAAATCAGCCCTGGCATTTGAAGCATACAGGCCCACCTCTGTTGACGAGCAGGAAAAAACTGTGTGTCGCCGCTACGCAGCAGCTGCGCAAAGGGTGTAGCCACATTATGTTGGGGGCATGTTCAACATGGGACATTGATACATACAATACAATGAAACATTACATTTATCACACCCTCCCCATCCATATCACACCACTCCCCCCAGACACACTATGACACCCCCAGCCCACTGTACTTTTCTATGCTTCTGATGCTGCTGACATCCATCAGGGTGGGAACTTCCTGTACAGTGAGCAGGGAAGCTCTTAGTCTCACGAGCTTAATAAATCTCATAAGCCTTAAAGCTCCTCGGCTTGCTCTGCAGGCTGTTTCCTATCCGGGACTGGGAGCAACTATAAGATTCCACCTGCTGACCGGAACTGGATTAAGGCTCAAGGGGGGGGCAGGGCATTTAAGATAGGGGGGCACCTATGATGTAATATGATTATTAGCCAAATTTTCGACAAATACACAAGAAATACTGTGAGCACTACTGTTACGTGCACACAGCTCTGTCTTCATAAGCAGTACAATGTGAATCGGGACATATCTCCCAACTGTCCTTGCAGTCAGACCAAATCCTGACTAAGCGAGACAGTCACCCACCAAATTCAGGATAATTGGCAGACTGTCCTGCTCTCTCCTACCTCTCTTGTCACTTTCACCACCTGTGGCTGCTGGTGTCTTTAGATTAGTTGCTGCTTGTCTTGATCTCGGAATGTTGGAGGCCCTATTTGGAAAAAAATGGGTACATGAAATTTAGAAAACTCAAGTCGGCCCCAGTGTTAAATTAATATAGCCCCCACGTTTTAAAATTAGGCCTCACTCCAGCCCCAACATTAAAGTAATAGTATTCACATTTAATAAATAAACCTATTTCCCTCCCTCCAAACAACCCCAGAAAGAAATTAAATAGAATTTATGTTTAATAATATAACCATTTCCCACAACCATCCCAGGCATTAAACACTTCCTAATCACATTTAATAAATAGACCTCATTTTTCCCAATCAGCCCCACATTCATTTAATAGCTCCCAAACCACCCCAGCATTAAAGTAAAGATCCAATCACCCCATCTTAAATTGATATGCCCCACTATTAAATTAAATTGCCCCACCATCACCCCACAGATAAAATAGCACCCAATAATTAGCCCCCACCTGCAATTCACCATTGGATAAATAGCCTACCTCCCACATTATATTAAGAACCTCCCCTTCCCTCGTACATTATATTCATATATTGTCCCCCTCACACTCACACATTATAGTCATATACTGTCACCCATTATTGGCCATTTTTATTTTCCCCCTCCTGTAGCCATTGCCCCCCCCTGCAGTCATTTTTACTTTCTCCCCCCACCTACAGACATTTTCACTCACTCTTACTACCCCTCTTTCCCCTGGAGACATTTTCACATACTCTCCTCCCCCCTGCAGTACTGGGGAATGGAATGCAAGGAAAAAGAATAAAGAGACCCATTGAGAACACCAACAGACCGCGCATTGCCTATGTGGCTGCGCATGACGTCACATCGCGCAGCTGTGCAAAAGTAAAAGCAGCGGGACTCGGAAGTGCAGAGAGCCAGACTGGCCCATACAGCCATTGGCCCTTCTGGCAGATGCCAGAAGTGCCAGATGGCCAGTCCGGCCCTGCTCATATACACTGGTGAGAAGTCAGTACTACCATAAGTGTTTTTAAATAGTGCTGCTTAACCAATATATTATGTTGATTATTATTATTATTATTATTATTATTATTATTATCTTTGACTTATAAGGCACCACAAGGGTCCGCAGCGCCGTACATTACATATACAGAAAACAGAACCAAGACACAACATGATACACAAATATATACAAACACAGGTGCATGGGTAAAGCAAATCAGATTATATCTGACAGATAGTGAAAGGGATGGTAGAAATCAGCAAGAAGAAGGCCGAAGCTTAATAAAACAGGTAAAACAGGGCTAGCGAAGCAGGCCAAGAGGTACAGAGGGTGAAGGAACAGTAGAAGGAGCACACATGGGAAGAGGGCCCTGCTTATGAGAGCTAACAACCTAAAGGGAAGGGGGAGACACAAAAAAGGGTGGTACTAACTAGGGGAGAGAGCCAGGACAAGAGAGTTAGGAGGACTGATAGACTTGAATAAAGAAATGAGTCTTAAGGGCACGCTTGAAGCCTTTGAGAGTAGATGCTAACCTGATGGAACGTGGAAGATCGTTCCACAGCAGGGGAGCAGCCCGGGCAAAGTCCTGAAGACGAGAGTAAGAGGAGTTGATCAGTGAAGTAGTGAGGCGGCGGTCAGAGGCAGAGTGGAGGGGGCGGGTAGGAGGGTAGGTAGAGATGAGATTGGAGATGTAGGTAGGAGAAGATTGACTAAGAATTTTAAAGGTGAGGGTGAGAAGTTTAAATTTAATTCTGTAGGGTATTGGGAGCCAATGTAGTGACTGTTGGAGGGAGACCGCAGAGATAGTGCGTCGGGAGAGAAAAATGAGGCGGGCAGCAGCATTGAGGATAGACTTAAGAGGATCAAGGCGAGAATTAGGTAGGCCAGAAAGAAGAAGGTTACAGTTGTCAAGGCGAGAGATAATAAGCGAGTGAACAAGGGTTTTCGTGGCTTCCGTGGTGAGAAAGGGACGTATCTTAGAAATATTCCGAAGGTGGAAGTAACAGGATTTAGAGAGGGACAGAATGTGTGGCGTAAATGAGAGGGAGGAATCAAGGATGACCCCAAGGCATCGGACTTGGGGGACAGAAATGAGGGTAGTGTTATTAACAGAGATAGAGAGGGGGGAGGTGGGAGAGTCCTGGCAGGGTGGAAGACTATAAGCTCGGTCTTGGAAATATTGACTTTAAGGAAGCGTTGGGACATCCAAGATGAGATGCCCGAGAGACAGGAGGAGACACGAAACAGAAGGGAAGGTGAGAGGTCAGGGGATGAAAGATAGATTTGGGTGTCATCAGCATAGAGGTGGTACTGGAGGCCAAAGGAGTGGATGAGGACACCAAGGGAGGAGGTGTAGAGGGAGAAAAGCAGGGGGCCAAGAATGGAGCCTTGAGGAACGCCAACGGGTAGGGGAAGAGGGGGTGATGTAGAATCATGAGTAGAGACTGAGAAGGAGCGGTTGGTGAGGTAAGAGGAAAACCAGGAGATGACAGTGTTACATAGGCCTAAAGATTTGAGAGTTTGCAAAAGGAGTGCGTGGTCAACGGTATCGAAGGCAGCAGAGAGGTCAAGAATGATAAGAAGGGAGTAGTGCCTATTGGATTTAGCGAGGAGAAGGTCATTAGTGACCTTAGTGAGGGCAGTTTCAGTGGAGTGGAGGGGGCGAAAACCAGATTGGTGCGGGTCAAGTAGTGAGTGAGAGGAAAGAAAGGAGGTGAGATGGTTGTAGACAACCAGTTCAAGGGGTTTGGAGGCAAAGGGGAGGAGCGAAATAGGGCGGTAATTAGAGAGAGAGGCGGGATCAAGGGACGGTTTCTTGACTATGGGGGAGACAAGAGCATGTTTAAAAGAGGAGGGGAAGATTCCAGGCGAGAGGGAGAGGTTGAGGAGGTGTGCAAGGTGGGAGCAGGCTTCGGGAGAGAGGGAGCGGAGGAGGTGGAAGGGGATTGGGTCCTGTGTGCAAGTGGAGGGGGGAGAGGAAGAAAGAAGGGTATGGACTTCATCTGCAGATACCGGAGTGAAGGAAGAGAAGGAGGGTAAGCTAGCTGGAGGGGAGGGGAGAAAGGAGATAGTAGCAGCAGAGGAGGGTGAGAAGGGGGACAGAATGGGCATGGAGGGGGGAGAGGGTGGGTTAAGAAGGGACTGCTGGGAGATGTCATGACGTATAGACTCAATCTTGGAGGAGAAGTGGGTAGCAAAGTCGACAGCAGAGAGTGTGGTGGGGAGTGGGGGAGGGGGAGGGGAGAGGAGGGAGTTGAAGGTGGCAAAAAGCCGACTGTGGTTGGAGGATTGGGAAGAAATGAGAGCTTTGAAGAAAGATTGTTTAGAGAGGGAAAGGGCCGAACTATAAAAGGCAAGCATGAACTTGAAGTGGAGGAAGTCAGCATGAGTGCGTGACTTTCTCCAATGCCGTTCTGCCCTGCGGGAGCATTTTTGAAGGTAGCGGGACCGACGAAGCTTGACGGTGACAGCTGGGGCGACAGAGTCAAGTGCAGCGGTAAGAGTGCGATTGTAGAAGGAGACAGCCTTATCGGGGCAAGAAAGAATGGTGATGGGGGAGAGGAGCGAGCCCAGGGAGGAGGAGAAACTGGTATGATCAACTGTGTCAAGATTACGCCTGGTGAGAGTAACCTTGGGGGCCAGGGACGATGAAAGGGGTGGAGACATGCTAAAAGAGAGGAGATGGTGGTCTGAGAGAGGAAAAGGTGAATTAATGAGGTCAGAGACAGTACAGAGGTGTGAAAAAAAACTGATCTAGGGAGTGGCCACTGCGGTGGGAGGGAGAGGAGGTCCATTGAGAGAGACCAAGGGAGGAGGAGAGGGAGAGAAGTTTGGAGGCAGCAGGGTCTGAGGGATTATCTATAGGGATATTAAAATCCACCAAGATCAGGGAGGGAAGGTCAGAGGAGAGAAAGTGAGGGAGCCAGGTGGCAAAGTGATCAAGAAATCGGGAGACAGGACCAGGAGGACGGTAGATAACAGCAACACGAAGGTGGACTGGGTGGAATAGGCGAATAGAGTGTACCTCAAAGGAGGAAAAAGAGAGGGAGGGTTCAGGGGGAAGAAACCGAAAAGAACAGCAAGAGGAGAGAAGTATGCCGACGCCACCACCTTGCCTTTCCCCAGGTCTGGGTGTGTGGGAGAAGGACAAGCCCCCAAAAGAGAGAGCAGCAGGAGAGGTAGTGTCCTCGGGGGATAGCCAGGTTTCAGTGATGGCAAGCAGGTTGCTTGCCATCATTATTATTATTAATAGTAGTAGTAGTAGTAATATTTATTATTGTTGTTATTTTATTTATTACATCTATATCAATTATTAATGTACTGTAGCATTCAAATTCGGTGGTAGTTATTTTCCAGGCTCAGACAAACCCGACACAGTAGAGAGCGATGAAAATATACAGATGATTGCGGTTTTAAAGAGGCAATGGCTGGACCCACAGCCTGTATAATGTAATCCAGGCTGTGGGTCCTAAATTCGGAACATTACAAATGACGTGATTTGGTAGCGTCCAGATTTTGCAAAGTCGGTTTTTACAGTGGGAGGGAATTCAAGTGGCCGCAAACACCACTTGTCATTGTTGTCATCTGTATATTTTCGTCGCTCGCTACTGTGTTGGGTTTGTCTGAGCCGGAAAACCCTACCACATCCTTCAAATCGTAGTTCCTGTTTATAAAGTGTTACGAGCCGCCGCGGCTCGCTTCCTGGTTCCTCTAGCGTCCCGGCCGTCACCATGACGACCGGGACGTCACTTCCGCCCAGCACCCGACCGTTGCTAAGGCAACGGCCAGACGCTCCTTCAGCGCGGCGTCCCGGCGGTATAGAGAGCCGGGCGCGCACGCGCATTTTGTAAATTATAATTGAATTCAGCCTGTGGGCTGAATTAGCAGGCATTAGCCTGCAAGTGGGTATACTTCAGGGGCAAACCCTGATTGGTCTCTCTGAGTATTTAAGGCAGTGAGGTCTGCAGCCTCACTGCCGGTTATAGCGTTCTGTCCTCAGTCCTGCTGCCTGCTTGTGCTATCTGTTTTGGTTCCTGCTACCTTGGATTTAACTACACGTGTTTAGACCCCTGCTTGTTATTGGACCTGTGACACTTCTCTTCTGACCTCGACCTTTTGCCTGGAATTCGGATTTTGCTTCTCTGCCTGTGAGTTTGACCCTTCGCTTGCCTTTGGATATTGCATCTGTGCCTGTGACCCTTTGACCTAGGATTCTTCTTAACTACAGTCCGCCAATCACTCCACTTCTGGGAATTCCTTTAAGTCAGTAGACGTTACTCGACCCTCGGTCGGCCCGCAGCCCTGCCTGTCCCCACCACTAGGGGCTCCAGCGAACACCTGGCCTTCAGAGTAGTTCCCGAGTTTCACTGTACTGACTTGGGAGTTCCTAACATAAAGCGGTGTATTTTACTGCAATTGTTGCATAGTGTGATTTTTTTTTGCTTTCCTTTTACTATTTCCTTATGTTATTTTTACATATGGTAATTTAAGTTCAGTTTTATCTTTCTACCTGTTGTGGAATTACACGTGCTAGCACACATAGGGGCATATTGAATTGGCCGCGATACTGCCGAAAATAACACGGCCTGCACACTATTACCATTACTACAGTTATAGTGCACATACTTTAACACTGGTTTCAATTAGGGTTAAAATTAACGTATTAATGGTAATATAATTAACGCTGCGTTAAACGCGACTGAATTGAATTCCCTGCATATAAACATAGCTGGACCACTGTAGTGTCCTACACACAGGGGGGGAGGGGCTTAGTAGGCTGAGTTCTGATACACACAAAAGTGGTCACTCTACAGTACAAGCTATGACTTTCTGCCTGTTGCGGATCTACAAGCCACTGAAATTACAGAGGCATAGCAGTGGCATGCAGTTGGTAGGTACAGATAGCTCCTCATTAGTTCAGCTATGTACCCCACCTGCCACATAATCTTGTTATCACAAATAAAAAGCATCTAAAATTTGTGGAAATTGTGTTAAATGACACAGTAGACAGTAGTTATGAGGATGTCATAACACCATAAGCAATGTTGTTTCAAGGTTCCACTGGACTACCATGTCTGTTGATCTGCTGGACACACAAAGCCCAATTGTCAGTGTTCTGGACCATGTGTTCATGAGGCAAATGCTGCCTACACCATTATTCAATAATCTCAATACCAACCCCAACTAATTCACATTCATCCAGATCACTCACATCAATATACAGTATATATACGCAATATACATTCTCTATTTATCTTACTCACTTTCACAACACTTCACTCTGAAATTCTCCTTCATTCTGCAGCATTCTATTTCTCCCTCTCCCATTATTATTTCCAACTCACTATTTCCTCGCTCAGTTACCTGCAACTCCGTCCCCTACCATCACCTCCTGTGCATTATGGAATGTGAGATTTGTTGTACCTAAGTCACATCCACTGCTTTGTGCATCTGAAAGAAATCTCATTTTAACATGACTTTCATTACAGACGCATCCATTTGTCTTCAAACACTACGCATTCACTTGGCAAGCAAATCTACTTCAGTTCTTTAATATGCAACCAGTCTTCTTACTCCTAATGCCTCTGTACCATCTTCAGCTTACTTCTTTGTCAAACTACAACAATTCCCATATACTGACTCACAGCCATGGACTTTGTTGCCTATTTCAAACAGAATGGACAAAAAGGACACCATATGACAAGTTATCTCCTCAAGCATGCCTCGTAACTGAGTGCAAATTCTCTACACTCATCTGATATCATAAAACCTGCCCCCTCAACCCTATTCTCTCTCAACTGCATGCCAGCCTCTAGCTCTCCTCTACAACTTGTCTAAACAGAAATAAACCTCACACCCACAAATCATCCTAGCATGTCCTCTTTCTCACGATACTACTTCTCATGGCTGCTGGCGACATCTTATCTAACCATATGCCCCATGTAATCCCCACTATCTGTGCATGGTCTTCTATGCACCACAAAGCTTTCCATCCAGTTTAAATTTACAATCCTGCCAACCTTATCCACATATCTCCACTACCCTATCTTCTTTTCTCCATTCTGGAACAACAGATCTGTTTATAACAAACTCACATCCATTCATGAACTATTAATTTCAAAATTGCTCAACCTCCTTTCCATTACAGAATCCTGGCTCACCTCCTCTGACACTACATCCCCTGCAGCTCTGTCCTTGGGTAGACTCTCCTTCAACCACACTCACAAACCAGGGAACAGAGAAGGTGGTGGAGTAGGCATTCTACTTATTTCAAGCTGCACCCTTAGAGTCATACAGTCTGAATCTTCCCTTTCTGTTTCTTACTTTGAAGTTCACACTAGCCATCTATTTTCCCCTATCCATCTTCACTTTTCAGTCATTTATCACCCCCAGGTCCAGTTTCCCAATTTCTTTAAAACTTTGCTGCCTTGCTTACTTATATTCTATATTTGACCCGTCTACTCTCATACTAGGTGATTTCAATATTCCCATTGAGAACCCTATTTTCTCTGCTACTGCTAAACTTCTTTCACCTACTTCCTCCTATGGTCTCTCCCAGTGGACCTCATCTCCCACCGGCTATGATGGACACTCCCTTGACCTTATATCTCCCGCTATTGCTCCATCTCTAGTTTCCCCAACTTAGCTTTCCCACTGTCTGACCACAACTTCCTATCCTTCAGCATCATCATACATCATGCCCTCCGCCCTAAGCCAAAATCCACATGCACACAGTGACACTTAAATACTCTTGACCAAATCCACTTCTCATTTTTACAAAAACAATTATTTTCTCTTTTGAATATACTATCCTAACCTCTTTCTACAACAAAACACTCGCTTCAGCCCTAGACAATGCACCTCCAGTCACCAGTTATAAGGACTAATTCGGAGTGGAACCCAAGCATAGGTGTAACTTGCAATTGAAAAAGTTAAGTGTATGCATATATACACCGTATTCAGAGTTGAAGGTACGTCCCATTTTGAATGAATAACAGATGCATCCACTTGACAACAGACCCCTCAGACACTTACGTCTAACTTGCTAAAATGTAAAATAATCTTTTATTTTGTATCATCATCATCATCATCATCAACAACATTTATTTATATAGCGCCAGCAAATCTTGTAGTGCTTTACAATTGGGAACAAACATTAATAAGACAATACTGGGTAATACATACAGACAGAGAGGTAAGAAAACCCTACTCGCAAGCTTACAATCTATAGGACAATGGGAGTTTGAAACACAAGGGCATGTGCTACATCATATGGACCAGCTAGAATGCAAAGGTAAAAGTATTGAGTGGGCTGTGTGTGTGGCAATGTTGGTCAGAGGGTTGTTGGCTTGTGTTAGCTGTGTAGAGGGTGGTAATAGGGTAATCTATGGAGATTAAGATGGTGGTTGAGGAATTTATATGTTACAAATGCAAATGCTATGTAACATCATTTAAACTAAACAATAATATATGACTGAGTGACTAGGCATCTGTGATTTGCAAACCTCTAATTACAAGTGATTCGCTATTTCGGATGTTTATCATCATCATCTTCTACTTACACCTGCCCCTTACCAACAAGAAATAAAACTGCTTTCTTAGCCATATCTTCAACTTATCCCAATCTGAATGTGTACATAATTGCTCGAACACGTCCTTACTATGTTTTGCCTATGTTAGAACATCCCTTCCCATCCCTGTCACGCCTCTTGGGGTGTAAATGCCAAAATCATGTAGCTCTGAATAGCCATTGTTCTCTTTCTGAGCGTATGCTATGTAAATGGGTGCATGTCTTACTCTCCATTAGGCTCATAATCTCTGATGACCCAAACCCCTACCATGGAACAGCAAATGCACTTTCCTCCATTATAAATTCATCCTTTCAGCGTACAGTACAGCCTTTTCAATAGCCAAGCAAACATTCTTCAAACTTCAAATTTCTAACCCAAGTTGAATCTTTGCAATGTTCAAGTCACTTCTCTGCTCACCTGCACCTCCTCCTCCTTCCTTCCTTATGGCCTATGATTTTGCCATCTACTTCAAAGACAAAATCTACAGCATTCGACAAAATATTTACTCATGCCACACAATGTTGTACCCACACAAAGCAGGTCAAGGAGTCCCCCACACAAAAGGACCAAAAATCAGGTTACTTCGTAGGGACAATGACAATCAGCGGTACCACAGTATGAATTAGTCACTGACTGCATTGCTCTCCTGCCAAAGCTGTGATCCTTTAACGGACTTACAGCCCACTACCAAGGGACCAAACTAAACCTCCCATTCTCCAATATATATGGATCTTCTGGCAGGGACTACCTAGTGCAAAGCAAAATAATTTCCAGTCAAGACATGGAGGAATTGTATGTGTAGGGCAAAGTAGTAACCCATATGAAGGTAAAAACCCATAAAAACTCCGGAGGCTCATAGATAATCAGATATAATTTTTTATATAACATCTATACTATTTGTCCTGCGCTTCCTCTCCTATTGTCTATCATAGATAATCAGGCCTTGATTAAAAATAGGAAATATTCCTTCATGCCATCGCTAAAAGCGACAAGTAGCCAGGCCCTGGTTTACCCTAGGATGGGGGAAAGAGATCTGGGGGTAAATGTATCAACATGCGGGTTCTTCAACACCCGCGTGTTCAGCCTCTTCCGCGATTAAATTTCAAGCGGCACTGCATTGTAAAGGGAAGTTAACCCTTTACAATGCAGCGCCGCTTGAAATTTAATCGCGGAAGAGGCTGAACACGCGGGTGTTGAAGAACCCGCATATTGATACATTTACCCCCTGGTTGGTATATCCTGAGCCTAATGTAGGTTTTATAGACATCTGACTTCAAACTCCTAAGTGATTTAATCCCTGCAATAGAAATACCTCCTTTAGCTGCAGCAGTAGCTGTCCAAATTTAAAAAGGAATGGGTGCCATAGAGGACCAGGTCTAGACCCAAGAACTTCAAAAAATGTTTAAACAGTGTATTATGATGAAATTTAGTGTAGGGGGATCCATCAACATGAACCGAACAGATGTCACCCCCGCATGGGGTCGAACCCCAGCAAATTGTGAACATAGTGCGGCTAGGTAGATGGCCGGGTCGTCTTGGGCGGGTAAGGAAACCCAATGACCCCTTCCCTATTGGTCCATTTTGAACCGAGGTAGCTTGCAAGTCACTTGTGTAAGAGTAATAATCGTGTGCCTGGCAAGGAAAGCTGATACAATAAGAGCACCTGGACTGAGTCATTAATTCACTAACCCTTAACGCGCCGAAGAAGGCTAATGAAAAGGCAGCGCTAAAGAGAAGGGATTCATAAATATCTGCAGATACTGATGCGAGAGGGATATGCGTGTCTATTGGCCTCCTCATATCTTCTCCTGAAGGGCACATTCTATCCCACCATATAAGGGCCTTAGATATTAGGAAAGCTTTGGTAAGATCCACACACCATGGAGCCATGCCATAAATGAACTGCCTGCCAGCATGATAGCCATGAATGTTTTCGTAGCCCCCTCCTGGTATTTGGCACAAATAAAACTAAACATGTCATCAGTTTGTGCTGGGTCATTGCAACCCTGCAAACCAAAGAAAAGCACCCCTCTTGACAGACCACCTGATAAGCTCTTCTGGTGGAAGGGGCCAGCGACGACCCCGCAAGTCCCACTATGACAGCTTGACCATCTGCTAAGCATAAGAAGGTTCAGGGGGTGCCCATGAGATTTGTGTACAGAGCCAACTCCCAGAAGCAGCACCATTGAAAACGAGAGAGTGTGTCTGCTAACCCATGGTTGACAGCATGCAGTGATGAAGCGCTCTGATAGTTGATGGCCTGTACTACTCCCAAATTGTCACACCAGAAGACTAGGCTACAGCCCCAGAGACGGGGTGAAAACAGCTCAACGGACATGATTATGATTATAAGGAACAATTCCAGGACAAGCAAGTTAAGTATTAAGCCATTGTGCTGCTATGAGCTTGGCCAAGGGACGCACAACATTCCCCTTAGAAGAAAGCCCCAAAATCATTTGCCCCGGAGGCATCCGTGTGAAAATCTAAAGAATGGCTGGAGATTGGAGGGCTAGGCCGGAAACAAACTCTGTTGAAGTTCTGCAAGAATTGTAACCAAATCCTTTTATCCTTTTATCTCGTCTGTTAAGCGCAGCTGCACGTGCGGCCGCTTAAACTCAAATGTAGCCAGCTGAAGTTTACGGCAGAAAATCATGCCCATTGGAATAACCTGACATGCAAAGTTAAAGGATCCTAACAGAGACTTTACTCGAAGCAGCAGAATAGTGGGTGCGCCTAGAACATCTACAATTAAAGACTCTAGATTACGAATTTTATCACTGGGTAGTCGACAACATCTCATGATGGTGTTGATCTCGATGCACAGGAAAGACAAGCAGTGTAATGGCTCCTTGAGCTAGTCATGGGCAACGAGAATTCCTTGTACCAAAAACAAAGCTTGCGTGAGTAAAAGTGTTTTGGTACAAACCGAGGAGGTTGTGGGACATAGTTGCTGATAGCGGAATGACCTGGTCCTGCTTGTACACATCAAAGCAGAAAGGAGCTGACCTGCTCAAAGTATGCGCAAGAAACCCCCATGGGGTCAAACACCAGCAAATTGAGAACATAGTCAATATATTACTCCAGATGCAAAGGAAGCAAGTTAAAAGCGGATTCGATGTCAAGCTTAGTCAAGAGTTCCCTTTTTCTGAAGGATCAAACTAAATTTAGAGCGGTCTCGAAAGACTGATAACTAACTGAGCTATAGCACGATCTATGGCTTCATTCACCAAGCCCCTGAGCGGATGGGACAGGTGCTGAATTAATCTTTATTTTCCCGCCGCCTTCTTGGAAACCACCCCTACTGGGGATATAATTGAATCAGATGCTGAGTTGGACTCACATGCATTAAAAAAAATAAGCTCTATAAAACTGCATGCAAAAATAAAATATTTATGTCCATATGCTGAGGCGTAGCTTACATCAGACATGTTTACTGTTACACCAAATAAGAAAGTTTGGTAACATTTGTTTTGATAGTGAAAAATATGTTTGCTATTAAGTTTGATTTAAATAAAAACCCCTCTATAATAAAGCAGATATAGTATGCCTACTTGCATATAAATGGAATTAGCAAAAAAGTAATTTGAAATATATTAAAGTATGTGGTACTACTGAGGGCCTAATAGTGAGGTATATAGAGTATGCTGATGACAAATTAATAACTTACTTATATCTGATATCCTTAATAAACCTTTTGCAAGTGTTAGTTCCAGTGTAACACAAGAAATACAATTGCTATTCTGCTTTAAATTAGCTGTAATGTGTCACGAGCCGCGGCGGTACTCACAGCCGCCGCGGCTCGCTTCCTGTCGGTCCCAACGTCCCGGCCGTCACCATGATGACCGGGACGTCACTTCCCTCCAACTCCCGACCGTTGCCAAGGCAACGGTCGGACATCTCCTCAGCACCGCGTCCCGGCAGCCAGGCGCGCATGCGCCCTGGGGACAATCAGTCAGATTCAGCCTGCGGCTGAATTAGCAGGCAATAGCCTGCAAGTGTGGATTTCAGGGCTAAGCCCTGATTGGTCTTGCTAGGTGCTGGCAATTAGCCTGCAAGTGTGGCTATGTCTAGGGGCAGGTTCTGATTGGTTGTGGGTTGTATTTAAGGCAATGAGGTCTGCTGCCTCATTGCCGGTTATAGTCTCTGTATCCAGTCTGCTGTACCTGCTCTCTGCCTTGTTCCTGTCTATTGGACTTGCTGTTGTTTACCCGTGTATGACCCTTGGCTTGGATTTGGACTTTGCTTGTGTATCTCGTGACCCTGACCTCTGGCTTGAATACCGACCTCCCTGTCTGCTCGTGACCCTTTGACCTCAGCTTGTATACTGGTACTGTTGTCTGCTGCCGGCCCCTGACCTCTGCTTGGATTCCACTCCACTTGCTTGGGTTCTCCCCAGCCGGTACACACTTCACGACCCTCTGTCAGTCTGCAGCCCAGTCTGTCCCCACCATCAGGGGCTCCAGTGAACACCTGACTGGCAGAGTAGATTCCGGGTTGTGTTGTGCCGGCTGGAGGGGTTTCTAACATTATAACCGGCCCAAAAAACAGACGTTCCGGAGACGAAGTTTAGATGGAAGGAAGTGGAACTTCACCGTCTCCGGCGCAAGCCCTAGCGGGTCATGTGGAATCCCTGTACCAAATGATCCAGGGATTGTCTGAGCGTTTGTCCACTCAAGAAGAAGCTGCGAAATCTTCACAACCCACTCCGAACCTAAGATGAATTTACCGGATCGCTTCACCGGAAATAGATCCCTGTTCCGGAATTTCAGGGAGAGCTGCAGGCTTTATTTCCGGTTGAGACCCCGCTCCTCCGGTTCAGAGCAACAAAGAGTCGGGATTATCATTTCCCTCTTACAGGGTGACCCCCAGTCTTGGGCCTTTTCCTTGCCGCAGACCAGTCCTGCCATGCAGTCAGTAGATGCTTTCTTCGAGGCGTTGGGTCTACTGTATGACGACCCGGATCGAATGGCCTCCGCTGAAGCTCATCTACGGGCCTTGAAACAAGGCCGGCGGTCGGCAGAGGAATACTGCGCGGAATTTCGTAGATGGTCACCTGATAGTGGATGGAATGACCCTGCCTTACGCAGTCAGTTTCGTTTAGGCCTGTCAGAACAAATCAAAGACTCTTTGGTGCAATATCCGTCTCCTACCTCATTGGAGGATCTGATGCAACTCTCCATTAAAATTGACAGGAGAATTAAAGAGCAAAAAACTGAAAAAGAGGCATCTTCTCCTCCATCTGTACTGATTCCTGTTTCCACGGATGATGAGGAGCCTATGCAATTAGGAGCATATCGTCTCTCTTCTGAGGAAAGAGACAGGAGACGTTCGCAAGGTCTATGTCTCTACTGTGGCACAAAAGGCCACTTCTCCCGTTCCTGCCCAAATAAGTCGGGAAAAGACCATGCCTAGGGAATGAGGGGAAAGTTCACCTAGGTCTGCAAATTATCTCCCCGAAAAATGCTGTATAAATCCCTGCACAGCTCACCTTCAGTGCTCGCTCTGTGGACCTGTCGGCCTTTATTGATAGCGGAGCTGCAGGCAACTTACTGGATATCAGGTTTGCCCGCTCTGCCGGAATTCTCAAATCTGCTATTACTGTCTGTGGCTTAGACAGAAGTCCGTTGCCTGGTGGCAAGATTTCCTGGGAGACCCCGCCACTACAGTTGAAGATCGGAGCTCTCCATTCTGAGTCAATCACCTTTTTCCTGATCGATTGTTCGTCTGTTCCCTTGATCTTGGGCCACCCATGGCTCTCCCGTCATAACCCTGTCATGGACTGGATGAAAGGAGAGATTGTTCAGTGGAGTTCTTATTGCACACAGTCTTGCTTGTCACTGCCTTGCGTATGATTCAGTCTATTCCGGAGCAGCTTCCCTCACAATATCATGAATTCTGGGATGTGTTCTCCAAGAAGGCTGCTGATACCTTACTACCGCACCGTGACTTTGACTGTGCCATCGAGCTTATTCCTGGTTCCAAGTTACCTAAGGGTCATCTGTATTCCTTCTCTGTTCCCGAGACCAAATCCATGCAGGAATACATCAATGAAAATCTGGAGAAAGGCTTTATCAGGCCATCTAAATCTTCCGTAGGAGCAGGATGCTTCTTTGTATCCAAAAAGGATGGAGGGCTAAGACCCTGTATAGATTACCGGGGATTGAATCTTATCACAATTAAGAACACCTATCCTCTCCCACTCATTTCCGTACTTTTTGATCAATTGAGAGGGGCTACTGTCTTCACAAAAATCGACCTTCGTGGAGCGTATAATCTCATCCGTATCAAGGAAGGAGATGAGTGGAAGACGGCATTCAATATGCACTCTGGCCACTACGAGTATCTGGTCATGCCGTTTGGCCTTAGCAATGCACCTGCAGTGTTCCAGGACTTGATCAATGAAGTTCTTCGGGAATTACTTGGTTGTTTCGTGGTCATCTATTTAGATGATATCCTCATCTATTCCAGATCTTTGCCCGCCAATCAGACTCACGTCAAACAAGTTCTACAAAAATTGCGAGAGAACCACCTTTACGCTAAGCTGGAAAAGTGTGAGTTCGAGGTGCAGAGGGTATCCTTTTTAGGCTATGTAATCTCTTCTGAGGGATTCTCCATGGATCCAGCTAACGTCCAGGCTATTTTGGATTGGATGCAACCCAACAATCTTAAGGCGGTGCAGAGGTTCCTGGGCTTCTCCAATTATTATAGGAGATTCATTCACAACTTTGCTGACATTGTGGCTCCCATTGCTCTGACACGTAAAGGAATGGATCCAACTAATTGGTCGTCCCAAGCAGTAGCCTCATTCGAAAGCCTGAAAAAGGCCTTTGTCTTCGCTCAAGTCCTTAGACATCCGGATCCAGCTAGGACATTTGTTCTTGAGGTTGACGCCTCGGACATCGGTGCCGGTGCCATCCTATCGCAGAAGGATCCTCATACTAATCGTCTGCACCCATGTGCTTATTTCTCCCGTCAGTTCTCTTCAGCGGAAGCCAACTATGGTAATAGAGAACTATTGGCAATCAAATGGGCCTTCGAGGAGTGGCGTCATTGGTTGGAGGGCGTTTCGCATCAGATCTCTGTCATTACCGACCACAAGAACTTACAATATATACAGTCAGCCAAACGTTTAAATCCCAGACAGGCCCGGTGGGCGTTATTCTTTACCTGGTTTAATTTCCTGATCACCTACCGACCAGGTTCCAAAAATGTCCGGGCAGATACCCTGTCCAGAAGTTTCTCGGCACACCACGTTCCAGTCACTATCCCAGAGCCGATTATTCCTCCTTCTGTAATCCATGCCGGGTTAACCCAAGATCTGAGTATCACACTAGATTCCAGAAATTAGCCCCGGATACTACTCCGGAGCGACGTCTCTTTGTTCCAGTCCATCTAAGGAAGGCGGTTATTGCAGAGGCGCATAACAGTAGGGTTGCGGGACACCCTGGAATTTTCAAGACGTTAGAAATCCTTTCCCGTACAGTCTGGTGGCCATCTATGTCTGCTGACGTCAAGAGTCATGTCCTCTCATGTGACGTTTGTGCCAGAAACAAAGTTCCTAGGATCAGCCCAGTAGGCCAGTTAGTTCCTTTGGCACCACCTGCAAAACCATGGACCCACTTGTCCATGGACTTTATAGTGGATATACCACCTTCTGCAGGACACAATACCATTTGGGTCGTGGTAGACCGGTTCAGCAAGATGTCACATTTCGTTCCCTTAACCAGACTGCCTACTGCTCGGGATTTGGCTGTCTTATTCATTCAACATATTTTCCGGCTCCATGGACTCCCTACTGACATCATTTCCGATCGGGGTTCTCAGTTCATAGCGCAATTCTGGAGATCTTTCTGTACCCTTCTCGGAATCAAGGTTAGTTTATCATCCGCAAACCACCCTCAGTCAAATGGGCAAACCGAAAGGGTTAACCAGTCCTTAGAGAAGCTTTTATGATGCTACACATCGGAGTTCCATGATAATTGGTCTTCCTTGTTACCCTGGGCGGAATTTGCCTGTAACAATTCCTGTCATTCATCTACTAAAACTTCTCAGTTTTTCTGCAATTATGGTTTTCACCCTGATCTAACTCCTTGTATTCGCTTAACCCAGTTGGTGTCCAGGAGATCCGTTCCACTGCAAGAGATCTCAGAGTTATCTGGAGGAAAGTAAAGGCATCTCTGAAACAAGCTTCATTTGTCGCAAAAAAAAATTTGGATCGCCACCGTACCATCTGCTCCTTCAAGGTGGGCCAGAGAGTGTGGCTGTCTACAAAAAACATTAAGCTCAGACAGCCTTGCAAAAAGTTGGGCCCTAAGTTCATCGGTCCGTTCCTTTTCATCAAGCAGGTGAATTCTGTCGCATTTAGGTTAAGAATTCCGGGCTCGTTGAGAATTCCCAACACATTTCACTGTTCTCTATTGAAGCCGGTATTATATCCTACTCAAATCCAGTCTTCAAATTTGCCTGAGAGAAATTCAAACAGATCACCAAGATACGTTGTTCAGAAGATCTTGGATTCCAACAAAGTGCAAGGTCAGGTGCACTTCCTAGTGCAGTGGAGGAATCGTGGGTTAGAAGAACGGTCTTGGATTCCAGAGAGACAACTCCATGCTCCTAAACAGCTGAAGGAGTTCTTCAAAAAATTTCCAAGGAAACCTGGATGTCGGCTCGCTTCCTGTCGGTCCCAACGTCCCGACCATCACCATGACGACCGGGACGTCACTTCCCTCCAACTCCCGACCGTTGCCAAGGCAACGGTCGGACATCTTGGGAGAACCCAAGAATGATGATACTTATATCCTAAACTTATGCTTATTATCAATAAAGACTGCACGCAAGCTCTAGCCTAATTTAAGATATTTTGTTTGATCATTAACATATTCATAATCAACATCATCATCAACATTTATTTATATAGCGCCAGCAAATTCCGTAGCGCTTTACAATTGGGAACAAACATTAATAAGTCAATACTGGGTAATACATACAGACAGAAGGGTAAGAGAACCCTGCTCGCAAGGTTACAGTCTATAGGACAATGGGAGTTTGAAACACAAGGGCATGTGCTACATCATATTGCACAATGGACCAGCTAGAATGCAAAGGTAAAAGCATTGAGTGGGCTGTGTGTGGCAAAGTTGGTCAGAGGGTTGTTGTCTTGAGTTAGCTGTGTAGAGGATGGTAATAGGGTAATCTAGGGAGATTAAGATGGTGGTTGAGGAATATCATAACCTTGTCTGAAGAGGTGGGTTTTCAGTGAACGCTTGAAGGTATGAAGACTAGAGGAAAGTCTTACTGTGCGAGGGAGGGAATTCCACAAAGTGGGTGCAGCCCGGAAAAAGTCCTGTAACCGAGAACGGGAGGATGTGATGAGAGTGGAAGAGAAACATAGATCTTGTGCACAATGGAGGTGTCGAGTTGGGAGATATTTTGAGACAAGTGAGGAAATGTATGTCAATGCAATTTTGTTGAAGGCTTTATATGTTAGTAGAAGAATTTTATATTGGATTTGTTGAAATACAGGCAGCCAATGTAGAGACTGACAGAGTGGCTCAACAGAGGAATAACTGTTTGCAAGGAAAATCAATCTAGCCGCTGCATGCAAAATAGATTGTAGGGGTTTAAGTCTGACTTTGGGAAGACCAGTAAGGAGGGAATTGCAATATTCGATGCGGGAGATGATGAGTGCATGAATTAATGTTTTTGCGGTGTCTTGTGTGAGATATGTGCGTATTCTGGAAATGTTCTTTAGGTATATGTAACATGATATATGTAACGGACTTACCTGTCCCCGCCGTCCTGAAGCCGCACTTCTGCATCCAGCAATCACGTGACCGCAACCCGGAGGCAGTCACGTGACAGCAACCTAGAGGCGGGGATTTTGAATCCCTGTCAGTACTTAAAGATCACTCTGACACTCGCTGAGTGTCAGAGCAACACTTACCTGTTCCTGGCTCCTGTGCTTCGTGGATTGCTTGTCTTCCAGTCTCCTGTGCCTTCCTGTGTGCTGATCTCTGCCTGTTAGACTATCCTGGCTCTCCAACCCCTGTGTACTGACCCGGCTAGCTGACTATCCCTCCACTCTTGTGACCGGTGTACCGACCCCGGCTTGATTGACTCCGAGTTGTCTCCTGATTCTGCCTGCCTCCATTCCTGTGTACCGACCCGGCTTGATTGACTCCACATCTTCCGCTCCACTCCGCTGCACTACATCTTGGGGCGAACCTGAGGACCGCGACCTGCGACTCCTGGCAGCAAAGCCCACCCCGCCTTGCGGCGGTTCTTGGTGAACACCAGGGAGATTGTTAGACTCCGCACCTCAGGTGAGCCAGCGTTAATCAAGATTAGTAATAGTAATCCTGTATCTGTTACAGTTTGCTCTGACCATGGATTCAGCGGCAAAAGATCTGTTGGAGCATTTAGTGGGAAGGATGGATAAGCAAGAGGCTAACCAAGAGCAACTTTTAAAATTCCTCAATAGTTTATCTACTCGGTTGGATATTGTTCAGAATACCCTGGTGGCTAGCGGACCACCTGCTCTGGCGGTGGCAGCTCCAGAACCCCCGCCCGTAGCTGCAGCTTCTTCCTCGCAGTTACGGATACCTAACCCACCTAAGTTCGATGGGGGCCCCAAATATTGCAGAGGATTTTTAAATCAATGCTCCATACAATTTGAGCTGTTGCCAGGGAACTTCCCTTCCGAGAAAGCTAAAGTGGCCTATGTGATTTCACTATTGTCCGGTCAAGCCTTAGCCTGGGCTTCCCCTTTATGGGAGAGGAACGATCCCATTTTGTATAACTTCAACACCTTTTTGTCTACTTTCAAGAAGAGATTTGACGAGCCAGGAAGGGTATCTAATGCCGCTATCGGCTTATTACGTCTTCGCCAGGGAAACCAGTCTGTGGGACAGTATGCAGTCCACTTCAGAACTATGGCCTCTGAACTTCGCTGGAATGACGAGACATTAGTGGCTGCGTTCTGGCAGGGCCTTTCAGACCGGATCAAAGACGAGCTGGTATCTCGGGAACTCCCTACTTCTCTGGACGATATCATCTCCCCCTGTTTTAAGGTTGATTTGCGTTTCAAGGAGCGTAGTTCCGAGAAAGAACAATCCCGGCGCAGTATGATTCGCTTGGCTCCCAACTTCCAAACACCTGTTCTTCCTCCCGAAGAACCTATGCAACTGGGGAGGACCCGCCTGTCGGCTGAAGAAAGGGAGAGGAGATTTCGGAACAAGTTGTGTCTGTATTGTGGAGAAGGTGACCATCTTCTAAGTTCTTGACCCAAATGTCCGGGAAACTACAGGGCCTAACGAGTTCAGGAGCTGTATCATTGGGCCTCTTCTCTCAGTGTCAGTCAGTTCCTTGTAGTAATGATTGCCTTACTATTCCTGTTTCCCTTCAGTTAGGACATAATACCTTCCCGCAGTCTGCACTTCTTGACTCCGGAGCCGCAGGAAATTTCATCTCAGCCGCAGTAGTTAAACAATTCTCCATTCCCACACAAGCCTTGGAGCAACCCATCTCACTGCTGGCCATTGATGGGAGAAGAATTCCTGAGGAGTCCATCCTGGTACGCACTATTCCCCTCCATTTCCAGGATTTCCAGTAATTTTCCAGTAATTCAGAAATCTACTAACCCAGTCATCCTAGGACTTCCATGGCTTCGTCTCCATTCTCCCACCCTTGACTGGAAATCAGGTCACATATTGTCCTGGGGACAATTCTGCTTCTCTCACTGTCTCCAGAGGGTGGTCCCTCCTGATATTCCCAAAGGTTCCCAAACATTTCCAGTGTCTCTTCTGCCTGAACCATACCAACCCTTCTCTGATGTTTTTTGTCAACAAGAGGCCACAAGACTCCCTCCTCACACAATCTGGGATTGTGGCATTGACCTTATGCCTTGTAAACCTATACCCAGGGGCCATGTTTACCCCCCTTTCTCTTCCGGAGTCTAAGGCTATGGAGGAGTACGCCCAAGAAAATCTAAAGAGGGGCTTCATCTACAAGTCTGCCTCCCCAGCTGGGGCTGGCTTCTTCTTCGTAAAAAAGAAGGATGGGGGTCTCCACCCTTGCATAGATTACAGAGGCCTGAATGCTATACCATTAAAAATCAGTATCCCCTGCCCTTGATTTCTGAATTGTTCGACCGTATTAAGGGTGCCACCATCTTCTCTAAACTTGATCATAGAGGAACGTATAACCTGATACGCATTAAGGAGGGGGATGAATGGAAAACAGTGTTCAACACCCGAGACGGCAACTTTGAATACCTGGTCATGCCCTTCGGGTTATGTAATGCCCCGGCTATCTTTCAGGGATTTATGCACAAGCTCTTTCAAGATCTCTTGTATCAATCCGTAGTCGTTTACTTGGATGACATACTCATCTTTTCTCAAGATCTGGTATCTCATCGCAGTCATGTATTGGAGGTTCTCTCTCGTATCTGGAAGAATCATCTATTTTGCAAATTAGAGAAATGCACCTTCGAACAGAAACAAATTCCTTTCCTGGGATACATTATTACTGGCACTGGACTGCAGATGGATCCCACCAAATTGAAAGCCATACTTGACTGGCCTCAACCTTCAGGTCTTAAGGCTACCCAACGCTTCTGTCACTCACCAGACTGTGAGTGCTTCTTCCCGTGTGTTTAGGAACCGTGGCCGTCCACCATCCTGAGGGTCTGCGCATGTGCAGCCCTTTCAAACCTTCTGTTCATGTTCCTTTTAGTTAATTGGCTGATCAGGCAGCACTCCTTATTTAAAGCACCTGAGTTCCATACCTCGTGGCCTGATCTTGGAGTCTCATTCCCATGAGCCTCTGAAGGTGTTCCTGTGTTTCCTCGTGTATTGAGCTCAGCTGATTCCTGTGGTTTCCAGACCACTTCAACTCTCCTGTGGTTTCCAGACTACTTCAACTCTCCTGTGTTTCATCGTGACTGTATTAGCTGATTCCTATCCGCTGCCTCCGTGCACTACAGTTATCAGCTCACTTCAACTCTCCTGTGTTTCATCGTGACTGTATTAGCTGATTCCTCTCCGCTGCCTCCGTGCACTACAGTTATCAGCTCACTTCAACTCTCCTGTGTTTCATCGTGACGGTATTAGCTGATTCCTATCCGCTGCCTCCGTGCACTACAGTTATCAGCTCACTTCAACTCTCCTGTGTTTCATCGTGACTGTATTAGCTGATTCCTATCCGCTGCCTCCGTGCACTACAGTTATCAACTCACTTCAACTCTCCTGTGTTTCATCGTGACTGTATTAGCTGATTCCTATCCGCTGCCTCCGTGCACTACAGTTATCAGCTCACTTCAACTCTCCTGTGTTTCATCGAGACTGCACCAGCTGATTCCTATCCGCTGCCTCCGTGCTCAACAGTTCCAGCTCATCTCAACTCTCCCGTGTTTCATCGTGACTGCTCCTGCTGATTCCTATCCGCTGCCTCCGTGTACCTGCAGTGTCCTGCTTGCCGCTATCCTTCAGTTCTACTCGTGTCTGCAGCCAGCTGATTCGCTCTCCGCGCTTCTACAGTGTTCCTGCCTGTGTCAACTCGCCTGTCTGCATCGGATCAACGCCCCGCTGCTCTCATCTCGTCTAGACCATCTCTACTCTTCAGTGTTCTCCAGCTGTCCAGTTCTATATACTACTGCTTCCTGAGTATTTGTTTCTATCCCTGCTGGTCTACCTACCTGTGCGCTGCACCTACTTGATCACCGCTTCTACCCTCCTGGGACTTCGCATCTTGCCGGCCTCCAGCCGTTCAGGTATCTCTGCACTCCTGTCTGACAGCCTGCTCCTGAACCACGGTATGCATCCTTCTCATTGACTGTGCTGGTGTATTGCATATCTTGCTGGACTGAGTTGTGCTCCTCTGGAGTTTACTATCCGCTGAGACTATTGCCATCATTTGACTGTGTTACCTTTTGCCCGGATAGTTCCTGTGATTTTGTATTATTGTGCAGTGCTGTTCAGTCATTACTATATTGTGCATATCATCGTGGGATCAAGTTCAGTGTGCCCGTGTATACTCTGTATTGCATTTCTCTCCCCGTGCTCCTCCTCACATATATATTCAGTGGTACAACTTGCTAGTGGCAGACCACTGTTCCTTGTTTCCTGAGTCACCTGTTTCCAGTATCCTTTCACATAGCAGTGGTACAACTTGCTAAAGCAGACCACTGACTTCCCGGATACCTCCACCTGGATTCCATTCCTTCACCTAGACAGCGGTACAACTTGCTAACGCAGACCGCTGACTCTCATCACCTCCTCGTTGCTTCTGGACATTCCTCCTCACTATAGCAGTGGTACAACTTGCTACCGCAGACCACTGACTACCCTCACGTTTCCCTTGTCCATTCAGTTCCTCGTGTACTATTACCTACATATTACCAGTGCTGCTAGTCATAGACTTTCCACGAGCATTCTCTACCATCTGTTGTCTCCTGTTCCGTGATCACCCCGCTACCAGAGTACCATATTACCATCTATACTGCTCTGGTAAGTCCATCATCTGGTGATCCCTGGGTAAAGACTCCTAGTGCCCGTGACAGCTTCCTAGGATTCTCTAATTACTATCGTAAATTCATCAAAGGTTATTTTTGTGGCTTCAATCACTGCATTGACCCGTAAATCTGCTGATGCTAGCGTATGGTCCGCTGAGGCTATCCAATTCATATAATTAAAGTCTCTCTTTTCATCTGCACCCATTCTGCAACAGCCTGATTGTTCACGTCCTTTTATCCTGGAGGTAGATGCGTCTTCCGTTGGTACTGGAGCCGTGCTTTCACAACAGAGCCCTTCTGGCAATCTTCATCCTTGCGGATTCTTTTCCCGTCGCTTGTTACCTGCTGAAAGGAATTATGGGATTGGCGACAAGGAGCTCCTGGCCATCAAGTTGGCTCTCTCCGAATGGAGACGTCTACTGGAAGGGGCACGATTTCCAATCAGCATATATACAGATCACAAGAATTTATTATACCTACGTACTGCCCGTTGTCTAAACCCTCGACAAGCAAGGTGGTCCTTATTCTTCTCACGTTTTGATTTTAACATCACCTTTCACTCTGGATCCAAGAATACGAAGGCGGACGCCTTATCTCGCTCTTTTGATCCAGCTGATATGGAACCTTTGAAGGACAATAAATTCATTGTAGACCCCTGTCGAGTTTTGGCAACTACACACCTTAACAAGGGTTGCCCTCCAGGCAAAACATTCATCTTACCACGTCTGCGCACTCAACTCCTCAGCTGGGCCCATCGCTCTCTCTTCTCTGGGCATGCCGGCATCCGCAAAACCTGGGACTTGTTGTCCTGGAGTTACTGGTGGCCTTCTTTACTGGAGGATGTGAAGAGATTTGTTTCTGCTCTTTCCAAATGTGCTCAACACAAGACCTCTAGGAAAAGACCTTATGGATGTTTGCTCCCGTTACCCATTCCTAAATAACCGTGGTCACAGATTTCGATGGACTTTATCACAGACCTTTCAACTTCCAAATCCTGTACTGTGGTGCTAGTGGTCATGGATCGCTTTTCTAAAGCAGCTCACGTTATTGCTCTTAAAGGTCTTCCATCTTCCTCCTCCTTAGCCGATGTTTTTATTAAAGAAATATTTCGCCTGTCCACAACATATTGTTTCCGATCGTGGATCACAGTTCATATCAAATTTTGGAGGTCCTTTTTCAGTAAGTCCGGAA
Source organism: Mixophyes fleayi (assembly GCF_038048845.1). Classification (NCBI taxonomy): domain Eukaryota; kingdom Metazoa; phylum Chordata; class Amphibia; order Anura; family Limnodynastidae; genus Mixophyes; species Mixophyes fleayi. The sequence continues at coordinate 48,137,308 of NC_134413.1, read as the reverse complement.
TTAAGCTTGATTTTTCCTCCGCATATCATCCCCAGTCCAATGGGTCTACGGAGAGAACCAACCAAGAATTAGAAAAATTCTTAAGAATATTTATCTCAAGTAATCAAGATAACTGGGTGGATCTTCTCCCTTGGGCCGAGTTCGCCCATAACAATCATTTTCACGAGGCCATCGCTAACTCCCCCTTTTTTGTTCTTTAAGGTTGCCATCGTAGACTACCCACCTTCTCACAAATTACACCTTCCGAAGTTCCGGTGGTGGACTCATTGTTTCGTAACTTCTCATCTATTTGGGAACAAACCAAGAGGAATTTAAAGAGCGCAACCATTCGTTCCAAGAAATCTTACGATAAGAGGAGGAGAGTGAGCCCAAGCTTTACTATCGATGACAGGGTATGGCTATCCACTCAAAACATTCGTTTAAAGGTTCCCCGTAAGAAAATTGCTCCCAAGTTCATTGGCCCGTTCGCTATTTCTGAGGTCATCAACCCGGTAGCTTTCAGATTGAGTTTGCCTCCCTCCCTACGCATACCAAATGTCTTTCATGTCTCCTTGTTAAAACCGATGGTAACCAACAAATTCTCCACCCCATCAAGAGTTCCTCCTCCTATTGTGGGCCATGATCAAGTGGAATATGAGATTAAGACTATTCTGGATTCTCACAAAGTTCAAGGTTCCGTACAGTTCTTGGTGGATTAGAAGGGTTATGGCCCTGAGGAACGTTCCTGGGTAAGAGCCATTGATCTGCATGCTCCCCGTCTACTCAAATTATTCCATAAGAAACTTCCTTTAAAACCCTATTAGGTGTTCGGAGTCCACCTTTAGGGCGGTGGTACTGTAACGGACTTACCTGTCTCCGCCGTCCTGAAGCCGCACTTCCGCATCCAGCGATCACGTGACCGCAACCCGGATGCAGTCATGTGACAGCAACCTAAAGGCGGGGATTTTGAATCCCTGTCAGTACTTAAAGATCACTCTGATACCCGCTGAGTGTCAGAGCAACACTTACCTGTTCCTGGCTCCTGTGCTTCGTGGATTGCTTGTCTTCCAGTATCCTGTGCCTTCCTGTGTGCTGATCTCTGCCTGTTAGACTATCCTGGCTCTCCAACCCCTGTGTACCGACCCGGCTTGCTGACTATCCCACTACTCTTGTGACTCGTGTACCGACCCCAGCTTGATTGACTCCGAGTTGTCTCCTGATTCTGCCTGCCTCCTTTCCTGTGTACCAACCCGGCTTGATTGACTCCGCATCTTCCGCTCCACTCCGCTGCACTACATCTTGGGGCGAACCTGAGGACCGCGACCTGCGACTGCTGGCAGCGAAGCCCACCCCACCTTGCGGCGGTTCTTGGTGAACTCCGGGGAAATCGTTAGACTCCGCACCTCAGGTGAGCCAGCGCTAATCAAGATTAGTAATAGTAATCCCGTATCTGTTACAATATAGAGTTGATGTGGGGAATAAACGACAGTTGTGAGTCAAGGATTACCTAGGCAACGAGCTTGCAGGGTGGGATTTATGGTCATGTTATCAACAGAAATAGAAATGTCAGGCAGGAAGCTTCTGTTTTTGGGTGGGAATATTATTAATGCAGTTTTTGAAAGATTGAGTTTGAGTTGGGGAGAAGACAACCAAGATGAAATGGCAGAAAGACAGTCAGTAATGCGAGACAACACAGATGGTGAAAGATCAGGAGAGGATAGATAGATTTGTGTATCATCCGCATAGAGAAGGGCCCCCAGTTCAGCGATATGTAGGAGTTTTATAGCTGTAAACTATACTAAGTGTTTAGGGCTTTCAGTTACAATACTGTGGAAAAAATAGGTTAAAGAAATAGATTAAATTTAATAAAAAATATATATATTTATTTTAAAACCTTTCATTAAAAATGTTTTATTCAAAGAAAAAATTGTTTTCAAACTATATTAATCTGTTGTCTCCATCCTGTGATGGTAATAACAGAACAGGTATTCTGGCAATACAATTACCACCATGATGCTTGTTAAATAGGCTTCCCCTTACAAAGATTTGGAACCCCCCCACCCTTTTAAAATCCTGCGTTTGCCCCTGGTCCCAGACACAACTTTCTAATTTACCGGTATCGGTGACTGCAATAGACAACTACTGAGGTTGGTACTTGTTACCTAATAATGATTGGTCCTTACAGAATAGCAGAGCCCCAAGAAAATGGCTGGCTGCATAGAGGGCTTCAGGCTAGGAGGAGCAGCATGTTAGTGGAATGTTTTCAGTAGGTGGCACTGCTATTGTAAATATGTATTTTTGTTTTACATGCATTTTTTAACCTATTAATGTGAACAATTTGATTTGGTTTAATGATTTTAAGGGGACACAATTTATAAGCCTATATTAGTGATTAGATAGTACAGTACATAAATAGTCTGTAATCACAGCAGAAATAACACTTTTACTTTATAATTGTTTGAATTTAGTGAGATTTTTTTGATTGGACCTCTGCAGTTTTGCACCATTTGCGATGTGTACAACCTTTTTTTTTGTTTTAAATTGATTTACTTCTCCGTTGGGGAGAGGGGGGACTGACAGTTGCTAAAGGGTTGGGGTTCCTCCAAAGCACTCTTTGTAAATCTATTTAAATTTACTGTTTACTATATGTCAGTATTGTCATTGGTGATGAATAAATGTATCTGGTGTCAATTTTACATGTTCAGAATTCAGTAATGCTTCTTGTAAGGCCAGAGCCGTAACTAGGCAGGTGCAAGCAGTGCCATCGCCACACCCCCACATTAGGTTGGCCACACCCACTCGGTAAATGTCAATCCCATTTAGATGGGGGGCGTCGATGCCCTGTCTCGCCCAGGGCACTAAAATGTCTAGTTACGGCACTGAAGGGAGAGGATATCATTTGAAGTCTGATCTTATCAATTTTGTCCTTGAAATAGGAAGCAAAATCCTGGGCACTGATGGTAGTTGGAGGATTTGGGGCAGGAGGATTCAAAAGAGATTTAAATGTATTAAAGAGGCGTTTGGGGTTAGAAGCCTGAGCATAGATGAGATTGGAAGTCGGTTTGTTTAGCAGTGTCCAGAGCATTTCTATATGAGTGGTAGATATCAGTATATGTGATGAAGTCATTAGAGGTACAAGATTTACGCCAGTGACGTTCTGCTTTACGAGAAATTTTATGTAGAGTTCGTGTTACTGTAGTGTGCCACGGTTGGCAACGAATTGTACGCGAAGTATGTAGTGTCGCTGGAGCCACTTGATCCAGGGCAGTTGCTAGGGTTTGGTAAAAATGGGGTACTGCCCAATCAGGGGAGGAGAATGTAGAAATTGGGGAGAAAAGGTGTTGGAGAGAGGTGGAAAACTGTTGAAATTCCTGCGGTTGTGAGGAGGCTTGGAAGAGTTTGACAATAAGGAGAGTAAAGAACTGGGGGTGAGCGAGTTGCTAATAAGGTGATGATCCGAGAGGGGGAAAGGAGTGTTAAGGAAAGGAGAAAATGAGCATAGTCTAAAGAAAACAAGATCAAGACAGTGGCCATCCTGATGAGAAATAGATTCAATCCACTGGGAGTGGTCAAGTGAGGATTTTAGAGAGAGTAGTTTGGAAGCAGCATTGAAACGTGGATTAGATATAGGGATGTTGAAATCACCCATGATGATGGTGGGGATGTCAGAGGATAAGAAGTGAGGGAGCCATGCAGAGAAGTGTTCAAGAAATTGTTGGTGTGGACCAGGGGGGCGACAGATGACAGCAACACACATAGAGAACGAGTTAAAAATCCTAACAACATGTGCTTCAAAAGATGTGAACGTGAGTGATGGGACATTTGGTTTTTGGCGGCAGGGTGAGGCTGTTAAACTTATTGAATTTAAATAGGAAAACAGTTCATGAGTTTTCACTAGAGGTGACTGAAGTAACGAAGGGGCAATGTGGACAGAGGTGTGTGTTGCCGGATGGGTGAGGGATGATATAGTCCTAAAGATAATGCCATGAAAAGAGAGAAAGAGAAATATTTTGGCAAGCATTGGGATTTATGAGTCAAATAGCAAAAATGAGGGAATTAAAGGAATTACCTAATTGCAATGTCCAATGTAATCAGATAAGTAGTGCAGAGCTAGGCTGCAGAAAATGTAGTGTATTCCTGGATGTCTGGATAGTATAGAGCAGGGGTTGGCAACCCCCGGTACGCCAGAGCTTTGTCATCTGGCACGCCAGAGCAGCTGTCAGAAGCACAGGAGCTTGCCAAAATTGAACTGATGCACTTCCACCTGGCTCTCCCACTAAGGGACTGTGACTAACTTAAACTTTTCTGATCATAGGCAAGACACTGTAGCTGGCTCTCATCCTGCCCAGGGATGCCGAGAGGGAGGGGGAGCGGCTACTAATTGCTGCAGACAACAATCTTATTTCCACCCTCCCATTCACTAGTCAGGAGGGGGCGGGGTTAATCAGGAGGGGCGGGGCTAATCGGGACAGCAAGTCAGTGACAGGCTGTCACTGAACTTGGAGACAGGCAGCCAGGCAACAAATCAGACTGCACTACTGCCAGGCTGCATGTCATTTCAGAGCACAGCCGCGGAGCTATCTGCCTCTGGAGATGAGGTGAGTACAAGGGACTGGGGGGTGGGGGTGTTATAGCCTGGCTTTGTGTATATATGTAGAATTGTGTGTGTATATACATAGGGCAGTATATATGTGTATGGCAGTATGTATGTGTATGGAATTATGTATGTGTGACATTTTGTATGTGTATATAGCATTATGTATGTGTATGTATATGGCATTGTGCCCGTGTGTGATGTGTCTGAGGGGGGTGACATGATGGGTGATGTGGCAGTGGGTGGCATGATGCTTGATGTAGGAGAGGGGTGGCGTGATGCGTGATGTAGCTGAGGGGTTGCGTGATGTAGCTGAATGGGTGGCATGATGTGTTTGGGGGGATGACGTGGTGGGTGATGTGACGGGGTGGCGTGATGAGTGATTTAACTGAGGGGTGGCGTAATGTGTCTGGGCGGTGGCATGATGGGTGATGTAACTGAGGGGTGGCGTGATGTGCCTGGGGGGTGGCGTGATGTGTCTGGGAAGTGACGTGGTGTGTCTGGGGGGTGGCGTGATGGGTGATGTGGCAGGGGGTGGCGTGATGGATGATGTATCCGAGGGGTGGCGTGATGTGGTTGGGGAGGGGGTGATAAATGTAATATTTTATTATAATGTATGTATTATATACTGCGTGATCTGTGTTATGTATGGTGTTCACTTATTGCTTGCTTTTCCATATTTACATTTTCCAACAGCTCCCAACATTCCAGGATCCATTCAAGAATCCAGTACCAGGTTGTGATAGCCGCAAGAGAGTAACACAATTTTAATACATAATGGGGAAGTTCAATTAACCGGGAAGTATCTCCGGGACGTTTCTCCGGGACGTCCGCGGGACACTTTGTGGCGGATATTTGACAGAAATCTCCTCCCATTTTTCCTCTCACCTCTATGGGGTGCGAGGTTAAATGAGCGGTAATTTCTACCGTAATTGCCGGCAATTGAATTTCCACCAATATGTCATGTCTAACGAAGTCCAGTCATGCCCATGTTGACCACTCCCTTTTGGAGGCACCGCTCAGCGGCGGCATACAGCGCCCTTGCTGCTCACCTGTTCAGGAGGTAGGTCCAAAAAAATTGTTGTACCAGGGCCCAAAATTTCTCTTGGCGGCCCTGATCCTGCCCTACAGCAACGATAATATGCCAGCATAACCCCGTAACATTTCTTATCACATCAGTTCATGCAACGCAACACCATGCGCCCATGAGACGGCGGGCACATAACAATTATTAGTTATAAGTAGCAATGCCATATCTCACCCAGGGTCATAAATCACCTTTCAGTCAACCTGTCATTTTATACAGAACAAGATGAAATGTATCCACTGTCTACAAGAGGTGAGTCGCATACACTGGCTAATGCGGCGTAATATGATTTGGTGCACTTATGTCAGGTATACTATTAATTAGGGGCACTTATGTGTGACATAATACTAATTGGGGATACTTATGTGTGACATAATATAAACTGGGGGCACTATTGTGTGGCTTAACATGAAAGTTTATTTGTTCCCAATACCATTGATATTATCATTTTAACGTGATAAAATGATATATATATATATACATATATACACATATATATATATATATATATATATATATATATATATATATATATATATATATATATATATATATATATATATAAACACACACACACACACTACTGGCACACCTGGACTTGAAAAGATTTTTGCCAGCGCACTGATCAAAAAAGGTTGCATACCCCTGGTATAGAGTAATGATGTGGGGAGCCATGTGGGGGAGTCGGTGGAAATGTTGAATGGAGAGTAATAAAGAGCAGGTGATTGAGTAGCTGAGTTTTTGCAGAGTCATGAGAGAGGAGAGTGGTTGAAAGACAGTATCATTTCTTCCTACTTGTGATGGTAGACAAAGCTTAAAGTAGAATTGACAGTACAGTGCTGAAGTAGGGGACTGAAATAACTAGCATGGGTAGGGAGTGGTTGAGCAAGTAGTGCAGCAGGCTGATTAAACATAGTGGATTTGCAGTGAAAACAAATGGGCAGGTAAAACAAACTTTCATGATGTCAGGCGCCATCCCTGTACCGTGTCCTCCTCACAGGGATGGACGCCTGTCTCAGCCGCGCGTCCCGTTGCTTAGCAACGGGACACGAACCGCAGTCTCTGGCGGTGGTGTTCAGCGTCACCACCGCCAATAGGTAGCCCTGCCCCCTGCCTATATATCCCAGGCTCTGGCACCTAATGAGTGCCAGAGTATTAGGTCTCCTGAGCTCCAGCGTTAGTTGTGTATTTCCTGTGCCTTCCTGTGAATTGACCCGGCTACGTTCCTGACTACCTCTGTTTCTGAATTCCTCGTGTATTGACCCGGCTACGTTCCTGACTACCTCTGTTTCTGAATTCCTCGTGTATTGACCCGGCTATGTTGACCACTCTCCTGTCTCCCGTGTTCCTGGTACCTGACCCGGCTTGTTATTGACCACACTTCAGATTGCCCTACTGCTTCTCAGATACGCACGGCTTGTTCCGGACCGCCTGCCTCCTCTTCCATCTTGCACGCTTCACTGGGTGCTCCCTCTGAGGACCGCGACCTGCGTGTCTCTCGCCGCGAAGTCCATACTCCCTTGCGGGGGTCCCTGGCGAAGACCTGGGACACGTTATAGACTCCGCGCCTCTTTGGTGAGTAGTGCTGAACCCAGTAAGCTACGCACTCCTAGTTCCGTGACACATGAGATGAGAAGAAAATAAGATCAGAGTCCAAAACAGTCCTCATGCTGCATTTAGCTTGTAGCCAGGGTGAGTTGAAAACATCAGAGGTAGAATATGGAGTTTCAGGTAAGTACTGATTGTTGTCCTTGTATAGCTGTGTTAATAGGCAGAATGTTCATTTCCTGTTTCCTCCTGTTTAACACTGGTATAACTCCGAATTACGCTATTTACATTTTTAACACTTGTAACTGATACACTTAAAACTAGACACACTAACTATGCAGCTATCACTGGCTTGCAGCCATTCTACAATGAATATATATGGTTAACAAACACATGTGATCAGTGTTCTTCAATCAAGCCATCAATAAACTCCCCCAACCAACACTAGCCATAAACGGTTTAAACAAACAGTGAAAGGACAGCATATCATTTACAATAAAAATGCACTCTCCTAATTCAGATCAAATTCTGGTGCAAAAAGGTTGAAATAATTACCATTTAAAATAAAAAGTGTTCTCATTATAACAATTTTACACATGATATAAAATAGTGTTGTAAGCATAAATGTTGTACTAAATCATTTTACTCTGTCAGTATTAACTGTAGCATAGATGTTAATACCATACATTATATTCTTTGCCTTCTTCATATATGTATAATTATCTCAATCATGTGTGTGTGTGCAACTGTCTGTATGTATGTGTGGGGGCATGTATGTGTTTGTATCATAGATTTCTCATCACCACTGCTGTCCCAATACCTACATCACTGCAGTCAGTATATAACTCATATTATCCTGTACTACAATTCCTATCATACTCCGTTACAGGCATCCCTACCACTACTACTCCACAAATGCAACTGTATAGTCCTATACCACACAAGAGTAGAAGAGTAGTCAGCAAGCCGGGTCAAAGCCAGTGGAATGGATAAAGCCAAATCAGAAACAAGAGTATGGTCAGTACCAAATATCACTCTAAGCCAGAATCAGGAACCAAAGGAGAAGTCAGGAACAAGCCGGGGTCAGAATCCAATAAACAGCAATATAAATGGCCTCAGAGAGTTCCTTAAATAGAGGAGAGAGATCCCTGATAGGTGCATGGAAATCGGCGGGGAAACCGCAACCAATCGCTGACAAGTCGCAGGGCGACGGAGCGTGGAATCTTGCGCATGCGTACCGATAGCGAGCGTGAATGGCGTCATGTTGCTAAGTAACGGTTGTCAAGCTCAGCATATGCATGCGAGTAGAACGGCAAGCATCTCTAATCAGCGGGACACCGATTCAGCAAGGAGACAGGGGCAGAAACAGGACGGCGACTGACAATTATATACACAGAGGGCCTGATTCATTAAGGAAAGTAGGCAAAAAGAGTTTTCTCTTGGACAAAACCATGTTACAATGGAAGGGGTGCATATTAGATTTTTATTTTGCACATAAGTTAAATACTGGCTGTTTTTTTCATGTAACATACAAATACTTTATTTTTACACAGATATTTAAAGGACATGCCCTTACTCAAATATAAATCTAGTCCCACCTGTTTAAATTTAGCTCCCCCTCCAATGCAACATGGTTTTGCCAAGGTGCAAACTTACTCATTTTTTTAACTTTTTCTTAATGACTCAGGCCCAGAGAGTTCATCACTGTGGCTATCTCTGTTTCAACATTATTGATCTACGCTGCCTACTTAATGACAGCAGTTGCCACCACAACTATCAATAATATATGGGTTACTGATGGATAAAATAAACACAATATTGCTAGTTTACCGATGTTTATAATTGCAAAGGAATCCATTTATAATTTCTGCACTAGGACAACTTACTGACTGCTATTGGAGAACACTGACAAGCTTGTGGGGCACCAGATTATATGTGACAGTACTGGTGGTAGTTTACTGCAACTGTCCTTGTATAGATATTTTAGGAACTTCTGAAGTCAGTTCAGAAGAAGTCAGCTCAGTAGATGAATGTATTGTTTTGCATCTCTGCCTGTATACTATGAAAATTATGCTTCTATTTGCCTAATTGTCCAATAGTCACAGTAGTGATTTGCATGTATCCAGCTAGAATTCTAATGGGAAGATTACATCTTTGATTCACTAGATCTGTGGTATAATGCAGCTTGGTCTAAACTATGAGAAAGAAAGAAAGCAGATTTAAGAGGACGTGAAGGATAACTAATGTTCTTAATGTCTGTGGTCTGTGCAATATTTCATTAATTTTATTTCATGTCTTTTTTTCTCTTCATTCTACAGTGTCGCCACTCATGTTTTGTATGCAATTCGCATTGTTTATATTCTTCCTGTGTGCAGACAACTGAAAATCAGTAATTCTCTTATTCTGCATACAGTTTTCAGTGTCTTTAAACTGCATACTGTTGACGCCTCTTTCCACTATAGAATAAATCTTCCAATATGTTAAAACTTAATTCTGTAAATCAAACATTAACGACTCAGACACAGATGTACATTTGGCAAGAACTAGGTCAAGAAGTAGAATAAATTGATGGCAGACAAAACAAAATGCTTGAGACAGCTAAAATAACTAAATACTGAACCAAACGAATGGATGGTCGAATTGCCCTGCCTCCACTAGACCACGGACATTCTCCCTTACCAAATGACCGGTGCTAAATCTGGCGTCAGAGTGACTACACCCCCAAAGGGTCCCCTGCACAAATAGACCAAGATCCACCTTTCCCTCGATGGGGGCAGTGACCAGCGGCTAATCGGCAGTAGCGCAGTATGTATCAGTCGCTGATCACAATGCTTTCCTTCCAACTGTGCCCCCTCTGTATGAAGGAGAGAAAAAGGTTCATAACAAAAAATAATACCATATATGTTAATGTACAGTACAAATTAAAGGACGGGAGGTTTTGTGCAGACAAAGAGGCAGAACGACAGCATGAGAGGATTTTTATATGAAAATCCAGGGCCTACCCCCATTGGCTGTAAGAGGCCTACAGTAAAAAGCTCTTGATAGGTAAGTGTTTGTGTTTAGGAGCACAAACTTCATGATTTTAAGTGCGTTTGTCTGTAGGACGTCTCTTGTCATTCTTAACCTATATATGTGGGTGACCAGAAGTGATGGATTCAGCTCTTTGGCACACAGGTAAAGCAATCAGCTATCATAAGTCCATGGTAATACAGACTTCTGATTACCAAATTGACGGTTGAAATTGCTGCACACATAGACAGCGTTATGCATGCTCAAAGAGCCACTCATTGGGCAGCCCTAAGGCTAAACATTGAGGGCCTGCTTCTTCTTCATGTCACATCTTGTGTGAAAATGCTCTGTGCATGCTTAGAAGTGGACTTTAAGCCAGTGAGTGCAATTACATCCAATTCATTCCATGTACAGTAAGGGCATGCCGAGGTACAGCGCACGCATAGTTGTCTGACTCAAGCTTTGGGCATCTTTTCAGCACTTTTTTAGCATATCATTTGCACCTGCTACAAGACAGTTGCAAGAGCCGACTGATAGTGATGACTGACTGACATGTATGCATGGCAGAACATGTTGGCAAGTAAAAGAAACTATAAAAATGCATTTTATGTACAGTAAACATTAAGAACATCCTGATTTATGTACTTCATGTAAAACAAAGTATTTTACAATACATTTGTATTAATGATTATTAGCATTAATAGCTGTAAATTAATTTGATAAAATATTTGTTTTTGCATGTGTTCCAATGAGACTTGATAGTGCACATATGCACGTGCGCATCCTGCAGTGTGTTCTGCTGTTCTGCATATAGCAAGTAATGTATAGCCAGAGCGTACTTATACCCATATTGAAATGGAAACATTTCTTGAGATCTGCTTGTGTTTGAATATGGGCGTACATGCATGCAAGTTATGTCTGTTCTTTTTAAACGCAACTTACAGAACTCAATACAGAACTCAGGAGACACAGTGGATCTGAGTCATTAGGGAAAATGGGAAAAGAAGAAGTAAATGTGATCCTGGACAAACCATGTTACAATGCAAGGGGTGCAAATTAGTTTATTATTTTGCACATACTGGCTGTTTTTTCAAGTAGCAAACAAATACTTGATAGCTTTACTTTTACACTGAAATTTAAAATTGATCTATTACATGCTCCATCCCAACTATAAATCTGTCCCCACATTTTAAATATACCTACCCCTTCAAAGCAACATGATTTTGCCCAGGTGCAAAGCTACTCCTTTTTATGCTTCGCCAGGAGTATTAAATTCTCAGCTCACCTGCCACAAATCAGTGTTTCCTGTGTTACTATTTCATGCAACGGCTACTGAGTCCTAGGAGCACAAAATCTTTGCCTGAGTATGCTGGGAGAATGATGCGGCTTCCTTTTGATAGCCAAAGACTGCTTGTGTGAGCTAGAAACATGACAACGACATATGTCATGTGAATAGAACAATTGATTAGACAGCTGAGGCATTCAACATGCTGGTATATTCTACGGATAACCTATGGTCACAGGGCGCTCACTTCATGCTGAGTGCCAAAGTATATTCTTCTTATTATTAGTGTGATATTTCATGAGTCAGAGAATGAGTTATGTTGTTATATGTATAATATGCTGTATATTAAGTTGTGGTTGCAGACTCATTGGCACTGGTTACACCATGTTCATGCCCTGACATTTGGAATCCACCCCAACAATGTTGAAAATCTATGAAACCACCCAATCTGCAGCTCAGTAGAGAGCTCAGACTGCTTGGCAAACATCCGAGGATAAGGCACTGTTGGCCACGCCCCAATAACTTTGTGGCCACAACTCTTTTCCTACTATGTGTGTGTGTGTGTGGGGGGGGGGGGTTGCAGAAAGTTGCTGTATTGGGGCCCTAAATTCCTCTTGACGACACTTTGGAGATAGGAGGACAGGCACTCTGTCCCTGAACAGTACAACTACAATCAACAGCTGAGCAGAATTTTCCGGACTATATATTTATGTATTCAGCCCCTAGGGACAAAAATTGGTAAGCAGCTTAGCTTCCCATTGGTTAGAGATGGGCCAATGAGTGAGGTTGTAGGAATGGGGCCTAGTTGTTTCTTGTTTTCTTTTATTTTGCTAATTTACGTTCCATCTGTTAGTTTACCAGGTGGAGACCTTCATTTGCACCCAAACACTAGACTCTGACCAAAAGTCTTCTACCTTTGAGTCTATTCCTGTCACAGTATGGTGAAGAATGCAAGTTCTGTGAAGATCTGTGTGTATTATTGTAAAGAGAATATTATATGGACATTTGTGGACATTTGTCTTTGGAGACACAGAAGAGACTAGAGTGTATATTTACTAAACTGCGGGTTTGAAAAATTGGAAATGCTGCCTACAGCAACCAATCAGATTCTAGCAGGCATTTATTTAGTACATTCTACAAAATGACAGCTAGAATCTGATTGGTTGCTATAGGCAACATCTCCACTTTTTCAATCACACAGTTTAGTAAATATACCCCTAAATGTATTGGTGAACTGTTCGGTCACAGTTAATGATTGCTGTTTTGTTGCACAGAAAGTCAAAGGTTTAAAAAGTGTGTGAATCTCTGTTGCACATGGTGCAGAGAAATATGCATTACAAAAAGATGCTGCTGTGACACATGTTAGGAGTTGTAGTGCCACTCCTGTTTGATCATTTTCACGTGAACTTAGTTTTAAAGATTTGTCCTTGGAAATGTTCCTATTTTTTAGTATTGACTAACTACCCATAAAGATCTTTTTATGCCTGCTAGATTCTCATTTCACAACTTATTTATTGAAGAGATTTATTAAAAAATGTAAAAACATATGTAGTAATTGAACTGCAGAATGAGAATCACCAGGGCAACGGTCGGGACGCTCACATAACAGCACCGCGCCCTGGTAAGTGTGGACAGCGGAGCATATGCGTCATAGGTATAAATTAATTAGGCAGTCTCCTGTGGCTGATTTCATGGCCTAACTGTCTGTCTCCTGATTGGGCAATACCGCTATTAAAGGCAGGGATGGCTTAGCCTCCCTGCCGGTTATAACATCCTGTGTACTATACTTTGCTGACCAATTTGGTACCGGGGCCACAATATATCACCCTCAACTGGTCTCAATTCCACTGCACATATGGCTGGTCCTACATCCTCTGCAGCATATAGAGGGTGTAGTTCGAGCGCGTCACTACCTGTTGTTTTCGACGATGACAGGTCATTTTCATTAATTTTGGATTTGGCCCCAACACTGAATGTAGTTTAATATCTGATACGCATCTATCTGGACTGCGTAGTGGAGTGGCCCCAGTACCCAATTTGGTACCGGGGCCACAATACCTCCTCCAACTAGTCTGAATTCCACTTGACAACTGGCTGCTCCTACATCCTCTGCAGCATATACAGGGTGTAGTTCCAGCGTGTCATTACCTCTTGTTTTTGACGATGGCAGGTCATTTTAAATAAATTTGGATTTGGCCCCAACACTTAATGTATTGTAATATCTGATATGCATGTATGTGGACTGCGTAGTGGAGTGGCCCCGGTACCCAATTTGGTACCGGGGCCACAATATATCACCCTCAAGGGGTCAGAATTCTACTGCACAGATGGCGGACACCGGATGCAAGTCTAACACCAACATAGCTGTTAAGGCTGCATTTTTTTTTTTTTTGTAACTACAAAAAAAAAAACCTTGCAATAGAAATGGCAGTTCCTCTTTTTTGGAAATACAGAAAGAAAGAAATAAAGTAGTAATAGAAATGGCAGTTCCTCTTTTTTGGAAATACAGAAAGAAAGAAAGAAAGAAAGTAGTAATAGAAATGGCAGTTCCTCTTTTTGGGAACTACATAAAGAATTAAAGTATTAAATAGAAGTGGCAGTTCCTCTTTTTGGGAATCACATATACAATTAAAGTATTAAATAGAAGTGGCAGTTCCTCTTTTTGGGAACTACATATACAATTAAAGTATTAAATAGAAGTGGCAGTTCCTCTTTTTGGGAACTACATATACAATTAAAGTATTAAAAACTGTGGCTGAAATGATTGGTTTGTTTGGGCCCCCACACAAAAAAAGCTATTCATCTCTCCCTGTACAAACTAAACTGGCTCTACTGAGGCAAGATTTCGTCCTCATCCTCAGATTCCTGGCCCCCTTCAGTGTGTACTTCCTCATCCTCACACATTATCAATTCGTCCCCGCTGGACTCCACAACCACAGGTCCCTCTGTATTATCTGGAGGGCACTGCTGTGCTTGATTAAGGACTTGATAATTCATTTTTATGAACATAATTTTTTCAACGTTCTGAGGAAGCAACCTCCTTCGCCGCTCACTGACCAGGTTCCCCGCTGCACTAAAAACTCTTTCGGAGTAAACACTGGAGGGGGGACAACTAAGGTAAAATAGAGCCAGTTTGTACAGGGGCTTCCAAACTGCCTTTTTTTCCTGCCAGTAACAATATGGACTGTCTGACATGTCTATTTGGATGGTGTCAGCAAAGTAATCCTCCACCATTTTTTCAATTGTAACAGCATCAAATGCAGCGAGAGTAGACATGTCTGCAATGGTTGGCAGGTCCTTCAGTCCAGACCAGATGTTCTCAGCATCCCCACCAGCGGGTCTTTGAGGAAAACTGAGCTTTTTCCTTGCAGCCACAGGTGTGGAAGAAAATGATGGAGGAGCTGGTGGCATGTCACGGTCCTCTTCAGAGGACAATTTCCTGACCAGCAGGTCTTTGCACCGCTGTAGACTTGTGTCCGCCGGAAACAGAGATACAACATACGCTTTAAACTGAGGATCCAGCATGGTGGCCAGAATGTATTCCTCTGACTTTAAAAGAGTGACCACCCTCGGATCCTGGCAAAGCGTACGAAGGGCTTCATCAACAAGAGCTACATGCTTTGTTGAATCGCAATGGTTTACCAGCTCCTCCCTCACTTTCTCCAGCTGCTTCTGCAACAGCCTGATCAGGGGAATCACCTGACTCAAGCTGGCAGTGTCGGAACTGACTTCTCGTGTGGCAAGTTCAAACGGCTGCAGAACCTTGCACAACACGGAAATCATTCTCCAGTGCGCTTGACTCAGGCGCATCCCCACTCCTTTTCCTATGTCGTAGGTGGCTGTGTAGGCTTGAATGGCCTTTTGCTGCTCCTCCATCCTCTGCAGCATATAGAGGGTGGAGTTCCAGCGCGTCACAACCTCTTGTTTGAGGTGATGGCAGGGCAGGTTGAGACTTTTTTGATGTAGCTCGAGTCTGCGGTAGGCACTGGCAGAATGCCTAAAGTGTCCAGCAATTTTACGGGCAAGCATCTCCTGCACACCCTTGTCACTCTTCAGGTAATGCTGCACCACCAAATTAATGGTGTGGGCAAAACATGGAACGTGCTGGAAATTGCCCATATGTAATGCCCGCACAATGTTACTGGCGTTGTCTGACACCACAAATCCCCTGGAGAGATGATTTCCCTCAGTTTCTCTAAGAGGTTGTCAGCGTTGTGCCTCTTATTAAAACCTGTGATACACAATGTTGCCTGCCTTGGCACGAGCAGCTGTTGTGGAGATGCTGCTACTGATGCAGCTGCTGCTGTTGCTGCGGAAGGCGATACATCTACCCAGTGGGCTGTCACAGTCATATAGTCCTTCGTTTGCCCTGAACCACTTGTCCACATGTCCGTGGTTAAGTGGACAGTGGGTACAACCGCATTTTTAAGAGCACTGAGGACACTTGTTCGTACTTCTCTGTACATCTTTGGTATCGCCTGCCTAGTAAAGTGGAATCTCGACGGGATTTGGTACCGGGGACACAATACCTCCATCAACCGTCTAAATCCCACTCCACTGATGGTGGACACCGGACGCACGTCTAACACCAACATTGCTGTTATTGACGCAGTTATCCATTTTGCCATAGGATGACTAGTGTCGTACTTGGTGCTCATGGCAAACGATTGTTGGACGGTCAGCTGTTTGGTGAAAGACGTAGCGTTCTTGCGACTTCCCCTCTGGGAAGATGACCGACTACCAGCAGCAACAGCAGCAGCGGCAGTAGTAGGCATACCGCTGCAGGATTCCTCAGATGAATCCCGTATTGAAGAGGACTCAGTCTGGCTGGTGACATGGCCTGCAGGACTAAATCTCATGGAGATCGTGGAGGAAGTTGACGAGGAGGGTGTTGGTGGTGTGTATCCAACAGGGCCAAGGGATTTAGGTGTCCCTGGACTGCTGACGGTCCTAGCCCCAGTTCCTTAACTAATCACTGAACTATGAAGGTTATTCAGGTGACGTATAAGGGAGGATGTCCCTAGGTGGCCAAGATCCTTACCCCTGCTTATTTGAGCTTTACATAAGCTACATATGGCCATACATTTGTTATACGGATTGGGGTACAAATAACTCCAGACAGAAGAGGTGCATTTCT
The DNA here is from genome assembly GCF_038048845.1 of Mixophyes fleayi. Taxonomy (NCBI): domain Eukaryota; kingdom Metazoa; phylum Chordata; class Amphibia; order Anura; family Limnodynastidae; genus Mixophyes; species Mixophyes fleayi. Next base: position 48,120,669 of record NC_134413.1, on the reverse strand, counting down.
TGGTCTTCTGACCAGGCATGACGATAGGCTTTTTCATCCCATGGACATTCACTTTTTTCCCCCCTGGTGCCTCATTTAAAATAACCACATCAGCATCCTCCTCATCAAGTTCCTCCACAACGGCAGCTACATCAATAGCCTCCTTGACACCTTGATTATCCAAATCTGGATCTACACTGTGGGTCATCCTTCCAGCATATGCAGAGGGTGTGCTGCAAATGGTGGATGGAGTCACCTCTTCCCGTACAGTGATGGGAAGGTCAGTCTTCACAACCACCAACACCCTTGGACTCGCTTTGGGGATTTGTGATGTCATCTGTTTAGAAGGCAGAGTTGTTTGCTGTGTTGTTGCTGACAGCATAACTCTTTTAAATTTTTTGGAGTGGAGGGGAGGAGGAGGGCTTAGATCCTTGGGTGACGCTGAACCACTAGTGCTGAACACGGGCCAGGGCCTAAGCCGTTCCTTGCCACTCCGTGTCGTAAAGGGCATATTGTCAAGTTTACGTTTCTCCTCAGATGTTTTCAATTTTCTTTTTATACTAATTGTAGTGAACTTTTGCTTTTTGGATTTTACATGCCCTCTACAAGGAGATTGGGCATCGGCCTTGGCAGACGACGTTGATGGCATTTCATCGTCTATGTCATGACTAGTGGCAGCAGCTTCAGCATTAGGAGAAAGTGGGTCTTGGTCTTTCCCTACTTTATCCCCCAAATTTTGGTACTCCATTATATGCAACACACGTTGTATTACAGTACTATTTTTTAAATACTGCAAGTATAACAGTGAACAATTTTTAATAGATTGCAGTATTAATGTTAATGGACTGCAATAATTTTTTTTTGACTTTTTAGAATATTTTTTTATATTTTGTTAAAAGGATTTTTGTCGAATTATAATTTTTTTGGAAGATTTTTTAATACTTTTAAAATAAAGATGCACTTAGCAAAACAAAGCACAGGACAAAAGCACTGCTGGACTCAGCAAGGACAGAGCACTGGACTGATGCACCACTGGACTCAGCAAGGACAGAGCACTGGACTGATGCACCACTGGACTCAGCAAGGACAGAGCACTGGACTGATGCACCATTGGACTCAGCAAGTACACAGCACTGGACTGATGCACCACTGGACTCAGCAAGGACAGAGCCCTGGACTGATGCACCACTGGACTCAGCAAGGACACAGCACTGGACTGATGCACCACTGGACTCAGCAAGGACTTTTTTGATTTTTTTTTTATATTTAAAAGGATTTTGGTAGAATTTTCCTTTTTTTTTTCTTTTTATGGAAGAATTTTTAATACTTTTCAAAGAAATATGCACTTTGCAGAACAAAGCACAAGACAAAATGCACCGCTGGACTCAGCAAGGACAGAGCACTGGATTGATGCACCACTGGACTTAGCAAGGACTTTTTTTTTTTTTTTTTTATATTAATTTAAAAGGATTTTGGTAGAATTTTTCTTTTTTATTCTTTTTATGGAAGTATTTTTAATACTTTTGAAAGAAATATGCACTTTGCAGAACAAAGCACAGGACAAAATGCACCGCTGGACTCAGCAAGGACAGAGCACTGGACTGATGCACCACTGGACTCAGCAAGGACAGAGCACTGGACTGATGCACCACTGGACTCAGCAAGGACAGAGCACTGGACTGATGCACCACTGGACTCAGCAAAGACACAGCACTGGACTGATGCACCACTGGACTCAGCAAGGACTTTTTTGATTTTTTTTTAATATTAATTTAAAAGGATTTTGGTAGAATTTTTCTTTTTTTTTCTTTTTATGGAAGTATTTTTAATACTTTTGAAAGAAATATGCACTTTGCAGAACAAAGCACAGGACAAAATGCACCGCTGGACTCAGCAAGGACAGAGCACTGGACTGATGCACCACTGGACTCAGCAAGGACAGAGCACTGGACTGATGCACCACTGGACTCAGCAAGGACAGAGCACTGGACTGATGCACCACTGGACTCAGCAAAGACACAGCACTGGACTGATGCACCACTGGACTCAGCAAGGACTTTTTTGATTTTTTTTTTTATATTAATTTAAAAGGATTTTGGTAGAATTTTTCTTTTTTTTTTTCTTTTTATGGAAGAATTTTTAATACTTTTCAAAGAAATATGCACTTTGCAGAACAAAGCACAAGACAAAATGCACCGCTGGACTCAGCAAGGACAGAGCACTGGACTGATGCACCACTGGACTTAGCAAGGACTTTTTTTTTTTTTTTTTTTATATTAATTTAAAAGGATTTTGGTAGAATTTTTCTTTTTTTTTCTTTTTATGGAAGAATTTTTAATACTTTGAAAGAAATATGCACTTTGCAGAACAAAGCACAAGACAAAATGCACCGCCGGACTCAGCAAGGACAGAGCACTGGATTGATGCACCACTGGACTCAGCAAGGACACAGCACTTGACTGATGCACCACTGGACTCAGCAAGGGCTTTTTTTTATTTATTTTTTTTATATTAATTTAAAAGGATTTTGGTAGAATTTTTCTTTTTTATTCTTTTTATGGAAGTATTTTTAATACTTTTGAAAGAAATATGCACTTTGCAGAACAAAGCACAGGAAAAAATGCACCGCTGGACTCAGCAAGGACAGAGCACTGGACTGATGCACCACTGGACTCAGCAAGGACAGAGCACTGGACTGATGCACCACTGGACTCAGCAAGGACAGAGCACTGGACTGATGCACCACTGGACTCAGCAAAGACACAGCACTGGACTGATGCACCACTGGACTCAGCAAGGACAGAGCACTGGACTGATGCACCACTGGACTCAGCAAGGACAGAGCACTGGACTGATGCACCACTGGACTCAGCAAGGACAGAGCACTGGACTGATGCACCACTGGACTCAGCAGGACAGAGCACTGCCAAAAGCACCACTGGACTCAGCAGGACAGAGCACAGCACAGCACGAGAAATAGCAGGACAGAGGACCACCTAACACACCCTCCCTCTTCCCTGATCAATGCCCGAGTGCAGATGGCGGCGGCAAGCGGGGAATTTAAAGGTACCGAGTATCGCGAGATCCGACAGCGGGATTATGACTCAGAGCCTCCTTTTAAGTTTCGGAATCAGCGGGAATACCCGGACAGTGCTCGGATCTGACTCGGATCCGCAATGTTTGGGGGGGCTCGGATTCCAGGAATCCGAGTGCGCTCATCCTTACTTGCAACCTGCTCTGATCTCTGGCCTGTCCCTGTTTATACTGCTCGCTAGTGACCCATGACCTTTGGACTGTGTCTGGTATTTGTCTCCTGTGTTTCGGTTACACTCCACCTATGAATTAATGGTCGCTAATGATAAACTTTTGCTATGCTAGAGTGAAGTCCTGGGGGCATCCGAGTACCTTACAACACAATCAGTTCTACAGGAAATATATAGGTGTAGAACTTTATCCAATCTGTTTTAAAGTTTATCTAGGTAGCCGTTAGCGCTAACAATGATTGTGTTTTGTAATCCTGTAAAGTCTATATAGACTGACTTGTATGATAGCTCCCCCGCTTCATCAGAACTTCCCCTAATCTGTCCTCTTTCAAACGAACATTAAAAACCCACCTTTTCCTTAAAGCCTTCCAGTCTCATGCCTAAACTCCCACCGGTCGGCTACCTCTCTTTCTCATCCCTTCTTCCCTTCTCCCCCTTCCTCGACTCCATCTCCGTTTCTCCCGTCTCTCCGTCTCATCCATGTGTCTGTCTGTCTTCCCCTCCCTTTAGATTGTTCGCTCCTTTGAGCAGGGCTCTCCTACCTTCTGTTTCCATCACTTTTAACTGCGCTCTCCAGCTACTCAGCTCACCTCCTCTTAGTCCCTCTGCCCTCTGTCTCCTCTCGCTTCTCTCCGCTCCACTCAGTGACTCTAAACCTGTCATCCGTGCCCACACTCTTGGGCCATAGTTACCTGATTATACTCACTTTTCCCCTCCCTCCCTCTCTTTCATGCTGTGCCTGAGCCCCCAGAGTTATAGTGCTTACTGTTACTTGTACTGTGCTGTTTCACCTTGTACTGTGCCATTGTTTGTCCTTGTACGGCGCTACGGATACTTTGTGGCGCCCTATAAATAAAAATTATTAATAATAATAATAATAATAATAATAATTCCTGGGCACACTGTCCCAAAAGTGGTGCTTAGATGTTTCTTCATTAATGAGGCACCAAGCTGTCACAAACTTACTTGATTTCATGCTGCTGATTTTCCTGTCTCTGTGTACAGCAACACTTCCTGGTTTGAGTGGTCACATGATCGTGGCTGGGAGGCGGCTTTTACTTTCCACAGACTATATTAAGCTCATCTGGACACTCCAGCCTTGTCAGAGCAACAAGTTACCACTTACCTGTTCCTGGCTCCTGTGCTTCGTGGATTGCTGAGTCTTCCAGTCTCCTGTGTCTTCCTGTGTTCTGATCTCTGCTTGTTAGACTATCCTGGCTCTCCAACCCCTGTGTACCGACACGGCTTGCTGACTATCCCCGGTTTGATTGACTCCGAGTTGCCTCCTGATTCTGCCTGCGTCCATTCCTGTGTACCGACCCGGCTTGATTGACTCCGCATCTTCCGCTCCACTCTGCTGCACTACTTCTTGGGGCGAACCTGAGGACCGCGACCTGCGACTCCTGGCAGAGAAGCCCACCCCGCCTTGCGGTGGTTCTTGGTGAACACCGGGGAGATCGTTAGACTCCGCACCTCAGGTAAGCCAGCGCTAATCAAGATTAGTAATAGTAATCCAGTATCTGTTACACAAGCACAGTGTGTATATCTGCACAGATTCCAGGAGTACATGAAGATCCTGAGGGCCAAACCACCCTAGGTAGACATCCATGCCAGGTCTTTGTATCTGTTAACCCTGGTGTTCTGTTCGTGTCTACTATACAGATGTATTGTTCAGGTCAGTATGACTCGTATCATAAAATTACGCTTTTCATTATTAATATATTAAAGTACTATTCTGTAAACTTTTTTTGGGTTAAATAAAGATATTGTTCTTTCAAAAACATTTGCAGTAATATGTAACATGAGAATTACAAATATGTTTGTTGCACTTGGTACTGTCAGGCCATAGGCCTAGGGATGCTGAAGAAGAGTGAACACTAACCGGTATTAGCGCAACTGGTCTAACAGGCGCAGAGTCTAACGTTCCCCTGGTATTCACCAGGGACCCCGCAAGGAGGTTTGGACTTTGCTGCACAGGGCACGCAGGTCGTGGTCCTATTAGCCAGTCACCAGTGTAGTGTAGAAGGGTCAGACGGTTCCGGGTCACAGCAATCAGGAATATCAGGTACAAAGGGTAATCCAGTAGAATAGTCGCCAAGCCGAAGTCACAGTACAGTATGGGTCACACAGAAGAGTAGAATGGTCGCCAAGCCGGGGTCACAACAGAAAATCAGGAGGCAGGATACTCTTGAGTATGAAGAGGGTGAGGAAGCCAGGAACACTGGTGGTGAACCTGTTACTCTGGCACCCTAATAGCGCCAGAGGCAGGTTTAAATAGGACCCTGGCTGCGGTGATTGGTGGAGAGAGGGAGGCGGCACTGGAGAGAGAAGCGGCGTCCCATTGCCTAGCAACGGGACTGAGAACAGGGCGCATGCGCCCGACACCCGGAAGTAGGTCCGCGGCAGCCGACAGCAGAGGCAGACGTCCGTTCCCCGTCTGACAGGGCATCAGCGGGGACGGCGTCTGACAGTACCCCCTCCCCTCCTCCCTCTCGGAGAAGGATTAACTTTCTTCAGAAATTTTGCAAGGAGGCGAGGAGCATGAAGGTCGGCTTCCGAGACCCACGATCTCTCCTCAGGACCGTAGCCCTTCCACTGTACCAGATACTGAGGTTTGCGCTGGAACAAACGTCTCTTCAGAATCCTTTCGATCTCGAATTCATCACCTAAAGATGTTTTGATAGGTGGAGGAGGAGCAGGTTCTTTGAAGAATTCGTTGAGAATTAGAGGTTTCAGCAATGAAATATGAAATGTGTTATGGATCTTGAGAGACGGAGGTAATGAAAGCTTGAAGGAAACAGGATTGATGACTTGTGATATGGCAAAGGGACCAATAAACTTAGGAGCCAATTTCATGGATGGAACTTGAAGTCGAAGGTTGCGCGTAGACAACCAAACACGGTCTCCCACCCTCAGGACCGGAGAAACTCTCCTATGATGATCAGCCGCTTTCTTCTGTCTTTGTACTGAAGTAGACAGTGCTGCTTTGGTTTGAGACTAAATTTGAGAAAAGTCATGGATGAGAGTATCAGCCGCTGGTACTAGAGAAGAGGGAGCTTCGGATAAGAAAGGAGGAGTGGGATGTCTGCCATAGATAATGAAGAATGGTGAACGACCAGAGGATGAATGTAGAAGATTGTTGTGGGCGAATTCGGCCCAATACAGAAGCTCACTCCACAACGTTTGAGGCAAAACACCGCAGGAAACACTCTAAGTCCTTATTCACTCGTTCTGTTTGTCCATTTGTTTGAGTGTGATATCCGGAGGAAAATTTGAGACTGACTCCAATCTTATTACAAAAGGCTCTCCAGAATTTAGCGACAAATTGTACTCCTATGTCAGAGATGATCTCCTGAGGACATCCATGGAGACGGAAGATATTTTTTAGAAACAAATCTGCGAGTTTAGGAGCTGAAGGGAGACCTTTACAAGGAGTAAAGTGTGACATTTTTGAAAAGCGGTCTACCATGACCCAGATGGTGTTGTAGCCGTTGCTCAAAGGAAGATCGGTGATGAAGTCCATCGTGATGCTGGTCCAGGGAGAATCAGGAATAGGAAGAGGAAGGAGAAGACCAGGAGGACTTTGTCTAGGCACCTTATGGCGGGCACAAACCGAACATGCAGATACAAAATTTTTGAACATCCGAAGCAAGTTTGGGCCACCAATACTATCTGGAAAAGAATTCCTTCGTTCTTTTGTAACCGGCATGACCAGCAAATTTGGACTCGTACGCCCAATATAGTAATTTAGAGCGGAGATGTGGTTCCTCAAACGAACACCCCGGAGGGGGAGAGATTGTTGACGAATTGGTAATGGCCACTACTTGCATCGGATTTAGAACCATCCTGTTGTCTTAACAGGCGAGAGCATCTGTATTATCAAAGGACCTGGAAAGTGCATCGGCCTTGGAGTTCTTGGAACCGAGACGGAAGGTAAGGATAAGTCGAAATCTGGAAAAGAAGAGAGACCAGCGAGCCTGGCGGGGGTTAAGACATTGTGCCTCCTGGAGGTAAGTAAGATTCTTGTGGTCTGTCATCACCGTGACGGGATGTAAGGCACCCTCCAACAAGTGGCGCCACTCCTCAAGGGCAATCTTGATGGCCAATAATTCTTTGTCACCGATTCCATAATTTAGTTCACTCCTGGAAAATTTCTTAGGCAAGAATCCACAAGTCTCCAGTGTACCCGAAGAAGATCTCTGGGAAAGTACTGCTCCAATTCCTACTGAAGAAGCGTCTACCTCAAGAAAAAATGGTCTCCCCTGGTCAGGCTGTTTAAGTATGGGGGCCGAAAGAAATGCTTTTTTAAGCGTTTTAAAAGCCAGTATAGCTTCGACAGGCCACAGTTTGCTGCAGGCACCTTTACGAGTTAATGCTGTGATGGGACAGATGATGGACGAAAAATCTTTAATGAACTGACGGTAATAGTTGGCAAACCCGATGAAGCGTTGAGTAGCCTTGAGGCCAATTGGTAATGGCCAGTTGATAATGGCCTCTACTTTCTTTGGATCCATCAATAGACCAGTGCCAGAAACTATGTACCCCAGAAACGGAACTTGTGAACATTCAAAAAGGCATTTCTCCAGTTTACAATATAAGGAAAATTTTCTGAGACGAGAAAGAACAGTCTTGACATGAAGACGATGAGAGTATATATCAGATGAAAATATTAAAATATCGTCCAGGTAGACAATCACGAACTGATACAGGAGATCCCTGAAGATCTCGTTGACAAAATCTTGAAAGACTGCTGGAGCATTGCAAAGTCCAAAAGGCATCACTAAGTATTCGTAGTGCCCATCACGGGTGTTAAATGCCGTTTTCCACTCATCGCCTTCCCAAATGCGGATCAGGTTGTAGACCCCTCTGAGATCTAATTTAGAGAAGATCTTGGCTCCTCTGATCCGATCGAATAGTTCTGTAATTAAAGGGAGAGGATAACGGTTTTTGATGGTGATGGCATTAAGACGGCGGTAGTCTATGCAAGGTCTTAATGATCCGTCTTTTTTCTTTACAAAAAAGAATCCAGCTCCTGCGGGCGAGGTGGACTTTCTGATAAATTCTCTTTGAAGGTTGTCTGAGATATATAAGGACATCGCCTTCGTCTCGGGAAGAGCCAGTGGGTAGACTCTACCCTTGGGAATTAGTTCAATGGGACAATCCCATGCCCGATGTGGTGGAAGACTCTCTGCAGCAGTCTTGCTGAAAACATCAATAAAGTCTAAATACGGCTCTGGTAGTTTGACCTGGGAGTCCAGAGAGAGACAAGGAAGGTGGTTGGGAGGAAGTACCTTTGAGAGACATTGGTCGAAACATGAGAAACCCCAGGAGGTAACTTGAGCGTGAACCCAATCAAATTGTGGTGAATGTTTTCTGAGCCATGGTAACCCTAAGATGATGGAGTTAACGGACTGTGGAATGACCAGAAACTGAATGCACTCTTGATGAAGAACCCCTACCTGCAACTGGACTGGAGCGGTAGTGTAGGTGATGGAACCGTTGCTGACACTGTTACCGTCGACTGCAGTAAGAACCAGTGGTTGCGGCAATGGAGAGCAGGGTATGTGAAGCTTAGACACCAGAGTGGCGGAGATGAAGTTTCCTGCAGATCCGGAATCCACGAATGCAGAACAATTTAGGGAGGTATCCGAGAACTTGAGGGTGACAGGCATCAGAAAACTGTTATCTTTGGAAGGAGAGGGAGAATGAAGGCAGGAACCTAGAACAACCTCCCTGATGTTGCCTAGGCGGTGAAGTTTTCCAGCCTCTTCAGACAAGAAGACAACAGATGACCGGATTCTCCACAGTACAAACACAAACGATTTTTATTCCTACGTTCTCTCTCATCCCGAGACAAACGAGAGCGTCCAATTTGCATCGGTTCTTCCGCTGGGAGAGCTGGCAATTGGAAACGGGGAGCCAGGCGAACAGTGCGGCGACCCTGGGTCTTTTCCATAGAACGCTCTTGATGGAGAATGTCTACTTTGATGCACAGAGAGACCACATTGTCAAGCTTGGACGGAAGATCTTGAGAAGCCAGAGCGTCCTTGATAGGGTCAGACAGACCTTGCCAATAGGTAGCCGTTAGAGCCTCATCATTCCAGCCATAATTCTGAGGCTAAGGTACGAAACTGAACAGCGTATTGACCTGCAGTAAGGGAGCCTTGGCGAAGAGCTAGCAGACTAGATGCAGCCGATTCAGCTGTTCTAGAGGTAGCAACCGCTCCGATAGGAGGTGCAGAGGCTGGAGCAGGAACAGGAGCAGGGGCTGGAGCTGGAGCCGCTGCCTGAGGAATACTCAGGGAATCCAGGCGAGAAATCACTCCTTGTATACACTGCAGTTTTTCGCTTGATTGGCCTCTTGCTGTTCTACCCGTACTCCTAAATGGATGAGGAGGTCTCAGGCTGAGGGTTCTCCGGTACCGTCAGTCATGGCCAGAGTAAACTGTCAGGCCGTAGGCCTAGGGATGCTGAAGAAGAGTGAACATTAACCGGTATTAGCGCAACTGGTCTAACAGGCGCGGAGTCTAACGTGCCCCTGGTATTCACCAGGGACCCCCGCAAGGAGGTTTGGACTTCGCTGCACAGGGCACGCAGGTCACGTTCCTATTAGCCAGTCACCAGTGTAGTGTAGAAGGGTCAGACGGTTCCGGGTCACAGCAATCAGGAATATCAGGTACAAAGGGTAATCCAGTAGAATAGTCGCCAAGCCGAAGTCATGGTACAGTATGGGTCACACAGAAGAGTAAAATGGTCGCCAAGCCGGGGTCACAACAGAAAATCAGGAGGCAGGATACTCTGGAGTATGAAGAGGGTGAGGAAGCCAGGAACACTGGTGGTGAACCTGTTACTCTGGCACCCTAATGGCGCCAGAGGCAGGTTTAAATAGGACCCTGGCTGCGGTGATTGGCGGAGAGAGGGAGGCGGCACTGGAGAGAGAATCGGCGTCCCGTTGCCTAGAAACGGGACTGAGAACTGGGCGCATGCGCCCGACACCCGGAAGTAGGTCCGCGGCAGCCGACAGCAGAGGCAGACATCCGTTCCCCGTCTGACAGGGAATCAGCGGGGACGGCGTCTGTCAGGTACATGTAATGTTTGTTTTATTATAATTTTTTGATGGACGAGACTTGCATCTGGTACGTTTAACTGCTCCAACTCTCTCCACAGTAGTCGAATGCATATTCTTCACAATTTTGCATGATTCTTCTGTCCCAGGCAGAACGGTCTTGAGGAAATATGGGGCTTGATGAGTACTCTTAGTTTTAGAAAGCTCCGTCTCCTGGACAACCCTGTAATTCCTGGTGGTCTAGTGGTAGAAGGGAAGTGTGGCAGGATGGCAATGTCCACGATGCGGGTGCCGCAAACTGGAAGTTCGTTTTCATGCCGTTGCTTCCATCCAGACATTGAAGGGGTCAGACGCAACTATACTAGCAGCGTACCTAAGTACTAATAAGTTCCCAAAAAGCCCTCAGATAGTGACCCGAAGCTCGCATATATATTATTGGAGAGTCTGCCACAATAGACACACTGCTGCATGGATGTCCCCAGTGCTACAGTATATAACAGTGCATAGCGTACCAAACCTGCCTGCATATCTATCTGCATATGTGTATTCTGCCATATACAAGTGTACACAAGCTGAATAAACCTGCATTCAACTGTTAGTGCCTGATTGCTGCTGTACTATCAGTGACTACCAACTGTGAGTACCTGCATCAAGTCTGATTGTTATCAAGTTCAATAAACAGCATCCTGTTTAAGTTAAAAGCGTTTGTAGTTTCACATCCACCTAACATCGCTGACACCTTTCACAACACCAAAGGTATAACTAATATTTACAAGCTCTTCCAAAAACATTCTCCTCCTGTTGGGGTTTTTTTAAAATGCACTAAATAAATGACAACTAAAATCTGATTGGTTGCTATAGGCAACATCTCCACTTTTCCAAACCCACTTTTTAGTAAATCTTACCTATGATGTTTTAGTATCACACAAAGTCCAGATTTTCATACCATATTTCGCTGGCTTAGAAGGAAAGCATTGTTTGAAAGGGCAGCGCCCTCGAAACCCAGCTAATTGCTCATGTATAGTCACATTTTCAATGTATTATATAATTTTGGAAGACTTTCAACCCATTTTTTTTCCAGATTTCTCTTACAGCAGCAAGTTTGTCTGTGCGCCTTCTTTCATGGCGGCTAGATGTGTCATCAAAATAAATTGCTCACAAAATTTTAAAGAAGGTGGTAAGGGAAATGGTCGCTCTAAAAATATTGCGACATGTTTCACTATTCCACAAGGTTTTCACTGATTCACCATAAGATTTATATACTCCAGCTAATAATAATAGTCCAACGTAAGCTCTAAATGTAATGCTGTTCAAATTTTTATACTTTTCGACACAAACAGGGCTGTCCTTCAATATTTGTGTATTTTGTTGTATACATTTCAATGAAACTAAATATACCATTGAATGCACTTTCCATATCATTTATTCATGCTATTGCATATCTTGTTACACCAGGGCTGGCTTGTAAAGGCAAACTTGCCTTGACAAGCCAGCGCCACTTTAAATTTTAGCTGTCAACTTGCCGATTCCCAGCGAGTTGAAAAAACAGACTTTAATACATTTACCCCAAGAGTATTCTTGATAGTATAAAGAGCCTACCAGCAGGATGTCGAGGAGGATCAAGTTTCCATTTTATTTGACCATCCTTGGAAATAACATATGGAATGTGACGAGTATATGTAGTATACCTAATGACTGATTATTATTTTCTGTTGAATTAATGTATGACAATGTGAATATTTTATGTAACCTCTGAAAGTATGCTTTGCTGACTGACCTAAGTGATCTGTGCAATTGACCAAGAGTCTTTCGAAAGTAGCGAGGCCCAGGATAGATAAGCATCTCGGAGGACTTTGAAACCCCAAAGTTGTAATGGATCTAGTCACTCAAGCAGAGCAGAGGTGAGAGATTATCTGAGGTGCCCAAACATATATCTTAGTGATAGATAATTTACTTTAAAATCTCGGTGTCATTTTGGGAATCAATCTGACTTAATTGAAAATGTAATTCCTACGGTGGGGGTGAAAAGTCTGTGAGAAGGGTTTAAAATCCTCTGCTTTAGACATTGCAGTGTGCATTTTCATGAGGGGGGTCTATCAAGACTGAAATGTTACATATTTCTCCATTGTGTTCCCTCACACACGCCAAGTCTTAACTAGTAAGTAGTGACTCTGGTTTTATTTCCTACTTTATTTCTGAAATTTATTTGTGCAACTTATTGTATGTCTTGTTATTAACTTTTTTGTAATTAAGGCTTGGAAACATTTTTCAGATTAAATACATTTGATCTAGCGTGTTTTCCGTGATTCTTTGTGAACTTACGAAGCCCAGGGAGACTCATGCTACATGTGTATGTGATTTAAGTGTGAAACATTAATAAGTGATTTTGGTGAACGTAAGGACACCATCATAAATCCTTTGTGGTGGCAGAAAAGGTGTATTCATTGCTAAGGGGACGCCAGTCACGGCCAGCTGTTCAGATTGCTGTATGTGAGACAGGCTGGGCATTCGTGAAATGGAGCTGTAGCAACAGGTTGATCTGCAATGTCATGCTCATTGTCGGAATCATCACCTTCACTTTCGTCATTTGTATAATTTTCTTACTACGATACATCTTTACTATCGGATGCTTCCACTAGCACTTGAATCTCGGCCTTGGTCAAAGATTTTCGATAAGCCATAGTGGATATTGATTGTACACAATATCAAACTGAATAGGAGTTACTCCAAGCCATGTATTTGTAGCCATAAGGAGGAAACAAGAACAAACTTGTAGAAACTTGCAGTGCAGTGTAAATATTCTGCTCAACATGTGGACTTGTTCAAACTTGTATAACTGTGTGAATACATGAAATACTGACTTACGTGTAAAACAATAAACTGACACTCTATTCATCACTTGTATAATTTTTGTTGTATATATATGGTCACGCACTGGTATAATATTCATGCCGGGTCATATTGACCCGAACAGTACATTAGAACTAACTACTTATAACTTGTAAATATATAAAACTATTTGGAATGAAAAATAAAATCATAACATATGGAAATCATAGTTACATTCATAACGAACCGACACCAGAATGAATTTTGTGTCGGGTCAAATAGACCCGAAGAGAACAGCAGGGTCAATGAGCTCCTTGCAGACTTCATTCTCCCAGATAAGCTTTGCTGTAGCAGCAGGGATCCCTGTAATAGACTCCATCATGCCCTTAGCTCTGATGAGCTTGAAGATAATCTTTGGGTTTCACAGAGTCCTTTGGATAGATCTGCACAGAAGACAAAGCATATTATACAGTGAGCACTTGGCTTCTTGATGGTCGGGTCCTGGTGCGATAATCCCTCTAAGCGCCTAAACTGGTCATTAATGTTCCTCATATTTACGGTGAATAAGGAAAAAGATGGCATTATTTGGGAGAAAAGAGGTAAGGGCAAATAGTACACATTAGTTGCCACTCCTGTAGAGTGGATCTTCAGCAGACCTTTCTGCTGGATCGCGAGTTTGGGGGGAAAACAGGCTTCTTTCTTCCAGCTATTTGAATAGGGAGATGTTTGGCAAATCTAGGAAATCATCCACCTCTACATCTAAATTACGTTTTTATTGTTATACCATTAGTAAATTTTCTGTCTGTTTAGTAAGACTTATGTTTTTTTTATTATTAATATTTTTATTATTATTATTATTATTATTGTGAAACCACAGTATCAATTTCCCTTTTGGTGACAGCAATGTACATGAAAGAAATAAATGGACTACAATCCTCTTAAACGCGACTTTCACAAATGCATACTATAAACCATAAGTCCACTTGTGGTGAAGACCACAGCAAAGATGATGATGGATAGATGTGTAGGGATGGCAGGCAAGAACAAATCAATGTAAGTGATTTGTCTTTCAGTTCACCAAGGCTTTCAAAAGTTTTTGATCCTTAAAAAAAATATCACGGTAGGGGGTAAATGTGCTGAGAGTTTTCCGGTGGGTTTAAAAAGTGGAGATGTTGCCTATAGCAACCAATCACATTCTAGCTGTCATTTTGTAGAATGTACTAAATTGATGATAGCTAGAATCTGATTGGTTTTTCAAACCTACCGGAAAACTCTTAGCTTGACACGTTTACCCCCTGGTGTTGTTCAAATTATCAGAATATATTTGATAACTGTCCCTGAAAGTCATCTGTCTTGTAAACTCGCCTCTTTTTCCCTCAAATAAATATTATCGTAGGTATGGTTCATATTTTTAACTAATTTATCCTAATTGCGCAGCTAAGCAATATTATAAACAACATTATTCTAATTGTAATTTTAAATTGTTCGCCTGTTAAGTTCTCCTTTTCATATAAATAAATAATTTAGTAGACATGAGTTTAAACAATTCACAGACTTTTGAATTTCGTAATTACATTTTTAAATTTCGAAAAATTCACTTTAATGACAAAAAGTTAGACAACATAAGCAGCAGTTACATCTGCAGTCTATAAAAAGACACTTAAAACATTCATGGAATTGTGCATCATGAACTATGTAGCATGTGTGATGTTCAATAACAAGATTGTTGACCAGTATAATCAATTTTTCCATAGTATTTTAAATGTTATTGAATCAAATGTTGTGGAAAATAGATATTAAAACCAAGGTTTACCTTAGTTGCTAAATAATTATAACGGGACTATAATGTGACATTGCATTCCATAATAACATTGACATGAAACACAATTTGGTTATATTATTTGACATTGATATTAATGATTCAGTTTGTTAAAAAATATAATTTTATATGTGACATACTTCAGAAATCATTATTCACTAAAATACATAATTAAGCCCTGTCTACACAGTATTTCGCAACCTATTTTGAAAATCCTGCTACAATATGATATCAATAAAAAAGTGTTTTAATTAGAATTATAAACTGCACATCTTTTAACAATTGCTTGAAGAGTTCTGTAGAGAGCATTGTTCTCAACTGCTATGACTAAGCCCATGAAAATGTCCCTTAAATTTTAAATACCACTGGTATTCCTAATATTTCACCACAGATTTGAGATTTGCTAATCCATGTGACAGTATGTTGCTGTGCTTCAGTGTGCCAAAATACCTCCATAACTAGAAAAGGACAAGGTAGATGTATGCGTGAAATGGTAGAGTAAACACGTCCATTGGCAACTATCATGAAAGACATAATTCCTTCTATTTTGTGTGCTTACATTGGGCCTGATTCATTAAGGAAAGTAAAGCAAAAAAATGAGTCATTTTTCACCTTGACAAAACCATGTTGCATTGGAGGGGGAGATACATTTAAAATGTGGGGACAGATTTATAGTTGGTGTAGTCCAAAGGCGACTGAAGAATATTAAGATAAATAAAGCTCCAGGTCCAGATGGCATACACCCAAGGGTCCTTATGGAATTAAACTCGGAAATAGCTAGACCGCTATTCTTAATTTTCAGAGATTCAATCTCATCAGGCTCAGTACCAAGGGATTGGCGAATAGCAGATGTGGTGCCGTTGTTTAAAAAGGGGACGAGATCACAACCAGAGAATTATAGACCTGTAAGCCTGACATCAATAGTGGGGAAACTACTGGAAGGTATTTTAAGGGACAGTATTCAGGATTACTTGGTACGCAATAAAATTATTAGTGGGAATCAACATGGATTTGTGAGGGATAGGTCATGTCAAACTAATCTAATTAATTTCTACGAGGAAGTTAGTGGGAACTTAGACATGGGCAGGACAGTAGATGTGGTCTACTTAGATTTTGCAAAGGCCTTTGATACAGTGCCACACAAGAGGTTGGTTTACAAAATAAGGGAACTGGGTCTAGAAATCAAAATTTGTACTTGGATCAAAAACTGGTTAGAGAATAGGGAACAGAGAGTTGTGATAAATGGAACATTTTCTAATTGGTCAAAGGTCTTAAGTGGAGTTCCTCAAGGTTCCGTGCTGGGACCACTCCTTTTTAATATATTTATTAATGACCTTGGTGATGGTTTAGAGAGTAAAGTTTCTATTTTTGCAGATGACACTAAACTCTGTAAGATAATAAAATCAGAGCAAGATGTAGCTTCTCTACAGAGGGACTTAAATAAACTGGAGGATTGGGCGGCTTAATGGAATATGAGGTTTAACACAGATAAATGTAAGGTTATGCATTCAGGGATCAAAAACAAGAACGCAATCTATAAATTAAATGGAATTAATTTGGGAGAATCTATAATGGAAAAAGATTTAGGAGTGCTCGTAGACAGTAGACTTAGCAATAGTGCTCAATGTCAAGCAGCAGCTGCAAGGGCAAACAAAGTATTGGCATGCATAAAAAGGGGCATAGATGCAAGGGAAGACAGTGTAATTTTGCCACTGTATAAATCATTGGTAAGACCTCATCTTGAATATGCAGTACAGTTCTGGGCACCACTCTATAAAAAAGATATTTTGGAACTAGAAAGGGTTCAGAGAAGGGCGACAAAATTGATAAAGGGTATGGAGTCATTAAGTTATGAGGAAAGGTTAGCCAGTTTAGGCATGTTTACTTTAGAAAAGAGGCGCCTAAGGGGAGATATGATTACTATGTACAAATACATTAAGGGTCAATACAGAGAGCTTTCATGGGAACTTTTTACCCCAAGGACCATACACAGGACTCGTGGTCATCCCCTAAGGTTAGAGGAGAGGAAATTTCACAACCAGCAAAGGAAGGGGTTCTTTACAGTAAGGGCAGTCAAGATATGGAATTCATTGCCAGGGAAGGTTGTGATGGCAGATTCAATAGATATGTTTAAGAAAGGGTTAGACAAATTTTTAGCGGAAAGGTGTATCCAGGGATACAACCGTTAATTTAAAATAAAGGATAGTAGTGGATATAGGGTAAAAATTGGATTGCACTATTGAGTCTGGGGGGATTTTCAAAATTGAAACAGATGGGCGGTTGCCTACTCTGGATTAATTTCAAATATAAGTGCAGGATCGCAGGAGATCCAAAATAGGTTGAACTTGATGGACTGGTGTCTTTTTTCAACCTCATCAACTATGTTACTATGTTACATGTCCTAGATCACGTCTAAATGTCAGTGTAAAAATAAAGCTATCAAGTATTTGTGTGCTACATGAAAAATCAGACAGTATTTAACTTATGTGCAAAATAATAAACTAATTTGTACTCCTCGCATTGCAACATGGTGTTACCAATGTTCAAAGTTATTTACTTCAAAACTTATCAGATCTGTTAGTTCAGCGCTCCACTCTGTATGCAGCCTTCTATACAACTTCAAGCAACCACTATAGCTTGTAAACACATAATTACAATAAATCGGTTGTATACATGTAGCGCTTACTTCTTTGCACTCTTATGATGACCTAAAACTCTTACCCAGCATATCACTGAATGTTGATCTGTTAGGTACCTTGGAAGTTGTCCTAAACGATCTTATCAACAACATCAATTAGCGTTTTGCCTGTAACATAAATCTCATAATGGTGTGGTATATCTAGTAAAAGCACAATCTAAACAATCTATGATTGCTTGTGTTTCATAGTCCCGTGCTCAAAATAATTTTCATAAGTGTACAACACCAAAAACTTCTTATTTTCTCAGCACCCCTTTGGATGTGCGCTTACTTTGTTTCAAATATAAAAAGCGCTAAAATGGATGGCAAGCTTTTTGTTCCATTACCGAGTGCATAGCCAAAGAGCTTGTAGATAGTGCAAGTGTATTCATATGTTGTTGGTTAGCCAGTTTTCCTTCTGGAAAGATTTTGTACTCAATGCAGTCAAAAGTAATATTACCAAAATATGTGTAAAACAGAAAATAATTTAAATATAGTGTGATAGACTTATATCCTTAATAAGTTATTGTAACTGTAACAGAGATGGAGGATGCAGTGTTGATTCACAATTATACGGGTGCATTGTGTAGACAAATGTTTTGAGATTATCTCCTGAACTAATGAACACCACTATGTTCAAGCCAGGTGCCCTTCAATGAAGAACCTGGCTTGTAGGCAATCAGGATACAAGAAGGGCCAGAATCCTCTGGCCCTCTTTGACATCGTTATCTGTCATGAATCTCCCTGCAAATCAACATGACTTAGAAGGAAAACTCTATTGTATTTATTGGAATGTACCATCATCATTCCTTACTCACCTGGACGGGCTCACAAGTCCAGCTTCTGTTTTATGACCTAGTAAATAAGCTACATGCATCTCATGATCATTCAATTAATATTACTAAATAATAAATATCATGCAACATTTGTCAGCAGTAGTTCAGGGAAGCGTAAGGTACAATTGCTACCACGGTGGGCAATAGTTCTGCATGAAAGAAAAAGGTGGACTAAAAACACACTTTAAAAGTAAAAGAATGTTCAAGAATATTGTTTCTGGTTGTGGGGCTAGTACAATATGTACATTTCTGAAAAATATATCAAGCAGGAATAAATCAACTGCTCAGAATTAAAATGAGCAGTCTGAACAAGTGAAACTTAAAAAAAAAATTAAAATACAAAGTGAAGGGAACCTATGCAACCCCCAAAAAACATGATTTTGCACAGGTGCACTTGAATGCAGCGTTCCTCAAGGTGCTTAACCCCTGCTCTCGGGGAGTGCTTCTTCAACCTAGTAGTGTACCTAGGTGTGCAGAGAGCAGGGGCAGACTGGGCTGGGGGGGCAAGGGGGCATATGCCCCCTGGGCTAGTCCCATAGTGGTCTGGCCTGGGCTGGGTCACTTGGCCACCTGCATTTTTTTTCCCTTTAAAATGTTCCTAATAGGCTGCTGAGCAAAGCCTTGACCCCCCCCCCCCCCCCCCCCGGCTACTCCTCCCCTGTAAATGACAACATAAATATAAAGAATCACACAAAAATAAAGGTAACCAATGGCAAAGGACGAATATACAGGATCAAGGATAGCAGCATGGAAAAATGAAGCCTTCAACCTTCCTTGTGTTGTTCATCTAATTCAGGGGAAGGGTTTGAAGCTCTAATGTAAAATTAGAAAATATACCATAGTGTAAACTGTGTGAAAATCAGAAAAGAACATTGATAAAATTCCAAAGGAATTGATGTATCATAGAATTTACACTATTTATCTTTTCTGTTTTTACATTAGAGCTGGCCTGCCAACCTGTGGCTTTCCAGGTGTTGTGCAACTACAAGTCCCAGCATGTTCGGCCAGTAGATATCTAGCCGATAGCTGTCAAGGTATGCTGGCACTTGTAGTTTGGCCAGGCCTGCATAGAGATTCAAGGCTTTACATGTGTCGGATTAAAGCCTCCCCTGAATTATATAAATATCAAACCTACTGCCTGAGGCTCAAAAATTAATATTTTGTTCTATTTTACTACTGAAACACTGCTTGGTTCAGCATTATTTATGTCTTAAATTAATCTTTAAATTGAGAGAACATCCGGGGGTATATTTACTAAACTGCGGGTTTGAGATTCTAACTGTCTTTTGTAGAATGTACTAAATAAATTATAACGGGAATCTGGTTAACATCTCCACTTCTTCAAACCCGCAGTTTAGTAAATATAACCTTAGAAATCATTTGTTGAACAATAAGTTGTCACTTATATTTTATTTCATGTCATTTGTTACAATACTGGTGTTGAGATATAAGATTGTAATTTTCACTTACAATGGCTAATTTACACTATATTGTTTTAATTAGCATTTTGTATGATTGAGCAAATACTTCAAGATTACTCCACACCCTCTTTTTTATTGATCTAGAGAAAACAGCATAATTTAATACATCCACTTAAAATTCTTTGGTGGAACACTTCCTTATTACAAGCCTATTCTGTGGAAACATAGAAAAGACAAGATGCAATATTTGTGCCACGTGTTTCTCTACACTGACTCTCTAGCATTATTTACTTGGCAAATGTAATCTTGCCATCAATTATTTAAACTAAAGTTTGCTCTGTAATTATTATGAGGGTTTGTCTACCTGTAAAAAAGAATGATCTTTGTATTGTTATCACACATTTAATGTGCTATTTTTGCCTGGTATTTTAAATGATACTGCCAAGTGTTTTGTCAGACAGTACTTCCTGTAAAAAGTAATGATAGGCATCCAGCAAGTTGACAGTTAATAGAACTATTCTAATATAGAACACAAATCCTCCTTGCATGTCCTCTTTTTCACGCTGCTTCTTCTCATGGCTGCTGGTAACATCTCACCTAACCCTGGACCCCGCACAATCCCCATTATCTGCTCACCTCAAACCTTTCCATCCATCCCATACTTGCAATCCCGCCAACCTTATCCACATATCTCCACTACCTCTCTTCCCTTCTCCTGGTGCACTATGGAAAGCCAGATCTGTTGGTAATAAACTTACATCCATCCATGAGCTATTCATTTCTAAATCTCTCAAACTCCTGACCGACCATTACAGAAACTTGGCTCACCTCCTCTGACACTACTTCCCCTGCAGCTCTCTCCTATGGAGGATACTCCCTCACCCACACTCCCAGACCTGGAAACAGACAAGGTGGTGGAGTAGACATTCTACTTTCCTCAAGCTGCACCTTCCAAGTCAAATCCTCGGAACCCTCCCTCTCATTCTCCTCCAGGTCCAGTTTCCCAATTCCTTGACAACTTATTTCCTATCCTTTGACCTGCCTTCTCTCAAACTAGGTGATTTCAACATTCCCTTTGATAATTCCACTGTCTCTTCTGCCATTAAACTTCTTTCATTTACTTCTTCCTTTGGTCTCTCCCAATGGACCTCATCTCCCACCCACTGTGATGGGCACTCCCTTGACCTGGTCTTCATCTGCTACTGCTCCATCTCTAGATTCTCCAATTTAGCCTTCCCATTCTCCGACCACAACCTCCTTTCCCTCAGCCTCACATTACCTAATGCCCTTCTCCATGCACCCAAAACCACATGTACACAACGAAACCTAAGTAATCTTAACCTAATCTACTTCTCATTTTCACTAAAACAAATATTTTCTCCAATGACTGCATTGTCCTGTCCTAATCAGGCTGCCTCTTTCTATAACAAAACATTCACTTCAGCCCTAGACAATGCAGCTCCAGCTACTAAATATAGTCTCCGACAATCCAAATCCCAGCCATGGCACACCAAACAGACCTGCTACCTGCAAAAGTGCTCCCGCACTACAGAGCACCACTGAAGGAAATCTCGTTCCTATCCCGATTTCCTCCACTATAAATTCATCCTTTCATCTTACAGCACTGCCCTTTCAATTGCCAAACAAACATTCTTCAAATCTCTAATATCTACCCAGTCTTCTAACCCACGTCACCTCTTTGCCACCTTCAACTCACTTCTCTGCCCACCTGCACCTCCTCCCCCTTTCTCCCTCACAGGCCATAATTTTGGCTCCTGCTTCAAAGACAATATTGACACATAATTTCCTCATGCCAAATTCCACTCACTCCAACCACTTTAACCACCTTTACCTATACTCCCCAATCCCCCCTAATTCATTCTATCCAGTAATTGAAGAAGAAGTCTCTGCACTCATCTCATCATCTCATCCTACAACCTGTCCCCACAACCTTATTCCCTCCCAACTTTTCTGCTCCATCTCCGCCATTGCACGTCCACCTCTATCTCACCTCATCAACCTAACTTTCTCCACTGGCACATTTCTGTCCTCCTTTAGACATGCACTCATCTCACCAATTCTTAAGAAACCATCTCTCAATCCAGCCTCTCCCTCCACTCCCACTATCCGTCGGGGTCCCACAAGGCTCTGTTCTTGGCTTTTTACTCTTTCATTATATAGCTCTTCTCTTGGGACATTAATTCGCTCATTCGGCCTCCAATACCACTTCTATGCTGATAACATCCAAATCTATATCTCTTCCCCTATCACATGTAACCAACTGTCTTTCTGCTATCTCCACATGGATGTCCCAATGCTACCTAAAGCTCAATATGTCCAAAACAGATCTTATTATCTTCCCTCCTGCCAGAGTCACCACCTGCCATCAAATTTCCCTCCCTGTCAATAACACCACAATTACCTAAGTATCCCAAGCCCGCTGTCTTGGTGTCCAACTTGATTCCACCCTCTGCTTTATTCCTCACATCCAGACTCTCTCCCACTTTGCAAATCCCTACACTGGCACTGGCTCCCTGTATCCTCCAGAATGAAATTCAAATTACTCACCCTCACCTACAAAGCCATCAACAACACTACCCCTGCATACATCTCAAATCTCATATCAAAATATTCTCCCTCCTGCCCTCTGAGATCTACCCCTGGCCTGCGCCTTGTCTATTCTCTGGTAACCACCTCTCACTCCCACCTTCAAGACTTCCCCCGTGCTGCTCCCCACTTATGGAATTTCCTACCATGCTTAATCAGACTTTTCCACAGCCTTCAAATCTTTAGACACTCTTTGAAAACCCATCTCTTTTAGTGTGAATAGTGTTATTCAAACTATTCACACTAAAAGAGATGGGTGCATTATTGTGAATAGTGGTATCCCCGATAACACTATTCACACTAATGCACCTTCACAACTGTCCCAATCTCCACATTTGCTCCTCTTGTTTCAGCTGTGCCCTCTTCCACTTAGAATGTAAGCTCTAATGAGCAGGATCCTTCATATCCTTTGTTTACATGTCTGCATTTATTGTGTCTACCTTGTATGTCCCTGTTTTATGTATGTACTGTTTTCCCTACTGTACGGCACTGCCGAGCACTGTGGCGACTTATAAATCTATGATAATAATAATAACTATGTTCCTTAAACTAGAGTTCCTGATTATTCTACTCATTTTTCTTGTATGACCTTGGCTTCCTGTCATTTGCTCTCCTAGCTTTAAGTCCTTGGCACTGTCTGATTATGTCTCCAGCTTTTGAGCAATGGCAACATCCCTGTTTATTCTTCCCCTTGCTCCACTTTCTACCTACCATTGGAATCTACCTCTGCATTGACTCAGGACTTTACAGACTACCTGCTGTTGGAATCCAACTTTTGAATTCATGGGAGAGCAGGGAAACCTTCTGCATTGTGTCCTCTTCGTCTGTGAAGTGTGTGTGTGTGTGTGTGTGTGAGGGGGGGGGGCTAAGTCCGTCATCCTGTCCTCGCCCCCTGTTGTGATAGGTCAATATTGCTAAAGTTTGATAGGGGCGGGGCCTAATGATGCAACATGCATGACCACGCCCCCATGACAGAGCCCCCTCCCCCCGGAGATCATACTGCCAAAGTTGGCAAGTATGCTGTAACATTGTTTATTCATTGAGTAAGGCCCTGACTCAGATTGAACTGCTAAAGCAAATCATAGAGCCATCATTATTCAGTTCACCACTCTGATAATGTAATGTGATAAGTATAATGCAAAAGGACCCTTCTGTCAGATGGGAAGGTGGACATGAGATTTGCATTCCATTCAGAGTTCATTTTCATGAATAAAGCATGTTACATTACAGCTATTACATACAGAACGTTAATCTGTGATAAAATACAGGATTGAACTGGATTTATGTTACACAGATTATATAGATAAATAATTTTACAAATGGATATTTAAACGTAAACGTATATCATTTATTGCTAGCCAATGCATATTCTCTAATTTGATACCCTGCAGTTAGAAAGGCTGAAAGAATTAACTTGAACTTAATACATCCGCATTCCCCTACATTTTAAGAGAAATTCCAAGTTGATTTTATAGGACAAGTTTATACTCGAAAAGCTGAATGTACATTGAATCTTATGTTTCAGAGAATAGTTTAAAAATAAATGCCACACTTTTATTTGGTCTGTGGGTTAGAACATACTTGCCAACTTTCTTCAGCTCCCTTCCGGGAGCCAGCCAGTGGAGGGGGGCGGGACGGCCAAAATCGTGTCATTCTGGCCCCGCCCCCTGTCACGTCATGATTCACCGGGAATCGCTGCGTTTGGGATCCAATTCTGCCCACTTCACTAGGAAGTGGGGCACTTCCTAGTGAAGTGGGCAGAATTCGGGAGATTGCCACACTCGCCCGGGAGTCCGGGAGACTCTCGCAAAATGCGGGAGTCTCCGGGACATTCCGGGAGAGTTGGCAAGTATGGGTTAGAATAGTCACAGTACATTTCAGACAAAGAAAACCGAGTCTATAAACTCAGGTTTGTTTGCATGCCCTTGAAACATGAAACATTTTGTATACTGCCTGATGATGGACTCTTTGGCAAATAAAGCGTTGAAAGATTGTCAGGCATTCTTGTGTCATGTAAACATCCTAGTAGTTTGCAATAGTTGCCTAATTTGTCTGTATAGTTGTCTTTGCGTATCTTTATGCTATATTAAATCAACAATAACAAATGCAATAAGAGGGTGAACATTTAAAATTGAACTTTAAAGGATTGCATCGTAAAATAATAACATACAGAACTTTTTTTTGCATTCCAGCAGTGTTCTTTCAATAATATGTACAATCTCAAATTATATAAAGCCATGTTTAAGTGAAGCCCTAAGCTGAGGGCAATTAAAATTTCGTGCTATACTTCATCTGCACTGACATTAGGGGTTAAACAATTTGTGGCAGCCAGCCTATCACTCCCGGGGGGAGTGGTTTTCCAAGAGGACATAAATTACCTTGGAACTGTGGGCTGGCTCTCTTAGTCCCTGGATGTCAGATACCTCCCTCCCGCCCGGCATAAGCTGGTTATATTAAATTTAAGTCCTTGTCTTATGACAAGGCGCAGTGGGTAGGAGAGCAATGCAGTCAGCGACTAATCGAAGGTACTACCGTTTAATTGGCCGCACGTCACTGCCCCTTTTGCAGTAACCTGACTCTTGGCCTCTGGGGTGGAGGATATCCTGTCGTATGGGACAATGTGAGTCCAGAAGGGGGCAGTCACGATGACGCCAAGTTTAGTACCGACCAATCCTAAAGACTTGGGATCCGTAAAGTCTTGGGACAGTGGTATTGAGTTTCACCTTATGCTGTATTGGTTTAAAGTTTAGTCGTTAGCTGACTGCTTCGCTCTCGTCGCCATTCAGAGTTTTAAAATAAAATTCTTCCACTAAATAAATACGCCCTTTTCTTGCCAAACTTATATCTGGTGTCCGTGTCGTTATTTTAGATAAGAAGGTATTAAGTGTTCAATCATTAAGGTATAAGTGCAATGATAAAAGGTATTAGCTCTGAACATTTTAATAAATAGCATTTTATCATAACTTTGTAAAAGCTTCCCAAAACTGCATTTTACATTTAGGGTAGAGTTCTCCTTTAATTTCTGTTCCAGGCTGATAATTATTAAAATCTCATGTGAAGCACATGACACGAAAGTCAGCAACAATATTATTAAAATTGTCAGTAAAAGAACATTGTGATTAATCGCCGTAACAACTAGATAATGGTTTGGATTTATGCAAAATTATTTTTAAAAGTTTATGTTTTTATTTATACGTAAGAACTGCGACATTCTGTGACCTGCTCTGTTCCTGACTTACAAAGATATCTCCAAGTTGTGAATTAGATCCCTGTGGGAAGCAGATTAGTTCATACTATCTGCCAAAAAAATGTCCCTTTTTGCCGTTAAATGACACCATCAGGTCTTCTCTAGTGTTACTGTTGTACATGGAATAGGAGGAAAGATAAAAGCAAGAAATTGTATGCAGGTGCCTTCCCGGCTCTATTGTGCTGCTTCGCAATCCATTCTAGTTCACTCGACTACAGATAAGAGAGACCAAACAACAATTGGATTGCAGTCCATTCAACACATTTATCCACACTTGGAATTCCACACTGCACTAAATATTTATTACATACTGATGGCATCAGAGTATGCTAAATGGATAGAAATACTGAATCACAGAAGGAAAAAAATACAAACATTACAACCAGACTTACTTTTAGGTGTGTCCCCCTCCCCCCAAAAAAAACACAACACCCACTGCAACCACCCCAGAGTTATGGCTGTACATATTTACAGCTACTTGGAATTATACTTTTCTAGTACATCCAGAAAGACAGAGACTTGTGAAGCACAGTGGCTCAGTGGTTAGCACTTCCACCTTACAGCACTGGGGTCATGAGTTTGATTCCTGACCATGGCCTTATCTGTGTGAAGTTTATATGTACTTTCTGTGTTTCCCTGGGTTTCCTACCACCCTCCAAAAATATACTAGTAGGTTAACTAGCTGTTATTAAATTAGAGAATTTAGACTGTAAGCTCCAGTGGAGCAGGGACTCATGTGAGCGAGTTCTCTGTACATTGCTGTGGAAATAATGGTGCTATAAAAATAGATGATGATGATAAAGGGCTGATGACAGGGGCAGACCACCCCGCCCCAGCCATGCTAATTTTATCTTAAGAAACATGTCCCTTTGGATGGGCAATCAATAGTGTCAAAAGCTACTGAGATACTGAGAGGTAGAAGAAAAGGAAAATAAAATCTTAGATGTATTAATTGCTCTTCTTTGTTAAAGATACAGACACTTAGAGCACCAAATAAGTAGTGAAAGGTAATGGATAAGATTATCAAAGGTAAGTGAATACCAGCTTGAAAGTAGAAAATTAGATTGCAACATGGACCAAATTGTAAGCAAGCCATTTGGGAGAACTATGTATCTTTAGGAACTCAGTAGACATGAACTAAATTCATTATTTAAACGCCCTTGAAAAAGGTGGAACAATGGGGCTCATGCATTAATGCACCCAAAATAAACGTTATACGCGTTTTTTTAAAAAAACGCTCGTAATCCAGGCATACACACGTCTGTTTTATACTACAAGCGGATATGAAGAAACGTCTCTCATTGAATATGGGAGTTGATACGCTCTGCATATACGTCACTTGCCTTATTGAGACAGACACAACACACTGCAGGATATGAATAATACATATGTGCAATATTAAGTTCCAGCAGAATGCACAGGGAAAAAAAAGGTATTCAATTATTGTCAACTGTTAATAATAATAATCATTAATGAAAAAACATTTTAAAAATAGTTGTTGTTTTTTTCTTCATTTTATTTATACATGAAATACATTTATCATAAAATGCTTTTTTACAGTTGATCTTGATTGCATGCACATGTTCTAGCATGCATCATTATCACGTGGCAATTACACCTGCCCTGTAGCTGGTACAAGTGCACATGTACTTTTGAGACGCCGAGAGTGTTACTCAGATGCTGCTGCATCGGCTCGAGCACTTACTGTACTTATTAACTACGTGCATATGCCCCGCTCCACACCCTTGAAATCGTAGGCAGCAACAAGTGTCCTTTGCATTCAAAGATTATTTGGATGCTCATAGGCAAACCGAGTGCCTGGAAACCCCCCCTCCCAGCCTGGGGTACTGTACGCTTGAGGTGGCTGGACCCTGCTCCGGGACCAGCCACTTTGCAGCTTGTGTGCAGATCGTTTCTGTCTGCACTGTTCACAGCCATCTCTCCCCAACAAGTATTGAAACCAGCAAGAACAGATAAGAAAGAGCAGGACAGTCAGTCAACTGTTCTGACACACTCAATCAGGACTTTGTCCTGATTGTAGGGACAGTTGGGAGGTATGTCCCGCTTCACAAGTCTCTGCTTGAAAAGGGAGAGTTGTGTGCACCTAGCAGTACTGCACACAGCATTGTCCGTGTATAATATGGGGATAGGAAGAGTTGGAGAACAGCCAAGCACTGTCTAAAATTATATCTACGCCCCGAAACATTCTGGCCACGTCAGGGCCGGATTTACCACTAGGCAACCTGATGGTGATTGGCACAGAAGTGGTGATGGTGAAGGGCACAGATGTGGTGATGGTGAAGGGGCACAGAATTGGTTATAGTGAAGGGCACAGAGGTGGTGATGGTGAAGGGCCACAGAATTGGTGATGGTGATTGGCACAGAGGTGGTAATGGGCACAGAGGTGGTGATGGGCACAGAGGTGGTAAAGGGCACAGAGGTGGTGATGGTGAAGAGGCACAGAGGTGGTGATGGTGCTTGGCACAAAAGTGGTGATGGTGAAGGGAACAGAGGTGGTGACGGGCACAGAGGTGGTGATGGTGATTGGCACAGAGGTGGTGATGGTGATTGGCACAGAGGTGGTGATGGTGATGGGCACAGAGGTGATGGTGAAAGGGCACATGTGATATTGTGAAGGGGCAAAAATGACAATGAAGGGGCGCAGTGTGATGATAGAGGGACAAAAGTGACAAGAGCACATACTTGGATTTATGCGTATAATTTTTGCAAACAACTTAAGTAAGTATTTCTGCCCTTAATATTTATTAAGTTGTTTTGACCCAACTACTTAAAAATACGGGACTGCTTGGTAATTATTTAGGGGTGCCTTTTTCTGCAGCAGGGTGGCCTTGCTCTTTTCACATGTTAGGTACACCCCCAAAGATGCAAGCCACGCCCTCACCTCCTTTGGCGGCGTGCCGCCGATGCGCGGATAGAATGCAAAGGTAAAAGTATTGCGTGGGCTGTGTGTGTTACAATGTTGGTCAGAGGGTTGTTGTCTTGTGATAGCAGTGTAGAGGATGGTTATAGGGTAATCTAGGGAAATTAAGATGATGGTTGAGGAATATCATAACCTTGTCTGAAGAGGTGGGTTTTCAGTGAACGCTTGAAGGTTTGAAGACTAGAGGAAAGTCTTATTGTGCGTGGGAGGGAATTCCACAAATTGGGTGCAGCCCGGAAAAATTCTGTAACCGAGAATGGGAGGATGTGATGAGAGTGGAGGAGAGACGTAGATCTTGTGCAGAACGGAGCTGTCGAGTAGGGAGATATTTTGAGACAAGTAAGGAGATGTAGGTCGGTGCAATTTTGTTGATGGCCTTGTATGTTAGTAGGAGAATTTTATATTGGATTTGTTGATATACAGGCAGCCAATGTAGAGAGTGACAGAGTGGCTCAGCAGAGGAATAACGGTTAGTAAGGAAAATCAATCTAGCTGCTGCGTGCAAAATAGTCTGACTTTGGGAAGACCAGTAAGGAGGGAATTGCAATAGTCGATGCGGGAGATGATGAGTGCATGAATTAATGTTTTTCCGGTGTCTTGTGTCAGATATGTGTGTTATTATTAAATAAATTAAATAAAAATTAATAATAATAATAATAATAATAATTATTATTATTATTATTATTATTAATTCCTTAAAGTTCTGTTCCGGAACTTTAAGGAAAGCTGTAAGCTCTACTTTCGGCTGCTCTTCTGGTTCAGAACAGCAGAGAGTCGGGATTGTCATCTCCCTACTGCAGGGTGACCCCCAGTCTTGGGCCTTCACCCTGTCGCAGTCTAGTCCTTTCTTGCAATCTTTGGAAGCTTTCTTTAACACATTGAATCTCCTCTACGATGACCCAGATAGAGTTGGCTCCGCTGAGCAAGGCCGGCGTTCGGCAGAAGAATACTGCGCTGAATTCCGCAGATGGTCGCCTGACAGTGAATGGAATGATCCAGCGTTACGCAGCTAGTTTCGCCTAGGACTGTCAGAGCAGATTAAAGATTCACTTGTGTAGTATCCTTCCCCCACCTCGTTGGAGAGCCTTATGCAACTCGACATTAAAATTGACAGGAGAATGAAGGAGAGGAGGACAGAGAAAGAGGCATCTTCCTTTTCGTCTGCATTTATTCCAGTTCCCACGGATGTTGAGGAGCCTATGCAGTCAGAAGCATATCGCCTCTCTCCTGAGGAAAGAGACAAAAGACAATCACAAGGCCTATGTCTTTATTGTAGTAATAAAGGCCACTTTTCCTGCTCTTGTCCTTACAAATCTGAAAAAGGAGCTTGTCTGGGAAAGGTCCACCTAGGTCTGCAAATTGTTTCCCAAAAGAATGCTGTCCTGATTCCCGCACAAGTCACTTTCAGTGCCAGTTCCGTGGCCCTGTCGGCCTTCATTGATAGTGGAGCTGCAGGCAACTTCCTCGACATCGACGATTCCGACTGTGAAGCTCAAATCTGCCATTACTGTTTGTGGCTTAGATGGGAGTCCATTGCCTGGTGGCAAGATTACCTTGGAAACCCCGTTACTGCAATTGAACATTAGAACTCTCCATTCAGAGTCAATGACCTTCTTTCTTATCGACTGTCCGTCGGTTTCATTAATCCTGGGCCATCCTTGGCTTTCCCGTTATAACCTTGTCGTGGATTGGGTGAAAGGAGAAATTATCCAGTGGTGCTCTTATTGTACACAGTCTTGTTTAACTATGCCTTTGCGAATCATTCAGTCAATTCCTGAGCAACTTCCCTCACAATATCATGAGTTCTGGGATGTGTTTTCTAAGAAGGCTGCCGACACTTTATCACCTCACCGTGACTTCAACTGTGCGATCGAGCTTGTTCCTGGTTCCAAATTACCCAAGGGATGCTTGTACTCTCTCTCTGGTCCAGAGACCAAATCCATGCAGGAATACATTGATGAAAACTTGGAGAAAGGCTTCATCAGACCATCTAAATCTCCGGTAGGAGCTGGATGCTTTTTTGTATCCAAAAAAGATGGAGGACTAAGACCCTGTATTGACTACCGAGGACTGAATCTCATTACAGTCAAGAACACCTATCCCCTTCCTCTCATCTCCGTTTTATTCGATCAATTAAGAGGTGCTACAGTCTTCACCAAAATCGATCTTCGTGGAGCATGTAACCTCATCTGTATCAAAGAAGGAGATGAATGGAAGACGGCATTCAATACACATTCTGGCCA
Source organism: Mixophyes fleayi (assembly GCF_038048845.1). NCBI lineage: Eukaryota > Metazoa > Chordata > Amphibia > Anura > Limnodynastidae > Mixophyes > Mixophyes fleayi. Next base: position 48,089,741 of record NC_134413.1, on the reverse strand, counting down.
CTATGAGTATCTGGTCATGCCGTTTGGTCTTAGCAACGCACCTGCAGTATTCCAAGATCTGATTAATGAAGTTCTTCGGGAGTTCCTTGATTGTTTCGTGGTTGTCTATTTAGACAACATCCTCATCTATTCCAAGTCATTAACTATACATCGGGGTCACGTCAAACAGGTTCTACAGAAATTGCGAGAACACCACCTTTACGCCAAATTAGAAAAGTGCAAGTTTGAGGTGCAGAAGGTATCCTTCCTGGGTTACGTAATTTCTTCTGAGGGATTCTCCATGGATCCAACCAAGGTCCAAGCTATCCTGGATTGGGTGCAACCAAATAATCTCAAAGCGGTGCAGAGGTTCCTGGGCTTCGCCAATTATCATAGAAGATTCATTTGTGGCTTTGCTGACATTGTGGCTCCTATTGTCACCCCGGCCCGCAAAGGAATGGATCCAACTAATTGGTCGCCCCAAGCAATAGCCGCATTTGAAAGCTTGAAAAAAGCCTTTGTATCCGCTCAGGTCCTTAGACACCTGGATTATAAAAAAACATTTCTTCTTGAGGTCGACCCCTCTGATGTCGGTGCTGGCGCTATATTGTCTCAGAAGGACTCTCATACTCACCATCTGCCTAGTTCTCCCATAAGTTCTCTTCAGCCGAAGCCAACTACGATGTGGGCAATAGGGAACTACTGGCAATTAAATGGGCCTTTGAGGAGTGACAACATTGGCTGGAGGGTGCTATACATCAAATCTCCGTTATTACAGAAAATAAGAATTTACAATACATACAATCGGCCAAACGTCTGAATCCCAGACAGGCCCGCTGGTCATTGTTCTTCACTCGCTTCAATTTTGTGTTCACCTACCGACCAGGTTCTAAAAATGTCTGGGCAGATGCCCTATCTAGAAGCTTCTTGGCACATCATGTTCCAGTTATTATTCCGGAGCCTATCATTCCTTCTTTCATAATTCATGCTGGACTAACCCAAAATTTGAGCACCACACTTCAAAGGTTTCAAAGACTAGCTCCTGATAATTCTCCAGAAGGATGTTTATTTGTTCCTGTTCATTTAAGAAAGGCGGTTCTTACAGAAGCACATAATAGTAAGACTGCTGGACATCCTGGAATTCAGAAGACATCGGAAATCCTCTCCCGTACTGTCTGGTGGCCATCATTTTCCACTCTCTGCAGGACATAACACCATATCATCATCATCATCATCATTTATTTATATGGCGCCAACATATTCCGTAGCGCTTTACAATTGGGGACAATCATAGCAAACTAATAAACAAACTGGGTAAAACAGACAAAGAGGTGAGAAGGCCCTGCTCGCAAGCTTACAATCTATTGGACAATGGGAGTTTGACACATGAGGTTAAGTCTACATTTGCAGTCGGCCCAGCCAGACTGCAAAGGTAAAAGTGACTCATAAGCTAAATGATCCTGTCACACAACAATGTTGGTAAAGTGGTAGTTGTATAACAGGTGGTAATAGGGTAGTGTAGTGAGGTTAAGAGGGTGGTTGAGGAATATTATAAGCTTGTCTGAAGAGGTGGGTTTTCAGAAAACGCTTGAAAGCTTGTAGACTAGAGGAAAGTCTTATTGTGCGAGGGAGAGAATTCTATAGAGTGAATGCAGCCCGGAAAAAGTCCTGTAATCGGGAATGGGAGGATGTAATGAGTGTGGATGAGAGACGCAGATCTTGTGCAGAACGGAGTTGCCGAGTTGGGAGATATTTTGTGACAAGAGAGGAGATGTATGTTGGTGTAGCTTTGTTGATGACCTTGTGGGTTAGTAAGAGTATTTTATATTGGATTCGGTAGAAAACAGGCAACCAGTGTAGAGACATACAGAGCGATTCAACAGAGGAATAACGATTTGCAAGGAAAATCAATCTTGCCGCAGTGTGTAAAATAGATTGTAGGGGTTTGAGTCTGTTTTTGGGAAGGCCAGTAAGGTGGAAATTGCAATAGTCAATGCGGGAGATGATAAGTGCATGAATTAAGGTTTTTGCAGTGTCTTGTGTGAGATATGTGCGAATTCTGGAAATGTTTTGAGATGTTTGTAACATGATTTAGATATAGAGTCAATGTGGGGAACAAAGGATAGGTGTGAGTCAAGGATTACACCTAGGCAGCAAGCTTGTGGGGTGGGATTTATGGTCATGTTATCAACAGAGATAGAAATGTCAAGTATGCTCTTGTTGGTGGGTGGGAATATTATTAACTCTGTTTTAGAAAGATTATGTTTGAGTTGGCGAGAGGACATCCAAGATGAAATGGCAGAAAGACAGTCAGTTACACGGTACAACACAGATGTCGAGAGATCAGGAGAGGATAGATAAATTTGGGTATCATGTGCAGAGAGATGATACTGAAATACAATGGAACTTATTAGATTTCCAAGAGAAGCTGTATAGATAGAGAACAGCAGAGGACCTAGCACTGAGCCTTGCGGTACTCCAACTGATAAAGGAAGAGGAGCAGATGTGGCCGCAGAGAAATTAACACTGAAAGAGCGATTAGATAGGTAGGATGAGAACCAGGATAGAACAGTGTCTTGAAGCCTTAGGGATTGCAGCGTTTGTATGGGAAGAGAGTGGTCAACGGTGTCAAATGCAGCTGAGAGATCCAGGAGAATTAGGAGAGAGTAATGGCGTTTAGTTTTAGCAGTGATCAGATCATTGACAACCTTAGTCAACGCAGTCTCTGTGGAGTGTTGAGAACGAAAGCCAGACTGAAGAGGATCCAACAGGTTGTTTGCGGAAAGGAAGCGTGTGAGGCGAGTGTAGGCAAGTCTCTCTAGAAGCTTGGAGGGGCATGGCAGCTGATAGATGGGATGGTAATTTGATAGAGAGTTTGGGTCAGAATCTTGTTTTTTTAGAATAGGAGTAATCACTGCATGCTTGTATAGTGACGGAAAGATGCCAGTAGAGAGCGAGAGATTACAGATTTTAGTTAGAGGTGAGATGAGAACAGGAGACAGGGATCTACCAATTTGCGAGGGGATATGATCAAGAGGTAAGAAGGTAGAGTAGGAGGATAAGAAGAGAGTAGAAATTTCCTCTTCATTTGTGGGGTCAAATGAAGAGAGGGGTCAGAGGTTGGTGGGAAAGAATTAAGCCAATTGCTTGTCGAGCAAGAGGATACCAATTGTAGTCTGATCTTATCAATCTTGTCCTTGAAATAGGAAGCAAGATCCTGGGCACTGATAGTGGACTGAGGGTTTGGGGTGGGAGGATTGAGAAGAGCTTTAAATGTCTTAAAAAGGCGTTTGGGGTTGGAAGCCTGAGCATAGATAAGAGATTGGAAGTATGTTTGTTTTGCAGTGTCCAGAGCATTTCGATAGGAGCGGTAGATAGAAGTATATGGGTGGTGGTTGACCGCTTCAGTAAAATGTCACACTTCATACCGTTACCCAGGCTATCTAGTGCTCGGGATTTGGCTATCCTGTTCATCCAGCACATATTCCATCTCTATGGACTTTCTACTGATATTGTGTCGGATCGTGGTTCTCAGTTTATAGCACAGTTCTGGAAATCCTTTTGTAACCTTCTTGAAATCAAAGTCAGTCTTTCGTCCGCATACCACCCTCTATCTAATGGGCAAACTTAGAGGGTTAATCTTTACAGCAGTTCCTGCGATGTTACAACTGGTCCTCCTTCTTACCCTGGGCAGAGTTTGCCTATAATAATTCATGCCATTCATCTACTCAAATTTCTCCATTCTACTGTAATTTTGGTTTTCATCCCAGGTCCAATTCCTTGTATTCTCTCAAATCCGCTGGTATTCCGGAGATTCGTTCCACAGCCTTAAAGCCATTTGGAGGAAGGAACAGTCCTCATTGAAAGGAGCTTCATATTTTGCAAAAAAATTTTCGGATTGCCAACATACCACCTGCTCCCTCAAAGTGGGCCAGAAAGTGTGGCTTTCTACACGCAATATTAGGCTCAGACAGCCGTGCAGGAAACTGGGACCTAAATTCATTATTCCTCATTATCAAGCAGATTAATTCTGTAGCCTTCAGATTGAAAATTCCCGGTTCGTTGAGGATTCCCAACACATTCCATTGCTCTCTGCTTATGCCTGTGCTATACCCAAATCAATCCCTGCCTTCGAGTTTGCCTGTGCGGAATACGAACAAACCACAAAGATACATCATTCAGAAGATCCTCGACTCTAAGAGAGTGCAGGGTCAGGTGCACTTCTTAGTACAGTGGAGGAATCGCGGTTTGGAAGAGCGGTCCTGGGTCCCGCGAAGACAACTTCATGCCACAAAACTTTTAAGAGAATTCTTCAACGGTCGGACGCTAGATTCTCCTAGATTCCTGGCAATTTAGGGTAGCCAGGCGCGTGTGCGCAGCGCTCCACCTGCTGGCTAATTTATGTGGCAGTGGCTGTGTGTAATTCAGAGCTAGGCTCTGATTGGCTGCCTATAATATTTAGGGCAGTGAGGTCTGAAGCCTCACTGCTGGTTATAGCTTTTCTGTCACAGTTCTGCTGACTTGCTTGCTCCTTGTTCCTGTCCTGTGGATACTCTGTCGGATTTTTCGTGTATGACCCCTTGCTTAGATTTGGACCCTGCCTGTTTTGCTCGTGACCCTGACCTTTCTTGCCTGTACCTTGGACCTTGCTACCGTGCCTGTGACCTCTGACCTCGGCTTGTTTGTTGGATATGCTGTCTGCTGCCGACCTTCGACCCTTTCCTGGACTTCACTCCGCTTTCCTGGGTTCTCCCCAGCCGGTAGACATTTCACGACCCTCTGTTAGTCTGCGGCCAAGTCTGTCCCCACCACTAGGGGCAACAGTGAACACCAGACTTTCAGAGCAGACTCCGGGTTTTGTTGTACTGGTTAGAGGGGTTCCTAACATTGTGTACTTTATTATAAAACAGTGCTTAATTATAATATAACTAACATTACAATCGTAAAACATTGTAAGAAAACGTGTAACAAAGTTTAATAGTAACACATAAAAATTACAAAGAAAGGAGGCTGTAGCCTGTTATCAGTGGGAAAACATAATGGGTCTATAGCTATCGCTAAGTTTAATATGGATTATTTCCAGAACTCATTACATTTTGTCCACATCACTAAATTATTTGTCATCTCCTAAAACACTGTTATTTGATCCTCCTAAATAATAAAAGGGGACACCTGTCTGTTTTTATTTCATATGCCTAAAATGTGTATTTTTCATTTATACTGTTATCGGTTTATGGGCAGATAATAATGTACTTCCTCAATAAAACGAGCTGTAATTGACAAAAGTTTTCCCTTTGAATTGATGGAATTCTTGGGGTCAAATTATCACCACCATGGCAATTATTGGCTAAAAAATCTGTGTACCTACTAAATTGGAAATACTGCCAAAATACGGTCTATAGAATTCTGGTCCATGGCTGTAAAATACATAGCAATATTAAAATCAATGTTGCAAAGCAAGCAATTTTGGCTTTTGCACTGTGCTTATTATTATTATTTTTATTATTAATGTAGATTTGAGGTGCCACAGTGCTCTGTAGCGACGTACTGCATGCTAAGAAGGATATACAAGACAGACAAAATAAATGCAGACATGAATACAAAGGGTAGAGGACCCTGCTCATTAGAGAGCTTACATTCTAAGTCAGTGATGGCTAACCTGTGACACTCCAGGTATTGTGAAACTACAAACCCCAGCATGCTTTGTCAGCTATCAGCTAGTTATCTACTGGCAAAGCATGCTGGGGCTTGTAGTTTCACAGGTTAGCCATCACTGTTCTAAGTGGGAGAGGGCAAAGCTGAAACAAGAGGAGTGAGTTTGGCTTAGAGTACAGATTGGGACAGCTGTGAGGGTGTATTAGTGTGAATAGTATCATTAGGGATAAGGTAAGCTTTAAAAAAGAAATTGTTTTTTAGAGAACGTGTAAAGATTTGAAGGCTGTGGGAAAGTCTGATTGAGCGTGGTATTGAATTCCATAAATGGGGAGCAGCACAGGAGAAGTAGGCGGGAGTGAGATGTAGTTACCAGAGACGAGACAAGGCGCAGGTCAGAGGTAGAGCTAAATGGGCGTGAAGGAGAGTATTTTGATATGAGATTTGAGATGTATGAAGGGGTGGTGTTGTTGAGGGTTGTTTGTAGGTAAGGGTGAGTAATTTCACTTGGATTCTGAATGACACAGGGAGCCAGTGTAGGGTTTTGCAAAGTGGTGCAGCAGATGTGGAGCGGTGAGAGAGGAAGACCAGTCTTGCAGCAGCATTTAGGATGGATTGAAGTGTGGATATATGGCATACTTACCTACTTTCTTCAGCTCCCTTCCGGGAGCCAGCCAGTGGAGGGGGGCGTGAAGGGGCGGGGTGGCCGAAATCGCGTCATTTCGGCCCCGCCCCCTGTGACGTCATGACGCAAATTGCGTCATTTGACAGCGGGGGCGGGGCCAAACGCCGCGATTCACCGGGAATCGCGGCGTTTGGGATCTAATTCTGCCCACTTCACTAGGAAGTGGGGCACTTCCTAGTGAAGTGGGCAGAATTCGGGAGATTGCCACACTCGCCCAGGAGTCCGGGAGACTCTCACAAAATGCGGGAGTCTCCCGGACATTCCGGGAGAGTTGGCAAGTATGATATATGGGTGTCAAGAATACCAGATAGCAGGATATAGTATATATTTTTGCGGTTTGTAAATTACCCCTAGAGGTAAATGTTTTATGCTCCAATTTCTGCAACTTGCCAATATTCGGGGAGCTTAACTGCTAAATTTAAAATGGCTATGTCAAACTTGTCCTTAAAGACATTGCCATTTTAAATTTAGCTGTCAAACTCGCCGAATATCGCCGAGTTGCAGAAATCGGGGATAATACAGTTACCCCCTAGAGTGTTTTGAGAATTGTAAGTAAATGATTCAAAAGCGAACCATTAAATATCAATTATGTCTCATGATGAGCATATCTGTCAATATTCTCAAGTGACAAATTGGAATAAATTAGGCCACACTCCGATCTGACTGAACCGTATCAAGCCTATATTGCATGAGGTTACACCTCTTTAAGGTGCCCAAAATCAGAAATGTCCTGACTGTTGGTGTGAGGACACCAGGGTAGGTCAGTCCTATGCACCCTTGACCCACCCAGTACCTTGATCTGGAAATCACCTAGGCAAATAGTTAGCGAAAAACGCACCCTTTTATTATATATAAAAAACACACAGCACACATAATAATAGAATATATGTAACAATACTTGAGTGTTCATTAAACTGTGTACTGCACATTTCAATACCTCACCAAAATCTTTGTATCAGTCATTTTGAAATGCAATCTAGGTCTCTGAGCCACACTTTTCAATACTCTACCCACATAGCTCAATATCCTCCTGCTTTTTACAGGTCCACAAAGAAAGCATAGTCAGTGGAGGCTTTGATGTCCACAGAGGCATGGTTCTGGACCAAGCTGTCAGGTGACTCAGTCAGCATTGTCCTGAAGAGACCCCCCTCTGTCCTGCATCTGTGTCCTCAGCTCACTTGTAGATGGTGTGTGGCTTCAGCATAACTGTTGAGCAGGATGCAACTCAGTGGGATACCTGCTGCCTGTGTATATGTGGTACCCCAAAGCCCTGTTGAACAGCCCAGAGGAGTGCATAAACGCTTTTAAAATGCAGGGCTACAAGGGGTTAATTGTGCTCCTGAAAATTTGTGCCCAGGAGTGATTGACAGGAGGAGGATGAAGGCCCTGATTGGCTGGGGGAGTAACAGGAAGAGGATGTGCAGGAAGAAGAAAGAGAGAGAGCAGCATGGTAGAAGGAACAAGGGGGAGGATGTGCAGCCGAGCAGAGAGAATATAAGCTCCTGCCAGAACTGTGACATTGCCAGCAAAGCGGACGGAGAACAGCTGCCGACACGCAGCGGGGTGCCAAAGACAGTCTCCACTAACTGCAGAAACATCTCAAGGGAAAACCCTAGCCTGCAGAGTACTGCACACACCCAGTGTCAGAGGGAAGAGTGATGAGAGAATCTATCCAAAACTGACATTGCATTCTTGTACAAGGAAGGATTGTGAGAGCTTTTCCCCCAGATCATACCTTTACACAGGCTGCAGGGAACAATTAAGACGGTCGGATCAGCTATATCCTGTGTGTGTGCTGATATCTGGACATTATACCCTGTTGCAGAGGACATGTGCTGATAGAGATTCATTGACTGTTGAGAGAACAGCGCCATCTTGTGGCTGAAATGAGCAACAGCCCTGCTTTCTACTATAATACTTAACCCTTGATGGAAACCTCTGCAGGACATTGGAACACTACCAAATTCCTGTGCACAGGTCAGCCCAGGACTGAGTGGAAAATATGGTAACGTTACCGGGGATAATATTGGTGCACCAAATGTTTTAGATGATGTTAATGTTATGTGATTTACCTAAGAATTGATTTATTAATATTGAAGGTGTGACATTCAGTGTTAGTGGTACCGCTGCAATTCAAGTTAACTCAGTAGTAGATGCTAAAAGTTGGGCGCCTGACCCATAGGCAATAGCACGGTACCCCAAACACCTGAATAAGAAGTAGCCCTCTAGTGGGCGCAGTAGTGACCGTAAGAGTCTTGATGGGTTATTTTTGACGGTTATTGCATCATCACCAGTCAGATATTGTTAACGTGAAACTAGTAACTGTGATTTCCAGTGTGCCTTATTAGACAACGTGCATTGAAGATGTTATCGTTATTCTGCCTTATACTCACCAGGTGTATGTCATATGTTAAATGCTATTGTGCTCTATTCTGATCAGACGCATTATTTTGTCATTACTATTGAGCTGAAGGGGTCAGTGGCGCAGTGTCTTACCGAAACTATTCTTACCGCATTCTCAATAAACCCAAGTTGTTTGACCAATTCTTGTCCCTTTCATTGAAGTATTTATCTCCTGACCACCGGATATCCGAACAGAAAAGAACCTGACTCATGTCTGGAGGACAAGGTAAGGGAAGGATTCCCATCAATACTCGACCACCACATATAGACACGATGTACAGAACCCATTTAGAAACCCATGAGAAAAACACTTTATGTCCTTCCTTCCTTTTTTTGGCAGGTTGATAACTTGAAAACAGTGAATATTTAAATTTGGCAGGTGCTGGTAACTAATTAAGAGACTTTTGGGGCCTGGCAGGACCAGATGAACAAATAGCCCAAGACATAATGTTCTTTCTCTGTGGTGCTTGTTGCGCACTTTTATTCTGGCATATGTGCATAGATCCTAAGGATCGCTGTGCTGTCATTGCTTCATGGTGTGAGCATCATTTGTTGTGTAACATCCTTTTCCGTGTACCTAGAGGTACTGTGGTCAGAAAGGAAAGATGCAAAGTATTGGAGGCGTTGCTGAAAGGAATGTGATATAGGAACTAAGTGAACAACAGAACGAAAGAAATCTCTGGCGCTAATATGAATATCACAGGTATAGAAAAAAAGAACACAATTTCTGACCAGGTAAGAAATGCAGCAGCTCTCAAAAGGAGGTAGTGTTAACCCTCCCAACAAAGCATACAAAAGGGAAAAAGGAGAGTTGCGCAGAAGTACCTAATAGGTTTTTAATAAAAAATGTCAAACAGCTGTGTAAAATACATGTATCACATACTGACAACCACAAAGTTACGGTGGAACGTATACTATGTATACACTAGCTTTTCTAAGAAACAAATAAAATCAAAATAAAAATGTAAAGATAAAAATAGATCTCAATAAAAAACAGATCACATGACCTCATAATCATGTATATACATGCATATATTGCGATGCAACCCAATACACCTATTTATCACCAGCTGGTAAATATAATTGGGATATCCAGATTTAATTGGATCCTGCAGGATATAAGGAAGGCAGAGAAATTGTTTTTCCCTTTTTGCTCTTCAAATATATAAATACAGTTGAAATTGAACTATTACATGTACATGCAAATGATGTTTCTTAATGGAGTTTAGATCTTCAAAAAACTGTCCTTATAAGGATCAAATATAGATGTTATCCAGTCATCAAACAGTGCAAGGGAATAATGAAAATGCTGTTAATTATCCAGAAAGTGGAATCTCTTGTCACAGTCACTGTTAGAAAACAAATATGATCCTATATATAGAGAGAACCACACTTTGTGTGTGAAACATCAAATAGAGGCACCGCTTATTAGTGCTTCAGCGGCTATTGGCAATCAAATACCACATGTCTCCGAGAATAAAAACAGTTCCGTTATTGTAGATCTAATATGAATAATATCCGGTAAATAGACAGATGAAGAGAATTTGAATATTATAAATCATCAGTAAAATAAGATCCCCTGTCGCAGCCGCGACTGAAATTCAATAACAATTCCATATATCGAACCATACTATGTATGTTAAGCGTCCAACAGAGGTGCAGCTTCTCTCCGCTTCAGTGGCTCTATATAATCAAAAGACCACATACCTCTGGGGATCCAAATCGGCTGATGATGAGTGTCTGTCAGCAATGGCAAAGATTAACCACCTTACCAGAAAGCGGGTCAGGATAAAAAAACATACAGCAGTTCCTTCGGTGCGCACCAAATCCGGATCCAGACACACAAATGACGTGTGGATGATAGGTCCCAATAATAATAGCGTTTCAGGCTTGGTAATAGCAATCAAATTACTCAGGCACTCAGATAGTGGTAGGCAACATAAAACAAGGCGACGCGTTTCGTCTGATGAACAGACTTTTTCAAGCAGTATAACTAAGTGCATTATAGTCCTGGGGTTCAAATGACAACTTTTGACAACAGTCAGCCTGGGCCCATCTAACAAGAGAGAGAGAATAACTGCCTAGAGAGAGTGTAGAATATAGAGCATTTAGAGCCTAGAAGTGGGAAGAGCTACTTTGTGAAAATGCACATTACATTATGCACATTACATTATCTATTACAGTAGGAGTGGGACCACTATGATGCACGATTCAAAATCTAAGCCCCGCCACTGCCACTTTACTATTTATTACTATGGAACTGGGAGGTTGCCCTGCTCTCCTTTGAGTCTTGGAAGACTCTCAGAAATTCGGGAGGAGTGGGCAGTAAGCACCTATGATCTAAACACATCCAGCTGCCCACTGGTTTCATTGCTACAATTGTCCAGCTCCATCAAGCATATTAAATGCTGTTATTCTTTGGCCAATTTTGCCAATCTCACCACATGCACTTGGCTAATAAATGTGCTACATGGCTTTTCCCCAACTCTAAACTTTGTGCAAGCATCAAACATTTTATATGGATAGACACATCACAGAATGGCAAATGGTACTGTAAAATAATTTCCTTTACTATCGAGCACACAGATCTTCCCCACGTTATCTGGAATGAGGCTCAGCCATACTAAAAGGTAATAGTTTATGTAACCCAACACCAGTGTACAGGTGTTGAATTACCCTCATGCATGTGTCACTCTGACTCCCACTAATTGCCATGCATTTCAGACTAAATTGATCTGACACAGGTAATTCAAAACATATAACAGGTATGTACATAATTTTAGCAATGAGCTTAGTAACGATGGTACTGATGACATGCTTGATGAATTGGTGACCTGGGCCACTGATAAGGTAAGCACATATGGTCCATCGTGAAAAATATTGTCTCTGGGTCAGCAGATTGGTGCACCGTAAAAGAGTATATATAGATTATGCATGGTCTGTCCCAGGCAGTGTAGGGCTATGGCCAAAAGGACAGACTGAAGGGAAGTGTAAGGGCAAACTCCTATTTGGTATAAGGAAGTTAATTTGGGTGACGTATTCCCGATTAGGTGGAAATAAAAGGGTAGTTCCCCTACCGGATGGATTAGCAATCAGTCTATTAGCAGTGGTTTCTGATTCCAGAGGTATTTTCAATCCCTGTAACTATGATCTCTGAATACTCTCTGGATCCTGGACCCGCTGATGCTGGACAATGAAGAGCCTTTGCACTGTAGTTCAATCTGCTCTTTTGGCCATTACCGTTCACTATCAGGGACAGTCCGTTCACAGATATTATACCCACTTTTGCTGCTGGACTTTGGACACAGTCTGGATATTAGACTCTCTCTGGACCTTAGTCACTCCTGCAGCTAGAAGCTCTCTGGACTCTAGATACCCCTGACTCTGGAACCACTCTGGTCTCTGGAATAATGCTAGACTCTGGAATCACACTGTACTCTGGATTAGCTCTGAACTCTAGAACCCCCTGGATTCTGCATAAGCTCCTGCATCTGATTTTATGCTATTGCCAAAAAATCTCCTCATCCAGCTACTCTGACCACTGCAGGTGTCTCCACTTCAGCCATGCCACTCTTCTCTCCCCTACTCTTGGTCTTCCAGACCTCCTCTCTATTCTCACACTATCTTGCAGCTTGCAGACAGATTCCCCTTCATCTCCCTTTCCTCAGCACCGGACATACTAAAGAATGTAGTCTGCTAAGTCTTGCCTCTCCTCTTGCTACCTGCTCCAGTACACCGGCTCCCTTCCCCTGATCCAATGTGGGGCAGCAATTACATAGGAATCTAGGCCTAGGTATACAGCTATATTTAAAACCGATGAATGTAAGTATATACTTTGGCTAATAAAATAAATAAGGAGTCTTGCAGAGGAGAAAACTTGCTGTGTATGCTGACAGTGGGCACGTGCTGTGTACAAAAATGGCAGTGATCTACTGTATAGGAGCATAGCAAGCATTTGCTGAGGGAGCTGTAATACCCATAACTATCATCACCAATATAGAACACAAAGATATTTAATAGCAAAATATAACAAAGTATAACCGATACAGACGCCTACGCACTGGATCCAGTAACAGTATATCAATCCTGAAGTCTGTGAAGTGAGAGAGAGAGACTGATACTGTCCAGTGGCTTTCTATACAGTTTGAGTTGCAAAAAAACAGTGATGATGTCACAATGTAAAGACAAAGACAACTCTAAGATCATTCTTAATTGGTTGAGGGTTTAAGATAGTCCAGTACAATAGGTCATAGGTCACTTCAAACGATGCTTCTCCCAAGGTAGGGGCAACTCACTCCAACAGCTGTGTATGTGTCTTGCCTCAGGGAACCACCAAAAATCTGATTTAAACTAACCCATTAACAGAGCATTTTTGAGTATTAATCTTGTACTAATCATAGCTTGCGATCGCATTGTGCATTAGCTTGTCTGATGATACTGGATTCCTGCTGGTGAAATTTGGATTAATATCAGACCAAAAGAAATCGGCGGATGTCACTTTTTCGGCTGCAATAATCCCGACAACAGTTAGTCTGACATAAAAATTCTGATTATTATCAGCCCAACAAGGAGGAAATATATACTTACTATATAACTGTCATACAACTTTTCCTACACGCTTTATTGTCGACAGATATAAAATGCGACTATATAAAATGTCTCCATGAAGAAATGACGTCAGTTACAATAGCCAGTGTGAGATTGCCGGTTTTAAAGCGGCAATGGCCGGACCCGACAACTGTATAATGTCATACAGAATGTGAATTGGAAGCTTAATTAAAAGTGAACTATTTACAAATGTGAGTGTGAATGTAAGTGTATTTACTGTGTGTTCCTATGTGATTGCATATTTAACCTTTGTATGTCGATGCGCACAAATTGAGTTTGCACAGGAAACTAACAACCGATATCTATTAATTTAAAACCACTTCATCCAATTATTTTACTTCAACAGATCATTCTTTATCAGTTGTCTACATATTATACTAACTGCCAGATGATGAGGCTCTACACTATACTGCTGTATGTGGACTGGCCAGTGTCTTTGGTCTCTGTCCACCACCTTTTTCTACATGGGTGGAATACTGCAATTCGGCTCCCAATTCAGATCTCCACATATCAGAGCTGTTGCCCACTATGTAGCGTGACTGCAGAACCACAGTGTTGCCTATACTAAAAAATAACAAAACATTCATTCCTCTTTCACCAGTATGTGGTAAGAAATATTCCACATGAAATGTATTAAAAATAAACAGCAATTTCATGTCATATTCATTTTTCAATTGAAACCCAAATTGCAATAGTATTTCTACAGAAACATGTTTCTTTCATTCAAAATGATCTCAGACAGATCACTATGTCTAAAAGTAATCTGTCTACCCTAACATCTAAAAGTAATCTGTCTGCATTAGAAACTAGAGGAATGCTGTTGCCAGTTAAGGACAGAATAACCACAACGTGTTTTAAGCAACAAAAAAGTTCTCATATATTTGCTCATATTTTGTGAATACAGTAATTATAAATTGTGTATAATATGTAACCGCGGCACAAGCCTGTTCCAAAGGATGCATTAGAGACTGCAATAATGACAAGTGAGGCTTTTAGGACGAACGCACTTAAAGGGCGACAGGGTTTGTAATAAGCTAAACACTTACCTTAAGGGGTTAACATGGGGTGTGGACCGACCAATGGATGCTTCCGTGGGAGGGACTTTGATTAAATATATAAGGCTGTACTTCCTGCTCTGTCTCACTTGCAGCACAAGATCAACTGGGAGACCCTGCAGCAGAGAAACAGATAAGTAGCATTTACTTTTCTTCACTGTCACTGTTTCTTTTCTTCACTGTCTCACACTTGTCTTTCAATAATTCTTTTGTTTTTTGCCATTTCATTTTCCTCCTGTTCCTTTCCCTACCTTTTGCTCCCCCTTTGTCTTTTTTCCCTACCCCTTTGTTTCCCCCTGTTTTCATTCCTTTACCCCCTTTCTCCGCCGTTTATTCCTCCTTTTTTTCCATTTCTCCCGCTTATCCCCCTTTGCCCCTCACTGCTACCATGCCCCGTCCCAGCAGAGTCACTTCTCGCCCGGCACGCCTGAGATCCGCCTCTCCCGCAGCCTCCGTCCGCCATCTTGGATCCCCTCCCGCTTCCCAAGTGCCTGCTGCCGTTCCCCGACGCCACCCCTCCGGCACACAAGGGTGCCAGGCAGCGTGTCCACTCTTTCCTCTCCACGAGTCAGGCCCCGACGGTGCGCGGGGTGCGGCGAGGTCGGGCAGCACTCGCTGACTCGGCCGCAGCCCCTCACATGCGCAGATCAGCAGCGCCATCACGCTCGGCCGGCTTGTCCGGCGTTGCAGCCAGCGGGGGTCGGGACGTGGGTGAAGTAGGCGGCAGGTCACCTAGCCTGACTGGAGCAGGCATGGGGCAGCAGATGGCCAGTATCTCCCCTCCTGCGGCTAGCGCAGGAGGGGGTGGGAGCATGGTCTCCCCTGTCACAGCAGGTTTGTCACAAAGTCAGGAGCGCTTCATTCAGTGTCCTATTACCCACCCCATCCCCCTGGGCCAGCGCCAGTAGTGACAATCTCCCAGCACCCCATCAACTTCACAATCCACAGCAGCGGGGGCTAGGCATGGGGGGCTCAGTTTGGAGCGGGGCGCGGGGGTTTCAGGAGGGAGCATGTCCAAGTCACCCCACGGAGCAATATCATTGCACGGGCCGCTTCAGAACAGGGCAACCCAGGGGCAGGCATAGCCTATAGTGGGTCTTTGGGCGATTTTGGGGTAAGAGGCGAGGCGCCTGTAGGGCCCTACCTTCACCGACAATGCCTGTCGCCAGCGGCAGATTGGTCAATTAGGTCTCGACGAGTCCCTTCCCCGGTTAACTTAACGAGGGGTCGCGAATATAGGTGTTTTGGCGGCGGGCTGGAGAGTTTGATAATCGATTACAACCACGAGAGCGTCGGTAATTCGTGAATGGGGCCCCTTCCATCACGGGATCCTGGGCCCTCTGGTGTGTACGCGCGACAACCGGGTCGCCCGCGGTACGCTATCCACTCCAAGCGTCGGGGCGAATTATATGCGGCGCATTCAAGCCCAGGCCATTATACGGGATCTAGCGAGGAGTACGGCGACAATGATTTTGGCAGGGCACGGTGACGCTTAGATTATCTTCCTCAGTCACCACTCACTATTCCTCTTTCTGTTCCCACTTCCGCCCATTCCCAATTTGATTTTGTCACCGGTAGGGGTAGTCCCCAAGAAGACAGAGGGAAAATTCTGGCTTATCCAGCACTTGTCTTATCCCGCTGGCCAATCCGTGAATGACGCAATCCATGCCACCCTTAGTTCGGTCAGTTATCAGTCTTTCGAGTCTGCCCTAGCATTGGTGCAAGAATGCGGTAGGGGTTCCCTTTTAGCCAAAATTGATATCGAGTCAGCTTTCAGGTTGTTACCCCTTCACCCGGAATCATATCAATACATGGGTTTTCGTCATCGTGGTGGATACTATATCGATCGCTGTCTTCCCATGGGTGGTTCGATCTCCTGTGCGCTTTTCGAGAAGTTTAGTAGCTTCTTGCATTGGTGCATTCAGGCGGGAACGGGGTGTTGGTGGATTGCACATTATCTTGACGACTTTTTGGTTATCGGGCCCCCCCTGATTCCACATGTTGTCGAGATGCGCTGTTTTCCACCGAGGCTTTGTTTAGGGTGTTAAGTGTTCCCATTGCTACGGACAAAACCGAAGGCCCAACTACTTGTCTCTCATTCCTTGGAAACGAGATTGACACAGCCGCAGGGATCTGTAGGCTCGGCTAGAAGATGTACGAGGCCATTGCGGAGGTGTTAGGTTCCAGCGTCAGTTCACTGAGGCAGGTTTCAGTCCTGGTTAGGGAGGTTCAATTTCCCTTGCCGCGTAATCCCCATGGGAGAGTTTTCTTTATAAAATTACAAAGAGCCACAGCAGGTAGGAGCAGGCTGCATGCGGCTGTGTGGCTATCCAAAGAGATCAGGGAAGATTTGCAGATCTGGCTCGTTTTCCCCAGGGAGTTCAATGGCAGGCGTATTTGGCCGTCACCACCCGTATCAAACTTTAAGATCAATTTGTTTATGGACGCTTCCGGAGCATGCGGCTTCGGGGCTTTTATGGACGGACATTGGTGCGCGGAAAGCTGGCCTGAAAAGTGGCATAGGGCGGGTATCACTAGGAATTTGTTGGTCCTGGAGCTATTCCCGATTGTGGTGGCAATAGAGCTGTGGGCACCCACGTGGCGGGGTAGGCACATAGTCTTCTGGTGCGACAGTTTAGGGGTGGTCCAGTCGATTAACAAACAGAGTGCATCAGCTCAGCATGCAATATCTCTGCTGCGTCATCTAGTTTTTGCGCTGTCTGGAGAATGATATCTCGTGTAAGGCTAAACATGTCCCGTAGGTGCAGAATAGCTTAGCCGATGCGTTGTCTCGTTTCCAATGGGGTAGGTTTCGCAGTTTGGCTCCCCAGGCAGACTGTTTTGGTACTCTGTGTCCCCCTTGGGTTTGGCAGATCATCAAGCCGGCATAAGGGGGCTCGCAGAGCAAGCGGTCGCTCCCTTCACCCTGCGAACATACCAGTCGGCATGGAGGCGGTGGTCGCTGTTCAACAGACAGAATGATCAATCTTAGGCAGGTCAGCGTGACGCGATGCTTGCCTTTATGTGGGATAGATGCTCTGATGGGGAGTCTAGAACTTCTACGGCATCTACCTTGACTGGGATATAATTTATGGCTAGGCTGTATGGCTACACGGATGTTACAAAGGGTTCTTAATCAGCAAGGCCCTGTAGGGGTGGGCGAGAGTTCGTCCCTCTCATGCCAATGCTCGTTTGCCTATCACCTCTAACATGCTGGTCGAGTTATAAGGAACCTGGTTTTAGTCACATCAGATTAATACGAAAGGCTCTTATGTAGTTTAGCGCTTCTATGGCATTTTTCGGAGCATTTCGAATTTCAGAACTAGTGGTTAGGCCTAGGGGACATCAGGAGTCTGGTTTTAGAGCTGTGCATGTCAGTTTGGGAGAAGGGATCTTAGACTGTAGAATAATTAGATCTAAGACTGATCAGAGCGGCAAGGGCTCATGGGTACAGTTACCCACTCAGCAAAATAGCCATATTTGCCCAGTTAAGCTAGCGTTACAGTTTGTAAATAAAAGACCTCAGGCCAGCTTGTTTCTTTGTCACTGTAATTGTATGCCTTTGACGAAATATCAATTTTCAGCCATTCTGAAGCGGACCCTACAGTCTCTCAATTTAATCAGCGCATTGTACGGGACACATTCATTTAGGATTGGGGCGGCCACATCTGCTGCCATGGCGGGGTCCTCTACTGAGACCATAAAAGCACTGGGCCGATGGAAATCCACGGCTTATAAGTCTTACGTTAAAATTGACAGTGTTGCTGATTGATTGTTGTGATGCCTAATCAATTTTGTTTTGCCTTCACAGTTTTTTCTTTTTCAATTTTCATTCTCTTCTGGTTCTCCAACCCACCCCACTTCCCTTCCCCATCCCATCTTCTCCCTCCATTTGGTGGGCTACCCTGGGCTTTTCCGCTCGTCGCTTTAACGCGGGGGCGCGAAAGATTTTCACATGGGTTTCCCTGGGCGTAAGTCCTGATTAGAGGTGTGCAGCCGGGTTTTTTCCGGGTGTTGTTTACCTTCGCCTGGGTGGCCTGCTCCCCGTATGTGTATCCTTCCCTTATCCCTTTCTGTTGACCGGTTTCCAACATACTTTCCTTCTCAGTGCTTTATTCTAATCCTGACCTGTCTTCAAACCTGAGGTGGTATGGTTTGTTAACACTGGTTTTTATGCTTTCAGGTGATGATGTTTCAACCATGATGGCGTGTGTCATCAGTCACTCAGTCGTTTTTTGGGCCGCTGGCCATCCCAGGTCTAACGTTATCCCGAATCACAGAGCCACTGTAGTGTGATGGTTGGGCAGACGGGGCCGCTGGCCACCAAGGGGCAAAGTTAATCATGGATCACAATGGCACTGAGACAAAATGGTGTGGTAGATGGGGTTTAGGTTGGCCTGATCTTATGAGTGTCGGTGGTTCTCGGTTAGTTGGTGGCGGGCTGCGTCATCTGTGGGGCGCAGCGGGGTAGGAAGGCACTGCGTTCAGCGGCTGATTAGTGGGCGCACAGGTAGTTGTCGTAGGTCACTGCCCCCCTTTGAGGCACCAGTAACTCCTTTTGGCCCTTCGGTGAGGAGGGTCCCTGTCCGGCTCGGTGAGGGAGGGCAGCGTGAGTTTGAAAGGGGCAGTCACTCTGACGCCAACTCAGCGCAATTTGTGTAGGGATTTGTTCCCTGTGGTTTGTGGACTTATGGCGGTTTGCGCCTGTCCCCAAAGTGATCTTGTGTGATAAGCTTGAGAGCTGTTCCGCAGTGCCCTTTCTCCGCCACCATAGGTTTAGTTTAATATAATCCTTATAATAAAATTTCTGCCAATTTTTAATAACTTATTTCATGTCTCCGTGTGTTTATTGACATGCAAAGGTTTATATTTTAAGGTTGATGTGAAGTTTATGGTAACATACACGGTGAGCCCTTTATGACAAGTGAGGCTTTTAGGACGAACGCACTTAAAGGGCGACAGGGTTTGTAATAAGCTAAACACTTACCTTAAGGGGTTGACATGGGGTGTGGACCGACCAATGGATGCTTCCGTGGGAGGGACTTTGATTGAATATAGCAGGCTGTACTTCCTGCTCTGCCTCACTTGCAGCACGAGATCCCACCCACCCACTCCTTATTTTAGTATTTTGTGTTAACGTGGGGGTAGGAAGGCACTGCGTTCAGCGGCTGATTAGTGGGCGCACAGGTAGTTGTCGTAGGTCACTGCCCCCCTTTGAGGCACCAGTAACTCCTTTTGGCCCTTTGGTGAGGAGGGTCCCTGTCCGGCTCGGTGAGGGAGGGCAGCGTGAGTTTGAAAGGGGCAGTCACTCTGACGCCAACTCAGCGCAATTTGTGTAGGGATTTTTCCCCGTGGTTTGCGGACTTATGGCGGTTTGCGCCTGTCCCCAAAGTGATCTTGTGTGATCAGCTTGAGAGCTGTTCCGCAGTGCCCTTTCTCCGCCACCATAAATTTAGTTTAATATAATCCTTATAATAAAATTTCTGCCAATTTTTAATAACTTATTTCATGTCTCCGTGTGTTTATTGGCATGCAAAGGTTTATATTTTAAGGTTGATGTGAAGTTTATGGTAACATACACAGTGAGCCCTTTAACCATTTTTATTATTGGGGATTTAGAGATGGGATGTAGTGATATGGTTAGGAAATAATTAAAGGACTGAGTAGAGTGATTATAAATGAACCGGTAAGGAAACTGGAATTAAAAAGTAAGGTAAAAGAGATACACAGTTGAGTACAAAATGTCAACTCTATTAGTAAATCGTTCATGTATATAATTGATTTTATTAAAAAAAAAGCTATTTTACAATTCTCTAGTATTTTCACCACAGTTCCTATTTCTTGGGCTGTTGGGAGGTATAGTATTCAGAGCAACCAAACATCTAAGGACACATCATGGCTCCTGCCACTGTCCATTGGAATGTCTATTCATATATCCTCTTATTCTTATTGGCACTGAAAAGGCACCATGGGTTACAAATAAAAAAAATCTATTTTATTCTAATTAAACCATGACTTGCAATAGTAAAGTGTCATGATTTTGGCCTAATCTGGATAATTAAGAAAATAAATTATTAATTAGACATCCAATGATATGAGTTGCTTTAGAGAACATGCACAATAATTGTGTGCAAGTAAACAAGGGGGTTGATCTGCTAAAATGTGTGTTTGAAAAAGTGGAGATGTTGCCTATAGCAACTAAACAGATTCTAGTTATCAATTGTTTAGTACACTCTACAAAATGACAGATAGAATCTGGTTGCTATAGGCAACATCTCCACTTTTTCAAACCCACAGTTTAGTAAATATATCCCTGGGTGTCCAGACAAGCCACACCCAAATAATGACTACAATTTATAAAACTTTTATCTCACACTCATACCCAAATAGCCAGCTCTGCCACCACTAATATTTGGTTAAACAGTTGACACTCTTTAGGAAGTGTTCAGGTATTCCCTGACTTATCAATAAATACAATCACAACCTAAATTAATCAGAGATGCTGTACAGCAAACAGCTCTCCTCTTAAAAGTAGCATTATAAAAATCCAAGCTTATCTGACAAATGATGTCTTTAAGAATGCAAAAGCAAAATGTTATGAAATGGAGTTTAATATGACGAAAAAAGGCACAGTGGCTAGCACAATCATATACTCCTTGCTTAATTCTACCGCATGGGGGAAGGTTCTTCAGTAGCAGACTGAAAGTGACAATGACTCACAAATGTCATTACCTTTTTAAACAGTCTCTCTTGCTCACGCCCTCCCTTTCTTCTCTCCCTCACTCAAAGAAATGTGTGTGTGTAAGTGTTTGTATGTATATATGTATGTATGTGTATGTTAATCTGTTCTACAACTGGTTTCATTTCCTTGCTGTTCCAACACAATTTTAGTCAGGACTTCTATAATCAGTATATCTCTCTTCTGGAACATAATAGAGATATAATATTACAGCCAATAAACTAAATACAACTTTTCACACAAGCATAGGAAACAAGAATAGTTTATCCGCAGTCCTTGGGAAGACACATTATTCTATATCGTACTTATATGGATGGTACCTATAGTTGACACATGTCATGCGATTGATTCCACTAGTTCCAAATAGGTACAGGGATCTTCTCATATATGAATTATGAAAAGCATTGTTTTTATAAATCTTCTCTACAGGAGATTATATAGTGTTGTTGGAAGAACCATAGCGTCTGGCCTAAGCCATAAAATGACTAAAAACCATAAAACCACTAAGCCACCATGGCCTTATCTGTGTGGAGTTTGTATGTTCTTCCCGTGTTTGTGTGGGTTTCCTTCGGATGCTCCAGTTTCCTCCCACACTCCAAAAACATAATGGTAGGTTAATTGGCTGCTATCAAATTGACCTTAGTCTCTCTCGGCCTGTGTGTGTGTTTGGGAACTTAGTCTTTAAGCTCCAATGGGGCAGGGACTGATGTGAGTGAGTTCTCTGTACAACACTGCAAAACTAGTGGCGCTATATAAATAGATGATGATAATGATAAAACATAGATGACAGGCTGATTTTACCTTGGGATAAACAAACCAGCTTGGGGACAAGATACAGGCTTTTAAATTCATGTTTACATGCACACAGAGACTTTACATGCTAAACTATTCATATCCTTGTGAATCAGGCCCAAATTAAGGTATGTTAATTAAGTGAACAACGTGTCAATGTATGTCCCTGTATGCTTCAGAGGCTTGTTTGTGGTCACTTAGCTTGACAGTTTATGCAAAGGTGCTTGAGTATTACAGACCGCAAGTCAACTATGGTTTATGGCCCAGGCCCAGATGTTAATGTATTTAGTAATTTTGCTGACTAGAAAAGACCCTTTGCGCTCACTCCAAGTGCATTATATATTTATATAGGAAACATAGTACATAAAAGCAATACTTTCCATAATACATATTTGAAAAGACCTCTGTATAAAATTGTAACAAGGGGAAAAAAATACATGACATATATCATGGATAGATTCCATCCCCATAACAACACCATGGAGATAATGTATCCACCCAAGGACTCCATATAACCTAATCATGTTGGCTATTGATATGTGCAGAAGATCTATCCTGTTTAGTGGGCTTATATTCAAATCTTATATGTGTAGAACTCATTGGAAGTGTTTTGGATCAAGAAAGCAATAGAATAGTTGTAAAACAAATTAACATATCAGACCACCTCCTGCCCTGTTTTCACAGTGATTGGAGATTGGGCAAAAAAGAGAATGTTTAAAGTAATGAAATTATTTAAAAAAGTGTCTGTTTTTGGCCCTCATTCTGTCTACTAATGAATTGTTACTACATTCTAACTTTCTGCCGGTGGCAGATTTACGTTGTCTATAACTGTTTATGTTTTATTTATTTCTAATTCATTTTAAGAAAACTGCATTTATATTTACTGTATTTAAATTTTTATCACCGCTTTTATTTAATAACCATTGTGATTCTCTATTATATTAATCCCATTTAATAACATTCTGTTATTGTGTTCTTAAAATATGCATGTGTGGTAGGCTTGTTTTTTTTTATAACGGTACAATTTTGCAGGGAATTGTTTGGTTTACAGTGATTCATTTTGGTTGTGGTTTGCATTTTGAGATAAGTCAGGGATTAATGAAGGACTTCCCAAGAGTGTTGAATTAAATCTTAGTGGGGGCACAACTGGGTATTTAATATTGAATGTGAATTTTGGGGGATTTTAGTCATTATTAGATGACAAGGTAGTTTTGTGTTCATTAACCCTTTCATACCCACATGCCACACATGCCCTTGTTGTGACAGATAAGTTACCAAATATCCCCTTGACCCAGCTTCTGTGAGTATATCCAGCACTTATCCACAGATTTCTTAAAAATGAGGTATATCTAAATCAGGGTTGTCCAACCCGCGGCCCGCGGGCCGCAGGCGGCCCAGTATGCCTGTAAATGTGGCCCACCAGGAGTTTTGGTTGTGGCAAGGGGGCAGCACTGGTAATGAAAAAAAAAATCCTGCAAAAAAAGAAAAAGATAAGAAAATACTTACCTTGTGGTCACGCGGTCCCTCCCTGGTCTCCTCCTCCGTGCGGCGCTCGCAATGAATGTTGGGCGTGACGTCATCACGTCCGACATCCATTGCAGAGCACAGCACATAGGAGTCACCCGCGAGAACTATCAGCAGCAGTGAAACGGAAAAAACAGGAGAAGAGGATCAGAGAACAAGCCGATTAAAAGGTAAGTTAAGGTTTTTTTTTTGTTTTTTTTTATTATTTCAAGGGACGCTGACTAGTGCATAAACTCACCTAGTCCTGGAGCATCACAGACCTTATCTTCCTGTCTTAATGACTGCTGTATTGAAGCCCTTCATAAAATGTTGTAACAATATCACTTGATATTTGACAGCAGCCATTAGCATATCATTGAAGCACTGAGCAACAACAAGGAGCATTAGCAATGTTTTCTATGTTTTTTTTTGGATGAACAGCTATCATTAGTGTTAGTGTATTTTATGTGCGGCCCAAAACAACTTGTTGCCTTCCAATGTGGCCCAGGGAAGCTAAAAGGTTGGACACCCCTGATCTAAATATTCCAGTTTGATTTACATGATTTACATGATGATTAGTGAATTTTTCCTCCAACACACCAGAGAAATTTCTAATGTTGAATAGGTGAAAGAGCAATGTGCAACATTCAAAATCACAACCACTTGAACCTGTTCCCTTCTAATTAGTCATTGGCAGCAACTAACTAGAATTTAGATTGTAATCTCTTATGGATCAAGGACTGATGTGAATTATTACATATTCCCTGTACAGCACTATGTATAAATAAACATAATGATAATCTAGTGGTGCATGCTCTTACATTACATTCAGTGTAATAGTGAGTACTACAGAACACAAGCAATCAGCCCTTCAGCCCAGGAAATTGAAGGGCGGAGGAAGAAAATACAGTGGCAAGGGTTGAGTACTTTTGGCTCTTATCTCTACTGATGGCCATCCTAGTTGCCATTAATTCAATACTATTGCCCATGCAATGCAAAGTTAACAATATTTACACTACTCTGTTATATGCTAAAACTTGCTGCTTGCATTATCTGAGATGCAGCCACACCAGACAGAAAGGCAGCGGCCCCCTGTTGCATATACAAGCTAAACAGACGTGTTGGTCACTGAGTGATGAACAGGGCTATTTAGCATGAGTTTACCTGTCTTTAGACAGTATCAAAAACACTTCCCCTCCATTCTATTGCTAATTTGGGAATTCCCAAAGAAAAGTTACAACCGCAAACAAGACATTTCCATACAAAACACATCCCATTGTAACACGATAAGTGCATTTGCAATTATATACATTGGTGCCTGTACCACTAATTGAAATACATTTCTACAATAAATTATTTCTACAAGATCCAGCTACAAATAAGTTATTTATAAGTGATCCAGCCACAAGTACATTCTACAAAGTGACAGCTAAAATCTAATGTTGCTATAGGCAACTTCTCCATTTTTCAAACTCGTAGCTTAGTAGATTTATCCCAAAGTTTTTGTTTGTAGCAACCTCTGGTGTTACATATTTATTTTGAAACTTTTTCAGCCTGAAAAAGACACCATTCAGAAGTTAATTTAGTGACTCAGTCTAATATAAATGTCACTAAACCAGTTTTTGAATATCGACTATCTTGCTGGAAAAATACTGGAGGACTTTTGCAAAGTGCAAAACATCTGCTACTCAGTGCAAAGACATGGTACACCTCAATTTAAGGTCTTCTAGATTAACACTGAAGCATAGAGGTTCACTGAGCAAGATAGCGGTGTTTCAAAAGGAGCAGACGTTTGCATAGGCAGTTGAGAGGAGCTGTGTGAAGTGAAGGCATTACTAGCAATCGAGTCTAACGAGGTGAAGGTGTTTGCCAGGGACCCCTTCAAGGAGGTTTGGCCTTCGGTGCTTCACCCTGAAGGTTGTGGTTCTCCGGATGGGTACCAAGTAGAGATGCTCACTGATCCCCATGTTTTGGTTTTGGTTTTGGATCTTGATTACCGTCGTGTTTTGGTTTTGGTTTTGGTTTTGCCAATCCGTCATTGCGTATTATGGTTTTGTTTGGTTTTGTTTTGCCATTTTTGAAAAAAATACAATTTTTTTGGTCTAAAATAACCTAATTTAGTGCTCCACTAGTTTCTTGGATAAGTGAGGTAATTCTAAAGCTAATAAATTATGAAAAAAACAGTTTAATCCCTGGTAGGCCGTCCTTAATGCGAACACTTGCCTGCAAATTATACAGACAAACCTGGTTGTCTACCTCCTCCATCTTTGATTATTGGCAATGTAGCCATCGCCTTTGGGTGTATATTACACCCTCCACTTGTAGTTGAATAGAAAAAAAGCAGCCTGCATAGACTGTGGAGTTAGAAAGTAAAAATAAATGGACCACGGTAGTTTGGTGGCTATCTATGCCCCCCCTTCCCCCTGCCCTCCACTTGTAGTTGAATAGAAAAAAAGCAGCCTGCATAGACTGTGGAATTAGAAAGTAAAAATAAATGGACCAAGGTCGCCTACACAAATCTCCCCCTCATCCTCTTCTAATTCAAAAGTGGCATCCTCAATTGGTGTATCATCGACTACACTCGGGCTGTTAAGGCACACATCAGCAGAACTGCTGAAAGGAACCTTCTTTATGGGTACACTGTCACTAACAGAATGCTCACGATTAGACATACCACTGGTGGATGGACTCTCCACAGGGATTGGTGTCATTTCTGATTCAGAGCATACATTATCCTGTAATGCCTTACTGTTTTCTTGCAGCTCGGCTTTCACGCGTAACAGTACTTGTGCACCACTTTTAGACTCCAAATTACTTGGTTCTGCTTTGTCACGAGTGTCCGTACAAGAAGAAGGCTCAGTAACATTTTTTGATCTGCCACTAATAGAGAAAGGCGAAGGCCTCATTCTTTCTTTGCCACTGCGTGTGTAGAATGGCATGTTGGCAATTTTTTTGTTATCGGCAGTTAACTTTTTCTCAGTTACACTTCTTTTTCCCTTCATCACGGTAAAAAAAATTTTGGTGTGTGTTTTTTTTGACTGATTTCAAAAGACTGTAGTTTGACATCGCCTTTCCCAAATGACGTACTGGGAACACTAACATCGGGACTGGTGACAGAACCTGGTTGCTAATTCTGCTCATATGTGGACTGCTTTGAATCCATTATGAGCCCAAAGCACTTGTAGTGCTACAAATTGTTTTAGATACTGCTGACAAATAGGACTTTTGACAGCCAGAAAATATTAATGCAAAAGAATGGGGGACACCCCAAAAGCACTTGGGATTGCTAAATATTATTTTTTAAGACTGCTGACAAATAGGACTTTTGACAGCCAGAAATATTAATGCAAAAGAATGGTGGACACACCAAAAGCACTAGGGAGTGCTAAATATTTTTTTTTAAGACTGCTGAAAAATAGGAGTTTTGACAGCCAGGAATATTAATGCAAAAGAATGGGGGACACCCCAAAAGCACTTGGGAGTGCCAAATATTGAAGACTCATCTATCCTCCTCTCTTCTCTATCAATTGTTATCAGAATTGTTATCAGAATTGGATAAAGAAAATATATTCTGTCCCTGCTCTAATCAGCCTATGACTACACCCTGCTCTGTCCCTCTGTCAAATGGCGATGGATTGCTGTGGAGGCGGGTAATTATGGATTTCAATTATCGCGAGAAGAGCAAGCAGGTGCGTGTTCACTGTTTGTCTGAGAGGCATGTTGGTGTCAGTAGCTGAGGGGGAGTACTGACATTGGATTGCTATTTGGAGGTCTCTGGGGTACCTCTTTGGTA
Organism: Mixophyes fleayi; assembly: GCF_038048845.1. Taxonomy (NCBI): domain Eukaryota; kingdom Metazoa; phylum Chordata; class Amphibia; order Anura; family Limnodynastidae; genus Mixophyes; species Mixophyes fleayi. Next base: position 48,062,532 of record NC_134413.1, on the reverse strand, counting down.
AGTTAGCTCTCAATTTAAAAACACATATGTATGGCCCAAATATATGGGACTCTTATTGTTTAGAGTAGGACCACCCTATTAGCAAAAGCACCTTGGCATGGTGGGTGGCTTCAACATACATTTGCAAATGTGTGCAACTGAGACTTTTGCATTTTTATCTACAGTAGAAATAGCAGATCTGTTGCTGGCTATAGCAGTGTGCTGGGGGAATTTGTCACAGTTTTTTCCTTTTAGGATAACCCCACCCTTTCATGCACCTGTTATAGCCTATAAATTGATTTGAGCAACTACCATTTTATTAGATTTACTAACAGGCGGGATGCGTGGCGGCTTGAAGCCGCCACGCATCGCCGCGGTTTTCCGGCGGGTTTGCATTGCAAACAGCCGGATTTACTAATGGGCGCATTTGATCTTCAATTTGAAGCCGCCGGCGATGTGACGGCGGGTTAAAATGCTCAAAGCCACCGGCGGCTTTGATTTGACCACGGCGCTTTTGCTTTAAATGACTGCGCTTTCGTGTGAAGGCGGTTTTTTTGAAAATTACACCTGTCTCAAAGCCTGTTACTATTGGCTATTTTCAAAGTCAGGAGATTTTACATCACAAGCCCTATATAAACCACTGGCCTGACACTTTTTCTTTGATAGGGTTTTGAGGAGTTTTGTGAGAGGAGTTTAGAGGATTGTGGTTTGGTGAGAGTTGGATTGAGTTGGAGTTTGGTGGTTTGGTGTTGCGAATTCTGCTTGAAGTGTGAGTAGTCCTGTGGTATTTTTCAGTTTTATACATTTATTTTTTCATTTATTTTCTGTCTTGTATTTTTTGTATTTGACTTGTCCTTTGTCTGTGTTACTTGTGTGTGACTGTGTTGAGAGTGTGTCTGTAGTTAGTGTAGTTTGTCCTTTGTGTTCGTACGTCTTTCTGTGTTTTGTGTGTTTCACATTTATTTGTGAATATGTTCAGAGAGAGGAGGGGAGCAGAGGCTGAGGAGAGGGAGATGGAGGTTGAGGGGGCAGAGGAGGGAGAGGAAGAGGTTGAGGAGACAGGACAGGGCAGGAAGACCAAGACAGGGAGGAATGTGCGTTTCTCCCATGACGAAAATTGTGTTCTGGTGCACCACATAGTTCCCTGCTATGAGGTGATATTAGGAAATCTGGCAGCCCGGACTCCTCTAAGGCGGCGCCACCAATTGTGGGCTAGAGTGTGTGATGCAGTAAATGCGGTGGGGCCACTAAAGCGGTCAGTGGCTCACTGCCGCAAAAGATTCTCTGACATCAAAAGGAGACTCAAGGAAAAAATGACCGTGGAAAGGAGGTCAACCAGAAGAACGGGTGGTGGCCCCCCTCTTCCTATGGAATATACTAGTTACGAGGAGGAGCTGCGCCAGATCATGCCGGCCGAGATTGTTGAGGGGATAAATGTGCAAGACACAGATTCGCCCTCATTTGGCCAAGTAGTTGGTGAGTTATTTGCCCTTTTTACGCTAACACTATTGAAAATGTGTTTTTATTTTAAAAGTGTCTTTTTTATTTTTAAAGTGCTATTTTATTTTAAAAGTGCTTTTTTATTTTGCCCAACACATTTTTCAAAAAATCTGTATATTTGTGACTTGCTTTTTGATGCAAATACATTGTATGCTTTTTCTAATACATCCAGAATCGCATGCATAAGAGTTAACGCCCAGTCCCAGGTCTACACCTCCACCTTTACTGAGGGATTCTGCCTCTGAAGAGCAAGCAGGTGCGTGTTCACTGTTTGTGGTAGAAATAATGTAGTTAGATGTTTTTATTTCCAAATGTTGTTGTCCATGTTATATGTTTTGCCTTTTATATAGTTTGCTATGAGAACATAGGGCTAGATTTACTATCAGGAGTGTTTCCAAACCTACAGATGTTGCCTATAGCAACCAATTTTTTTTTTAACATTTTGTTTTCAAAATCTTCAAAATTTCAGCGTAAATCTGATTGGTTTCTATAGGCAACATCTCTACTTTTAAAAACATGCAGTTTTGTAAGTTTCCCCCATCATAAACTACACAGAGGGAGATTGAAAATAGTATTAGCTTATCCCAAAGCACGGTCTTGCAGCATTTGCCTGCCTGCATCATCATATTTGTTTGTAAAAAGATTTTGCTTTTCTAACCCCATCACCCAAACATAGCCCAATTGAGAATGTTTATTCCAAAGATGAAAAGTGCATCCTTAAGCAGATTGCATATGAGAAGAAATCAAGAAATCATTGTGAAGCAATCTGTTTTGAAAAAAGAATAATCTTTCCTATCCAGTGTTCAGAATGCAATATACAAACATATTAGTTCATATATACTTACAGTAACTTTTCATCCACATTCCCTTCATCATATCAGGCACCTCTGCGACAGTCCTTGGCCATGTCACCTGAGCCAGAGGAGGAGGCACTCATCACCCTAGAAACAGTGGATGCCCCTGTGTCTGGCCTCCACGATGTTTCACCTTGGGCCTTGAACCACCATCACACCAGCAACCTGCACCTCCAACTATGGACCCAGCAAGAGAAATGGCTCTGTCTATTGGCCTTTTTTAGCAGCAGCAAACCACCTTTATGCAGAGTCAAACTAGGCACATGTCACAAATTGCGGCCCAGTTGAGGCAGATACACCACACCAATAGCCAGATCCCTGCTGCAATAAACCGTCTCGCCAATGCAATGGAACAATCCAATGTTCAGATGGCCCAAATGACTGGGGCTGTGGAGGCCTTACATTCCACAGTTCATGAGGGGAATGCAAATGTGACCCGGCTGGCAGGGCAAATACAGCAGGAACTTATTGCCCACTTGCCGGCACCTATTTCTTCTGCCACCACCAGTACCGCTAGTACGCCTAGCAGATCAGCCCAGAGTACTCCTCCAAGGAGAGGTGCTCGCACCAGGGGTGGCCGAGGGAGAGGAGAGAGTGGCTTCCGAGGTGGTGATGTGCCTGCAAAAAGGCGGCGCTAGTGTTTTTTTTTTACTTTCTTCTAATGTTTTTTCATGCATGTGTATGCATTCGAAATTAACCTTTATTGTGTTAAACTGTAATAAATGCTGTTTAATTTCAATGCTCTCAGTCTTTCTTTTCATCAAATTTAACAAGAGTATACTGGTTTGGGGGAAAAATGCACTAATTTCACTTACACATTGACATGTGCCTGTAACTTTCTAGGGACGTTCACATTTACTACATGAGGAATACACACTATCCTCTGTTTAAAAGTTAACATTTGGGAAAAAAATAAAAAAACACTCACATCCAACACATTTTAGATCAATACATGTTTCTCATAGTATGCACTTACATGTAAAGTAAAGCTGCTTGTAATGAGACGGTCTGTATTGTGCCTCCACCCCTGTGTGCTCTGCACATCACCAGATGTGACACGGACCCCTACTTGTTCACTGTCTACTGCAATAATCGGTGTGGTAAGTTGATGTAATGCTAGATTATGTATCAAACAGCCAGCCAGGATAATATCAGACCCCTTTTCAGGTGCATACATAGCCACCCCACCAGATTATTCTAGTAACCTGAACCTGGTTTACAAGAGTACAAAGGTACGCTATAACACACCTCTACTAGTGGGTATGTGCCTCATTGAATTTGTGCTGTGCAGATGTGTGAGGATGCAGCAGAGGAGTCATAAGCCAGAAACCCATTTTTTATTTAGTAAATTTAGAATTGCTTTTAAACTCTAGTAAGGGATAACTATGTAATGACATATTGTGCATCCTGATTTTGGACAAACACCAGTATTCTTGAGGATTTGTTGCAATATAAAAATAAAAAACAACAAATGTGGAAATCAGTAAATAGATTGCATGGTGGGAAAACACAAGAAAAAAAAAGGTACACTGAAATTACAAGACACTGTGGCTTTTTTACATATACAATCCCAAAGGAGCCAACTTTGTTCATGAAATGGCCTTTTCCCTTCTGTTCTGATTGACAAAATACCTCAAACAGCACACTGTTTGAACAATCTCGCCGCTCACAAGCAGCGCTTTCATTTTGGTCTTTTGAATGGCGGTTTTCCGGTGGCTTTATAAACCCCCTAATAGTAAATCCGGCTGTTTGTATGTTGAACATTGTTGAAACCGTCATGGCGCTTTCTAAAGAGGCGGGTTTGAAAAAATCATTTCTGGCCGGTTGGACGGCGGGTTTACCGTTAGTAAATCCAGCGATGGCTAAACCGCAGCCAAACCCGCCGAAAGTTGGCGGGTTTACAAACACGCCTGATAGTAAATCTAGCCCATAGTGAAGAGTGGGTTTTGAGAGTGTGCCTGAAAGATTGAAGATCGTGATATAGTCTGGTCGGGTGCGGTAATGGACTGTTGTAAGTGGATCTGAATATAGGGTTCATTAGTCCCAGAATGGAGTGCCTTGGCTGAGAGTACTAATGTTATGCTGCGTCTCTGCCTGGTCTTGTGCAGTGTGGTAACTGTGATAAGGTGGTATGGCACAATGGGGGCTTGGCTGCGCCATAATAGGGGTGCCCCCACCCCTTTGAAATACTTTACTGTGTATGGGATGTACCTCTTGGCAGTCTGGACAAAAGTCCTGAGTGTAGGGTCAGATTTACAATCTCCCAGAATCTGGACTATCCCATATAATATTGGGACAGTTGGGAGATGGATGTTGTCTTCTGCTTGATAAAAAAAAAAAAAAGAGGATTGTTCACTAGTTTTTCCCAAACTTGCCGAGTCCGGGAGACTCACGAATTCTGGATGGGTCTCCCGGACTCCCGGGAGAGTATGACAGTCTCCCGCATCTGCCCATTTCCTAGTGAAGTGGGCAGAATTAAATCCAAAATGCCGCGATTCACCGCTGTAAAATGACGCATTTGCATCATTACGTCACATGGGCGGGGCCAAAATAATGAAATTGTCATAGACCCGCCCCCTGCACGCCCACCTGTCCCCGAGAGCTCCCAGATTATACTTGCCATAAGTTGGCAAGTATGGTTTTTCCACAAATTTGTGTGGCAGACAAATGCAATCATATACACGCACAGACATTCATATTCTACTTTGTTGTTTTGAAACATTACTTGTCAAGGACTTAACAGATATATTTAGAAAAGTGTTTTTAGTTAATAAAGTCAAACAAGTATTCTACCATTGTAAAAATAAAAAACAAACCTGTGCGATAGTCTGTAAGACTAGTAAATTAAAAATAATACAAATAAAAACATACTTGCCAACTCTCCCAGAATGTCCGGGAGACTCCCGCATTTCGCGAGAGTCTCACGGACTCCCGGGAGAGTGTGGCAATCTCCCGCATCTGGCAGAATTCCTAGTAAAGTGGGCAGAATTTGGTCCAAAACGCCGCGATTCACCGGGAATCACAGTGTTTGGTCCCGTCCCCTGTTGTCAAATGATGCATTTGTGTCATTACGTCATGGGGGCGGGGCCAACATGACACAAATTTTGGAGCCCCCATCGCGCCCACCGGCTCCCGGAAGCCAACTTTAGCAAGTTGGCAAGTATGAATAAAAATGAAATACCTTTCTGCTGCGTTCCCTTTTCCTGTGGTTTCCCCAAATGTCTTGTTTTTTAAAACTAGATTCAAATGAATATAAACAGCATAAGGAGGGAACAACAGGCTGCCGCTGTTAAATATAGAGGGCATGATTCATTAAGGAAAGTAAGGCAAAAAAAGGAGTAACTTTGTTCCTGGACAAAACCATGTTGCATTGGAGGGGGAGGCAAATTTAAAATGTGATGGCAGATTTATAGTTGGGGTAGGGCACGTCCTAGATCTGCTTTAAATTTCAGTGTAAAATTAAAGCTCTCTGGTATTTTTGTGCTACATGAAAAAAAACAGCCAGTATTTAACTTATGCGTAAAATAATAAACTAATTAGCACCACTTGCATTGCAACATGGTTTTGTCAAGGAGAAAACGTACTCATTTTTTTGCCGTACTTTCCTTAATGAATCCTTAATTAGGCCCAGAAAGTATAAAAATACACAGGATGTGACTGCTGCAGCATAATCCACTATGTGTTATTGATACATTGCATTTTTTATGTTTAATGCTTCAAAACAGCATTACAAAAATGGTTAAAAAAACATGTGTTCCCAGACTCTAAAACTTCCAAAGAAAGCAGTCATTGTCCCATACACTATTCACTGGGATTCTGGAAATAATATGTATCTAGGACAGATCAAAACAGTTGGAAGCTATGAACATATTTAATATGGCCGAGGTCTAGTGGTTATGAGGATCAAAGTCCAGACATTCCTTTCACCTTGGACATGAATGAGAAATAAAGTTAATGGGTATACTGGAGAAATATGGATCTTTCAAACTCTTGGGAGGTTGACAGAGCAAGTGAAGAAGAAGCTACTAAATCTACTAGCAGAAAATCAGCTTTTGGATAAAGAAAGCAAAATGATGAACTGGAAAAAGAGATGCTGTAATCATTATCAGCAATGTTAAAATCAGGCCAGAACTTGTGCTGAGTAAAATTACTTTTTCCATTACGTAAAAATAAATATTTGACAGCACAGTAAATGAAACATGCATATAAAGCACAATATATATATATATATATATATATATATATATATATATATATATATTAGAGATGAGCTGGCTCCGATATCTGAAATCCGAGCCCACCCGAACGTTGCCGATCCGAGCCGGATCCGAGACAGATCCGGGTATTCCCGCCAATTGCAAAACTGAAACCGAGGCTCTGAGTCATAATCCCGCTGTCGAATCTCGCGATACTCGGATCCTATAAATTCCCCGCTAGTCGCCGCCATCTTCTCTCGGGCATTGATCAGGGTAGAGGGAGGTTGTGTTAGGTGGTCCTCTGTCCTGCTATATCTCGTGCTGTGCTGTGCTGTGCTGTTCAGTTCTGTGCTGTGCTGTGCTGTGCTGTGTTCTGCTCAGTCCAGTGGTGCTGTGTCCTGTGCTCTGTCCTTCTGAGTTCAGTGGTGCTGCTGGGTCCTGTGCTGTGTCCTGTTCAGTCCAGTGGTGCTGTGTCCTGTGCTCTGTCCTTCTGAGTTCAGTGGTGCTGCTGGGTCCTGTGCTGTGTCCTGTTCAGTCCAGTGGTGCTGTGTCCTGTGCTCTGTCCTTCTAAGGGCATTGTTATTTCCCCATTATTCCCAAATTATAAAAAATGTCAAAAAAAGTTGTAAAAAAAATTACAAAAAAAGAAATTATAAAAAAAAATAAAAAATATCCCAAAACAATCCTGCAGTATAAGTCCATTGGTATACTGCTATATTACAAAGTTCACTGATTCAGCAGTATAAGTCCAGTGGTACTGATATATTACAAAGTTCACTGATTCAGCAGTATAAGTCCAGTGGTACTGATATATTACAAAGTTCACTGATTCAGCAGTATAAGTCCAGTGGTACTCTCCTGTGCCGCATAAAATTTTTAAAGGCTTTGCCAAGTGTGTGTGGCTTAGGGGTTCGCTCTCTTGTGCTACATATAATGGAAAACCAAATTTTGGAGGATAAAGTAGGTAAAGATCAAGACCCACTTCCTCCTAATGCTGAAGCTGCTGCCACTAGTTATGACATAGACGATGAAATGCCATCAACGTCGTCTGGCAAGCCCGATGCCCAATCTCCTAGTACAGGGCATGTAAAATCCAAAAAGCCCAAGCCTTTGTCCATTTCTTTGTATATTTGAATTTCTAGTTCTACAGTCTATGCAGGCTGCTTTTTTTTATCATCAAATACAAGTGTAGGGCGGGGGGGCATAGATAGCCACCAAAGTAACGTGGTCCATTTAATTTCACTTTCTAGCTCCACAGTCTGTGCAGCCTGCTTTTTTTATCTTCAAAGTATTTACAAGCCTTGCAATCTAAATTAACTAGAGGTAGTGACGTGCTAGAACTCCACCCTCTATATGCTGCAGAGGATGGAGGAGCATCAAAAGGCCATTCAAGCCTACACAGCCACCTACGACATAGGAAAAGGAGTGGGGATGCGCCTGAGTCAAGCGCACTGGAGAATGATTTCCGTGTTGTGCAAGGTTCTGCAGCCATTTCAACTTGCCACACGAGAAGTCAGTTCCGACACTGCCAGCTTGAGTCAGGTGATTCCCCTGATCAGGCTTTTGCAGAAGCAGCTGGAGAAAGGGAGGGAGGAGCTGGTACACCATTGCGATTCCACCAAACATGTAGCTCTTGTGGATGAAGCCCTTCGTACGCTTTGCCAGGATCCGAGGGTGGTCAGTCTTTTAAAGTCAGAGGAATACATTCTGCCCACCGTTCTCGAACCTCGGTTTAAAGCGTATGTTGTGTCTCTGTTTCCGGCGGACACAAGTCTACAGCGGTGCAAAGACCTGCTGGTCAGGAGATTGTCCTCTGAAGAGGACCGTGACATGCCACCAGCTCCACCTTCATTTTCATCACTGTTTATGCAGTTCTAAAAAAGAGGAACTGCCATTTCTATTGCTACCTTCTTTCTTTCTATATTTAAAAAAAAAAAAATAACTGCCATTTCTAGTTCTACCTTCTTTCTTTCTATATGTAAAAAAAAAAAAATAACTGCCATTTCTAGTACTACCTTCTTTCTTTCTATATTTAAAACAAAAAAAACCTGCCATTTCTAGTACTACCTTCTTTCTTTCTCTATTTAAAAGAAACTAAATAACTGCCATTTCTAGTACTACCTTCTTTCTTTCTATATTTAAAACAAAAAATAAAACTGTCATTTCTATTACTACGGTAATTGTTTGTGCAGTCACAAAAAAGAGGAACTGCGCCCTTAACTGCTATGTTGGTTTTAGACGTCCATCCGATGTCCGCCATCTGTTCTTTGGAATTCAGACCAGTTGAGGTTTTTTTATTATATTGTGGCCCCGGTATCAAATTGGGTACCGGGGCCACTCCACTACGCAGTCCAGATACTTGTTTGGTGTAATTCAGACCAGTTGAGGTTTTTTTTGATTATATTGTGGGGACCACTCTGTCCACTACTCAGTCCAGATACTTGTTTGGTGGAATTCAGACCAGTTGAGGTTTTTTTTTTATTATATTGTGGGAACCATTCCACTACGCAGTCCAGGTACAATTTTTGGTGTAATTAAGACCAGTTGAGGGTTTTCTTATTATATTGTAGGGACCACTCCTCTACGCAGTCTAGATACAATTTTTGGTGTAATTAAGACCAGTTGATGCCGGTTTTCTTATTATATTGTGGTGACCACTCCTCTACGCAGTCCAGGTACAATTTTTGGTGTAATTAAGAGCAGTTAATGGTTTTCTTATTATATTATGGTGACCACTCCTCTACGCAGTCCAGGTACAATTTTTGGTGTAATTAAGAGCAGTTGATGGTTTTCTTATTATATTGTAGAGACCACTCCTCTACGCAGTCCAGATACAATTTTTGGTGGGATTCAGACCATTTGAGGGTTTTTAAATTATATTGTGGTGACCACTCCTCTACGCAGTCCAGATACAATTTTTGGTGTAATTAAGACCAGTTGATGCCAGTTTTCTTATTATATTGTGGTGACCACTCCTCTACGCAGTCCAGATACAATTCTTGGTGTAATTAAGACCAGTTGATGCCAGTTTTCTTATTATATTGTGGGGACCACTCCTCTACGCAGTCCAGGTACAATTTTTGGTGGGATTCAGACCATTTGAGGGTTTTTAAATTATATTGTGGTGACCACTCCTCCTCGCAGTCCAGGTACAATTTTTGATGTAATTAAGAGCAGTTGATGGTTTTCTTATTATATTGTGGTGACCACTCCTCTACGCAGTCCAGGTACAATTTTTGGTGTAATTAAGACCAGTTGATGGTTTTCTTATTATATTGTGGGGACCACTCCTCTACGCAGTCCAGATACAATTTTTTGTGGGATTCAGACCATTTGAGGGTTTTTAAATTATATTGTGGTGACCACTCCTCTACGCAGTCCAGATACAATTTTTGGTGTAATTAAGACCAGTTGATGCCAGTTTTCTTATTATATTGTGGGGACCACTCCTCTACGCAGTCCAGGTACAATTTTTGGTGGGATTCAGACCATTTGAGGGTTTTTAAATTATATTGTGGTGACCACTCCTCTACGCAGTCCAGGTACAATTTTTGGTGTAATTAAGAGC